>NW_026712606.1:2219211-2958949 GCF_030625045.1 Achroia grisella | reverse complement strand
ATATGGACGTTAAGACCGCGTTTTTAAATGGTAATTTAAAAGAGGAAATATATATGGAAGTTCCTAAAGGTGTAAATTGTAACACAAATTATGTCTGTAAGCTAAATAAATCATTGTACGGACTGAAACAGGCGGCTAGGTGCCGGTTTGAGGTATTTGAACAATCACTTAAAAACGAAGGTTTTCAAAATTCATTAGTCGATCGGTGTATTTATATATTGGACAAAGGAAATATTAATAAAAATATTTATGTGGTACTTTATGTTGATGACGTGGTTGTGGCATGTTATGATATACAAACTATGAATAATTTTAAAAGTTATTTAATGAGTAAATTTAAAATGTCAGATCTGAATGAAATTAAATTATTTTTAGGCTTTAGAATTATGAGAAATAACGATAAAATAACGTTAGACCAAAGTGCATATATTAACACAGTATTAAATAAGTTTAATATGCAGGATTGTAAGCCTGTCAGTACGCCTTTGGAAAATAAACTAAATTATGAGGCTTTAAACTGTGATGACAAATATAATGCACCTTGTAGGAACGTTATAGGATGTTTAATGTATATCATGTTGTGTACCCGTCCTGACTTAAGTACAAGTGTAAATATATTGAGTAGGTATACAAATAAAAATAATAAAGAATTATGGAGTTGTCTTAAAAGAGTACTCCGGTATTTAAAGGGTACCATAGGCTTAAAATTAACTTATAAAAGATGCAAATATGATACTATTTTATGTGGTTATGTTGACTCTGATTGGGGAGGTAGTGATACTAATAACAGGAAAAGTACTACTGGTTATTTGTTTAAATTATTTAAGCAGTGTACAATATCCTGGAGTACAAAAAGACAAATGTCAGTGGCAGCCTCTTCCACTGAGGCTGAGTATATGGCTCTGTATGAAGCTGTAAGGGAAGCCTTGTGGCTTAAGTCTCTAGCAATAAGCATAAATATAAATATCACAGATCCTATAGTAATTTATGAGGATAACAATGGTTGTATTAGCATTGCAAATAATCCAACCAATCACAAAAGGTCAAAACATATTGACATTAAATATAATTTTTCCAGAGAACAGGTTGAGAAAAATGTAATTAAATTAATTTATATTCCCACAGGTCAACAGTTGGCTGATGCATTAACTAAGCCGTTGCCAGCGATCAGTTTTCAAGAACTGAGAACCAAAATAGGCTTAGAATAAAGTGTCATAATTATGTATCTAATATTTGAATGATTATATTGTGTTTTAATTAGAGTTAAGTTTAATGGTCTGATTAGGTTTTACTGGGTTTCCCTAATCCAAAGCAACAAATGTTGGGCCATATTATTGTATTACTCCCAGCAATTACTTGGAAGTCAAATGTATTCTGCAATTATAAAATTTAACGATTGTATTCTAGTGATTATAATTAACGGTTAATTTTTGAGGGGGCGTGTTGATTTAATTGTATTAAAATGCAAAAATTAACATCTCAACTGATTGAGTGACTAAATAGAATTATATCTACCTACATATATATTTATATTGAGGTTGACCTAGTTTTCTTTATAACCACTGTAAGACGGTCCCTCACTCTTGTTTTGTACACTGTAAAGAGCGGATGCATATTGGCTTCCTAGTATTAAAATAAAAGATAAATATAGAAGTGATTATAGTGTTCAGTTGTCTCAATTAAAAAGCCCTATTTCCTATAATAATATTATAAAAACAATAGTATCTATTTAATCTGTTTACGATCTAACCTTTTCACGGCTAAACGACTGATACCAACACAGAATTTAATGTAATTTCCAGTAAAGATTGACAGTATCATAAATATCTTATGTTCTTTCTTTCGTAAAGCATATAAGGTATTTATGATCTTAAAAAATATACCAAATCGGTTATATCTATTTAGTAATATTACTTCTAGAATGTTTATTTCTGATTAAAAATAGTATAAATAATTTTTAATAAACATATAGATAAAAAAATAATGTATACAGATAGATATTTATAATACCGGATTAACAGATGAAATAGAACCTTAAACTAAGAAAGGTATCTTTAATTACCACAATTACCACAAATATATAAACAAACCCGTCAGTAATAAAAATTACCATAAATCAAACAAGTTAAAAACACGTCACATTATGCATTTTACCTACAAGTGTTAGGTACTTGAAATGAATGGGAGTTCAATATTCCACTAAGTGCCAACAATCAGCACTGTCAATATAATAAATCAAAGAAAGCTATCAAAACGGAGCACCGCGCCACGTTTGGAAAATAGTTCAAACTTTAACAGCAGATCAAACTTCCGCTGTAAGTAGTCCCGATTCATTGTTCTTCAAACGTTTGTATGGTGAATGGACAATTCGGCAAGCCCGCTTATCCCGAACGTATTCAGTCGAACTAGTGGAGAGGCCCGTACCCCGGACCCTAACGGGAAAGTTTTGATTTAGTGCTTATAGCTGTCCCAGTCGGCAGAGAGCCCTCTTTAAACTTCCACTCGGGTAATAGAATAAAACTGTTCGAACAATGCTCGAGCTTCAGCATTCATTCTGTAAGCATTATAGAAACGTAGGAAGTTATTGCTGGCAACGCTTGGGGACGAAAATCTAATGTTACCATCGAATGAATATTCTAAACTGGTTGGAAGTCTGGAACTAGCGATTTCAGATGCAGCGACGATCCACTAGGGAATTATGACATTTTGTTAGATACACTGAAAATTTACACTGAAAATATTTTAGTTGCACCAGAGATGGGGTTCGTCTTACCATTAATATTATTTAAACTTAATGTAAATTTCCTGTGTAAGGAGCAACGTCGATGATGAATTTAATCTGCATTTATAATAAGTAGTACAATTTGTTATTATTAATTTGAAACTACAAGTCTAGATAATAACTGGGAAATTATCTGTGTGTAAAGCTTATAGTACTATTGTACTTATATTTGTGAATTTATTAAATATATTTGAGGGTATGATAGGGCTCATATATTGAAATATAATAAAAATAGAAAAGTTTAAGCTACAGAATTAAAAAAATATATGCTTATAGTTTATGGAGAAATATTGAGTTGTATAATTTTATGTACATGTTTATAAATAATTAGTTATAAGTAAATGTGTCTATTAACAAAAAACTATACAAAGATTATATAAATAAAATTACGAACATAGTCTAATGCAGATGAGAACACAACCTGGTTTGGTTAGGTATTCACGTTTTTATTTTATTTGTTCCTCAAATTACACAAAAGATTTTTTTATTTTAATAGTCCTCTTATCTGTTGCTTGAGGGCCTTAAATTTTATTAGTCTTTCAGTATAACTGATAAGAATCATTAGCTTTCTGTAGTCAAAGATTTAGATATTCTATTGTTGTGATGCTACTTCGTTTTTATGTTGGTCTTTACTACCCACTAAACAGGCACACAGCATCTGATGATGAAGTAATAAAATTACCACAATTATTTTAATAAAATAATATTGTCATAATAATAATATTAAACAGATATTTGCCACATTTGCGCCTGCTGAACTTTTTCTAAATATCATTTAAATTTCTTTCCTATATTTTAACTAGTCCTTCATGTCTATATTTATTTTTGTCTGTATTTAATCATTAACATCACTATAAATATTACATTTAATAGGATTTGTTCATTAAATCTAGTCCTTATACATGTGACAATTACAGATAAACACATGAAATAGAATAGAAAGAGATAGAAATAAATGATACAGGAAGAGTCTGTATTAAAAATTTCAAGTATCGTACCCCAATGTCTATATGATGACAGATCAATCAGTCTGTATAAGTCTTGAAAATAGTTTAGTCCGCAATAGGAGAGACAATAATTCTGGAAGATAAACTATTGCTGACCAAATTTTGTACATATCTGATGTTATAAATCAACCGACCCTATTTCTTCGTACTAACTTAGATTATTAACACGTGCCTACAATTTTGGGGGCGTTTATCGTTATAGTTAAGTTGTGTATTAAGGCTTGGATATGTTGGATTATATGTTAAATTTAGTCGTTTCATGTTCATATAGTCTGAAGAATTTGAAGAAACATGTTAAGAGCTCTAGTGTTAGATTGTAATCTATGTTTTGTAAATTGTTGATAGGCTTTTATTTTAATAAGCATTATTATGTGTACGTATTTGATTAATAAAACATTATTCGTATTGGTAAACGCTATATACGTAGTATGAGTATTATTATTGTTGTTATTTATTTATTATTTATACATAAAATTAAAATGACATGACATTAGATTGATAGCATCATGGCCTATGGATATGATATGGACACTCCGACTTATATACAAAAAGATCTCGGGTAAGGATAAGCTGATACAGAAAAAAAATTGTGTCAATATATTTTTCACTGATTCTCCTCTTTCAGTTTTTAATAATAATAAATGACCAGTGAACATTGAGGTCAATAAGGTCGTGATAGTATATGTACTATAATATATTTTTGTTACATCCAAACTATTATTTTCAATACAGGCAATAATTACAAAACAAAATAATAAGCTATGATTGTCTTGAAGTAAATCAGACATGTATATAAAAGTATATAAAATTATATATTTATTTACTGCGATCAAGATCTTGGAATGGTCCCAAACAAAAGGATTCTTATACAAGTATTAATGAGATTGACTTGAAAAATGAGCGACAATACTGAATTGGGGTAACTCTAAGTGACATCAGGCCATTAAACAAGCAGGGCTCGGTCTTGACGCAATGTAGACGGACGTGTTGCTAATGAATCACAAGTTTGGGAACAGAGAAAGGATATCCCAAGTTGTATATTAGGAAACTATGTGCTTAGGTTGGCCTCGTCAGAGTAGGTATTTGGATTTAATAGTCCGTCGACCCGCCTTGAATCACAATTATAAACATCTATAGGACATTAGGTTTGAAAATTACTTTTATTCTATATCACTTAGAGTATAGTTTACTACTCAAAATTATACACAAGAGGTCGTGAGTTCAAATCTGATTAACATAAAAAAAACGTTGTATGTTAATTCATATTTTAGAAAAATAAAAAGAAAGAAACCAAAAGATGGCGGTAGGCTCGCCTAACAGTTGATATTGCCTCTGACTATTCTATCTAGTATAACTGTCGTGACATATCATGTTGTAATATCACAATTTTTCGCGTGGAGACTGAGTAAGAATATATATCTTATTACTTACTTTCAACTTCATGATGTATCGAATAAGAGGCGAAATCAAAATACATAACATCGACATAAGAGCAAATGACTCTGGGTCTGGAGAAGACTCTGGGAAAACTCAGTCGTCTAAATGCAAATTAAGCAATTCACATGAATACTAAAGATCCATAGAAACTTATAGGTCGATATAAATAGATATTACCTACAAACATTAGTATGGGTGGTATAGAAATCGGAATTTAAAACACTGTAATAAACAACTAGATCGCTGAGGTTATCGCGGAAAAGTACCCACAATTCACTCGACGAGAGTGAAATCAGAAGTTAATTTAAAGCTCTTATTCTCCTCTGATCTTCTTCCTAGAGAACAGTTCCATGCATTGCAGTTCTTGATCAGATTTGTTATCTTCAAGAAGATACATTTACTGTTAATAAGTTATTGTTGTTTTCTACCTTCACCTTCATCTTATGAAAATATCGCTGGAAGATAGAGATAACAAGATAATAAAGTTGGGAACAAGCCACAATGTACTGACATCACATAACATCCTAAGATAATGAAAGATCATAGCATTGCAACCACTAAAACAATGCAACACAGCAATAATTACCAGCACTATTTAAGAGTCATTTGTGAGTCATTGCTTAAAGATAGAATGTTTTTTATCACTCATCTCCTGTACATAACGTCCTGGGAGGCTGTAAAGATTAGTACAAGGAAGGTTATTTTTATCTCGTTGTTACTGGGCCTACTCTTTAACAGGCCTATATATACGGTAACACGTAACGAATGTTCTACTACTAGACTTTTTTTTCGAGAAATGGAAGAAATTATGGACCATAATAGTAAATATTATTATTAATAGCAAACATTTCTTAATTCTATTTCTTCTTCTATCATCTTCTCTACGATTTTTTCAGAATAGACTATATTCTATATCTACCTACTTAACTCTGTCAATTACATATGTTTCGTATAGTGCATTTCCTGTAAAATATATAATTATAAATAATGAAATAAACCCACAGACATTTAATTATTAGACAGAGACTATAGTCCATTATAAAGTAAATTTGAAGTTTCCAGTATATCTTGTTAGTAAATTGAAATAATTCGATTACAGGAATAACATACAGTGATAAAGTAAAAGTATATATAGTTTTTGACATTTTTACATTGGCTGCCATATATTGTTCAATGTTCGAAATGCTGCCTATTCTGAATTATTAAGTTTAACGGCAACTAAAACTGCAAGAAGCTGTATACCTTTAATTCTTGTAACAAGTTTCATAAGTTTTCGACATATTGCTTGCTTGGACAAGTTATAACGAGATCCTATTGACTTGACGCTTGTCGCACGTCTAGCAACTTGTAAAGCTTTATTTAAACAACAAAACTTTTGGCAGTACTGTGTTACTGATTTTCTCGCTCAATCTTTCTTTAATACCCACTGGAGAACTTTAAAACTTAAACTCTATTTAATAACCAATTACTTGTGAATTATGATAATTAAGATTTTGGGGGATTCAGACAAAGTTGTGAATATGGATATGTTTGTCTTACCTATAACATTTTGCGTAATGTTTATTTATTGTCCTGGTGTGAGAGGTGGGATAGATATGATAGTGAACTTACTGAATATAAATTACAACATCCATAGATAAAGCATGCTGCAATATTTATATACACATAAAATTACTATACATACACTGTGACCTGCAATTTCGTTTGCTTTTTAAAAAAAATATAATATATATATTACTTCTTGTGATGTAATCTATATCTTCGGTAATTTCATTAAAATTCATTTAGTTAAGCCGTGAAAAGGTAACGAACAGAAAGATAGACAGACAAATATTAGCTTTTATAATATTAAGTATGCTATTATTATTGCGTTTCGCTAATGTCAGTAATCTGCGTGACTAATGACTGCATCTTCGAGTAATTAAGAGTATTTAAGTATTTTTATATAATAATATATTGTTATCGAGACAAGGTATAAAAATATTTTCAAGCCATTAAGCCATAAACGAAAAAACGGAACCCATTCAAACGAAATCCGCAAATGGAAATTAGTTGAAGATCATTGTTCTTGTAACGGACTAATTTAATTTCGGACAAAAGACTTGCTTTCTAAACGGGCCTAGTAACAGGCCATTATATTACTTTATTTCGCAAAGCCAGGTAAGTAGAGAGAAATAAATATTTATACCGTTGCACACAAAGGACTGAGAGGTACAATTTGATAAATAATATAACTTGTATTCGTGTCACGTATCCAGTGCTACGCCCTTCTCGTGTCATCTTGCTGTCAAATTATTGAATCTTTGTGACAAACACACCTGAGCACGTGATGTTGAAGTCATGGTTTCAGATAAAAGCGAGGTAGGACAGACATTATTTGGAACAAGAATAGATGTACGTGGCGGCACTAATATGGCGACCACATACATCTAAAAAAAATATTACAACTAAAATTTATTTTGTCCAAGCAAATGCTGAGTGGTTACTACGTTAACAAGTATTACGGGAACTTTTTTAAGACCACCTATTACCAGCGACTCCGCTGTTGTTTTAAATACACAATAAGTATGTCCATCGTTGCAATACAATATATTTTTACGTCAAGTGTGATTAAGATCTGTCAATCTGTTTAGTTGTTAAAAGGTAACAAACATACAGATACATTGTCTCACTTATAACATTATTAGCGATGTGAATAAATTTTCTATATCAGTCTTCGCTTAAATAAAGCTTGTTGTAAATAAACTTTATGCCAAATGTAAGAAACTCCGAGCAGTTCTTGGAACTTGTGACCCAGGTTCAGTCCAGGTTCAGTATGTCGGCAAGGGGTCCTTTAAACTTACTTAAGGGCCGACATACTTGAACGCTCACCATCACGAGAATTATAAATTAAATTGGGTTACGTGTTTTTTATTAAATTAGTATTAATAACTACCCGACGATCCACCTGATGGAAAATAAGGAACGTTTTTTATATACAGAATAGCACCACCGTCCGATGGGAACTTCATCGCTGGTATATAATAAAAGTATTCGCCTAGTACGTCACGGTAGTACATTTCCACGAATTGTTATGAAAATTTTCAACAATGCACTCAACATACTGTTATAGCGACACTCATGTACACGAATGTTGTACCATTTACATTTGCTACATAGCAGCGCTATTTTCTCTGTCACTTTATGAAATAACAATTTAGTCCCAAGTAAATCATCACAGAGCAGTGATTTTTCAGTAGCTTTTATTTGTACTGGCGGGTATACCTTATATTAGAAGACTATGTACATTTATATAAAATAAATACAATAATGTATCTTGATATAATGAAAAGCAAGACAGTTATCTTTTTAGGACCTTGCTGGGTTTTTATCTATAGATAGACATAAACTATTATTGTCTTTACTAAGGACTAATGTCACACTTAATACTTCTAAACATATATAGAAATAGAAATAGAAATAATCTTTATTCAAATAAACTCATTAGAAGCACTTTTGGATTAAGCACGCTATGGATTTTAAGATTTTCTGTAAAAAATATTTTTACAAAGGAATTGTTTTATATGACATTAAAATCTTTTTTCAGGCAGATTTATAACATATATTTTTTAAAAAAGATATCTAACAAGGTACTGAAAATACACTTACTTAAATTGTAAACGTAACGATTATCAAATAAAACATGAATAAATATATCCTAACGAACTCACTGAAACCCAAATTGGAACTCGGCGATAGATCAAATTTACACATTTGATTTTTCAGGTAAATTAAATCTCTTCGGTATTAGAGTATATCGTAAAATAGGGGGTTAAGTACACGTCGAACAATTTAATAACATTAAAATGGCCGGTGAAAATGTTCGGGCGTTGTATTTAATTAAGCCGCGGGCCCTTTTGTTGGGCCCTCCACGTGGGTATATGCCCAAAGAGTTTTATTACATGTTATTATTTCCAAACACTGTTTCAAATTACTGAAAGATGAGGTCAACCGTAAAATTTAATTTTCTGATACCTTATATCACTTTTATTGCTGCACAGTTATATCCATCCCGTTTCCGTAAAGCTGTATTAAAACAAATACACGTCTGTGGATCTCTGATATTTTATTCCTTATTTAACAACATTTAAACACGAATAAATTATTATTGAGTTAAGCTTTACCATAATTTACAGCACTGCAACAACAGTGTTGAGAGGTTTCTTCCAAGTCGACAAAAACACGTGACTGTCATGGTGTTGGTAGTATATTAATATCCTGTAATTATGTTTACGTAAGATTGTTTAAGTGTATTCTCTGTGCATAGTAAGATAAATAATGTACTTATTTAATAAAGAAAATCTGAACTTAATTTAAAGTTGGCACGAAGAATTACACGGGTTACTTTTCTGTTAGTCACTCACATTATTCTCATAATGCGGTTGAAGTTGGTTACTAGGGGTAGGGGATTCATAGTAATGTGAACTAATGCCTCATCGCTAGCAATATACCATGTCAGGTCTATCTCCATGGAAACTATAGATAAATTTCTGTGTATTTGTCCCGATAAATCAGCTGACCTGACCAAATGAGCAAGCATTTTCTCATTCTCCACTGGTGCTCCGCAAGTATAAACAAATAGCATAGGCGGAAGCAACATTCCATTATGATTTATTAAAAATATATATATATAATTATTAGGATTAAACAGGGAGCCATGTCTAAAAATTATCCTTAATTAACACATCAGGATTTTTTTAAGGTGAACTAGAATTGACAGGATTCTATTATTTTCTACTCACGTATTTCAGATGTATTATTGACAAAATATAATGTATTCAAAAGTTTTGTTTTGTATTATGTATACTGAATCAGTGAAGTTAAATAAACATAATACAATAATATAAAATAATCTATAGGGAACAAGAGGCTAAAGTTGTATATATGTATAAATATAAAATATAAGAAGCGAGCTTACCGTCTCTAAGTATTATACAAACTACAACTTATATCCCTAGATACGGAAGCAAGGGAGTAGAGATTGGATGAGAATGCAATTATAGGAATGCCCGGGGGCACCCTTAAATATTTGCAAATCAAGTACTGGTTGCGTATCTTTTACTAGGTATGTATTTAGTAAATAATAGTATTGTTTTTACATTTTCATACATGTTTGTAAGATGAACAATAATTAATACCATTTTTATACTCGTTTACAATTAAAGAAAAGATAATCTTTTTAAAAATATTTTTATAAATGTAATTGCACTAGAGAAAGAATTAGCTATTTACATGTTATATTAATTAATTATACGATTATTAAAAATGTACTGTGCCATTAACTTTACGTGGTATCTACGCTTATTATTATATTATAACTATGTTCTCGGCCTCGTCTATTTATATTTTCATGATAATCTCAAAAACTTTTGAATAGATTTTTATACATTAACGTAGAGATTTCTGGAAAAGGTTTAGTTGTATAATGTTATTCGTTAAGGTTTTATGAAAATTAATTAAAAAGCCCAGGCGAATCCCGGTTAGCTTAGTAGATAATAAATACAGTCAAACTTTAATATTTTATTAATTTAGTACATCTGTCCCTTATAGGTCAAATTTAGAACCTCTTAATTTTGTTACTTAAATGTAGGATAAAAAAGAAAGTGATAGACACAGATTGCTTTACGAAAGTCTCGTCTAATGATTCTCCGAATTTTATAAGAATCAGCAAGGTACCATACACGTTCAAGTCGATAAGAATTTAAGTGACCCTAACAATAATAACCTTTTATATATGCATTGTTACAGTAACATTTCAGTTTATTTGCGCCGGAACTTTTAAGCGATCTTTTAGCCTCTAGTTTATGATTGTCCGCGAACAAAAGTATTCGCTCCGAGTATATTTATTTTGGGATTGCTCTTCTTCGTAATTGTTTATCTTTCGTCGGATTGTTTGATTTGTCTTGAGACTGATTCTGAAATCGTTAATAACAGAAGAAACTCACTCAGGCATGAATTTGGAAAACAGAGTAAAATATGCGGGAAAGTTTTTTTAGTCTACTGTTGAGAATACTTGAGATATTTTGTTATTTAGTTGATAGTTAGTCACCTATATATAAATATACATAATGCTGTCAGGTGATGTTGTTAGTATCCCTCAAGTTTACCACGGTAACTACTATTTACCTTATTTGTAATACATTAAGGATCTTTTTCAAGAATCCATTACACATATTAATTACAACTTTTTTATTGAAAAATTACCGAATAATGTAACAATGTTTGTTTATATCTGTGAAATAAATGGGCAGAACTACTGAATTTAAGAATATGAAACGTTGTTCTGTGTATCATTAAAACATATGATAATTTCAATTTTTTATATTTATGCAAGTACAATGGGAGTGGTGCTTCTGACTATTCAGATATTTCTATAAACATTTAATAAATATTCTATCGTTTTTCATTAGTCATATATCATTATATATATGCAGACGGCATCACATAGCTAATATAATTCCTTTCAATAATTATAATATATACCTATAATCTATAAAAATAATGAAAATGAAATAGATTGTAAATTTGAAAAGTGAAATATACAAAACACGTTACATATAATAATTATACCGAAGTTAAGGGTACTATCCAACCATTTGATAGGAAATCACTCCGGGATTACTTAGGTAGTTTCGTAAGTAAGTGAAGATCAATTAGCTAAATCGAATGAGGCGTGATGGGAAGGGCTTTTGTGGTAGCTTTACTGATCTAATATAAGTACTTTACAAGAAGTTTATAACACGCATATGGATAATTGTTATTGTATAGAGTTTTTTTTATGTAATTGGAAGTGCATATCACTAAATGGCCCACATGATCATGAGCAGTAACCGTCACCTATATGTATATACATATGGTAAGCACTAAGGATATCATGAGTGATACCTGTGATAGCACTCATGCGTTGTCATTCTAGAGGACTAATATAGCGGCATGCCATAAATGTAACACTTATCCCATAAAATTACTGCCTAATCGCAACCTATGACCGAAAAGCAGCTTACTGCTTGGCGGCTGAAATCGGTAAGAATAGGGTATTCACGCAGACAACTTTTTTCAATCTACATCGCGGTTTAGATTAACAGGTAAATAATTTAACTCTAACTAACGGTCTAACTATACGGTACAGATATTCAAAATTTTACTTACTTACTAACTTATCCAAATAAAATACTTGCAAGATGTAGTTAATGTTGTGGGTAACAACAACAGGTGGTATATTATGTATTTAAAATTTAAATCCAATCAGTTTCAACCTTTTTGAAAACTAACGCGAACTTTAATTCGGAGGGATTTTGACTTTACTAATTGAATACGTATACACGATGGAAACTATACGGTCAACTTCGATAAGCATCGATTTGCAGGTTCTGTTTCGACTAAATAATCAATCTAACCACGAAATATATTTCAGAACTTGCAGTTAGTGTATTTATAGTAATGTTTCAATGGCAAGTCAATGTTTTGGAAAGGTAAAGTTGATTGAAGTCCGTTTGGTAGAGGTTGGTATTTACTGATACAAATTTAAATGTACTCGTATCGTATGATTTTGTTGAAGAACTTACGGAATATCTATTACGTGATTGCAATCAGTTCTCTACCTGAATGTTTTTGCTTTTCTAAAGATGTTTTTATGTGTCCTTCTAATTAGTTTCTTTATAAAAGGAAAATCTTGTTTTATATATGTGTAATTCTACTGACTAATGTAATTTTTTTACAAAAAGTAGTTCTAAATAATAAAAATCTTTATATAGCTTTTTGCTGTGTTTTGGTTTAGCTTTTATGTTAATTTTATTTCATGTAAATCTGAGCGACGAACTACGAATATTTTACCTAAAATATGTATACAGTGACAGATAATAAATTTCTTTATCTGATTTTCCATCACGGACTGAATGTTCAATCTTTTTGTATACTTTTATCATATATATTTGTATACATATAATATACTACTAGCTGTGCCCGCGATTTCATTGCATGAAATTTATAGCCTATGCTGTATATTTTTGAAAATTTTCTTCAAAATCCTTTCAGTAGTTTTTGCGTGAAAGAGTAACAAACATCCAGCCATATATCCATACATATTCACAAACTTTCGCGTTTAAAATATTAATAAGAAGATACTTACTAAATTTTGTCATCGAATTTCCTTAAGAAATATTATATTCTATTCAAATTAATTTGCTTAGTAAAATTCATTTTATGTCGATTACACCTGCCTATATAGGCTTTAATGACAAAATCAAATTGGATAGGTGTGTAGAGTTGTGATACTAATGAAAATTGAAGTGGAATTGTTATTTATTGTGTACATTAACCTCGTAGAAATGCGATAGGACCAATAGAACTTCATTAAGGTGAAAGGCATAGGTTATAAATCTCAATCTGGCTGCCTTCAATAAACTCTGTTGAACGCCGTAGTCTCTTTCGGAATGGCTGTGTTATAGCTTAAAAAATAGATTAGATGAAACATGTTGTCGAAGATTATGGTACAAAAATAAGATGTTTGCTGCAGTATAGTCACAGATGACTATATTATTAAATATATTTATGTAGGTACATCTTTTTTCTATATATATTTTAAATAGCTGTGCCCGCGACTCAGTCAGCTTAAAATCACAGACAAAGTTAATTTCGCATTTATAATATTAGTAAGGATTATAACACAGTAGCAGCAATCAAGCATACTGGTCATCTGATGATAAACGATTATCGTAATAGACTCCTAAAACACCAGCAAAGTCACTTGTCATCCCTTAACAAACCTTAATATACTCTTCTTGAAACACTTTATACTGCCGTCTCTAAAGAAAACATCGGCAGATCGGTAGAATTCATTTTACAATGTTTAATACAAGTATTTTAGTTACTGACCTGTATTGTCTTATTGATAAAGTATTGCATATACTTTTTCGTGCACCAATGGGTCGGTAACTTAACATAGGATGAGTTGTATGCTTATTGTGCCACATTTTTTGTTTATATTTTTATTACAATGTTTCATATAGGTTCTATTTTTTTTATTATTGTCTATTTTGAGAAGGTATGCTATATAGGAAGGGGATGTACAAACATATCAGTCTACTAATTAACTATCTTAATAGAGATGCCTACTGCAATAGCCACTTATAGTATGTAGATAACAGGTTTATACGAAGACTGAGCATCGCTGAGCATACAATAAAGTTGTAATTGCTAGAGATATAGGGTTGTCTACAAAAGAATGCACTTCTTAAAATTAGTTTATTTAGTAATTAATCTACTATTGTTAATTCATATTAACATAATTATTAGATAAAAATTATGACTTTATTTAAAAACTACATCAGAAAATGTTTATAAGTAAACGTAAAAGTTACTTTGTGTTAGATAGGCCGTAAATTGGTGTTTAAATTACACTATTACAAGTACACATTTTTTACATTAATAGGAATTCACCATCGATTGCCTATAATATATACATATATGCAATGGTATTAATGTATTAAGATATTGTCTGTGTCTGAATAAGCCCTGATTCTCCTATAGTACAGGATTTTTTCCTATTTAGGAGAAGGGTTTCTTCTTATATTTGAAGGATAAAATATATTGTACGATTAACAAATAAATAAAAAAAATAATGATATGAAATAAGGACAAGTGGCTCCATTGCTAGCAATGAATCCTATCTGTTCGATCTCCCTGAAAACTATCGTGATAATGATGATGATTCTATATGATGGGCTAACTGAGCTGACATACATTACTGGTAGCGTATACTGTTATGGGGGTGATTAATTCCATGTTTTAAAAAAACATCCATATATAAGTGTCAATATCAGTCAATTGCAAATGAAAATTCTTAATAGTTGTTTTGCATTATCAAATCACTGGCTATCAATAAAGGTGGTCCAGCAACCCTGAGTTAGAATTAGGTCGACACGACTGCAGCGTAACCGTCGTTACAATAAATTCACTTGACACGATCGTCGGGAAACTGTTTGGTAACTTAGTTGCGAGTAAGCAACAGCTATATTGCAGCTTAATTTTGTGGCGTCTAATTAATCGTTTATTCTAAGCTGTTCTTAGTGAAGAATGGGTGTATAAGAGTGATGTTTCGTGATAGGTGTCCTGTTTTTCCACTAGATGGATCAATAACTGAAAACTGTAAAGGTCAGCTGAAGCCAACGTCGGATTAGTACGAAAAAAACAAACATAACGTGTCATATGATGCCCGTGATATCTTTTATGCGTTGCCATATATTTGCACTAAAAACTCATTTGCACCTTATTTTTCGTATTTATTTTATAATTATTTACTTTGCTACGTTTTGAATATTTAGGATAAAGCATAAAATTAGCATAATAATGGCATAAAAATATTTTCATTAAAAGTTTTAATGATTGATATAATCGTATAAGTATAATAAGTCTCACATAAAAGAAGATTATGAGTTCTATGAAAGATTTTGAATAAAAAAGGTATGCGATGAACTTAATCTATTTAACTTATAAAATTTTTAAATAATAAAAGTGGTTGCCTAGTGATAGTAAATTGACCATAATTAATTTAACATTCAGTAAGACTATAGACAAATAATATTAAAGACAAATAATATTAGTCTACTCTCAATTTATCCATAGACTTTATGCGTATATATGCGTGTGTATGTGTCAAGTACAAAATTTTTGCTTCACATTAATATTAGGTATTACATTTTATATTATTAGTAATATTTTTATATTATACTGTAATGCATACTTTATATTTCTAGAGTAATTACAATAGCATACAATGTCTGACCGGTATTGACGGTAAATTTGGTCCGGATACCTAGAGTCTACGGATGCACGAACAATGAGCCTGTAATTACAGGAGTACATACACCACTGAAATACCACCGCAAGGCTGGAATGGGCGCTTGGACTGTTATTGGTCTATAATAGCGTGATTCATCTACCACAGTGAATAGAAATGATTCTTAATTGAATTCACTCTAGCGTTAAATGATCGAATATTTGATGCTTTTTCATGAATAAATACATAATCAATGAGAATAAAAAAATGCTAAGTAATTGAAATCACTAATGAATTATGATTTATGTATGAGGAGTGCAATATATACATTATTTTTTCTGTTAATACTGTATTCGTATATATTTATCGTAAAAATTCATAAATGATGGCCAAGGAAACCTGTCTCTAAGTTATGAAAGTAATGAAACGTCTGGAATGTTCACATTCCAGGCGTTTCATTACTTACAACTTACAATCACTTTGTTATTGTGTACACTTTATAATTACCCAATACTAGTCCTAACAGTTTTTTATTATCTAGTACAACAATGTAACCTAGAGGATAAAGTGCCTCGTAAATGAGTACTACATTGGTAATTATATTATTATTTTATAAATATTTATCAAAAAAGAATTGACAGAGTTTTCAATAAGCAAAGTTTCTTGTTTGACGCACGTATAAAATATATATGTAAAAAAGAAATGCTTAATTTAAGACTCAATTGCGCAGTGTAAGATATCTGGATTTATTTATTACATTTCCACTACTGGCCATGAGTCCCGAAATACAGTTTACGAATATTACATTTCTGAAATCATCGTGACCTAGTTTAGGTTTACTATCCGATTTAGAACGAAAAGTTCTGAGTTTAAAACTGCGCGCCACTAAATTTTGTGTTTAAAATTATATTTCTGACATAGTGTCTAGTGATGAAAATAAGTATAACAAACCAAATATACCCGACTGACAGCGCCACCTTGGAATTTAATGTACTAACGATACGTATGGGAATGTCAGTTTCCTAAGGTTCCTAAGGTAGTACTTTGACAGTTGATAATGTTGCTCTTATTAACCAAATCGGGAACAAATTTAATACTTACTACTATTATTTGTAATCATAATTAAGTAGTATAGAAAAGGATGGAATTGGTTCAAGATAATGGCTGAATAGAACCTACTTTGAGAGCTCGCGGCGATGCACGTGATTCTAATTCTGAACTCGTTCTATTGAGTTTCTCCAATATGAATTTTCCATTAGCTTTTATGAAAGAAAACACGAGAAACTATACTTGAATTTGTTGTATAAAATTTACAGACGTCTGGCGTCCAAAGCGAGGCAATTCAACGTGTTGCTTTATTGTAAGGTAAGTTGTAAATTTGTAGAGAAAATTAAAAAACGATTATATTTTGTTGGGTTTCTTAAAGTAACTATACCCATTCAAAAATTTGAAAGAAATTGTTACTGTAAATTGTTTGAAAGAAGTTGTTTAATGAGTTTAAATTTTTTTAATACAATTTGTTTTAGTATCTTTTATGACTTATAATGAAAATCTAGGTGACTGTGAATATATCGATAGTAGCACTAAAACGTGACGCCATACTTGAGTAGTAAATTTTATATCTTCATACTCACTTATTTTATTACTTTTACTCACCCTTCAATACCTAATACAGTTTACATGTAAGCTGCTTGGCTATATACAAATAGAGAATTTAGATATAAGTAGGTATATACACTTTATTGTGTTTTCTTATTTTTTTAAAACCTGTTAATTTTGAAATAATTACATAATGTCAATATCAATGTAAATTGTGACTTAAAATGGTAAGCAAAGAAATCCTTCCCCACCCCTTGTTACTTTAACATCTAGTTTATCTACTTCTTTATAAATACATGACATTAAATATAATAATTTAATTCTTTTGGAAGATCATTTCTTAACTGAATGATAGATATAACTAGTACTTGATAAACATAGTGAAATTTGGCTTCAGGTCTAATAGAACTTACCAACTTAGACTTTATACCAGAGGGCGAAGCAATCAGTCGTATTTACGTTGCCAGACCGGTACTCCACTTGGCACGTATTAGATCATTCTGCGCCGGATATTGATGCCGTGTTCGTTGCTCCCAGCTTAATTGGATAACGTAACGGTTTATATGCACATCAATTTCATGAGCAAGTAATATGGGACTAACTATGGGGCTTGGACTCTACTTTTGAAGTACGCTTCCTTTTCCGATTTCAGAAAGACCTCTTAACACGATGGTTGTCTGTTGTGTTTATGATACGGAATATAGAAAGTTCTAGACAAATTAAAAATTTATGCAACATTTATAAGTTTATTCTCTTAGTAAATCTAAATGTAATTAGTCAGTATTACATGTCTATTTATATGTCTATACTAATTCTTTGTCTATTATAATATATTCTATAATTAGTTTAAATAAAGAAAAAATCAATACAGTAGAAAAAGCCTAGCATAAGTACTTTAATATTTAATCGGTTTACTGAACATTGAGAAAGTCTACAGAATCAATTTAAATAGAAAAATAAGATGGCTCAAGCTCTTTTCTATAAAAGAATCGTTTGTAAAATTGTTCTCAGTATGTATCCGATTTGGGTTAATAAATTTCGCGAATTTTGATACGATAGAAAGTTTGCGGTCGATAATTTACATGCTGGCTGGCCTATAATTTATTATTAAATTACGTATATAAGTACTTTATTCAATTTGAACATTGTGAATGCATAATAATTTTCAAATCAAATAAAGCCAAACGTACACTTATGTTATACATGTGTAACTATAGCTGTGAAATCTTATGATGAATTGCGGCAGAAACTATTGACGGGTAAACTAAGAGATGTGTATAGATCTCTCTCTCTCTTTCTCTTACTATGGTGTTGTTAGTTCTTATATAGGAATGATAAAAACATTCAGGAAAATGGTTACTGCATAGAATTTATATGATAAATATCACATCTAATATAAATAAATAAATAACTCTGGACAACTGATATAAATACTTAGTACTTTTTTTTAGAAATACTTAATATACATAGAATACACCCAAACAATCATTCTCATGAATATGCACCGTGCGAGGAATAGAACCCGAGACCATCAAAAATAAAGCAGTGTACTATACCGGGAGACAGTCACCATAATATGTTTAAATCAATATTTGTTTATATGTGATTTGGTAAAACTTTGTCAACTTATTATACGAATTATATATTACATCTCAGCTGGATATCACGCCTTTATATCACGGATTAACGGTAAATTATATCAAGAACCATTTGTAACAAAGTTGAGACCAACAAACAATTAGACCAAGTAAGTTAGGGCGGGAGTACGTTGGATCTGTTTGTTCTTAGCAGACGTCTGTTGATACTATATTCGTCCGGATATTAGCTACTGTCCGGAAGCGTGGTACGCTACACGATTCGCTATTACATAACTGTTGTTTATCATCTGTACATCTCAACTGGATCCGTCGATAAATTGAAACACCAAGTTGATTGAATTACGCGCTTTGTATATTAATAATACGGTATATATTGGCACTGCGCCATGACCTTAACATAGTAGGGGATAGTGTGTAATATAATTGATCGCTAAAATATTTGGTACATAAATTAGTAGCTGATGTTTATGGATTCCACAAACATAACATTTTTGTAGCTGTGACGTGGTCGTGCGGAATGAGTAGTCATGCTCACTAAAATGTCCAGACATGTGGCGGCGTAAGCGCAGTGATGGCTGGCTCATCCGTCATACTCGTGAACGAGTGCTGCTTGTAGGGACTGGTCTGCTCTTATCACTACGACTGATTTAATCTTATTGCATGATTATATTTGACCCAAAAAATTAGTGCTTGTTGGTAGTTTGTATTCACACGTTTCGACTTGTAAATGTAAACTTACAAGGATTATTTAAAAGAGCAACACACAAGTTTCTTGCTCGTTCTTCTTGTGATGAATTTCCGAACGAGTGGTAGATAAAAAACAAATTGTTATGACTATTCAAAAGTGCTTAAATTAAGTTTATTTGAATAAATGATTTTCTATTCTATTCTATTCTATTCATATTCTACTATTTTATTTAATACTAGCTACCTGTAGAGCTGCGACTTCGTCCGCATGGAATTTAACAAAAAAGTTAATTAGAGAATTTTTCTAAAATAAAAGTAGCGTAAATTACTCATTATTACATCAGCTACCTGCCAATAAAAGTCCCGTCAAAATCGGTCCCGTCATTTCAGAGATTAGCCGGAACAAACAGACAGACAGATAAGAATTGTAAAAAATGTTATTTTGGCGTATGTGTCATATATATTTGCATGTGTCATTTTATTTATATGCATGTAGTAAAAAATCAAACATATACTCCAATAGTTATTTCTGGTCAAGATATTACAGACCGATCGTCGTGGAGGTCTTTGGGGGAGGCCTATGTCCAGCAGTGGACGTCTTCCGGGCTGCGATGATGATGATACTACAATTTTATTTATATGTATAGATGTCACCCCTTGGTTTATTTTTGTAATTGGAATGTCAAATTTCTTGTGGTTCACCTATAAAGTAGCAACTGTCACCTATATACATGAACAGCATCATTAACGTAACGTCAATATGTGACACCTGTGACACCGGTCATGCACTGTTATTCCAGAAGATTAGGATTTCGATCCGAAACACAGCTCACAAAGCAAGCAGTCGGCGGCTGAAATGAGTGAGGCAGATACTGTATATAAAAGCTAGCTCTGGTTAGAATACCTAAAAGAGAATATATAAAATGTTGGTAAGGATTTCATACGTCATACTCATGAACGCGTGCTGCTTGTGGGGACTGGTCTATTCAGGTTGCGAACACCGATTAGATTTTTTGTTTTTATGCTGGTGGTCACTCTATTCTCCCAAATTTGAATTTAAATTAATCTATATTATGGTAAATATGTACAACAATTATTAAAAAAAAATACGAGCTGAGTTTCTTGTCAGTTCTTCTCATCTCGAAATCATTCCGAACTGACGGTAGTTTTGACATATCATAAGAGTCTGTAATAGATCTAAATAAATAAAGATATTTTGAATTTGAATTTGTATCAAAAACCTGTTTACTATGAACTTACCTTAAGAAGAGGGATGTGGTAGATTTGTTCGGCATTGTGGATTGAACGAAAGTTCATAGAAGGCGGGCGTGGTTTCCGCCATCCGTTGTTATTTCGAGGAAATGGACCCGGCTTTGAACGGAAAAGTCAAAGTGAATATTGTTTGTTTTCATAGCGGTAGTGTGTAAACCTTTGCTAATATTATAAATGTGAAACTAAATTTGTTTGTTATCTTTTAGTTCCTTAATGCATCAGTTAATCGTTAAGGTATTTGTTATATATACAACTAGCTGTACTCGCGACTTCGTGAGCGTGGAAATTAAATTTATTTTTCTAAAATACTCCTTAGCCTAGCCTAAATTACTCCTTATTACATCAGCTACCTGCCAAAAAATGCCCCATCAAAATCGGTCCAGCCATTTCAGAGATTAGCCGGAACAAACAGACAGACAGACAAAAATTGTAAAAATGTATTTATATTAATATGCATGTAGTAAAAAATGATTTCAGTATTACAAACAGACACTACAATTTTATTTATATGTATAGATGTTGTAGATATACGATACTTCTAATATAACTGCACATAAAACACAGAAAGTTTTAATTTTATCACAATCCCATTCTCTCTAAAATGTAAAACCGTTTAATTATATTAAAACCATGTGATTTGATCCCGATTCAATTCTGTCAGATATTATTACGCAGATAGGCATTGTATGTGACACGTGATCAAATATGAACGTACAAATAAATTGTTATTTACTATTTTCTATACATTTTTTGTGTCATTTTTTCCTCATTTGCCGCGAGATCCTTATGTTATATTGAATTTACCCTATTCTATGTTAAAAAGAATATTAATCGACGCTTGTTTTTAATGAAAAACTCCAGTTTTATCCAGAACCCGGAAATACCATTTTTCTATTTTACAAAATATATTGAAAAATTCATAGCAACTAATATTGTTAATCTAAATGTATATAATTACCATCAAATGGATCGTCAGCTAGTTCGCTATTGTATTCCATATAAAAAACCACAGTTTTAGAAAAACATATTTTTATTCAATAAGTCATCAAATAATTTTATGTAAAACGGTGGTTACTGTAAAAATAATAGAATTACTAAAGAAATATATTGTTCTCATTATTAATTTAGATATAAATACATTAAGGTGGAAAATATAATCTTCAAACAGATGCGGTAGGATTTGATCCGTTAGATTTGACAGCTGGAAGCTGCCCTTGGACGGTCAACTGTACTGTGTCCAATTAGGACAAAGTATGACATTGTGTGACAAGGGATAGGAATAAACATCGTGACGTCACATTTTAAAATTTCACATATTTTAGTATTAAAACTTGAAATTTGAACTATAATTATCAAAGAATTTAAAATTATTTCTAACTTTATCTAATGTAAATATATTAATATATAGATATATATATATTGGTTTACATCCTTTTTTAGTGAGTGTTCATACTCGGTCTAAATGGCAAATATGTGACTTTACACTAGAAAGGGGAGAGTATCAGAAATGTGACCGGCTGACAAAGTAAAACATCTTGAATCTCGTGTTTGGTTTTGTTTGGTTATGCGTGCCCAAAGCCATGAAAATATCTTGACTACATTTTAAATAGCATTAAACAAGACGTTGGCACCATCGGTGTTGTTACAACGAGTAGGTGCGGATTGCTGAGGTATGGGTTTGATTCCTGTTGCGTTGAGTGTGAAACATTTTCCTTTTCCACCTACTTATCTTAAAATATAGAATATACATACACATATATATATAATACAAATATATTATTATCTACTTAAATACTATTAAATAACGATCATAATAAAACTTTTAATCTTACTTAAAAGTTTTTTACCTATACGTTATACTAAGTACCTATAGATATGTTTATTCTAATTATATGAATGTGTCCTTAGTGCTTTTCTTTCTTCATATTCCTTTTCTTTTTTCACTGCTTGAATGAGGATCAGAGATATGACAGCGTTGATTACCTGTAGAAAAAATATGCTTAATAATAAATTACATTTTTTGAGTAACAAAATTGTTGTCATTTTGATATTCATCTGGAGAATAGTAAAGAAATAAAATTATTCGGAGTACGGAGATGTCATGAAGTAAAACAAAAATTGTACAGAATAGAAGTCTAAATTTATATATAAAAATTAAATGTATTTTAAATTATCTATTTATAAAATTAATATATATATATATCCGTTTATAAGAATAATAAATAAATACGCTCTTGTCCAGTACTGCGGTTATCACATTACATCGACAGTTGACAATGCCTGTGATTACCCAATTTGGAATTACCGTCGTAAAGATGTTTCTGTTAAGAAAAATAATAACCAAAACGAAAGTAAAAAATGAACCGTCTCCCATAAATTGACATTTGTCTTTTCTGCCATTTGATGCGGTGCCTAGGAAACTGATATACAAGAGAAACGCGACTCGAGTACTACAGTTTTACATAGAAGATTTAGTAGAATATTATAGTTCATGAATAGAATAGAAAATTATTTATTCAAATAAATATTGAAGCATTTTTGGATAGTCATCAGATTTTTGTTCAATCTACCGCGCATTCGGAAAGCTGTCTCATCACAAGAAGAACGAGCAAGAAACTTGCGTGTTGCTCTTTTATTAGATGGTTTGGTTGGTGTTATTGGATTCGATGTTTCTTTTGTTTTTTTAAAGTAATAATCAATAGAGATGATGATGATGATGATTGACTTGCCCAGACATAGAAAAGAAAAATCTCATCTGTTATTTATGCGATAAAAAAATCTTACACAAATCAAACAAGATGCAAGCACGATTCCGGCCAACCATCCAGTCTTGCCTTCAAGGTACCAGGTCATTTCATCGACGCAGCCATGGAAGTATGCGTTGCCAGTTACGGAGTCCCGGCACTCAGATGGTAGTGGTTTGTTATAGTTGATATAGTCCATAGCACCATCGGCACCGCAGCAGCCAATCTGAGGGGTAAATTGAACGCCATTAGATTTTTCCGTCTAATATATTTTCATATGTTTAATAACATACCCGTGTCGTCCGTAGTAGTAAGGTATCATGCCTTTGTATCCTGTAATTTCATAGCTACATCTCACTTATATACTCAGTTACATCAATTAATAATTCACTACCAGGTACAGTTAAAGTCAGTTCCAAGAGGTAAAAATTGTGACGTTATAGAAATAATCTCTGAACTGATTTTGAAAATTTCATTTTTTTATAGTATCGGATAGCCCTTTATTGAGGCATGCTATATGCTATATACCATCACGCTATACAGGAGCGAACTACAATGAAAAATGTTGCAAAAATGGGGAAATGTGAAGCAAACAAATTTGCGCAGGTCGGTTAGTACAATTTTATACGGAAATAAGTCGCTAGTCCACATGATGGAAAGTTATATTGATAGGACCTATGCAGACTATTTTAGACAAACTTTCTTTAGTCTACTGTCTTTGTTAGAAAAACTTAATAAATTCACAGATTTTGATTAGACTTAGGATTAGGTTATAGTTTAGGATTTATTTTTATACCAGTACAATTAAAGTTTTTAGGTTTATAGACTCTTTTTTGAAATACAAAATGAAATAAAGCAATTTAACCTGGTTTTTCTGTCTGTCCTGTACTTTTAGAAACTACTTTATAGATGTTCTAACATTTAATAGTGATCTATCATGACCTAGACAGACGTTATCTGAACAGAAAATTTTCTTTTCTCGTCATGTAAGATTGAAATTTATATAATGTATAGTATCTAATCATTGAGATTACATTTTTAAGGCAGAAAATAAAATTAATTTCTCTTTATACATAGTGTAATAAAATTAAAAATGCACAGTTTTTTGTTTCGTTTCAACAATCTATTCACGAAAAAGGGGAAACAAGAATCTCGTCACATCTAACGAAGCAAACACCAAAACGCATTTGTAGAATGGACAGATGCTGTCGAAGGCTGTAGTTTACAGAGAAAATAGGGTTGCCAGGTATTAAAGCAAAGTCAAAATTATTTATTTATTTAGGATAATTTTATTCACTTATGCAAGTTTTTATCACTATCACTACTGCCAGTTTAGCTAATCACTTGAGTTAAGAGGACCTAAATTAACTGTTCTTTTCTACTATCTATCATAATACTCGCGTAATGTTATTTAAATAATGTTTTTACGAATTTATATTTGTGAATAGATTTTAAGAATCCAATATTATACGTGTACTAGCCTTTGTCCGCGGCTTCGCTCGCGTTAATTTATCCTCTTGGGGGTGGAATTCATCAAAATCCTTTCTTAGGGGATGCCTACGTTATAGTAGCTTTATGCAAGCAAAATCTCAGCCCGATCGGTTTAAAATTGATAAAGTTTCATACAAACTTTCATCCCCTATTTTATCCCCTTAGGGGTAGAATTAATCAAAATCCTTCCTTAGCGGATGCCTACGTCATAATATCCACCTGCATGTCAAATTTCAGCCCGATCCGTCAGTGGTTTGGGCTGTGCGTTGATAGATCACTATGTTAGTCACCTTTGAGTTATATATATTATACGTGTATTATTTGTGTTCATCGAGTAGAAATATAATATAGATATTTAAAAGGGTGTTTATATATAGTAAAGAACTATATATAGACATATTTATAAATATCTTACTTATAATATGTAAGAATTTATTACATACATAGTATTAGAAAACAACAAAGAAATGACAAATAAAATCGATTGAGTCGTGATCAAGTTATGTTATCGATGATGTTACCAAAGGAAATAGGTATTCATTTATACAAATTTATTTGAAAAAGATACATAAATTGTTCAATCTTAATGTCATAGATATATTCAATGTAGGAGTTTTAACTTGTACTTTAAGTCAGTGCCTGATTATTAAATAGAGATAATAGTGAAAAGATAAATAATTAATTACAGTGTAAAATACACAATTGTTAAAATCTAAGGTATTGTAATATTTGTTGTTATCGTATCTTTACATTAAGTTTCTAAAAAGACATAAATAATGAAAATATAAATTAAATTAGTAGCATATATTTTAACAATTTTTTTTTGTATTGAATTTAGTACAATTTCGTTTTCAACCCTGGCAGGACAGACGTATTCCGGGCCGACAGTTCGGTATAGTGGTAGGTACTAATCAAATGGCCTCGTGTGGCACGTACCGTACCCGATCGAACACAGTTCCAATCATAAACTCTCACAGTCGAAACTCTGTTTAATGTGAGCTGGTTTCATGGTAAATCTTCCCAGGCTATTGAGCTTGTTAATTGGCGTGATATATCAAGTTTGATAGGTAAGGATTAAGTCGGATTGCTCTCGTGGGGAATATTTTAGATGTACTACGGCTAACTTCTGTTTCATATGTTACTGCTGCATATGAAATTAATGCGTTATATTTAGTTCAGATGTGTTAGTATTTTCAATATCAAATTTTATTATACACTATCTGAAAATTGATAAAACTTTATTGCCTGCTAATTCTAGTCTATTTTTAAAGCTTTTTTCCGTCTGTGACGAATGAAACGTGTTTCTGACTATCTCCAGTATCTGATTATCATTATTATGTTCTGCATAGTCTGAAATGATGAGCGACCTAACCGGACCTGAACCTCCAAAGATGTACAATTACAAAGGAATTGCCCAGCATGAGTGTTATATCAGGGAGAGCATGAATAGTTAGAAAGGAACCTAAGAGCTTCAAATATTGAGCTTTGATTTTTGTGCGAGCAGTTTGCTCATAGCCCCCCTACGCATGAGTTAAAAGAGATGGAATGGATGAGTAGAATCCAATAACTTAAAGTATTATACCTATATAAATATAGTGGTACTAAATTATCCTAATATTACAAAATTTATTGAGTCCTTATCATAAACATATGTCTATAATTTTATTATAAGAACTATTCTTTATTTCGATAACAATAATCTTATTTCTTTCTATAAGTAATAGGTGTATTAATAGTGTGGTATTAAATGTAACTTACTCCTTCTTGTACCATCCTTAAGATCAACTTGCTTCCTTCGTGTTGAGGATTGTGAATCAATCTCAGAAAAACGTCTTTAATAATAGGCTGTATGCTGGAATCATATGTGGAGAAATCAAGGACCACGCAAGATCCCACGAGTCCAAATACGAACGCCGCTATTTGGGTGCCAATATACTGTAAATAATAAAAATAAATAAGTGAAAAGCAAAATTAAAGGAAATTAATGGGTATTATTTTATTTTTTATTATTTATTTTTAGGATATATATAGTACATAAGTTAGTAACAAGCGAAATTAACATATTCATTATCATAAATTTTAATAACATTATTATAAGAGTTTGGTGTAATTAGTCAAATGTACCTTAGATATAATTTGGTATACCTACCGTTATAAACTAATTTGGCACTACTGTCTAAACAGACGTAGGTACCTATCACTGGTAATGTAATTAACGTAGGTTAATCTCACCTAGTCCACGTATATGTTACTGCAGATGAATGAAAATTAGATAAGATGTATGTACATAGTCCCTACTAATAGACTATGTAGCATATTAATGAATATTGTTAGTTATCTAAAGCATTTAAAACGTTGTGGCTTAGTGGCGTACCTCCTATCTTGAATTACGCGTAAGTGGTTGTGAGTTCAGATTTGGTAGGCAAGAAATAATTATAATGCGTGTTAATTTATTTTTCTGACTGACTTTTCGACGAAGAGAAAACTGTTAAATATAATAAATAAATAAGCCCTGGACAATAATCACAGCGTCATCTAGTCCCATAGTAAGCAGAGCGTGGGTATTATATAACCAATAAATTTAGATATATTTTTTTGTAAATACATACTAATATATAGATACATAGAAAACAAGCAGACCAATACAAACAATCATACCCATATATACAAATGTTTGCACCGTGCGAGGAATCGAACCCGCGGCCATCGAAAGTAAAGTGGTGTGCTAAACCGATAGACTACCGTTGCCGTCAAAAGACATATAAAATCAAAAATTAATCCGAGATACGGCGGTAGGTTCTTGTCACGGTGGATTCAAATTTAGGTACCTAGCGAAAGGTGGCATGTTCATGTGTCTCATTGAACACAAATAACAGTTGACAATCTGGGATAACAGTCGTGACAGTCTGTACTATATTTTCTATTTGTTGACAGAAGGATATCTTTTTATTAAATATACTTTCTATTCAGAGTCAGATGCAAGTGAGAATTGATGTTAGGGGAACTACCATGCATCCCTTTTAGCGCGGGGAAAATAATAGATGAGAAAAAACAAAGGGAAGACACCCCTAGCATATATTTTTGTATAAAAAAATAGTATAAAATATATTTCCGTCTGTCTGTTTCTCAGTTTGTTTGTTTTAAACTAAGCGACTAATTTTGAATTTTCATTATTATCTAGAGATTTTTATCTATATTTTGCATAATAAATGCCTTTGTTGCTTATTCTAGTTCTCAGGTGCTAATCCATACTAATATTATAAATACGAATGTGTGTTTGTTTCTGTATCTGTCAGTTTTTCTTTAAATGTTGATGGCTAACCGGCTGAATGGACTTTACACTGAAATTTGTCGCAAATATAAATTGTATCACAAGCCCGGATATAGGCTATCTTTTAACTAAAAAAATAGCAAAGTCGCTGAAAATTTATAGTTTTAATATAAAAATATAAATAAAATTATATACCGCAAATAAAATTTTGGAATTTTCCGCAAGAGCTGCAACACAACCCACGAATGAAACCGTCATGATGATCAGCGATCCGATAAGGATGATGTAGATTCCAATGAAATACTTTTGGAGTTCCAAGGTCCTCATCCATTCATTGAAGCCGGGCTCGAAACAGATCCATAGACAAAGGGCGAATATGGAAACACCGAATAACTGTAAAAAAAATAGAATTGGTGAAATTAGTAAATATGTAACCACTTCATTATATCGTGACGAAACCTAAAGTACAGCAGAATCCTATAAAATGGTATAAATATTTGTCATGTAATTATATGTAACGTGATATGATCGGAGTATTTATATAACAACTTATTTGATACTTAAAAGATTCAACTTTAATCATTCGATAATTCATTGGAGCTATTCTAGTGACTGCAGACACCACATAATGACTTTTTATTAAGTTGTTAATCCAGTATTTTCTATACGAAACTATGGATCATTTAATAGTAATATATATTTTATACACTTTTACGAAAAACGTGTTCACTTTTTTAGCGTAATTAAATATGACCCTTTAGGAATTTGATCTTCTATAATAGAAGTTTTTAACAAGCTCTGTTTATACATAAAATGTATTTTTTTTACCTGCTTTTTATACAGCGTAGGTACATTAAAATAGAAACAATTGTAGGTGTTCATACTTATTTTCAATAATTAATTATAGGAATATTCAAATAATCTTTATTTTTTATTAAAATGTATAATGTATTACTAATTAGTATTTTCCTAGGTTTGTAATTACAATATGAAAACATATTACAAATTTATCTTTTTAATGTCTGTTGCCAATAGTTATATGTAATTTAAATTTTATGGTCTAATTATGTAGCATACATTTATTTTAAATCAAACTCAAATTCAAAATCATAAGGAATACTTTCAGCTTATGCATGTAATTTTTTATTACTAAAAACGACTATTTTTTATTACTAAACTTGCAGGAAACTCAACTGATCTTCCCAGATTAGGTATCCTTCTACTTTCAAATTGTATATACAAATATATACAATTTCATTATCCTGCTTTCCTTAGACATTCTTTGCACATGCCTTTTTATCTAACCGGACACTTTCAAATTCCAGCCTTAATTTCGCACAACTATATTACGACTGTGATAGATATAGGTATGCATTAGACTTTAAAGAATTAACTTTTAAATTTAATACAAATAACCATTTCTGCTATAGTAAGTAATAAATAGGCATAATCGTATATTTTGGGAAAAGGCTGCAGCAGCCTTTTCCCCGCCTTTCGAGGAACCCTAAAACTAATAAAGATAATTCTATGATGAACGGTAGTAATCGAGAAGTCGGAATCTAAAAGTTTTATAACCTCATTAAGGTACAAGTGTGCTATCAACTTTTATTAGACGAATATCTAGATTGCCGTATCCTTGTAATAGCTTTGTTTTGCCTCCAAAATAGAGGGAGATAAAGGGCAACTTGGTAATAATAATATTTTCTGACTAGGTAAGACTACTAATACAGGAGGATGTTTTCAAGTAGAATACAATATGGAATCGATAAATGCCCTGTCAGAGCTGAATTTTAGTTTTGTCTATGGTATATTAACGAGTATTATCTACTCGTAGTACTATAATAAAAGTATTATAGACAGTATTTGTAGATACTATTAATAATTAATTTTAGAGTTACTAAGTTTTAGTTACTTTACTGAGTAATTTGTTTATAAAATTAAAAAGCTTATCTGAGAAATTAATAAGTTAATCTGAGATAATAGTAATAAATGCTGCTTTTAATAGTACCTTAGTAGCATTTATTACTATTATATAAGATACAAAATAAAGTTCAATATTTTTAAATTATCAATAGATCATCAGTTAATAAATGCACACATTAGTCAAAACTACGAGTATACTTAATTATATATGTACTTTTGTTTTTTATTTTTATGAAATCTTTAAAATAATATTTTTTATTGAGGAGGAAGGCGGAAGGTTACGTAGGGTAGGTAGGTAGGTAGGTAGTATTGGTACGGTGTTTTATTACGCAATAGTAGATTATTATTAAAAAAATATTTACATATAATATTGAAACACTCTGTACATATGACAAATTATAGCACATCTATTCAGTGGCAAACTTCCGTTCCTTATTCAAACTTTTACAATATTTAACCTTTCATGCCAGTTCTTTGTTTGTAATAGACTTTTGTTTTTCTTGGCTCTAGGGACGGTGGAGCAATTGCTTCAGTGTATTAGCAACCTAAGTCCCGTACAAGTTTGACAAGAAGTAATCGATACAAATATACGATTTTAATAAAAGTGAATAACGTGACAGGTCTCTAGTGACTTCCGGTATATGTTTTAGTTTATATTTTGACTCTAATTTCTACATTGATTTTTTTTACGATTAATATATATTTATTATACTTTTTCTCAATAATGTTATGGAAGTAAATGATAGGGAATCAATTTAAATTGCATAAGTGAAGTGAAGATGAATGATGATGAAAAGAAATGAAAATATTTTTTAATCCTATTTAAATTAACTGATGTCATGTTTTCACCAGATTTAATGTGATAATAAATCGCGTGTACTTTAAATATATCTTAGTATATTATATTATATTATTTTTTATTATAAAATATATAAATATATATAATATGTTAAAAGTGAGGACAATCTCTCGCACAAATGACTTGAAATATATATATGACGATGTGTACAGAGTAGACAAAAAAAATTGTAAAATCTCTGTTCAATTAATTTTTTGTAAGACAGTCACCTAATTCCCTATATATAATAATATATTATACTACCTCTTATTATAAGTAACATTGTTTTCGATTCGTATATCTTTTGCAAGAATAACATAAATTTTACCTCAATACGAGATAGAAATATTGGATTCAACAAAAGCTTTTACTTGCTATTGATAACATCGTTACAATATATTCCGTGGCATTCATAAGACAAACAGAGCATATCCATACATCATTATAACTGCAGGAGCTGGGTTCGCAATCCATTAGCGTTTTGCACGTAGACTCCAAGTTAGAGGTGTCATATGATGCGTAACAGTTTAGCTACAATAAATTTATTAAATTCATTGCAAATTTAAATTAAAAACTATGCTATTTCCGGGCGTCTTCATTTGTCATTTGATATTTATTATTATCGTTAAATATATTCTTATAGTAAAAGTCAAAAACATTCTCTCGTAATATGAATTTGAGTGAAAGAATTCATGGCATAGTAAAAAATGAAAACTACATCAATTTTGTTAGCCTAATATTTATACGGTTATAAAATTAAAATATTTTTTAAATTGTCATTTTTACTGTAAAATAATTTTAAAAGGTAAAATTTGAGCAGGTAGACTTTATACAAAGTTATTTGCGCGGATATCTCTGTCGATATTCAGTATTGTTTGTTAGAATCAATAAAATTGTTGATTCATATTCGACAAACGCATGTGCTTGATATTAATATTGGAAAACCGTGTTCATAATGATGGCAGTTCTATATCATAATACTCGGTTGCTCTGTGAAATGATACGTAAAGTTGATTTCTATGTTAGGTCGTGTTGAAAAATCATATAATACGTTAGGTTGACCTGCTATTACTGCTTGAGATACAATTTCTAATGATGAATGATCTACTGTGGCCGATGTTGATTAACTAGTGAGTTTCCAGAGAAATTATTTCTCTCTATGCCTAGAATTATTGTGTACAATATGAGACGGCTATATAAAAACACTTTTTTCCTGTATATTTAAACTCACCTAAGTCGCAATTGATATGTAACTGTTATATTATTCATGTATGTACGGTGAACATAAATATATACAAAAGTGAAATTATTAGTTGATATTGTTATTCCCGTGATGACAGACCTCAACTTTTACTCAATATATGTGTTTTTATTTATATTTTTATAATTTCCCAAGCATTTTTATTACTAAATATTGAGAATGGTTGAATTTCTGGTATTATCGTATAATTCTACATACCGTATTTTAGAGTTAATTTGTAGCAATTGGTACGGGTAACCTTTATTAACTTTGTATTGTTCATCTAATTTGTATAAATAGTCATTAATTAAAAAAAAAAGATAAATAACATTAGAAAATTATGTGTAATTAAAGGTGGATAAATTAGGAAGAGTCCGGGTTCTTTCTTAATTTGGTTGGATTATAATCGACCTCTATAATTCGTCTAGAAAAACAAATATCGTGAAATAAATACATAAATATCCATTCGACTAAGTGAGTTATACTTTTGTTGATACAGTATCAGATAACGAAAACTGATAACATATTATAGGTAACGCATGTTTGAATATCGTAGCCACTTCATTGTTGAATTTAAAACAACAGTCTATAGTGATTCACTATGAGCATTTATAGATTCTGCAATTAAATATATACCAATGCACAATAAGACTATAATGGGTACAGTCAGAAGCAACAATATGTAGTCTTCATTTGATTGCTCCTTCAATATTTCAGCACAGTTGACATTATTTTCTTATATTTTTAAACATTACTAAAAATTTATATTGTAATAAGCGACAAATTATTGGGGCTTAAAATATATGAATACTTATAATCCAAAAGTCAACGTACGTTTTGAGTAAAAGTACGTAAATTAAGTATTATTATAGTTTTATTGTAATATGAAAAGTAATGTAGAATTGTAGGCTTATTCTCTAAATTATACATGTATAAAATTTTTTTTTAATCGAATACAGCATCACCTTATTAATATTATAAACGCGAAAGTGTGAGGTGTTGTGAGGATGGACGGATAGATGGATGGATGGATGTTTGCAACTCTTTTACGTAAAAACTACTGAATAGATCAATAAAAAGAAACATATGTTTTGAAAATAACTCATAATAAATCTGATTGTACTGATTGATTATAGAAAGTTGCTAATCAATGAAAGCTGTAATTTTTTATATTACTTTAATGATATAAAAAAATGATGATGATGATTTGATGGTCGATCTGAGAAAAAGTGGTAACCGTCACCGTTGTTCATCTGGTGGAAAAATTAAATGATACAAAGTAACCCAAGCGAGCAACATTGTACAAACTCCCTCTACTGTAAAAATGCAGGAATGAAAGAAAAGTAGAGTATAACTTCAATGGAATATTCCCAATACATATTATTAATATATCTCTTTTATATCTTATATGTACTCGCAATCAGTATGTGCCTATGTGTGTACCTTGTTTATTCACTTAATGTAACATTTTTAGAGCACGTCTTCTTATTCGGTAGCAAAAGACTGGGTTTTTTTAGAATGTTAAAAATTTATGGCATCGTAAAAAGTAGCACGGAGCTCGTTTGCGCGCCCCTGTCTTCGTACGAATATGACGTTACAATGTACACTTATGTCATACATCGAGAATTGGTACATTGTTCCACCTTTCGAATCAGTTAAATAGACTGGCATCATCATTTTATTTACTTATAACCCATTGATGATTTCTCTTGATGATGATACAAAAGTACACGCATTGCGCTAATGGTATCTGTGGAGGATGATTGAACAAGCATGAAGTCAGAGCAGTTAATCTATCGTGGTGAATTTATACATACACCAGAAATTATACACGGTGGTTGGTTAATTTCTGGTCAGGATGGTTGCTTTCATTAGGTAACAGCGAGATAGTATGCATCTATGGACTATAATAACGAATTTGTTCTTTATTCGGACGTAGCGTTACACTCAGTTTCTTAGCGAATCTTTAATCAGTAAACATAGTCACAACATCGCCTTATTGTCTTGGAGCCCTTTAATATGCTTCAATTATTAAAGGGCTCCAAGGGCTCCAAGGGCACCTTAATAATTATTTTTTATAATTAGCGTTGTAAGTTATTTCTAGGAATGCCAAAAGTCAATCTGTGTATTGAAATGCCAATGAATCAATCGTGAATAACGTTTTATAGAACTCTCGCTAATTTGATATCCTCGACGAAAATGTACTAAGACTGGGTTATTAATTACACAATTGAAATATTTTAAGTGTGCTTTTTATGATCCTTCCAAGTGTCGAAAACCTCGAGTTCAATAAATGCAGGAATAAATAATTGAATTTAAATATAAATTATAAAGATGAAATTGAACAAATATATCAACTCGAAATCGATTGTTAATTATTACAATATAAAAAACAATGTAAAGTATCTATTCATATCTTTTGCCCTAATGTATGTGGTGTAGTTTTAGATTTTTTTTTAATGTTCCCTACTCCGTTAGTGTATTGAGACGACACTATTTAAAACATATGGTTTCAACACCGTCCCGTCTGAACACGATAACAGTCGTCAGTCTCAGTATCTACCCAATGTATCCCCTTGGAGACACCTGCAAAGCTGGAATAATAAAGAGTTTTACAACGTTTCAAAATGGGACTTTTTCGCGCAATTCAACCGCAGCGTGCACTTAAGGGATTTGAATATCTTATATGGAAGGCTTTATCTATTCTACGCAAGTCGCGATCCGCGGTTGGAATGAATTCGTCTTAGTATTTCACGCTCATTGTATTTATATACTTTTTGAACATCAGATATTACGTTCATTGTAGTCTATTTTTGGCAAACCGAATAATAAAAGGACATTTTATTTTAATCAGTACTGTAATGTATTAAGTTTGTTATCGAACGTAAACAGGTACAGACTGTTGTGAATTAAACAAGTTTACAGATGGTACAGGCCTTTAATGATCCAGGTAATATTTGAGCGATATTATCATCTACCATCAGCTATTATAAAATTACTTTCGATATATGTATAACATAAAACGATTTCAGGTAAATAGTGTCTATACAGCTGAATTCTATTACCGATGGTTCGGTACTGATTTGCACGGCGTCATAAAAATGAGAAAGATTAAAATATGTAGATGGTTTACTTCCTTATCGTCTAAAATTTAGCTGTTGACTGGCCACAGGTAGTCACGTCTCTAGATACTGGTGGGAAAACTCTCTACAAAGTTTCGTGCATGAATACTGGACAAGCTTGCATGCCGTGTTTCTATTATGAAGGATGATATATGCTAGTGAATACTGGTGACTGTCCTGGGTACTGAATGAAATGCATATGTACTTGGATATACAGTATAAGAATATACTTTGCTGTCCTACTTTCTATTAGGTGGGCTTTATTCCAAGATGTAAGCCAAGTAGGTTAGAATGAAAGTAGTGGAAAGCTATGCATCTTTAAATTACAGATATTTATACACATTTCAAAACTAAGCAGATCTTGTTCTTGGCAAACTAGAACACTGACAGTGTATATTTTTTGCAATTTAATAAATAATATTTACGATCTATAGCATAGACAACTTTAATGTCCATTGATAAATATTGTCAAGGTTTAGTCGCGAATAAAAACTAGTCTTAATGAATATTCTAATTAAGAAACATTGAATTTTTTTGTTTGTTTGATAATTTTAAAATATACCTACCTAGATTTTGAAAAATTTTCACATATTGAAAACACTTTTAATTTTAACAGAAATTAAGATCTTTACAATAATTGCATCCGTGCGAAATCGGGGTGAGTGCCTAGTTTCATATAAATCGAAATCATATGAGTGGAAGCGAGTTCTTACGGAAACGCCCCATGACTTAGCCCCGCTCGTCGTTTACTGAGGAGATTGCGGGAAAATAAATTTCGTAAATAGAATGAGACGAGTCAGCGAGTAAACTGGAATTTGAGCGTTGAGTCCCCTTGTTTCGTCGCGCCAAAGATTTTTCTTTTGATGTCGGCCTCCGGATATGTACGTCATTTACATACATATTTATGACTGGAAAACGTCTCGGGTAATTACATTTTTGAATTTTCTTCTTAATAATGTCACTTACCTTTTCACTCGCTGTATATGTATTATAAAATGTCACTGAACTTTTTTTTTCTGTAAAATGAATGCTATGTTGGAAATTATACTCGTATTACGGATGGAAGGGACTTATTTATATTAAAATGGAAGCAGGATTATATTCGTTTGTTGGAATGTCAACAGGCGTAATCTTTAAAATGTAATCGTATAACATCGAATTTTTAGACATGTCGCTAAGATAAAACTCATTATAATTATTTTACCATACACGTTTTGTCATTTTTACTGTATTGTGTAAATCAAAACTGTGGTAGGCAATCCCATTTCAGTTTTAACTGCATGCGTATGTCCGAGATATAATTGAATTTGCATATATCTCTTTTAAATTTCATTTAAATCTGTTTTATAATTACATTTTAAGTAACATGCCGTGCATATCCGTTAGAATCATGGACAACTAAAAATATGCTGTATGGTATAATTACCAAAGCAATTCAGTAAGTTGAAAAAACGTGAATTTCAAATGACGTTCTAAATACTTACAATTATCTGAAAATCATTCTCTTCCCTTTTAAATCAATGAGTTAAAAACAAAAATGTTCAATTCATTTGATGAACATTGTAAGGTAAAGTTTAACAGAAGTATTTGCACATCAAAATCAGTTCAAAAGTAAATACCTTGGAGGAAGCAATTAAAATCTGACGTTTGATTCCAGTTCATTTGGTCAAGATTTCACACAAGGGCGTCGCCTCGCTCTAATGGAAGCCACGCCATTCGTCTTGGCGTAAATCCAAAAGTCAATTATCGAAAACCCGCGCCGGTAACTTCGGCAATTATTCCTCATTTGTGCTGGAACACCTTAACGAGTGAGGTTTGAACGACACTTGACTTTCCGTTGCTCCGCGTTTTTGGCATTCGCGTAACTCGTAGCTGACTACGTAGTGTTCTCGTTGAGGTGCTTCTGTTTTGAAGTGCTCGTTATTTATGCACTTGTTACGTAAAATATGTTGTTTTTTAATTAAATATCAACATAATTCCATAAATGTCATCGTAGTGATTGCCGATGTAATTTTGCACGGAGCCAACAAATGAGTCTTGTTTGGTACTATTCTTTATAGTATTTTTTTTGAGTAACTAGAATGGTAAAAAATGATAGGATGTGGCAACTATTGCCAATAGACATCGCCTATATACATATAGAACACAACAGATGTGACTTTATGCGTTTCCATTTTAGTGGACTAAGCCTTCGTACCATGCAAGTTCACTACTTGATTACATGTCATGAAACATAAAATACAAAGCGTGTTTGGCGGCAGAAATAACCGACACAGTGGTAGTCACGAAGATCACTTAGTACAGGGTATCTCATGAAGATACCTCGTTATCTATATAGGTTATGGAGAGGTCTATACTCATTAGTGTGATGTCAGTCTTCATTGTTCATTATGTACTATATATAATAATATAATAATAGATTTAAGGTCAATAGCATCATCATCATCATCATCATCATCTGCTTCATCCTTATCCCATTTATTTGGGGTCGGCGTAATATGTTTTTCGTTTCCATTCATCCCTGTTCGCAGTCATTGCGTTATTTACTTCCTTTCTTACCATATCATCTTTCACACAGTCCATCCATCTCTTTTTTGGCCTTCCTCTGCCCTTATAACCATCCACATTCATTTGTAACATCTTTCTTAAAATATTGTCCTCGTTCCTACGCATTACATGTCCATACCATGATAGACGATTACTCTTCAACCTCTCTGACACCGGTGCCACTTTCATACATCCTCTAATGTATTCATTCTTTATCTTATCCATTCTTGTCACACCACACATCCACCTCAACATTCTCATTTCAGTTGCATGCAGTCGTCTTTCATCCGTCGCCTTTACGGGCCAGCACTCTGATCCATACAAGACAGCAGGCCGGATCATGGTCTTGTAAATTTTCCCCTTAAGAAGAGGAACACGCGAGTCACACGTCAACCTGCCGCCACTTCATCCATCCTGCGTTAATTCTATGCTTTATTGTCTAATTCACCATTGCTTTGGAGGAGAGAACCTGATACAGGATATATAATGGAATGTCATCGTCAGCCAACGAGCACAATGTTATCTGCAAATAGCATGCACCAGGGTTCTTCTTGTATCTCCGACGTCAAGGCATCCATTATCAACAAAAAGAGGTACGGGCTTAAAGCCGATCCCTGATGCAAGCGTCAATAGCATGCGTTGATAATACAATTTGAGAGATAATAATTTTAGAAAATTATTCTTAAAATAATTGTCTTGTGTGCTAACAGCTAACGTAATAAACGATTAATTAACTGCGTGCGTAACTGCCGTTTAGTCCGGCAAGTTGTGGGTGCCAGGCGATTTAGTGCCTACGCCACGTGGCGTTAATGTCTCTTTACGATAACTTGTTGTTTAATATAACAATATATTCATCAGACTCACAAGTCTATAACTATATTCACATATTTGTATGAGGATGGAATGACGCACCAGCCTGCGCTAACGGTATACGCTCCCGGGGCACCAGTCAAGAATGATAGGATGAGCATGAACTCAGCCCATCGCGGTTAATTCATCAGGAATGGACCGCGACCGGTCTTTGGGAAGGTCTCCGTGGTCTTACCTGATGTACTCGTATTACAAAGATGCCCCTAATCGCCTTTAGTAACAATCTTCAACCCTTCAAACTAATTGAAAGTATTCTTTTTTTTTATGAAACGGTATGACAAAAATGTCATATGATGCTCGTCTTATCCCTTCTGTGTTACTATAGTTAGTAATGTACACTAACTAAAGGGATTGTTACTAATATTAATTCATAACGTCTATTGCTAGCAATGTCTCAGTTAACCTGACCTAAAGTTAAAAGTTTAGTGAATTTAACACAATGTTTTATTCTTATATGATCATCGTCCACTGGTACCCGCCAGCACAGGAGAGTGCAATATTCTATTATTATCAATCATAAAGATTTTTAGTTTATATATTATAATAAATAAACTAAATATCTCTGTGCTTTTAAAATCTTGATAAAATGTTTAAATAAAAATAAAAAAATTGAGATAATTCACTATTTACATTGTTATTTCTTACTCTATTAATAAACATAAAGTTCTTCGAATTCATAACGGATAGGATGTAATGTGATTACCGAAAGATAAAGGTGTAATGAATCAACGAAATTAATGAACGGAAGTGAAATCTCTATGAAATTATACTTTATGAGTACATGCAATAACGTATTATTTTGCTATATCATGAATCATGATATGACGCCATTTTATTCTGAAAACGGGACATACTCATATATCTAATCTGTGTTGATAAGAAATTCCTCATAGCCCTTGTTTCAGATTCATATAAAAATATATGATAAATGTTAATTTATTAATTTTTGAAGATGATGATGTGTTTATATAAAATTATTAATTTAAATATAATAAATATAATCTACCAACTATAATAAATTGAGATATTAATCAGTCTTAAAATGTATGCTTTGTTATATTGTATCATAATATTAGTCTATATGTCGCCCTTACTTGATGGTTATGTGTTTATCAAGCATGTGGGATTGAATAATAAAATAGTCCAAATTAAACTATTATTATATGGTAGAAATAATAAAAAAGTAGTTATGAAAAATATTCTACGTATGAGATTAAATACAATATTTTTAGTAGAGTCTGAAAAGATAGTTACAATATATGAAAAATCACGATGTAAACACCGGAATCAAACTATTGAGAATAATGAAGGTATCTCTGAATATTATAAACAAAGTCTGGTTTTCTATCATAATTGTTCTGTATGTACAATATTGTACAATACATAAAAAACGTATACATTGAGAGAATACATGTATACATTAAGAAAATAGTAAGATAAAACATAGAACTAGTAATATACAACGGGTTGCAATGTGCATATATGTATAAAATGTGTTTAAAATACTAATGGTGTAATTTAATAATAATTAGGTGTAGTATATATTTAGCTGTTATTAAAGGATAGTATCAGTGTGTTCGCAATAACTTGGTGCATAGTGGTTTATTTTTTAATCATTTACACATTAAAACATACTTTTTGCGACAAGTAACATATTTTATAACAGTGAAATATAATATTGTTTGTGGTCACCCTTAAGTATATAATAGTGTTCTCGATAATTTTCTTTGTTATCGAAAATCGCAACATTGAGCCGACGTCTCACCTTATAAATGAGCGATAAACTGATAAGTATTGCTGTTGCTTAAAAAAAATAAATCATATCATAGACAACATATTTACTTTGCTATTTATGGGTTGCTCCTTACAAAGATCTAAATAGTATTTTCTGACCTACTATTCAATAGAACAATAAATATGTATTTATTTTTACTTTACGAAAAAATAGATAAGTCTGGGATACAGCTTCCTACGTAGTGGAGTAATGCAAAATTCTAAGGTCCTTAATACACTATCAAATATATTATAAACAATATAGTATATTACACTATCAAATATATACGGATAGACGGATATGTAGAGTATTCGTGAACCTAATAGCTGTTTGTCGCGTATTAGTCTGCATAACTCCTTTAAAACATGTTCTTTTGGGACCTTCATAACATTCTGACCTGAATGCTTGAATAGACAGTAAAAGTTAATTATTTTGTAAATTTGAACCTACTAGTACTAACCGAGGCATTCTATGTGTTGATAGGCCACATTCTGACTGACATTCGGCAAATGTTTATAGTGTATTAATGCTTTTTATATCAGTAAAAAGTTTAGTACGATGTCTTTTATAACTTAAAATAATGAGTATCAATTGTAATCATCATATTTCGCTGAGATATACATATCCGATACACTGTAGTGTAATAAGACTTCAACACAGATTATAAAAATGACATTATGATTAGTCACAGCAATTTGGTAACTCACCCATAAAACCACATTGAAGCACATCAGCGTATACCTGATGCAGTAGATCTGACTGTCCAGTTTAGTGGTTGTTGTAGTACCCTGGCCTGTTCCACCCATTTTGAAAAATCACATTCACTGCCACAATTACCAATTGTCTGTTCGTTAACTGACTTGATCGAACACTAACTGCTTATCTTAGATAACATAGATACTATGTAGCGAGGTTATCTTTGTTTGCTAAGATAAATAGAAGATAACGCTTATGAATTGCCACACCTGTTTATTTATATGTACTATGTCGAAAAGATATTAATTAAAGCATTCCAGAGTATGACAAAATATAATATTGTCTTTGGATCGGTAGAGAAGCTCGTTTTGGTCAAAGTACTTACTGGGCTATAGTAATCGTTAATATTCAAGATATGTTCTTAAAGGTATAGTAATTGTTAGCAAGGGCATTTTAATTGTAATTATACATAATGGTGACTAAGTTAAAAATTGAAATTTTATATGCCTTAACCTTGTATAGTAAACCATTTACAATTATTGATAGGGATATAAAAATATCTTAACCCATTTTAAGGTATAAATTAGTTTAGTAATTATTGAAAATAAAGTATATACCAAGTTATTCGGTGATAGATATAATATGTAGGTTTCTATATGTAAATAAATAGGTTTTTGAAGAGTATTTTTATGAGTTACAAATAAAAAGAAATATTGTTTGTGTCGTGTGAGGATCGAACCCGCGACAATCGGAAGTAAGGCGGTGTGATAAACAGCTAGACTACCGAGGCCGTCAGAAGAAAGGAAGAAAATGATGAAGATTATAGTTTAAAGAAATAATAAAGTAAAAATTTCCAATTTAATGTAAATTTGATGAACCAGATGAACCAAAGATGCATAGTTCATTGTTATTAAATCATAACTATAATATATACTGCTGTCTTAATATTACAGAAAAATAATATTGTTTTGGTATAAACGTGTAGAAGAAAATAGAATTGCATATCTCCCTTGGCGGTGAATTACAATAAAGATGCGGGTGCATGTGAGCAGACAATTTTGTTTAATCTCCTGTTTTGTTATGAATTGGATCCATTAGAACAAGTTGTTAGGAATTTGTGCCTCCTTGCAATTACTTGCACCTCGATAATATGGCTCAAAGTAGTGTCTTTGAACTAAAAGTGGTACCGTAGCATTTTCTCGACCGTGACTGTGTATTTTATGACATCTGATGGAGAAAGCCAAGTTAATCCCATGGTTATCACTTTCCATCATACGGGCCGCCAGATGTTATCCGTTATAGTCACTTAAATTCTTACTAATATTATAAAAGCGTAAGTAATTCTGTCTGTCTGTCTAAAACTACTGAACCGATTTAAATGAAATTTGGTACACAAATAGTGTAGACCCTGAGAAAGGACATAGGCTACATCTCTATGCGAAAAAAGAGTTGTAATGATTTGAAAGGGCAGATTAAAAATTGTATAGAAATGTCGTGATTTTTAAAGCTAGAAGCTGGAAACTTTTTTCATGTAACAGTTGCTTAAAATGTTTATACAGTCCTTCACTCCCGTTATCGCTATACAATTTTATATGTAAGTAGGGACAGAATCCTTTTCCCACAACTCTGACTACCATTTGATCTGTTTTTTTTGTGGGAACATGAATTCTTTTCTTCAGCATTAATTTTATAAGGGTACCTAGTCGGAATACGCTTATAATATATCAAGTCTTACGATATGGGATTCGACCGAAACGTGTTCGAAATCCGATAAACGGATTCAAACTATATAGGAAATGGATGCGGTCGGTATAAGCTGTAAACATAAATAAGGAAGATGTACGACGTTTTAGAAAATCCCCACGCACGGAATGCTCGCAGTAAATCCAACACATGCAACGATATTTTTAGTATTCGAGAAAGGCATTCTAGGAGTCTTGGGCTTCGCAACGTTTTCACGGCAGACAGTTGCTGCCGTGCAAATAATATATGCCAGTGGTGACAGGGGACTAAAGATTTATGATTAGAGACTTCATGTTTCCTTAAAGAATTAGTGGAAATGTATTTTCCACCAAATTTCCATTTGAATTTGAAACAAACGGAGTACATTGTATTTAATTGATAGGAAATTCTGAACTGTGTTTACCTTCATGTAAGTTTATATAGGCAGAGAGAACCAAGTGCTTCTATCATGTGGCAGCTTCTATTATTTCACACAATTCTTTAATACAGGTGGATTCGGAGGCTCTTGGTTGCTTTAGATGATGCCCAAACGAATATAGCATTTTTAATTTTCACATTGTAACTTTCTTTTACTCTGACTTGCTTACGTACATCTATATTACGTATATTACGAATGCAGTCTGCCGGCCTTATTTACACACTCTACGTCGTAGCCATATTTCTCTGGAACTTATTTGTTGTCTTTTATATCATCTCTCGCTACTATACAATAGTGTAGTACAAGGGTAGTATTGTTAGTAAAGGGGACGAGTGGCCTCATTGTTATGTTTTACGTGTCAAGGCCAACCTGATATTGTATCAAGACCTTCATACGTAAACCATCGTAGTTAATTCTGAATTCTGTTCTTTAATTTTTCAAAGCACTATTGTTGCTATTTTCTATACGAAGTGATAATCCGAAATCAAAATATCAATCCAGTATTTATGATTCAAGACAATTCATAATTAATTTTGCACTATTTAATAAAAAAAACTGTTATATTAGTTATCACATATAAACAACTTTCTTTTTTTAGAAACTAATAAATTGAAAGTATTACACGTTTACGATAATGTATTTTACCCTTATTATTAAAAAATGTCAAATCATTAACATTTTTACTAATTGGACTTTTACATATTTTCCTTCAAAGCTATTTTATTTATTTAAAAGAATGCGTTCAAATATTGTAAGAGTAAAATTGGGTTAGTAGGTTTGGATTTATACGAACGAGTGTGTCTCATAAAGTTGTAAGACAAACTTACAAGGGTAAATAACAACCACTAGACGATGCCTGTCACATAAAACGGTAGTCTGCGTTTCAATACCTCGCGATGCACTCTCACTTGAAATTAATCTGCAAGAAACCATTGCGGGGACTATTTACAAAGCACCCACCGACCGTATTCCCCCTGGGCTCTTCATTTTGCTTGCAAAATGTGCTAGGGCTTGCACTCTGGTTTTTATTAGATAAATGCAAATCAGCAAAACGTCCATATGAAAACTTGTAATATATATACGTTATATGTTTAATGTTTGTGATTTACAAGTAATGTAATAATAATAATATCCCTGGATAATTCACACAGCGCCCTCTCGTCCAGAGCTTGGGTAATGGTTACTTGACAACTGATAGGTACTGAGATATGTTTTATTTGCTCTGGCTGTTTTCTATGTATATTGTGCATGTACACAATATACATAGAAAACAGCCAGAGCAATACAAACAATCATACTCATAAATGTAAAGGTTTGAAAGGCAGGAAATCGAGCCCGCGACCATCGGAAGTAATGCGGTGTACTAAACCACTAAATTAAGTCGAATAAAAGATTTAAAAATATATTTTTTTGTTTGAAAGAGTCTACTTTTAGATTAGTAAATTTTTTTAGTATTTGTAGACTACTTTTGTTAAATGTTATATTTTTTTAAGGATTATTTGTTATCGTTGATTTTTTGAGGTAGCTCCATAGCTGTATTTACACAGCAGTACTTACTTTTTATTCTGGACGTATTAAGTAGCGCCATCTAGTCAAATTTTTTGTGAGATAAACCTTGTACAAAAGTGTCTACGTGGACACCTGTCTTACCTATTTCAGCCGCTAAGTAGCTTGCTGTATAAGATATTTCTGTTGAAGAGTGAGATATGATGAATGAAATTACATGGTACGGAGGCATTATTCCTCTAAAATGGCAATAAATTAATCATAATAACCCCAGGAAAATTCACACAGCTCAACAGTGCCAAATGTGTTATGGGTACAATAAGATAACTGATATAAATACTTAAATAGGTATATAGATCGTAAACACCCAGACCGACACATATAATCTCAAAGTCATTAATAGAAATGTTTGTACTGTGCTAGGAATCGAACCGTTATCGCCTCGGTTACCACTCTCCATCAGGTAGACCATCGCCGTGATGACTATTCCAACTAGATAAATATAAATGATATCATTACAAAATATACTACGCTAAACTAATGTGGGTACTAAGCAACTAATACAAATATTTATATATTTTTTATATATGAATGGAAAAGTCCAATTCATTTCACACATGGTCATGGTCATGAATACAAATATTTCTAAATATATATGTTGTATTACGATCGATTACGGTAACGGTTTATATATTAAACCTAAGCACAAACACCACTCTTCTGATATTTTTCTTAATATTTACTTTTTTTCGGACTACTCTAATGCTGTTGACCGCAGCTGGCCTTTACAGCTTGACCGGACGACAGCGGGCGAGTGCAAATGGCACTCTAAACCCGCGGAAGGACTTACGGAGCGGCTGAAAGCCAACTCCCGCCTGATGGATACGAATTTAGTCTGAAGGTACTGCTAGGGGTTCGAACGTCCGCTCAGGTCGGCGTAATTTCGATCCCCGTTTGAATTGGACGGGGGATCGATCGGAGGGTGGTGTAAGGTATTGTATCGCATCGTATGTTGAACTCTGTTTTCTGCAATTAACCTCTCATTTAAAATTGTTTACCGTTATAATGATCGTTCTGAAGGCAATAAAGAGTAGTGGCTTATCAAAAGTAACTGACATGGTGTTTTAAGACAACCCTGAACGTAACTCCAAAGAGACCGCAGACATGAGTAAATAATTTTCCTGATTACCGTGCACCGTCTTCGTGCAAAGCGAGGAGCGTTGTCGTCTCGACCCAGACAAAAATATTAAAACTCTGAAACGTGAACACACTTGTTTGCATTACACTAATGTAACGCTAAACTCGACGCTAATAATGTGTTTACTGGGAATGTACCACATATATTATCCTTCTTATTCATAATGACTAAGACCAACAACATATATGTACATTATAATTATATAATATGTACACATAAAAATGTTTTTAAGAAACTGGCAATAAAAGTTTCTTGTATGTTGACTTTAACAAATTTTTGCCGTATATGAGTCAATAATTTGAAGTTTTTTATATTTATATTTAAGTTTTTTTTATATTTTAGTTTTATATTTAAACATTAATTTACTTCACTTGTAACGTAAAAAATGACTAATTTTAGTATGGAGTACAATTTATAGTAATCTATTTTAAAATGATTGTAAATATATAAAATAAATGATTTGAGAATATAATAATCATGTTTACTGAAAATTTAGTTTCTTAAAATATATGTTAAGTTACAGATAATCTTTCTAAATAAGTGACTAGTAAAATGACTGAATCAAGACTGAATCAGAAGGGAAGGCAAAAACATACTGATCACGAATAAAGGGACAACACCTTATTGTGATGGCAAAGGATCATTCAAAACCTTCTGAATTCTCTATTTACAAATAGACGGATGATATTAATCTTAATAATGAGTTGCAATAACACCAAATTTTGCGTCACATAGCAGCGATGCGTTCACGAAAATGCAACTGTATTTTTCAAAGCATTTTCACCCCTCGCTTGCAATTGGAGGCAGATATTACTTGAACAAATTGATTTTCCGTTATGTATTTCTAGATGCAGTACTTACATTGTGACATTCAGATACGTTTACCTGTCGGTGACTGGAGATGTGAACGAGTGGTTGGCAATAAATAAGCGACGAAAATATATTGGAGATTTGTATGATATTTTTAACGTTGCTGTTATAATCTTATGAATAATAAATTACTAAATTCCGTCGCATTATGTATGTAGCATTTTGAATTATTACACATTTACATATTACACATTCATGCCTGACTTTGAGTATGACATTAATGTAGAAAATTATGTTGATTTTATATTTCACATTTATTTGTACAATAGGGGAACATTTTTACTTTGGTTGGGTTGAATACTATGCTATTTGACATATATATTTTTACTAATAAAAAACATTAAAATGAAACCCACATGAAAATCCGTTTTGTTATTTAGAAAAAGTAGACAAACAGATAAGTTCTGTTATATATTATTTAGACATATTACAAAGTCATATTTATTCCATAATAATATTAGAAATATGAAAGTAGCCATGTTAGATCCATGTATCTTTTTTTGAGATAAAGCATATATTGGTCCACGTGATACAAATTGTATTAAACAATTTATCTTTACTATGATCATTAAGATCTATTCAGACATTTAATCGTAAAAAGGTGACGAACATAGACAGACATACTAATTTTATAAACTTGATTTTATTATTCTACTAAAAGGCCTGATTAAAGAAGTACTGAAGTGTGTTAGAATGTTTTGTTAATCATTATAATCACTAAAATTATAATTATACGCAACTTAATAGAAAACTGAATATGCCGGTATATGTGTACAAGAGAATTCGAGTATACGTGAAGAGCACAATTAAATTGTGCAGGTAGGTAAGGCTGCCGTCCGAGAAAATGTAATAAACGAGTCACCTCCAGCCAAATATTTAGAGAGCTTGGTGTGCGGTGGCACCGACAGCGAGCACCATTAACTATTGTTTACTCAAGAATTAACAAACGTCTCTTTCGATTGCAATTTCAGTTGACGGCACAAAAATTGAGTTTTGAATGCTAGGACTTGCTTACTTAAGCACGTATATAAAATGGAACCTAATCCACCTTCCATTTTTGAAATCAATTGAGTTTTTAATGCTATCATATATGTATGAAAGAGTTTTATATACTGAAACATATTTGAAATCTTAATAAACGAAGAATTCAATTACAGTTTATTCAAGAATAAACAAACATCTCTTGTATTGCAAACGTCAATAGCAAAAAATTGGGTCTGAAATTACTTGAAATAGGTATTTCTATAGAACGTAGAATGTTGTTTCATTTTTGTAATGAATGTTCAATATTGCCTTCTAGCAAGGTCATAATGAAAAGTAATAAATTGAGAATTAATATTTTATTACTCAAGATTTACAAGTACCTCATTTGAAAATATTCATGTATTTTTGTATTGATGAATTTCAGATACTCGTTTCGATATTATGATATTTTATATCTGATATTTTATGTAATGGATTTATCAATAACTAACGTTATTATTAATTAAATAAACGGAATTAACACGAATATGAAATACGCGCTGTCTCTTCCATTAGAGCCACACGTTCGCGCTTGGCTAAACTGATCCTGGCATAGTATTCGCCCGTCGCCCGCTCCGCTCCACACGTCGCACTGCCTTGATTCTATTAACCCAACAATTTCTCCAATCTCATACAATTGTCTTATTTTGGGTCCCTTACATTTATATTTATATGTAGGCTTTTCTGGGCAACGTTAATTAATGGACTTGTATTTGTTACTCTCGCATTTGTTTTGAAAGCTACGATAAAATAATTACACGACTAAGTGCCTCAGGTTATTGTTGTTTATAAAGTTTCAGCAGTGTAGTTGTATAGCACTTATGTTGGATTAATATTGAATTTTTTTTTGAGTAATTTAAGGCTTCTTCGCCTTTTTATTCTCCATTACTATAATTTAATAATTTATACAGATTTTTTTGAGTATTTCAAGGCTTCGAGGGACCCTAAAGGTATTTTATAACGGCATATTATATTTCGCCTTTTTATTCTCCATTACTATGAATTTAATAATTTATGTATTTGTACAGAATTAATTGATACAACAACTGAGTAGTCCTCCAAATTATGAACAGCCTGGTATTATTTATTATTTGGAGGACTGAGATGTCATTCCACTTCATTCATATTCTGCAATATCACTGACTAAAGTCATCCTTCTCACACCACATAAGAATGCGAGATTCATGGTGTGGAGGTGATAGTTACAACTCAGATGGGTCAGCTTATTTGTCATTGTAGTTAGATATAAAGTAACGTAAAAAAACTATAACGTTATAATAGTAGTTAGATTCAGTGTTCCGTAGAATTCTTAGCGTGTTCATATTTTAAATATCCAATGGTACATTGCTTCGTCATTGTCGATACAATCTCAAACACAATGTATCTACAGGTGTTAACATATATATCCCACTGAGATGATTCGCTTCGCTGAATATCAATGAACCCTTTACAACACACATGGACAGACGGACATATGAATAATTCTTGCGTTCAAACATTCCTTTTCAGTAGCTGTTGAATAAAAATGATGTTTCCTTGCAAAAGTACAAAAAATATTGTTATTATTATTATTGATTAAAACATTTTGGCATGAAACAGCTGTTTTTACTAGATAAAATATTTATGGTAATAACTAAATCATACACACCGCCATCTAGTATGCGCTATGGGTACTAAATGACTACTAGACACATGTAAATACTTATTTATAAATAAAACCAAAATATAAATAAAGATAATCTCTAATCAGTACAAGTCATGAATGCCATTGTTTGTATTGTGCAGGGGTCGAACCCGCGACTATTGAATCCCGCGAATTTGTCAATTAATATCTTAACAAATATTCTAAAATGCGCATTTGCATTTTGAAAATGAAAAGAGGTTTATATTCTGAGCACGAAAAATCTTACACTCATTCTAACTCACTGCAAGAAGCTTAAAAGTACTCAGTAGTAATTAAAAACAGGGCTTAACATAAAGTATGGCAATTGCTCAATGTCAAGGGGTCTACTTTTAAAAATTTATTTCGTCTAAGTTTATTATTTAAGGTTTTATTACATTCTCATTCATCGAATAATTAATATTTATTATTATATAAATATATGTACAAAAATAAATTTAAAAAATGTAGTCAAATAAATTTAAAATAGTTATTAGTTATTACGGTTTAGCACATCGCCTTATTCAAAATCAAATTAAAATTGATTTATGTATAATATTTGTGTCAGTTATCTAGTACCCGTAACATAAGCTTTACCTAGCTTAACTTGGATCCACTGTGTGAATTGTCCCGAGATTGTTCTTATTATTAATATAATGTAATTAAAATCTGAATTTACTAATTTAATATTTTAATTACTATACTTTTACAAAATAATTTCATTGTATATTATGTTGTTTTGACCTATAAAGTAATCATTCCAGATTTGCATATATATTAACGACTAGTAGATTCTTCATAACTATGTATATTTAATGTTTTACTTAAAAAAATGTTTGTCCTAAATGACCTGCTCACATTTTGTACCCAGAAAAAAAACACAACTTTGCTGTTTTCTGTACACACTACACGCTATAGTATGACACTTATATCAAATATAAATCACTCAAACGTAGGGTCGTATACTAAAGCCTACTGTAGTCAACAAAATGATTGCGTGAAAATGTAAACTTAAATTTTCAGAGTGACATTTGGTCAAAAAATCTGACTACATAGAGTTCTGGTACTGTAAAAATATTAGGGTCAGCTGGACTCAACTGTCATTTGCATCCTGCTATGGGATACGGTATGTTGTTGAAAAGCAGTAAAGTAACAAAAATTTTATATTGATTGGGTAATTACAATGTAACTTATTATTTTATTTAATAAACATTCTAATATTGTTTTGAGGAAAATGCTAATCCTATGAAATGCAGATGAGGCAAAATTGCAGCATCTTAATCCTATGAAATGGCAAAGCATGAGTACGCGTATCACAAGATAAAGTGATTTCCGTATTGCTGTTCATATATTATATAATGATATATTGTAATTATGATATCATTTTTAATATTTGCATACCTCTACGGGGTGCTGCATGTCGTGTACTTATATTATATTGTAAGATCAAAATTACCATGTAGCAGGGGTAACTGTTACCACTTACCACGAGGTGGACCGTTACTTGTTGAGGTTATTATATTATATTGTCCCATTTATTTGATCAAAATTCATCCATGTAGCATCGCGTTATTTACTTCCTTTCTTACAATCATCTTTCACACATTATTCTTTTTTGGCCTTCCTCTGCCCTTAATATTATTATTAAAATAATATATAGGTAACTGATAGACATTACTTTCACCTCTCTGACACCGGTGGACCGTTTCATTCTTTATCTTATCCATTCTTGTCACACCACACATATCAACATTCTCATTTCAGTTGCAATTATATAAAAACAGCCATCATTTAAACAATGACTCGTTGCCGTAATATTTATTTGTTTGTCAATTCACCATTGCTTTGGAGGAGAGAACCTGTAATGACAAAATCAAATTCCAATTATATAAAAAACCAATTTAATCAATGACTCAATATTTATTTGTTTGTCATTACACACCATACGAATTTCTTTTTCTCTAGTCTGCTTAACTGGGAAAAATACCACTAGGTGTTAATGCCGCCGTGTGCAGATTTATTTGTGTATTGAAATTTTAATAAGTAAATAAAATAGTGCCAGAGCGGGCGTACTTAGAACTATTGCCAACTGTTGTATTTAAATACAAAACAGGAAGTGTGTAATTTTATTTAAAGGGACGGAAGTATATAGCAAGAATCCGAGGAAGCGAGTACTAATTGACTTGGACAATTAACGCGCGCGCTGGTAGTGATAGAGGTACCATCCCAGTTATGTAAAAAAAACATATAGTTACTAATAACTCCCGCTTCCCTCTTGTACCACTTAAGTCGTACCTCTTATCTTTTATCCGAAGTGAGGTAGGTACCGAAACGAAACAACTCGAGCACGAACTCATAGTCGAGAGCAAGTTTTTCATTAATATTCTCTTCATATTCAAATCTGATTCGACGAGCGTTATCACCGAGGACTGGAATTCAGATCACGCGCTGTCACAGCGTCACAGGCCGCTATCATACTTGCGTTCTCTGAACGTAGGTAGGCGTCCGCAAAATTGCGAATATAATTGTAGTAAATTGACATAATGCTTCGTAATTTTGTATGATTATATTAATTTAAATCTATATAATAAACTCTAAAACCCTAATAAGGCTAAACCTGTTTCTGTTTTAAGGAGTCATGTAAAAATAACAGGAGAAATTAGCATGTAATTTTTGACAGAATATGTTATTAAATATAGGCTAAAGGAAGCTGATATAAATACACCCTAAAAACGAGAATTAATTTTCGACACACAGCATACTGTTTCATAAATTAATTTATTAATAAAATAATAGATGGTCACTAGCACAACTACATACTTAAACAAAATAAACTTATAGAATGTGTATGTGTACTTTGTACAAAGTCGTCACCTATTTCTACCGCCAATTAGTTTGTCACCTGTGTTTCTGCTTGAATTTTGTGATATGGTATTTAAATCATATGGAATATAGTTACTAGACGTTAGTATCTTTTCAGGAATGGCAACTCATGAGTTATAATAGTGTAGTACATTTTTTTTTTCGTAGGATAAAGGCGTATGAACTTACGGCACCCTTTACGGTGAGTGATTATCGCCGCCCATGACCACAACACGCAGTAAGTAGATATAAATTATTTTTTTGAAGTTTTCAATATCTGGTTATTTATTCCGATGAGTCTAAATTACTCGACTTGTTGCTTTAATAATGGTGGAAGCCAAAAATTAAAGCTTCGGTAACTAAATTAAGCATTTCAATGACGGTAATAAAACTTCGCTGGAGCTTGGTAACCAAGAGGCTGTTATAAAACGCGGTCTATATTTGAATAATAATGAATAGACGCTTAAAGCAGTAATCTCTTCAAAAACTGGAACAAACAAAAGGTATTGTTGTTTGATTATAGAAAAGGGGGCGAATCAATGATAACTTCATGCAAAATAAGCACGTAAAGTGTTCGGAGGTAAATTGTATTCGCCTTTTTTATCTTTTAGTTATTCTATGCATTCATTTAGTGCACGTGGTGGTAAAAAAAAACATCTATTTAGCTAAATACATCTATTTAGTTAAATACATAACTCTGTTTAGCTAAGTACATGGCTCAATAGGCGCTCGTCAAAATACATATAACCTACTTCGTACTCATGGTATTCGGAATAACAAAAGCTATTACTTTTTTGTATGAAAACTGATTGGAATAATCAATCACAAAATTTTAAGCTTACCATGTACGAGAACTTCCACATCATTTTTTTAGTGGATGATAATGGAATGGTACATCTATCTGTGCTAACAGTATGACCAAGAGGTTAGGCCAGTTTGCCCCATCGTGACGAATTTACTATGTATTTGCTAAGATGATTTCCAGGGGCAACCGCATGGAGGTCGCCCCAAAATGGTACATTGCTAGCGATGGGGTCACTAGTCCTCATTACTAATACTATCAGTGAAAATGAGATTTGTGCGCACAAATTCACAGACTTTTTTTAATAGAAAGTGTAAATAAAAGTTAAATAAAAATTTTATAAAATATAAGATAGTTAGATAAACGATTTGTGTTTGCCACACAGCATAAAGCGTATAATAAATATTTGAGAGAGAAAACGCAAAGGTAGGGCAAGCATTAATTCCGTTAATCAAAAAACAATGTGTGCAGAAGAATAAATAAATAAATAAAACCGTATTGTTTATACATCACGCCTAAAACATTCCAGATAAATTTACATTTAGATATATATATATATATAGTAAAGTGGAATAAGAATACTTCAATGAACTTTATAACTCACAGCTTATCTGAAATATTATTAAATTTGACATAATAGAAATATGTTTCCCTTCAAAACACAAAGAAAGCTCGCATGACTGTATTTCTCTCTATCTAATATGCCTTTGAATTTTTTTACATGCACGTATAACGACTACACCTATAGCCCAAGAGCCCACGACTGCCAGACATACGTCATTTTAATAAACGTGAAAGTTCTTGTATGTGTGTCCCCAACACAGGTAAGAACGATCCCCAAATATGAAACCTGGATCGTGGTTCCTTTGGCAGGTACCAGGTAACAAAGGTGTAAAAAAAATCATATCAAATTCGTTATTTTAAGAAACTCCATATTTTCATATATTGTTCGTAGCACTATTATAACTTGCGCTGCTCATTGCCAGACAAGTAGTGTGTTTGTCTGTTTAATAAAGCTGAAATTTATATATATTATTGAGAGTTCTCTCAAACTGAGATTCCTAAATTGCCAGACAGTTTTCTTGGTTCCTTATCCTACCAGACTCATTGAAACCGTATATTGGGTAACAACGGTGTATACAATTTCATATCAAATTCGTTATTTTAAGATGCTCCATTTTTTCACATATTGCTCGTAACAGTATTATAACTTGCTCTGCTCGCTGTCGAACCAAGAAAACTGTCTGACAATTTAGGAAACTCAGTTTAATAGTTCTCTCAATAACATATATAAAGTTCAGCTTTATTAAAATAACGTAAGTTTATTTCTCTCTACGTGTCTGGCAATGAGCAGCACAAGTTATAATAATGCTACGAACAACATATGAAAATATTTTTTAAAATAACGAATTTGATATGAATTTTTTTACGTTACCTGGTACGCCAAAGGAACCACGATCCATTTCACGTTCTTTCCTGTGTTGGGGACACACATACAAGAACTTTCACGTTTACTAAAATGACGTATGTCTGGCAGTCGTGGGCTCTTGCTCTACTACGTCGCTACCAAGAACACGGATTTTGTCGTCTTTTCAGACTGCAGCTAATTTGATCGACGTTCAATACATTCAACGTGAAAACCTTCTTTCAAATACACTATTGACATTCCCTTTTTATTAGCTTCAATTACTAGTAGTGTGTGTAAGCTATATAAAATGCTCTGTGGCTTGAATATATTTTTAAATAATACTTATGTACATATATAGTTTACTTTTAACCGAACTGACGGAGAATAGGGTTCTGTTTTTTGGATCTACGAGTATGTAAGTATTTTTAGTGTAAATTTTAATAGCTTCATGAATATTAATTAGTATGTCATATTCATTACAAAACTGGAGTTAGAGCTCCTTGACAATAGAATAAAAAAAATACAATTAAATATTTAAATTTTCTCTCCCCTCGTTTACTTAATGTGGATAAAAAATCAAAAACACACTTGTAATGCTGTTTGAGGTAGTTAAAGCCAGTATTTTGATATTATAATATATACTGCATTCTGGGGGGAGGGGATTAGTAGTATTAATAATGTGGACTGACGACCCCATGGCTAGCAATGTTCCATGTAAGTTTGTCCTCCACGCGGTTCCCCCTGGAAATCATCGTGATAAACTCTTGGTGAATTTATCACGGTGGGGTAACTGACCTAACCTCAGTCTCATTCTATCATCCTTCACTGGTGCCCCGCTAGCTAATACCTTTAGCGCAGACGGGTGAAACCATTCCATTATCATCCCTTAAAAATATATATTGCTTACTAACTATTACTAGTAGATAGTAGTGATCTACATCTACTACTAGATTTACTACCAATAAACTTAACCTCGGAACACGTGGGGAAAATCCATCGCAAAGACCCCACCCCGCCACAAGGATTGGACAAACGGGTACTGCCAGACGTCTACCGTCTATAAATCCTACGGCACAAGAGCTACCACAGATTCACCGAAGGAGTGAGTCTCCAAGATGGCGCTTGATGACTGAGACGGGCCACACAGAAAAGAAGGTCTCTTGTCTTCTTTTTTTTATTTGGGGAAATCGGCCATGGCGATTTCTGGTCAGATACCTATCGCCTAAATTCTATTGTACTATATTGTATTAATTAGTATTGTCTTATTTATACAATATATTTATGCAGTATAGCTTTCTGTATAATAGAATGTATTGTATTAATAAGACACGACACGGCTATTTCAAAACCGTTCGCATGTACTGTGTTTGTCAAACTGTAACAGTACCTCTACTGGTTACTGTCGAAGCTACGAGTTTGCACGAGCATTGTTCTACAGCTCCAACGGCAGAGTCTCATCTCAGTAGACGGGCTACTACGCTTTTTCAGGAGAAGTAGCGCAGGTACACTCGTACGCCTACTCGTACTCACCATTATCATAACCACTATTGCTACTACCATTATATTTTTTTGGGTGTACTACAATAGCTGTTGATTAATCATAACGCTGTAAGTATATTACAAAAATTATATCTTTACTATTAAATTTATTTGCAAGAATTCCAGTAATATTTGATGTTCTAGTCTTTCGCAAAATATATTATTAGTACGTTTATTTATCATATATACTAACATAATATTAGCAATAAAATTTGATGGCACGAGCCCATCAATTTTAAACGCAAATCATCAAAAGTATTCCCCATGATATCGGGTGAGTTCGAATATCATAAACCATTTATGATTCATGTTTATTCAAACGACGCCCGAGGTGTCGCTTTTCAGTCGTAAACCTACCTCTGTACCTCACAATCATTACGGGGGCTGATCTGTATGCATTATATAATACAAACCCGTTATAATAATATGTATAATGTAATATACTAAATTATTCAATATAGCTGAGCTGACTGCCAATAACTGCGAATTTTCTTTACGTCAAAGAAATTCTGTATTGTTTGTTATATTATAATATTATTTATGTTACAAGCTACACAAATAATACAAAATATTATATAATGATATGTAATATTTAGTGTGTATGAAAATAGGAAAATGTTATAACTTAGTTATTAACATCTCGACTTAAGCAGAAAGCTTTATAGAAAAGAACTTGTATGTTTATTTATATTTTTAGATTTATTATATATTGTCACGTTGGATTCTAATATAATAACGTAATTTACTGTCACTGGTTATCTTATTTGTGATTCCTTGCAAGAAAGAAAGACATATTTCTTCAAAGTTTAACAAAACATTAAAATTGCCAAAAATGACTTAAGTATTGTTTGTTCAAAATACAAATAAACATCTCATTTCTCATTAATTTAATATATGTGTATGGTTAAGAGAAAATTGTGGTAAAAACAAATACATTTAATATTTATTCATATGAAATATTAAACATCAGTTTCAGAAATGGTTTTCATTAAAACGGCTAATAAAATGTATAATAAATACATTAAAAATATTATGTTGACTTAAACATATCATATTCTGTTGTACATAATTGTAATACAATGTAAAGAGATATTGCCGTGTTATAACGGAAAGAACGGGAGAAAATATGAAGTAATAAGCGAGCTCTAGAATAGTCGATGGTTAGACTGTAAATATTGTTGTCGTTGTTTGCTTATTTTCAATTGTTTATTACGTTGTCTACGTTATTATAATAGTATAAAGTAATGCGCTATTTATGTTGGCTGTTATTCCGCTTACTTCATTTAGACATCACATTGGATTTTAATGATATTGTCATTATAATTTTGAAAATTTCTTCTTTGATACATATATAAACTGTTTAATTTTTTTTATAATTTTGAGTACTTAAAATAGACTAATATGTTTTTGTATTCTCAACGAAAGAAATTTAGCACGTGGATACCAATGAAGCACAAAATTTGACTTAGTAGAATTGTGTCCAATGTGAACGGAGATTATTTTCAAAAGCATTTTATATAAGCATAAATAGTATAACAAAAAACACGGATTTTGTGAATACAAGTTGAGTTAACCGCGTTTTGGTACTCCTTTTTGTTTCATTAATGATTGATTGATTTTCCGTCTGTGGGTGCAAACTGCAACTTCGTTAGGTTTTTACAACGGACACATGCAAAAATATTTTATACAATGACTACTTTCCAAAGTTTTAAAGTTTTGCTTAAATGTGTGATGTAATTAACAGTATCATTAAATAGTTTCTAAGTACACACGGCAACTAATAAATATCTGGACATCATAATAGTAATAAATAACCCTGGACCTTTAACACAGCCTTCCAGTCCCACTGTAAGCAGAGCTTGGGTTATGGGTCCTAGACAACTGATATAAATACTTAGATATTTTTATTGTTAATATATACATAAAAACACCCAGACCAACACAAACAGTCATACTCATGAATACAAATGTTTGAACCCGTGACCATCCTAAGTAAGGCGGTGTGTTAAACTGCTAGACCACCGAGGCCGTCAAATAATGTAATAAAAAATATTATTATTTATATATTTATAATCCTTGTGTGAGTAAAATAAAAATATAAAAACAATTGAATCGCGCTTTGTGCGATGTATTATTTCCAGTCGTGTAATACCAGCTTGGAGACAAGTTATCAGTATTTTATTTTCTCATAGCGAATATGCCGTGCGGTCATGCGGTTTCTACAATCTGTTAGCGTTTGTTATTACACAACAATGTATGAAATATATTGTCCACAATTTCATATTTTGCTTTCTTATCGGCATTACTAGAAAAATATATAATAGTTGCAGCTTAGTGAGATGATTTTCTTTATTTTTAAAACAAAAATAAGTAGATTGTAATATGATAAAATTATATTCTGAGCCGTAGTCATTATTAGTATTACACAAAAAGAGCAGTTTTCAATTTACAGTTTCATCTTTATATAAGGAAAACATTGATAAGTTAGTAGTGAAATTGCTAAATTACTATAATTTTACGTCTGTAATTATATTCGTATTTGGGATGAAGACAGAATGTGGCCTATATTTTATTCTATATTTCGTTAATGGTTAATTCCCGGTCACTTACACGTCATTGCAAAAAGGCCTAGATAAGCCATTAATTTTTATGTGGCCGACATTAAAAAATGTCTTAACTTAATTTATATTTCCTGCTGAATATTTGGTGATGAGAATTAATAAAAATAATGATAATTAACTTTAATTAATCCGTAAGACGGTGGTAAGAGAGTTCCCTGTGACGTTGTATTAGGATACAACCACTTATACCTAGCAATATATGGACAATACTTTTGTTCATCACGACGTTGACAGTTGACAATCCCACTATCCCATCTGAGTTAACATTTGTGAAAGTACATATGTTTCCACAAAATATTCCCTAATTATCTGTATTAAACACAATAAAAAACAATAATTGTTTACAAGTTCGCTACAACTCGCACTATATCATATTCTGTGGCATAATACGACTACGGAGACTTGTCGCACTTTTATTTTGTTTTCGCAAATATGCCATTGTTATTTCTTAGATGTTTTCGTATGCCGTTAGCTGAGATCCGCCGAAGGGCGTATTGATAAACGAGCGCTTAGCCCGCACGACACGCATACAAATATATTGCCTCGAATATTTCATGTTTAACGTCGGCTGGTTTCTTGCGGCGATATGTAGGATCCTGATTTCTAAGGTTTTTGCCAGGGGTGGCAGGCGGACTCTGTTGGCTCGTGGTATCTTGCATGTTGTAAAAACCAAACATGTTATACATATGTGCGGGCTTTAATAAATCATTATAGGGTTGTCATGTAAAATTTATATAAATTAAAAAATAGGGCAATAAAATTTTAAATAAAGCTATTAATATAATATTGCTATTGTCTGGTGGAATCACAAGACTAGATAGGGTGTGATACGAAGAGATTCGCGGTACTTTTAAAGTGACTCCAATAACAGAAAAACATCAAACGCCATCTCAGATGGTACGGCCATGTAATGCGAAGAGACCAGGAATATGCGGTTAAAAAATTTTTACCCGAACATAAAAGAGGTAGAGGACGTCCTCCAGCTACCTGGTGGGCCAGCATGAAAAATCTCATCGAGAACGAAAAATTGACCGATCCGACAACCCAGGGAAGATTGTCTGGCGCCGCAAAATTAGGAGAGCCGACCCCACATAATATGGGATAGTGCAAAGAAGGATATATTATTAAAATTAATTAATATTTTTGATTTATATTTCATTAATATTAACGGACGTATACTGTAAAAAATCGTCTGCGTATGATCGACTCATACTTACAATCTATTTATCTACAGTCGAATAACAATAATTACATAGTAATTGTGTACATACAATGTATTTACGTTATTTGATAAACATACAAATATTTTTTTGAGGTCGAAAGTTTCTGAGTAGTTCGGTTTCACCTATTTCAGCCGCCAAATATATTGCTATTGCTACGTAAGCTGTGACTCGGTTGTAGGGTGCAGATTAGACAGAGAAATTAAGTGAATTATAAAGTAAATGAATTACATGATAAAAGGTAGTACAGCTTAGTTCTCTGGGATGGCAATATGTGCGATATTACGAGTGACATATGGTCCATAATTCTGTTCATCAAGTAAATAGGCGACGTTTACTTCTTACTATCAGGTAGGCAGTCTTTCAGCTTTTTTACTTACTGGTACTTTTTTTACTGGTCCATATACATACAAAAAGTATCCGCATAGTTATTTTAACAAACAGACATAATTGTATATTTCTTTGTTTGTAATTGGAGTAGACTGATTCAAAAAATACATACTTAAATGTATTTTTTATATATAAAGTAATTTAAGTATTTACTATCAATCTACCTTTATATAAAAAAATACATAAAACATTTTGACAGCCCTAGATTCTTCTTAACAGATATTCTATTTCTGACGGGGACTATTGACCTACGCTAGTTCATCTATAACAAATGTCGGACTTGAATGTTTTGTTTTTTAGAATCTACTAATTAGTCAAATGCATCCATAGCACCTATTGAGAATTTGTTCGGTAAATAATTTAGTCTTTATGAAATACCGGTACTTAATAATTATTATAAATATTCATTAATGAATATTATAAAATATCTTGAAACGTATTGACTAACAACTTTCAGGTTCAGATCTTGATTAACATGTATAAGACAAGTAATTATTAAGAATAAAACAAATAAGTTTGACTTTAAGTTAATTCAGTTAATCATCTTATTGTGACAAGCTGTTAAACTGCTATACTGCTTCTCAGGTAATAAATGGGTAATCTAACTTAGAGTTATGCTATTGAGTAAAAACAATATATGCATCATGACTAGGTCCCTCACTACTGAAAATTAAATAAACGTTTGGCAAACTTAGGCTTGTACTTAACAAATATTTGCTGATTTTGCCAAGGTAAATATACGTACTATGTGGTTGTAGCCCACTTATGTATAAACGAAATATTTTCTTTGTAAATATATACTCTATCATAAGGAGATAAGAACCATCGCTCCTAAGAATATCCTTTAATTCTTGTCCCTGAAGGATTTAGGTAGCGAAATTTAAAAATGGGTGAGAAGAATAAATCTATCTAGATCACTGTACTACACGTACAAAGAACCTGGCAACAGTACAAATCCCTCAAAAAAAAGAATGGAGTTGATATTATTTCTATTAATATTTTCAACCTGTACATCAACCTTGTCTAGGTTTTCCTTTCCTTTTGCCATCAAAAATGATCTCAAGATTTTAATTAACTTCCCCGGTTATTTGTTTGGAACAAACTTAAAAATGACCAAACTAGACATTAGTCTAGAATCAGTTTTGTTTAATTTATTTCATTAATTGTACAAAGTCTCAGTAGTTAATTATTATGTTTACATAATTTTTCATTGTACTTTATTCTTTCACCTATTGGCAGTAGATAATTTTTACCAATAAGAAAATAAAATGTTTAATATAATTATGTAATATATATAATTATTATAATATAAACTTTTTATTAGCTTAATTGAACACAAAAGTCATAAAAGTTTATAATAAGTAGACAAATAATATAATACAAAGGAAGTGCTTAGCAGAATAAAAAAAATATATAAATTAATATAACACCAATTTGCGGTACATTAAAAATATTTTTACTTCAATTAAATAAGTAATAAAATAAATAATCCTGGACAATTAACGCAGCGCCATCTAATCTCACGGTAAGCAGAGCTAGTGTTGTGGATACTAGACAAATTATATAAATACTTCCATTTTTTTAAATTTCTTTTTAAATACATACTTAATATACATAGAAAACACCCAGACCAATACAAATAATCATAGACATAAATACAAACGTTTGCACCGTGCGATGAATCGAACCCGCAACCATCGGAAGTAATAATCGGAAGTAATGGCAAAAGGTGTATTAATGGTATATTAATTATTGGTAGAAACTGCACAGGAAGTGCGACGTTATGTCAGGAACAAATGTACTTGACATTCAAACTCGACATTTTAGGCGTGATATTTCAGGAAAGGAATTAACATTTGACTATCAAATAATTCTCTACTGCATGGGTAACACTCATTATAAATTATTAGCCCTACATAGCGAGCACTTTGTCATTCAAATATCAACTATAACATTTGTGTAGTTTTGTATATTTTCCAATAAGATATTATTGGTAGTTAGGTAAATTAACTTGTTATTTATGTAGATGAAATACATACTGTTAGGATTCACATCGATATTGGAGTAAAATCCGATAATTAAAAAAAATATAAGAAAGTAGTTTCATTATTACTTGTTCATATCAATAAACTAGTTGCGTATAACCACTCATATTTTCTCTGTATAAAAGGAGGGTTTTTGTAAGCTACAGCATTCGGTCTTTGAGCACAGGATATGCTGGCTATATTTTAAATGCTAAAGTAAATTGTGTTAGAGACATAGTTAAATTAATGCTATATAGTTGTTATTTTATTATAATACATAGTTTTAGTAGTAGCTAGAGTTGATATCTTGTGATACTGTACGTATCAAAAATCTTTTAAATCACTATCCTCTACCACTAATTTAAATTAAATAACAATTGTATTAAATTTCTAAAATTTTTTGCAAATATAAGTCAAGAGACAAGAATGGATACTCAAAAACTAAACGCTATAAGGCTGATGTTAGTCGTCGTATTGCCTAATTTCGGTTAACATACCGATGATGGCACATTTAGTTACTATGCTGCAGACCATGAAACTCATCTTTACAGTATATCTGCAGCCTAAGAGTATAAATAAATTCTACTACAGATTTATTTTGTACTCATAACGGCTTCGGTGGTCTAACGGTTTAGTATACCGATTTACTATCGATTTCTCGCACGGTGCAAACAGTACGATTGTATCGGTCTGGGTGTTTTCTACATATATTTTTATACTCATAACGCAAACTCTGCTTACCGTGGGACTAAATGGTGCTGTGTTAATTGTTCATGGTTACTTATTAAGATATAAATAAATATTTAAAGTTTCTAATATAGGCTAGTAATTTCTTGTAGGTATTTCAATTAATTTTATTTACCTGTAATTTTTTTTATTACATTTAATACTTTACGATATCATCTAATATAATAAGTAGTTAGTGGAATGCCATGTTCATTAAATAACTAAGTAAATATTCTAAAGTACTAAAAGGTTAGAAAATATCCGTCGATAGGTAGATAAAACTCAGGAGAATTTTGGTAGCGAGATAATGTTCGATTGGAGAAGGCTGTAAAATGTTTTATGATGCCAGACTTTGTCGCGATCAACGTCTCAGGTGCTTTCTGCTTTCTCCTGCCAATTCTTGTGGTAAAGACAAAAACGTTAACTCTTAGACAATGAACCTGTGATAAAATTTGCCAACAACGTAGCATAAAAAAAATATAATAATAAATAATTTAAAAATATATTCTTAATTTGACTGGTTCATTATGAACCTTGCTAATATATTTTGTTGTAATCAAATCCACTACTAATAATCTTATGTGTTGTATATTTTTATTATATTTAGATATTATTCATATTTACACACATAACTTTTCTTCTTGTTACACTGTTGTCGTCATCTTTATTATTGATATGTTACCACTGTATCCACTTATTTTTAACCGTCTAATGTTTTATTCTATTATATTATATATATATTCTGCCAACACGTATATATAGTCAATAGAGATTACAGCACAAAATATTTTATATTAAACCGAGTTTTTATTTTAAGCTCACAGTACAATTTTGCTGTAGCGGCGAGAAATGACGGATTGACAGTCCACATCAATGTACCAGTATCGACTAGCAGTATGTAGCGTGAACGAACTTATAGTCCATCAATATTACACCCATTATTTTTGACGGTGTAATATTGAAGGACTGTAAGTCCATTAACATTACACTCTCACAGCCAGAGGCCTATTAAAGTCGGATTATGCAAAATGAATCCTGTGATGTTTCGTGTAAAACGAGTTTTTAATCTGCTAGATTTGTACAGATCAATATATTCAGAGTTCGAAAAATATTCCTATGAGATATGTATATTTTGATGTATTATGCAATCGTGTATCTTTACAATATATACATATAAATAAATCACCGAATAGACAACTGATTTGACTTATCTTTTTTATTAATTTTTAAACCCTGTAGAAAGTTCTACGGAAAAAAATTAAGATAGTGCGTAGAAATTGATAATTCTCTTAGATTGCTTTATGACTATTTTAAATTCGTGCATTCACTGAAATAAAACAACGTCTGCTGTGTAAGTATTATGAATGAGAAGATAGAACTTGTAAACTTGGCTAAATCATGTAGGAGAAAACCAAATATGTATACATGAATAAGTGATAATCTGGACATTTAATTTATTTTTTCAAACTAGTTAATTTACTGACTTCAGATAGAACGGTTGCAAACCATGGGTTAAGGAAGTCAGCAAAAATATGTGAAGTAGATTTTTTGGAACTAGTAGTAGTAATCCATTGTTTAGTTGAATTACTGTTATGTTGGGATTGCCGCCATCCAGTAATGTTGTTTTACCTGTATGAAATCAGGGTAACGAAATGGCAAAATAATGTGACGCGCACACAAAATTAATATTTGCATTAAAATTTACTACAGCTTATTTTGTTAACTATGTGAAGCTAATTAATTGTAATGATCGTTGTCATTAAATTAAATTTAAATCCCAATTTATTTGCACGTCGTAAATTCTTATTAGTAAGTGATGGAAACAATTAAATTCCAATGAAATACTTAATGAATTCATTTAAAACCCGGAGTGGGATTTTCGTAAATAAATTTCGTTTTGTATGCGAGCTGCGAATCCAATGACTCTCTTCAGCATCGAATTAAACGTTTTATTGCAGGTAACGTCTCTGGAGCAGTATTCAGTCCATTTATTTCGACTGGTTTGGCAAGTCAGATGCGATTTGAGAAATTTACTGTTCCCTTACTAAGCGGGTTGTTATTGCTAGTTGTTAGTTTTAATGAATAAAAGTAGAGAAATATAAAAGTATTGGCATTCAGTTAAACAATATGTAAATGAATTATAGATAGGTTTGTTTTAATAACAATAATATTTAATTTAAATTAATTTCATGGAAGAGAAATGGTACAATTAGCCAGAGCCTTGTGAGTCGACAACAGGACTACCATATTTGGTTCATAATTTCGTAAAGAAAAGTAGGCTTGTCAAATATTACGTTCACTACGATATATAGCAATACTTACTGGACTACTACTCTTTAATTATTATTACAACCATAAAATAACTAAGAAAATTAATACAGTGCATTCACATAAGTAATAGATGTACTTTATTTTTATGTAAATATATATCTAAAATACATAGAAAACACTAAGTACTAATATAACACAAAATATAATAATGAATATAAATGTTGCATCATGCGGGAATTGAACTAACAACCAGCGGAAGGAAGGCGGTCGGTGTGCTAAACCGCTAGGCAACCGTCATGTATAAATAATATATAATAGATATATATTTAATAAAAATATATTATTATTATGAGACAAGATAAGTTATATGTGCGTCAGAGATATTTGTCTTGTGACTACATATACACAAACATATTTCTCCGGCCCTGTATAAATGAAAGTTGGGTCGTGAAGACTAATAGTAGGCATATTTCAGCGGGCAGGTACTTAAACACACTAAAACATATTGAGACTGTTCACACGAAACTTTGGCGCATCTGTCATATGAGATCATCCTAAACCCCCCTCTTAAAACATACAGATAGTGGGACCAAGTTATATAAATACGTCGGGTTTAATGTTGACAACTTATGTCTATTTATTATGGTGTTGGAGTTTTCTTTAACTCGTCGAGTAGAGTCAGTTTGAAGAGATAAGAATGGTGAAAATTATAATACTTAATACTACAATTTTCACCATTCTTATCTCTTAATATAAAAATAAATTAAAATTAAAATCATAAAATAATATTAAAATCTAAAAATATGACAAAACTCTATGTATTAAAAGTATATTTATTTCACAATTATTTATTTATTAGCATACAGCATAACAGACAAAAGAATAGAGTAGAATTTTAAACTCATCTTTTTGGAAATCGGTTATAAATTCAAACTCAAAATACATCAAACGAATTCTCTCAATAAATCCTAACAATAACAAATGTTCGAAACGTTAATATATATATATATACCTAAATGAAAGCACGTATTTTATTTGCCGTAGCAGAAAAGTAAGAAAAACCTACTACGCACCCCATGTTTACCAAAGATTTGTTAAACAGATTCGTTTACACGTACGCCTGTAACGGAATATGTTTATCTACAAACCAGTCAACAACAGATTCAGATTGAGATGGCTACGGTCCTTGGACCCTCGTCGCACCTGATTGCGGCTGGCAAATCTCTCCCAAGGGACTCTAGATCTAAATAAATGGAAAATAGAGGTTTCATTCCCACGAACGATGAGCGACGCAAATGTATAAATATCAAAAGGAAGACTAGCGTAATAGTTTATTACTTCTTTACTACTTTATTATATTAAATAAATTAATAACAAAAATAAATAAAGTGAAATCATTTCATTATTATATTATTCTCATCAAACCTTTTTTCTGATACCCACATCATAGAGGTCTATAAAATATAACTTGTCCGCCATCTTAAACGGTCCACCAGATTGGATTTTTATGACATCACTTAACTAACCAAGCATTATATCATTCAATTCATAAATTCATTCAATACCATGTCATCATTCAAGCTGTACGTGTACATAGAAAAAAAAACAGCGTAGTCTTTAGAGAATTACTGGTTTTAAATTGAATCGAAAAAATGATTGAAATAAAGTTAAACAAAACTAATAAAATAGTTGTTTTGTGGGTCAACAAAATACGAGTATATAATGTAAAGTTTCATGTAGTGCCAACAATCCTTAGTATAACCACAGATAACATAATATTACATACAGATACCCCATCCCATACAAGAAAATGGTTCCTTCCTAACTCGGGCTATTCTTCGGGCTATTTTATTTCGCCGCCGTAGCCGCTAGATGTCTCTAGATCTGAAGCAGTTCGGATTACTAGTGGGTGCTTAGTAACAAAGCACGAAAATAGATGGCAGTCAATTCAGTCTACATGACATCTGTTTTGCAAAGATAGGTATATACAAGATATGTAGGTAACTGTATCGTGTACCTCATTAGGGACGATTCAAGATTCAATGTAAATGTGTAGGTATAATATCGTTAGCCGATACCCTGCAGATATGGCTTATGTGCCAATGTATATATTATGTTATAGTTTATTCTACATTCCATGCCTATTTTTTTCTCTCGACGAAGATATGTTGTAACGCGTCTGCGCTATACGTATAGCCCGATTTTGATACGTTTATACTCGTACGTATCAACATCGGGCTATATGATTTTTTATTTCAATCGTTATGTGTAAGAGACTGGTTTTAGCTACAATGAATTTACTGGTATATTCCTCATGTATTCTACGATGTACCTTATGAGAATTCCGCGCTCTTTTCCCTAATGAGAATTCCGCTATATCTTATATATAAACTTCGTATCACAGTGTTAGTTGCCATATTTCTCCCACATTTTGATGAAATTTGATATGTATACTTGCTAGGTCTGAGGTAGGGTTGTTATCTATTTTTTATACCCCTAAGTCATAGGGGTGGCCTACCCTGAATTTTTTTTTTGTATTATGGACAATTTTTTATTTATTTATAATGTTACATACACGCCTAAATTTTGGCCCGTCTTTCACCAACCCCTATTTTTAATAGCTATATTCTTACAAATATTATAAATGCTAAAGTAACTCTGTCTGTTTGTCTCGCTTTCACGCCCGTTACACGTTAGAAATGTGTAACGGGGGAACACGTTACTTAGTACGAAATTATGTATATTACAATAAAACTTAACGAGAAAATATTATAATGATGTCACTGGAACACTCATTGCTTTACTACTATACCGTCCATTAGTCGCGAACTTTCTGGATGCGCGAGAGGCGCGCTCCTATTGGTCCGTCGGTGTGGTTACCGCACGACGCGCATGCGCTGTACGCTTAGATGAGTCTCACGGCACGGGCGTAAGTACTTACTATGTAATATGTATACATATGGGTGTCACAAATGTTTTTATTACAAGTAATATTACTCTATTATCTAAGCCAGTAATGTGTGCTTATTTTGAACTTGATAATATTCAGAATTACTTGTATACATAACTTTCAATATCTACAATAATAATATCTTTGATGTATGAAAGAAATGTATGTACCTACATTAAAAGATAATTTTTGACATGTATGAAATGTATGAAAGAAATGTATGAACCTACATTAAAATATAATTTTTGAAATGTATGAAAGTAATGTATGTACCTACATTAAAAGATAATTTTTGACATGTATGAAATGTAAGTACCTACATTAAAATATAATTTTTGAAATGTATGAGATGTATGAAAGAAATGTATGTACCTACATAAAAAGTTCATTTTTTAAATGTATGAAAGAAATGAATGTACCTACATTAAAAGATAATTTTTGACATGTATGAAATGTATGTACCTACATTAAAATATAATTTTTGAAATGTATGAGATGTATGAAAGAAATGTATGTACCTACATAAAAAGTTCATTTTTTAAATGTATGAAATGTATGAAAGAAATGTATGTACCTACATTAAAAGATAATTTTTGACATGTATGAAATGTATGAAAGAAATGTATGTACCTACATTAAAATATAATTTTTGTAATGTACAATAACAATACACGTTAAACATCATACCACAGAGTCATACGCAAGTTAAAAACAAACTGCTATGATATTAATGAGAAAGGAAAATCAACTTTATGGTATTCGAGTTAGGGTCGATTTCTCTCTTTTTTTTTAATACTATTTTAATCTTGCCAGTATTCAAAGGCAACTACGATTCGTACTCGATATTTTAAATTATAGCAGTGTTCCGTTTCAAAGAACGGAATATAGTAGTACATTATTAGTGTCGTTGGTTATTTACATTTGTACTGAAAAATCGATTACATAATAATGAAAATTTACTGTTCACAACGACTCATTAAAAGCATCATCGAATAATGCGCTGTAATAAAATCCTGTTATCGATTATTCAAAAAAATCGATAATACATGTATTTATTTTTAATATGACAACATTTCATACATAAGTATTATTGGAAATAGTATTACTTGCTTGTTCGGCTATTTTTAATTTACTTAAAAAATTTTTATATGTTTAATTTACAATAATGATATATTAAGTGCTTATTATTGGAAAATATAAAAAAGACATTTAATTAGGCCGATACAAATGACAACAATGTCATCTATGAAAGCATTTTGAAAACATTGAGCCCCGTATTAGCACTGATTAAATTAATTAAGTACTGGAAAATAACAAAATGAGTAAATATATGAAAATTACTTTTCTAAACGCATTATTTCATTTTAACATGTATATATAACTTTTTAAAAATTGATTAAACATTTTTGTAAACACAGTTTTGTTTTTTAAAACGTTTGCAAAACTATGAAGAATTCCATCGATACCAATCACGCCATCTATATGCAACTTTTAGCAATAATAATGGCTACTTCCTCACGGATTGCCACTGGTATAACGTAAAATAGTCGTCTAAGATTCAGATACAGAAGCTCCAAATACAAATACCATATTATGTTTATATCTATGTAGATAAGTATATATATACCTAAGTAACATACCTCAATTTAGTTGGCACGGGCAGAATTGAATTTGAATTCGCTAGGTACGTTGCCAACTGGTTTTCTAGAAACTGTTTTGCTGAGGCTGAATTGCGTCTCGGTTCTGCGACTATGTAATTAGTGTTTGTTTCCTTCATGCTCTACTGCATTTTAATATAATATTTTGTAGCTCCGACTACGTTTTACTTTAAAAAAATATAATTTGTAAAAAATATATAATTTTATTAATATTCATATATTTGTAATTGAATAGTCAATTCATGAGAGCGCCATGGCCTTGAAGTCTTTGACCTACTCCGACTTACAACGAGAGGTCCTGAGTTCACACCTGAGTGTCCATTTATGGTACATTATGGTACACTGTCAATTATCATACAGTTACATTGAAATATACCTAATTATAATATACGAAATGTGGGCATGTTAATTGTTACGTTCACCACGACGACGATAGTTTAGTTAAGCTTCTGACTGACCTATTTGGGCAATAGACGTAAAGATGTATCAGTAATTGTCAAACACTGTTTTTTCACGGTACAAACAAGATATTTATCATGATAATATTATTTGTGAAAAAATACTATATACCTCAACTATATTATGTACAATTATTATTTGTTATTCAATAATGTCACTGATTAGATTGTCATTCCAGTAACATAAAATATTCATTTAGACCAATAAATATACACATACGTCAGTACCGTGGGTATTAGCGCATATGCTTATAAGTGATGTGAGAATGAACAAATTGCCAAAACATAACCCTTTCTCTATAAGTCGGATACTAAGCTCTAGATTTAAAAGACGCCGCAATTTCAGCGTGGGCTTTAACAGATGTGGCTTAAAAGGTAAAGCCTAATCCGATAATGTACGGAGGTACATCAAAATAACATTTTAAACTTTCACATTTCGAAAGTCAACGAAAGTAGGGTCATTTTAATCTATGCGACATTCTGTTTTTGCTCTCTTATACTTTAACCCCAGTATTCACAAGACCTAAAATTTCCATCAACTGGTTTTAATTATACCTATAAGTGTTATTAATTAGGCAATTATCGAAAAAAAATAAAACAATGTCCTTTATAATTATACCTAAAATTACATCAAATATAATGGAAGTATATATGTAGAATAAGGATTAAAACAGTATTCAAATTGTAAATGTACTAATTTATATATTCTACAATTGATATAAAAAATGTAGATATAATAATATTTTCATATAATTTTACAATCAGCTTGTGAACACAGCAAATGCAATCTAGTTGAAACGAGAAAGAGGTAAAGTTATACCTTATTTACTATAAAATTATTTATTAATATTAATATCTGACTAACTCTAATAATACAGATTGTGATAAGTTTAATTTCTACCTTGCGACTTCCTAATATGTAGTAGTATGAGTGTTAGTTTTTGTCCTATTATGTACGTATATATTTTGTGTATTTAGGTATGTGTACATCCAGAACAGTCTCTTTGTTGACACAGTCTTACTGCTGTCAGCAGAGCGTTCACATATCAGACGTAAAAACGGGGGCTGTATTCAGGAGCACAAAGAAATTCAGTAGTCGACGATCCGCTGGATACGTAAGAAGCACCATGATTGATGAAAACACCGGCTTACAGACTTTACACACGAGAAAAGAAAAGGGAAAAAACAGTACCCTCTTCCAACGAGAGTAGCGTTCGATTTAGTGGGTCGAATATTTTTCTTTTAATATAAATCTCATGAAATTTATATTCTATATGCTTGTTTTAGATTTTTTAGTTGTTTATCTATAAATAGAATTAAGGAAAGTCACTGTACGGAACGGATTTTTATATTTACAATTTTCACTGTTATTTCGTCAAACTTATTTAAAACATATTTACTAGTAAATATCTTCGCACTAAGTAAGTGTAAGGTTTATATAAAGTAGATCTAATAGGCAAGTGTTATACATATAATACGGTAGTAATTTTCGTTTTTTCTATATATCATAAAAAAAACTTCTGACTGACTGACTGATTCATAATTGCACGTCCGAGATCACTAGCAAAAGGTAAAGAGAAGGAACACCTTGGGTTTTTAGCCGCTAAAAGTCCGGCAGTACCCATTTAACTCCCTCGGGGTGGGTGAGTCTTCATGAAGATTATCCCCAAATAAAAAAAAGGGTTGGTATCTTGACATATTCAAATACAGTACTTATACATCTGAGAAATAGTTTGAAGACAATTTCATTACTTTCTGTGTTGTCTTGTGTACCTAACACAAGACAAAATTCATATCTAGTCTACTGTTAATAAAGTGTAGTGGCTCTAATGACGTGTATATATATTTTGTTCTATAAAAGTCTATTACTAATCAACAATCATAGAATTTTATGGATGCTTTTATATATTTAATTCTATAAAGGTAAAATAATATTTTACGTAATAAATTATATTAAATAAACCATGGTGTTTGTAAACAGAATCAGCATTCAGTATCGCGTGACATAAAAATACAGTGTATTTTTTTATCGAGTATTTGTGCCGTATTATTCAGAACTACTCGTTTTGGGAGTCGGTTGAAAATTGAGCCAAACGAAGCCGTAGATCAATCCAAGAGGAACGACCCTTGGGTAAATGTAGTCGTAACCCTAACCTACCGAATCTGAGTTAAATAGATAGGACAAATGACTGGTTTTAATTACACGCTTGGCTAGTTTCTGTAGAATGATCTCTTAAGTATGAGAGATTATTCTATAATCCACGCTTAAAGCATCTATTGTGTAGGATATCTACGTTCATTTTGCATTGAAGTGTCTTGCAATTAACCTTACTTATTACCGACTTCATAAAGGGAACATTAACAATTGAATTATGTTTCTTATGCGTATGTTCCATTAATCTGCGAAAGACTAGTAGTGGTTGATGATGACAATCCTTTGTTACAATTTTTCTTCTAAAAATACTCAATAACGCAGCTATACATTACAATGACATTTTATATATTTATATATAATTCCGTCATTAACCATTTTTAGTATAACGTTGTCATTCAGAATATTGGAAGTCAACAATTCCATATTGAATGCTTATTGGTCTGGCAAAATCATGTCTAATTAAGTGGAATTGGTCGGGCTTCTGCAAAAAATCTTTTCATATTTCCTCCGACGTACATTCGACATTATCTGCTGGCATACTAATAACCTTAATTTGTCTCCTAATATACTCATATAATGAGGTAGCGTACACGAATATATTGCCAATATTTGGAATATAGGCAAATGTTTCTCTTACACAAATATTCCTATCAATATTAATTTGATAGATAAAAAATACGCCGACGTTTCAGGCATTTGAGTAGGGTAATATTAGACTTATGAATTTCCTTTTGAATAAGTTTCCTACTGAACGTGGGAAGCGGCAAATTCAGTTGTTGTAATTATAGTTAACGATATATTATTTACAAAATACATTTTAATTTATATATACTTAATATATTTTCGTTTTCAACGACATCTGTTTCGACTTCATACGAAAGTCTTCTTGAGGGTCAGTATGTCGGTTCATCACTGTGTCTTAACTCACACTAGAAAAATTCTTTACCTTACACATTTATGTATCAATTTGTGCTTAATATAATAATATTATTATTCCAAATCTATATAAAATGATGTACGGTGTATTTACCAAATATTTAGTATGTCTAGTATAGTCTAGTATAGTCTACACAGTTCTTGGCGTTATTAACTTTTTAATATTGGGATGTCATTTTTATTATTATTGGTTTAAATTAATTCAAACACACGGTGTTTACATCAAATATTTGGACTCGAACCAACAGTGTAACGTTCTATAATAAAATTGAAAAGAATAATCTCTTAGCATTAGGTACATCTAGTTCATTAAGCTAATTAGCCCATCTAAGCCCTTTTATTAGTTGCAGATGCTATCTGTTTGGGGGTTGGCCGTCCCTTATCCGGCCCAATTACATTACACTTTTTTGTCTGAACAATGGTGATCTTGGAGCATGTTTGTTGTCACTGGTCCCCACGTTCTGTTAATTGTTTTTAGATAATTGGGTTGAGGAAAAACAGGAGAAGGGCAAAGGACTAGATGAATTAGTACGTATATAGAAGCTTAATAATATCAAGAAAAAACAGAGCTAATTGCTCTTTATAAATTACATGCATATCTCGAACAAAGAAATAATAATGCAACACAATAGTAATGATAAGGATTAATAAAAATACAGATGCAATTAAATTATGAAGAAATTATTGGTCATAAATAATCGAGTCAAAATAATACATCTATTAAGCAAATATTGGGAACAAAAGGAAATAAAGCTACAGGTACTTTTACGAAGCTTTTTATACGAGCCTACAAAATACGATCGATAGATATTTAATACCAATCACAAATTTGATAACTCAACAATTTTTAGAATCTTTGATGAAGCTGTAGTAGAAATGTTGAATGATATCTATTGAAAGCTGTAAGGTGGCTTCAAAATTCAAGTTTTCATAAAAAAGATATAAAAACTTGAATAAACAACAAAGGACAATGTCCGTGTTTATTCTCCAAATTAACTAAACTATTGCTTAAAAGTAACATAAATTATAATTATGTAAAATATTCGAATGAAATTATAATTTTCCAGCTTCATATTTATTTTCATAGGATCTTTTATGTTTAATAGTGTAATACGGTCCTATATAACTAGAGCTTTAATATAAATTTAGATGTAATATTACGCTGTCATATGATCTCGATACCCGGATTATGATGGACTCATATAACCATATAATTTTTATTTCCTTCCATCTCTTCAAGGGCCACGTTCAGAAAATATTAATATTTCCTTACCCATTCAAGAATATAATGCAAAATGGTATGCGAATTATCCGATAAACAAAACCGATAACCGTTTATCAATTCCGTATCCGTCGCGTACAGTCACGAACATAATTCGGGAAACACGATCTGCAGATTCTGTTGTATATTCGACGAGAGACAACATGGTAGGCGTGAGATTTGTATCCTGAATGGATTGGAGGCAACCATTGTTGTTGAATCCGTTGACTAGAAACTAAAACCTCTACGGGAAACGGATCTGCCGGTATTTGCTACAAAAGCCTTCCACCACTAAGCTCTGTGATCAAATGAAAGTCTTCAGTTTTTTAGAATTGTTTTTACGAAATGCAAACATTGTGCTTGATAATTTAAATTACATATGTTGTAAAATATAATGGACTATATACATTTTGCTGATTTTACAGGAGTATGCATTTTATAGATCAACAGTTATAAACAGAAAAGTATGACAAGACAGTTTCAACGTTACTTTTTTAATTCTCTATAATTGCCATTACAATGAAAAGTTAATGTTAAAAAATATTTATATTTAATTTGTCTTGTATATATTAGTAGTAATTTTTGTTTGTATTGAATTTTTTTTTCATATAATGATATGGTTCACCTACCTGCATTACCGATATACGCTGGCCGGCAGAAGTGAAGAATGATAAGATAAGTATAACATCAATCCACTGTGATGAATTAACCAGGATGGTATGCAGGGGGATCTGCGTGGAGGTCGACCCGATTATCCGGTATATTCCTGACCATACCTTTCTCCTTTGTATTTGACGTGAAATGCCATAGCATAGCACCACGGCCTCGATATGTATTTTATAACGTACTTAGTTTTGTTCATGTCTAAAGGTCTATAGGCGATCGGTACGACAATCCATCAAGTGTGCCGTCAGCTTGATTGGCATTCCAGTTACATAAAAAATGTAAGTTTATAAAACACTGTGTAAGTTCATAAAGACGATTACATGTTTTAGTATTTGCTACTCAATCATGCTTACACAGCTGAAGTTATTTGTATAGAATTTAATATATGGACGAAACAAACTACCAGCTAGTGTTTTTAGTTACTTAACCTTTTTAGATATGTTATATAATAGTACTTTGACTTGTATTTAGTTAAATCTTCGATATATCAAAATTAAATATTACGGAGTATATTCATAGAGACAAAAAAATTTCAAATATTATTTTTAGTACTTTTTTCTATAGTCTTTGCTACAATTTGATTCCTAATTGATATGACTAGTGTAAGTTACTTTTGATTTTGTTTCTTGTCACTTATTGAAGTCTCTACCATCGTAATAGATTATGAAAGAGGGAGTTACAATTTAATATTGATTTTTGATATACAAATCTCTATCTACTAATATTATAACCTCATTGTGGAATTATCTAACATCGAACATCAAACTGATATGATATTGAATCCTTTAAGAAAAGACCTTATTTTTTCTTAAAAGGCCGGCTACGCATTTGCAATTCCCCTGGTGTTACGGATGCTCATGGGCGGCAGTAATCACTTTACCATCGTACCGCTAGTCATTCACAGGGAATTCATCCCAACACACTGTGCGGTTTCAGAGGAGCTTCCTCCCGCGGACACTTAGATTGTGGAATAAATTACCTGCCGAAGTTTTCTCATGAGACTATAGCATGGCGATTTTCAAGAAGGACATATTAAGGGTTCTTAAGGATCGGGCAACACGTACGTGACATCCCTGATGTGTCAGGCGTCCATAGCTTATGGTAACCATCAGATGGGCCGTGTAATCGTTTGTCCACAATATAAAAGAATAGTAATCTGGGATGAAGATTAGTATTTATCCTCGACTACCATACTTTACTGAATATATTAAAATGGTACTTGAACTTCTAAAATGCACTGTGTTTATCTTTATAAAGATGTAACATGAGATACTTCTTTTCCAATAGTTTTATCCATTCCCCGATCTGTATGATAAGGTTTGAATATTGGAATATTATATTCAAGCCATATTATCATATAAACGGGTGCCCGCCACTTTCAATTTTCTCAAAGTTTTCAGTAACCATGTTTCAATATCGATATTGACGGTTACCAATGCATTTACTGTTGCATGCATCAGAGATACAGGAGGGTTCAAAAAACTCGTAGCGTAGGAGGTTACGATCAGAAAAGATATAATGCCCTAATGGAATTGGTTTCCTCCGGGCTCAGACGTGCATAGTTATTAAACTCGCCCACGTCAAACAAACCCATATTCTGATATAGATTGTAGGTAACCATAGTATTTAATATCAACAGAAGAACATATTTTTTTACAAAGAACAGAAATAGTACAAGTTATTTAAATAAAATTACTATAAACACTCTTGAATTGTATTTTTATTTATCATCTTATTTGAAATAATTGGAATGCAGATTCAGCCGAAATACACCTAGTGTTTTTTTTCAAACAGACAATACCTCACCTTACTTTATCTAGCTTAAAATTTTGTGTAAATAAAAAGCAGAACAAAATAATGAATGAAGCTAAAATATGTTAAAATATAACGCTACAAAATTAGACTTTTTTTTGTAAAATAAAAATGTATTGTGTGTGTGTTCTTGTATTCTGTTTTATATAAAGAAAGTAGGTTCTTGAAATTTATTAACAACAAGCTTTTATATACTTGAATTTTGTTTTAAAAATTAAACTATTTTATTAATTACATCGTATTATCCGCGACTTCTTCCGTGTTTCTTTAAGATAAATATATCTTACGTACGTCCGAATGATACAGTCAAATTTCAACTAGATCCATTCAGAAATATTGTCGTGAAAATCGTGAACTGTAACGGTACAGTTACCGTTCACGACAAAATGGCTGAATACAGCAATACCGTCCGCTTTATTCGTATCGGTAGACTATTTTATTTATTGTATTATATTATATTTATTATTTTGTATTGGTTTCTAAATAAATTTATTTATTATTATTTACTCTTACTATATTTATATAGTAAGAATACTCTTACTTGTAAATAATAATAAAGTAAGAGAAATGTATAAAAAAACATGACATGTAAAAGGAATAGTTCTAAAAATGTTAATTTAAAAATAATAAATATATCAAAAGAGTTTGCGACGGTCGGTCGTCAATAGTAACAAACAGCACATTTTCGCATTCATAATATTAGTATACATTAATTATGATTATACAACATTTTATATTTCATTAAACTAATGAGTAATATACAGTTCATATACGGAAACAAACAGTGACAGAACTACACTTATGACACTCCCCTAATCCCTTTTGTTCAAGATTCCACTAACTGTATCTATGTACTATATCTGTATGTATGTACCTACGTCTTTGTAGTCGACGATAAGTAAGTCGGTGGTGTGCTAAGTGGAACCACAATCAATTCAAGTCTGATTTCAATGAATCGTTTTCTTATTCATCGACTCTCGTTAAATAAGGCCCCCTATTAATTACCAATAGCATTCTATAGCTCAGTATACGCGAAATTGATTTACGTACCGAATGGAGGGTAATACGTCTACACTGAGTATTACTTAAATTTAGAATAGGTAAATGATAACAAATTGCTTTTAGTGATAGGAATTGCTAGCAGATAAGGAAATTTAATTAATAAAATTGATACGACTGAAGTTTTGTATATGTTTTTTATATATTACTAAAAATGTACACAGGAAGATATAGTATGTGGGTTAAAGAGAATTGTAAATGAGGCTGAGAAAACTTTACAATAAAAATCACTCTTATAAAAAAAACATAACATGAGACGCAACTTAATATCTATTTCATTAAGTTGCAAGTACCGTCTATTCCGGGATTCATTAGTCAACCTATACAGAAAATATTAAATAAAGGCATCAAGTAAATATTTCCTAAAAGAGAAAATATTTTAAATACACAGGCACTTAATAGAAACCATTCTAAGTACACTATAGTTAACGGCTTCAATTAAAAATGCATTTTGGTTTATTACATATTCTGTCTGATCACAAAAGAGGACTTTTATTGCAATATTTGCAATTTATCGTACGATAGGTATTGCTAATATATTTTTGTACTAAGAGAAAATTTGTTCCTAGGAAATGCCAAGCAGAGTGCTGCACTCTGTTCAACTCCACTGTTCCACTTCTGTTACCAGAGTATAAGGGAAGAGATATGTATACCTCACAGTATTTAATATAGCTGTCTTCGTTTAGATAAATACAAAATCTCTACTTAATAAAAATTAGAATAATCCTAGATTTATTTGATAACAGTTGATGGCAGCAGTGTACGTTAACCGTTAAGTCAATACAGTCGGATCCAGTTCTGTCTCAGAATGTCTTCGATAAATAACTAACAGGGTTTCGCTGTAGAATAAATGATTAGTTTCACTTGCATCTATTTATTTCTTTATATAGATGTTTAAGAGATTTATATAGCTATGTCCATTATACAAAATCTTGCCGCCCCCGCCCCTAGTTTCGCACTATGTATTTATTAAATAAAGTAAGTCATATTTGGTCATGAGAAGCAGACAGTTTTAAGTTAATTTAACTAAAATTTTACACTTTTCCGTATATTTTTTTCATTTAAATCGTTTTTCGACAATTTTAAATCCAATATAACTAAATGCTCTGTTTCCTCTTTCTTGTTATTCTCGATGATTCAGTTATGTACATATATCCTAAATAGTTTACTGGTTTAATGATTTACTTATTATCAAAACAAAAGATTATAATAATTAAGTTTGACATTAATACATTAATACATTATGTAATGTTTTCTACTGAGTAAATAGGATAGGAATTATAAATAACGGGGAATTCCTGTTGATAGCAATGTACCATGTTAGATCTATCTCCTTTTGAAAACCATTGTAGTAAATTCCTGGTAAATTTGGTTACTAACGGCTAACTCGCATGCTTAATCTATCATTCTGAATAGGTGCCATTCCATAATCACTCATTACAAAAACTAAACTAAATTAACAATATCAGTCCATGTGTGATCGTAAATATACATACTACTAATACGAGTCTGTTGTCCACAACAACAACAACGATTCTCGAATATTCTCAAATTTCGTTTAGTTGTCGTGATCATAATTAAACTGTACTACGAAAAATTGTAACTCATGTGTTAAACGACAGCTTATATCACTGATATGTATCGCGAAATGTTACCAAGAGTAGCCTTAATACATTTTATCGCAACAATAAACAACAAATAAATCCTGACTATCTCCAGTTGTTTGTGTTACGTCGAGCACATACTGTGGTTGTCATTTTTCCAATAGATTTGTACTAACAGGACAAATAAATACGGTTGGCGCAGAGCGAGCTCCGCTGATCATATTTCTAGTGCACAGTCCTGGCTAAATAGGATAGGTAAGTTAAACGTATAAACTTCACAAGTAACACTAACATATTTAGGAATAGATTCTTAAATAACTACTATATATTGAGATTTTGTATAACATAATACCGTCACAATTGTTTCTAATATTCTATATGGGGTAGTCAAAGTACCGTCGGTGTTCTAGTAAACGCAATACTTGTCCAGATTTTGCTAGGTATGTCTATACATATAAATAAAATTGGAGTGTCTATTTGTAATACTGAAATAACCATTATTTACTACATGCATATGAATATAAATACGGTAGGTACATACACCAAAATAACATTTTTTACAATTTTTGTCTGTCTGTCTGTTTGTTCCGGCTAATCTCTGAAATGGCTGGACCGATTTTGACAGGACTTTTTTTTGGTAGGTAGCTGATGTAATAACTTAGGCTACTTTATTTTAGAAAAATCTTTTATTTATTTTTTAGAAAAATAAAATAAATTTCCACGCGGACGAAGTCGCGAGTACAGTTAGTTATGAATATAACGTGGTGCCAAGCCTATTACTCGGATTTAGTTTTGCTTTAATGTCGGTGGTTTCTTTCACTGGACAGTCAGTCAGAAATGAAAATTAACATATTTTTTTTAGTCTAGGCCGTAATACACGTAGTTTAACCTGCGCCTAGAAAAACTAAATTATGACTCTTTCAATAAAGATTTCGTTTCATTAATGACTATAGGTCATCCCCTATGGTCATCGATAACACTGGGGCAGCTACTTTGTAATAGCTATAGTTTATTAATCCCAGAGAATATGAAATGAAATGAAAACTCTTTCTCGTATATTTAAATAAAAAAATACATTAATTCATATATTTACGAATATAAAAAAAACATATAATTAGAACAAAAAAGACACATAGTTAACAATGGGCGGTCTCATCACTAAACAGCAAATCTTTTTCAAAATATACTATATATATACTTATCTGGTACAGAGACTAATCGGGTAATGTTCTGTTCCATACTGCATATTATGAAAGTCTATTATTTTCAAGCATAATTAATGAAAAATGTTGACAAAACTGTGTAACAATATTAAAACCGGATTATATAAATTTATATATAATGTTTGTTACTAAAATTCAATAAGGGTGGAGAACTATTAGAAATAAACTCGCTCCTTATCTACATCCTGCTTTGAGTAGAGTATCATAATTACAATGTAATATATATTGTGTCTGAGATTGCAACGGAAAGTTTATAACATACCGAGGCAAATTTACGACGTGCATGTTAACGCAAAGTGATATTGGTACTAGCGATGATAAAACTAAGCCCAACTTGCTTTTACAACTTGCTCGCTATATGACTGGCGCCTATCAATAACATCTACATGTTAGTATTCTATAAATTTATGGGAATTTATTGTCTAGCGTATATATAAAAATAAAAAAGTCGTTGTGATACACGCTAATAATAAAAATAATTAATACATTTTACACAGTATTGAAAAGAAAAAAAAACATACTTATAGAATTGTTGCCAACACTGTTGAAGGTACAAATAGCCGTTGAATCGAACCCGCGACCATCAAATGTAAGGGGGTATGTAAAACCGCTAGACCATTGATGCTATCAATAAATGTAATATTAAGTAATTGGGTTATAATGTGTACATTTTTCTCTTAATTTTTATAGTAAAATATGTATATAGGTATAATAACTATCGCTACTGTAGCAGGGATCGCTCGTAATTTGATAAAATTATATTTTCGTATTTAAATGAGAAAAGATATATGTATATTTCGAGGTAATTTGATGTCTAAGGTGAGTCGAAACCTAGCACTAAGTCAAGTGGATAATCTAGTTTAGTGCCTAAATAAAACCTTAGTTGCTACTTTAGTCAAGATTATTTGCAGTTTAAAATCGATTCTCTAAATGTTGAATTATCTCGGAATGATGCATAGAATGCGATAAAAATACTGCAGGCTATTTCGTCTGGTAGGAATTGTTACTTTAATCCGTTGCTAAAGAAATGTTCTTGACATTTCAATTATGGCTTATCTTTAAAATTGCTTTATCGCAGAAGCTTCAAACTTCAAGGTGATAGCGAAGCGGATGTTTCTTTCAAACATTTATTTTGAAATGGGATCTCAAGGATGAAACAGAAAAAAATATTTTAGTAGTAATTAAAAGATTTTTTTTTGATCTGTATATTTGTAATGATCGCTTTCATTTATTTTGCTCTTAGCTTTCTATATTGTCCATACAATTTGGGTGATTAAAATGGTCTTTATTGCAAAGACCTTGACAGACCAATGACTTATACAAAGTTTTAATCAGAGTATACAATTAATCATACTTTATATTCATAAAACATACTATTTATAATATTTTAACATGAATATGAAAAAGTATAATTATAGATAAGTAAAAATATATATCAATATAAGGATTTATACAATATTGTAATTTATAAAATTTTGTAATTGTAAGAAAATTTTATTCTTAGAAACAAAAAGTATCTACTATCACCTGGTATTCATATTTATTATATTTAAGATACAAATTTTTAAAGATTTCCTGACTTTACAGCAAACAAAACTGGGTACCTATGCTATACAAAGACACCGTATTTAAGGCATAGCAGGGAATTAAAATGTGTAAACATTTAAAGTTCCAATAGTTCATTATACAAACGAATTTACATTCGTTGCAACAGTACAGAATTAAAAAAAACAATACAGGATAAAAAGTATACAGATTTCTGAAAATAAAATGTCTGGTAAAACTTTACAAAAAAACATAATATAAGTCCATACACCATCTTTTAAGGACATTACTATTATATAAGATGATCCAAATATTGAGTGGGGAAGATACGGTTTCTTCATTTTTAATAAATAAAAAGGGTAAGATGGAAACTTATATAAATCAATCGGTGTATACAAATAGATGCGTTGTTTATGTTGAATATTGTAGAAGCGACTTCTGCATAATTTGTGAGGTACCCAACCTTTGCTGTTCCGAATATATAACAAAGAAATGCGAAATGACCGGATCGACGAATAAAGCATGCTTCACTGTTCGGTCATGCAGAATGAATGAGCGAGGAAACCGAAAGAAAACGTAAAGTTTTAGCTATGTATCACAAGTAACTAAACACGATAGAATATTATTTAAACAGCCGCGGATTGCGATTATGTCTTGCTCGATCACGGTTGTCTATTCTTCAATCCGAGAGTTTTGGCGCTCTGAAACAAATGAGTCACCTTGGACTCAAAAATATTTTATCAGTATTTAGCTATGCTTAAAGAATTCCTAAACTATGTTTAAACGTTAAAACTAGTTTTAAACAGACTTAGGTAGCATGATTGTAATCAACTAGACACTAATTAAATTATTAATATGACTTCACTATGCCGTTAAACTGTATCATATCTTAAAATTGTCTTCAAAGTGAGGCGCTTCAACATGTTTGTTGAGCTATGGTGGCTATATTGAGATTTAAATTGATTCTTTGTTTAATGATCAATTTTTTGTTTGTTATTCATCATATAGTTTAAATTGGCATTGATTACTATTTTATATTGAAGTATAAACAAACCGCAAATAGTAATACAATTCGGTTTTCAGGAAAAATACTTATTATTTTAATTTCCTAAAAGATCAACATAAAACTCAATATTCAACTATGCCCAAAAATCCTCGTTTAAAAAGTCATTCAATTTTTATTTATTGTAGACGAGATAAGATTATTGCGCATTTTGTACGGTTGCGTTCAAGAACCAATTTGACCTTGTTCTAATTTTATTATTAAAACGAGCTGGTTTTGTTGTAAGTTATTCATTAATTCTTGTTATCTTTGTTTAACTTAACACACATGGTAGTAAGCTGAATTGATTTTCTTATTAAGTAATGATTTGTTGTTTATACCTATATTAATTAGTTCTATGAATTGTGAGCAAGTCAGGACTTAAGTTCACCACAATATAGATTTAACTATATATTCTATTACCCTCTATTACCCCAACTAGAATTACAATGATGTATTATATATGATATATTGTTATATTAATATTTTAACTAAAATTTAATTCTAAGCTAAGTAGTACGTGTAACTATGGATTTTCTTATAATGAATTAACTGTTTATATATTAAATATTTTTAATTGAAATTTTGCAACCAGAGAAAGTGTACGGTTTCCATTAAACCTTTTACGCATTCTTAAGCTAGTAAATAATTTGAAGGGCTACTTATTGGTTATGCATGAAGTCTGAGATTTACGCGTCAATCCGTATTAGGGTAAGGGTTGAGATATACGAGTGTTTGTGGGCCATCCCTCACGATCCCCGCAACGTCTCTATATAGGAGGCCTAGGAAAGAACTTTTCAGAATAAACAATAGAAGAGACGTTTTTAATCTATATTTCAAGACGTTTTTAACTATAGCATAAAATTTTCAACTTATAGTATACTATTTCTAGTACAAAATAATTTAAAACAATACAATTTAATTTGTACGAATTTATTGTTTCTAAATTATTGGAATAAAACAAATATTAAACCGAAAGTAGTACCTACCACAATACATAGTGAAAACTGCATCTAAATCTGATTCTAATATAGAAACTAACTTTAAATGAATATTATATTAAATCTGTACTAAAAATCACATTAGGAATATAGTAGGTACTAATATATTTTCTCTTACAAATATAAATGGCTTCGTATTCAATACTAAATATTCCTACAAGAATGCATTACCTTCATAAAACGCAAGAAAAAGACATTTCATCCATTATTGTAACAATCGTTATATTATATACTAGCTTTCGCCCGCGGCTTCGCTCGCGTTAATTTATCCCCTTGGAGGTGGAATTTATCAAAATTCTTTCTTAAGAGATGCCTACGTCATAGTAGCTTTATACATGCAAAGTCTCAGCCCGATCGGTTTAATATAGACAAAGTTTCATACAAACTTTCATCCCCTATTTCATCCCCTTGGGGGTAGAATTAATCAAAATCCTTTCTTAGCTGATGCCTACGTCATAACATCTAGCTACATGCCAAATTTCAGCTCGATCCGTCGAGTGGTTTGGGCTGTGCGTTGATAGATGCCTATGTCAGTCACCTTTGAGTTATATATATTTAGATTAAATTATATATAATATAACGATTTGAATTTGTACAAAGCTTTTTGAATGATTCAGCATCAAACATCTCCACAAACTCTCACATTTATAATTAACAGGATACACAGCCTCCTAATTTTTAAACAGTCCCTTGTGAAGCAGAAAAATAGCGAATTTAATTTTGAAAGGGGCCGCAGTCAAGTTCAATTTTTTGTCGGTCTTATGCTGAGCCCTAATAAAGCAAACCAAATTTGCCCTGAGGCTCTCCCTGAAAACTCCTGAACAAAGAGTAGGATTAGATAACGAATACACAAAAACAAATAAAATTGCTTTCTTTGTTCCCATTGTTTTTACCCTCATGTTTCACTGTGGCCATGAATCCCTCTGTGATTTCAAATGAGATTTTTAAGCAAACACGAAAAATAACTTAATTTAGTTCGTTGTGTACCTATGTAGAAATGTCTATAAAAATCTGTTCATTCTCACGCTATTGCTTCAACGTAGACTTCTGATGTAAAGTCACATTTATTTTAAAAATTATAACTATTTTTAACATTATTACTTTTGTCTGGTCTTTTATGGCGTCCTTTACACAAAGAAGAGTACCGAGTAAAGAGTACCCAGTATCAAAGGCTACTATATCTTGCTGCATTTTACGGTTTATCTAGTCTATATCTTGTTTCTTTCAATTTTATAATGTCTTTTGTACTGCAGAGTAAGGCTGTTGTGTCTTCGAATCTTTTTATAAAGGTAAACTTTATTAATTTATATAATAGTTCATTTTAAAATAATTTTCATAAAAACAAAAAGAAAGTAAAAAATATTTATGTTGGTTTTCAAAAGAATTTATAATAAACTCATATACGTAATTTTAGAGTGGTGGGTTTCCTTTCTATATTATTATATTTAATATTATTTTTGCACACAAAACTAAAGTATATTCAAGAGAATTTAATTACTTATTTCTATATTGATATTCTACGATTTCTAACATAAAGTATTACTAACAACCCGTTTAACTACCAATACACTCACGCACCTCTTCAGAGCGCGTAAATTAATTGTGGTCAAATGAGTTTTGGTTTCTAACTACGTCCTATTAAAATTAATGAGTTTGGGGATAAAATTACGTAACTAAAATCATAACTTTCGTTACACGTCATTAAATTAAGAGCGCAAGTCATTAATCCGAATCATTAAAGCATTATTTAGTTTATACGGTAAGAAAATTTAGCGAAGAGAAACCGGAACGCATTTGAACATTTTTCTGTGAGCCGATAAGAGTGAGCGATTTATATACGATAAAAATCTACCGCACTCCAGAGACCGCTAGGGTTACGTTATCTACAATATGGCTTTTAACAGTTCCCGTTTTCAAATTATGTATTTTTTAAAAGGATTGCCGCGGTTTTGTGTTACAATATATTGTACATGTTACGATATTGTAACCTATAATTTAAAAAGATATTATGTAAATTGGGCGAAATATAATGATAAATGTCAACTGTGATGCAGACGACCTGAATTGACATTTATCATTATATTTCGCCCAATTATCATAATATCTTTTTAAATTATAGGTTATATATTATTCTGATTTGTAAGCTATATTAGTGTAAAGTTTTATCAAAATCCGTTCAGTAGTTTTTGCGTGAAAGCGTAATAAACATCCATCAATACTCAGAAACTTTGCGTTTATAATATTAGTAAGATAGTACGAAATCGCGGGTACAGCTAGTTGTAATTTCGTCTGCGTGGAATAGACGACAAATGACGAATTTCTATATAAATTTTAATCCCTTATTATATTTTACCCTTTTAAGGGTGAAATTTTAACAAACTTTGAATATCATATTTATTTATATTTCATCAACAGCCTAAATAAAAAATAAGTTTCAAGAGCTTTAATAATGACCATACTTCTATACAACCTTTCAATCCTTTGCAACACATTTCACATTAAAAAGTAGCCTATGGCCTTTCTCAGGGTCTATACTGTCTAAGTAACAAATTTCATTTAAATTGATTCAGTAGTTTTGGCGTAAAAGCGCGACGGACATATAGATGGCGTTACTTTCGCATTTATAGTAGGGATAAAAAAATTGGTCATACCTTTTTTACTACCGATAATTTGTAATAGGCTGGTAGGTAATTGGGCGGCTTGTTGAGATAGCCCATCTAAAATATGAATGAACCAACTATAAATTACCAACACTTGAATATAGCAGACTACAATCATATCATTCATTCTAACACTTCTGCGTTCCAATTTCAGAACATTAGGGATTAATATCTTGGTTTACATATGTTAAATGTAGGAGATACAGGAGGATGGTCAGGAGAATGGTCTATATTTAAATCTTAAATAAAAAATATTAATTTACTAGTAGTATTCTGAACGTATGGGTTTGGACTCGCACTTTACTGATTTCATATTAGACTGAATCTATAATATAAAATAACAATATTCCCAATTTGCCTGTACGTTCTATTATGTGATGCATCTTGTCTTAATTATAAAGGATGGTTTAACTTATAAATATTAACGTTGTGTGATGTACTATATTACTTATCATATTATGTCACCGTAGTACTTGCCATATATGATTTAATATGCCATACATTACAATTAACCGTTCACAATGTACTAACAACAGTGACAACTGTCTTCCCAAATTCAATTAAAGTAAATGGAATTTGCTGGAACTCGATTAAAGTTGGCAATCCAGATAAACGTAGCGCCTGCCTCCAAATATAAACTTAACTGATAAATCATCCATTTTGTTCAACAACCCGCATTGTATTGTTACGGTATCAAATTAATACAATCTATTAGATATGAATCTGGGATCATAATTCCCTACCTTTTGAACGCGTGGTCTAACTCCAACTTTCTATAATTACAGTTGGTTTAACATATTAGAAGATTTTGATGAAAGATGGCTACGAATATTATTAACTTACTCTTGATATAATATTATCTTTAACATTTCATATATTTGTATATATCTTGACGATTCATACTTAGACAAGTTTTTAAGAACTGCTTTTCAAATGGATACTGTCGATATGATAAAACGCTTTTTTATTTTTTAATTTGGGTAATGAAATTAAATTTAGGTATGATAGCTCTCTCTCTCTCTCTGCCTAGTCTTTTCCCATTTAATTTAGGATTGGCTTTCCTAGTTCTTCTTTGCCAGGCCTATCTGTCCTGGGTCATCGAGTCGTTTATTTCAGATTTCTTTAGGTAGTGATAATGAACTGCCAAGATAGTAGGGGTCTTCCTCTTCTCTTTGGGCCGATGATGAGGTTCAAGATTTTTTGGTCATATCACTCTCTTCTCGTCTGATTACGTAGCCATACCACCTTGTGAGAACTACAAATTTACAAATAAACAGTGTTTTTTTTCTGGAACAATATTTTCTTTTCGAGTTTTAAACTATATGTACAACATTAGGTCTACATTTAATTTAGAGAATTATTTAACTGTATTATATTGTAGTATATTGCAGCGTTATTTTGTTATCTATATCTACTATATTGTAATAAAATTAATATACTCACAATTGCAATACCAGACAAGACAATCAGAATCATTTGTCGATAAATGCTGTTTTAATGGACTTAATAATCGAAATAGCCCCGTTTACCTTTGAATCAGTTAATCCGACGCAGCGAGGGGCCATCTTGTTGCCGAGATTAATTTTAATCAGCTTATTTGTTTTAAACTTAGTTTATACTAGTCTAGGCTACGTAGTTTGACTTGTGTGGAATAATAGCTACTGTAGTTACCTGAAATGCAAAACTTTTATTAGAATCTGCGCGAGTTTAAAACTCTGTGATTGTATTTTGTAATTTGAATTAGTTATGTGTTCAAATTTGTACATTATTAAACTTAATGTTACGTCAATTTAATTTTTCTGATACAAAATTACGTAGATAGAGTCCTTATAGAACTAACAAAATCAATTCGGTATTCAGGATTTCTTGAATTTAAGCCGCTGGACGACGTATCACGTATTTTTGAACTATATATATGAAATATAAAAATATTTCATTTCGTTACCTGGGTTCTAGTAGCACGTTAATTTTTTACTGTTGGCTATTTTATCTGCATGTTTTCAGTAGCACCACCTTTGGCAGCACTAACCCGAATACAGCACACACTAAGCATTCATTTTATAAATGTATAAATAGAAACCATAATACTAATCCTTATCCTTACTAATCTTATAAATAGGAAAGTAACTTGTCTGTCTGTCTCACTTTCACGCCAAAACTACTGAAACAATTAAATTTGGTACTTTTTAATGTGAAGGGAAGATAAAAGGTTATATGGAATTATCGTCATTTTATGCGAACGAAGTCGTGAGCACAGCTATATACAGTATAATATATATTAACATATTGTAACATTTTTAATAAAGGATCTACATTTATTTTTATATTATGTACAATGTGAAATTGTAAAGACAATTATAAAGACAAAACTGTGTAGGTGTTTGCTTATAACTATATACGATACATACATGTATATTCACTACGACAACATCCTTTATACATTAATCGATTGTATCCTTCATTAACTCCGAACATGACTCCATCGCCTAAATCTAGAATTACTAAGTGGAATGTCTAATTGCCAACTGATAGACCTAAATTTTGTTCACAGTACGCCATCAGTTTAATAACCAACCGTACCCGGTTATAAAGATGAATTAACTTCAGTCACGTCATCATTCTTTGACGTGATACATAGATATGACGTGTTTGACGCGTATGAAAAAATGCTTGTGGTGCTGATGGTAAATTGGGCAGGTATATCTAACACGCCCTTAAATATATTACTGACACTTTATAATAAAATTTTGAGCGTCATGGGTTATCAACTTAAATTCTAAAAGAGGCGATATTGAATGTTACAGACACAAAAAAAAATTGTACATAATTTATATTTCTGAGTGATTTCAAAAAGTGTAAATTAAAAATTACCTAGCTTGCAAGAATGGCATCTAAAGTCGTCAAGCAGAATAGCGTCTTCAGTTGACAATACCTTAAACTAACTTTAATCATTGTTTGGAATATTTAATACAGTGGAGAAAAGGTATATTTATATATACTTTATGCAATTAAAAGTATGCCTTTCCTTCTTTCTTTTTTTTTAAATTATGCTAAATACGTATTACGTAGATAGAAAGATCGAGTATTGTGTATATTAGCAAAATTGTAAACCAAGGTCGAACACCAATATTGAACTTGACCTTTCTGACATGATTGTTTTATTATTTTATTTATATAATTTCATTTGTAAATATATACCAACTGTATATCTTTTTTACTAAACATCTGTGCTAAGTTACGACCAATAAATATTTCACTCTTTCTAATACTGTCGCAATTCATTGTATTTTATTACAATTATAAGGCAAGAATATAAATCTAGTCAGATTAATAGAATAAATATAAAAATTGCTTTACTTCTCTCTGAGATTATGGAATGATAAAATAAAAAAGATTAAGAAACAAAATAGAAAAGATTAATTGATACGAGTACATTTCGGTCACATGCGATCACAATGTTTCTTTATCTACACGTGTCTACTATGTTTCTATCCACTTTTATTTTTCCTATCTACTTAATTATTCTAAACGATAGCCCGCTCTTTATAGATTACTCTGAGGGTAGATGATGCCATCGAAATTTATTCGCCCATGAAATTAGAACCAGCTTCCTATCACAATTTATGTTTGCCGATCTTTTAACTGATGAAAGCCAGCCGCCCCGTATCTCATTAACGTTTATTACAACTGTAATACCACCTGAGTCATTATTTTTCTTCTTTCATTCCCACAGAAAATCTAGTCTCATATATTTTGTTATATTAGTATGAATATGCGCAAACGTGACTTAGAGCAATTTCATTAATGGACACAAATATCTTGCATTGTTAAAATTTATGGAGCGTAAATGTTTTACGTACATTTTTTATAGTGCCTTTCAAGAAAATCACAAACGTTTGAAAACAAAGCGTCCTTCCTACTGCTCTCTCTCTCAATACAGCGAATGTATTCTCTAGGCCCAGTAAATGGGATGGGTGTAAAAAGGCTTTCCAATCTGAACCTCCGAAAGAATAGAATAAACAATAGTACCTTCGAGGAGAGGAAACTTTTCTTATTATTTAAGAAGCCTTGAATGTTTAATACATGAGGTACGATTTATTCTTGAGACTGAATAAAGCGTACGTATAATTTCGATGATTACATCTGCGGTGAGGGTCGGCGCTGTTCGGGCGGCTATGGACGTTCATACATTTTTATGGATTGGTGTGATTTCACGTGGTAGCTCCTATGTAATAAGGGCCGGCAAAAAGCTTTGCGTCGTAAGTTGTACGATAAATTAGCCTCGTTATAGCAGTATAACAAAGCGTGGGTGCAGAACGAGAAGTCGCCGTCTAATAATATATCACCAGCGAGTCACGATAACATTGCCCATACGGATTTATGTTGTTCGATTCTGAAACGATGCCGGTATAGTGAGTTTATTTGGGCTCAGTTGATATTTTTCTTTCGTATTTGATTTGGATTCCTATCCAGTGAAAATAGTTTCTATCGTATAGAATGTTAGCTATAGTTGCCAGTGTTAAGTCTGTTTTATTTTTGAGATTAATATTAAGTTGTATATCCTCCTGACATACTGAATCTTCACGTCCAATTTAATTAATATTTCTATTCAACCTTCTAGTTATAAACAAGTAGAATGTATGGTAAATATTTTAGCAGTTAAACAAGTTTAGTCGTCATGTGTGTGCATTGTTGCGTTTGCTGAAAAAAAAACGAACATTTAAAAAATATTTACTTAATAAATCAGTTGAGTGTATAATCTTTACATAGTATAAAATGAAGCCGTCGCTCCCACCTGTTGGGTTTTATCTTTTAAATTACGCTACGGATTTTCACCAGTTCTTAGCAATGGATATAGTGATTCAAGAGGAAGGTTTATTACTGTAATACATGCGTGTTATAGTGTAGAATAAGTTAAAAATTCAAAGGTTTTTAATGCATCCGTATGAAGCCAGGATGGTTTGGTAGTACGCTTGATTTCATTAAAATTAAAATATTAATAAAATAACGCAACGTAAGCTCAAAACTTAAACTCGAAATTTATTTATTCATATCGGAAGCTTTCAGGCTCTTATACAAGTCATAATTTTTCATCGCTATCTCCATCCAGTTCGGCTACTTCTGTTAAGAAGAATTGGCAAGAAACTTAACTCGTACATTTTTTTTAAATATTACTTGTCTATTCTTTAACTAAATAAAAAGAATAACATTATGTTAAAATAGTGTGTATATCCTATCACATGTAAAAATCTCTTATTTGAACAACTAGGAAACATAGGAATGACACACACTTTAATAAAAAATAAATGAGTCTATTTGTCTGTTTATTACGTAATTTAACAATTCATATTGTGTACATTATTAATAATAAATTCTAATAAGACTCGTTGGTAAATAATAAAATGTTACAGAAAATATGTGACTATTTCTTCTGAACGGAAAGGGGTAAAACGGGTCAAAACGTGCAAGTCATATGACGAAATCTATCAACGGTTATGAAAGAGTTAGGATATAAGAAAACGAAGATGGATAGCAATTGGAATGTTCCAGACATCTGCTGATACGTGTCTTATTTATTCTGTCATATTGTTTGCTTTTCATATAAGGGAACACGCTTATTTAGTACACATAATATCTTTGTGTCCCGTGTAATGATATTTATTGTCTTCTTTATAACTAACAAGAAATAATATGTATAGTTTTACAAAATAAAACTGATTTAAATTTACATTATTTTAGGAAACTACTTCCTCATCGACAAGTCATCGATTGGAATTAGGCTTATAAGACCTCGATTTACCTCAATAATGTATACTTTGATTTAATTTTAAACTAACCAAAAAATCTTTGGGTGTGTATGTTTGTTGTAGACACTAATGACAAGCAAATCTACCGTGAGCTCGTATCAAAGGTGATAACGTATGTAGATATAATTTGACCTGAGAAGAACTGGTAAGTTCACCTCTAATTCTATTCAAAACAACATCATCATGATATTATAATATACAGATAAATATAAATACAGAAAGGTCAAAATTTTTAATCATATAAAATATTCTCCTCTACAAAATTTAATTTGATTCTGTATTTTTGTAATCACGTACAATGCTAGTTAAGGAAGTATGAGCTTAGGTTTTTGTTATTATTCTGAACTAATGTACATTGTGAACTAATGGAGGATTTTATCATGTTATAAATATCTGTTATATACTATATGAATAAAGATATTTTAATTTAATTAGATGATAACGCATGACTGATATCTTGGACATCACAGGATAATGTAAAGATAGTTTGCGTTTGCAACGGCTACCATTTACCATGAGCAGTGTCGTCGGCTTGTGTGCTACTAAAATTACGTTAAAAAATGTCAGCTTGCATTATGTAGAAATTGCATAAATAATACACTACTATCAGCAATATCAGCAGTATGTCCGCGAGTAGTGACCGCGGATCGGAAGAACAAGATGGACCGATGAACTGATCAATGTCGCTGGAAAGCATTGGAGTTGCGAGCACTGTAAGACCAATCATCGTGGAGATTTTTGCGGGCGGTCTTTATTCAGCAATGAACGTCTTCTAGGATGAAATGATAATGATGATGAATACACTACTATCTGCAATAGAAACACTTATCATATCAAAAGCAAGTTATCAATAATGGTAACATAAATCGCCATTAGGCATTTTATTACAGCCATCACTACAAGTGTTCGGGTAGCGTACGAGTAAACTAACTGTAGATATTGTCCATATAAAAGTTAACAACTTCATAAAGTTTATAACGTGCTATCAATAAGACTACGTAAAGGATAAATATTTTATGGCTGCTTTTTATTACTCATGCAAGAGTTCTTATTGAGAATGCCATAGAGGAAAATAACAGGTAAGCGCCCCCGATATCTATTGGTGACTTGACAGTTTTTTTTTAACTTTTATTCTTCACTCGTGGTATAAGTTAAGCTAGCAGTTTAACAGTGAAGTGTAAAAGAACGATAACGAAATCATGAAAATTGTGGCTGACTGCGAAATCCCTAGAAATTAATCAAATTTATTTCTAGCGGAACTGCCTAAGATCGGCCACACAACCTAGGTAGGTACTGAACTAGGAATTCCTGTTGAATAGATAGAATGGTAGTAATAGTGATATAAATATTTTGTAAATTAAAATAATTATTAAATTAATTTATAAGCTTGAATAGGTACAAAAAGGGAATAATAAAAAGAACATTACTTAGAAAGTAAAATAACATTATACCATTTAATACTAGAAGATTTTGCGGTGAGCTATATAATAAATAGAGTATTTATAAGTATTTTTGTACATAGTATTTAAATTGTATAGAAATGTGAATACTTTTTGTACCACCTAAATAAGAAGGTGAGATTATAATTAAGAGTAAGAATTTTATATTTTTAACGAGGTCACTTTTTCACGCTCTGTGTATTTCAATAAAAACATGGCGCTGTATTATTTTGAAATTGACTTCACTAAGCACTGAGTCGAAAATATCTTTCAGTTCTAAAACAATGTAACAACATTTGTAAAGAGGGTATTGTTGAAAAAAAGTATATATTCTACCATTGGTGTCGTTATAAAGGGTTCACTTGGATGCACAATTTGTCAGAGAAATTACAATTCCTTTATCTTTGTTTTATTTTGTCTCGAATAGAAGAAAAATAATTCACTCAGCTTTCCAACTGAGCTATATTTTAGAACGGGGAAACTAAATTTTCCTTTAACGAAGTGTTCAAATGAGGAATTGATATTACCTACAATATTATTCGTTAACTTATGTAAATATATAAACATTTATAAATAGATAGCATTTTAAACTTTAAAGGAAAGTATTATTCTTATTTTTTCTTTATTTGCTGTAGTTATAGCTGAACGTGCTCTCTAATTTGTAATCCAATATGGAGTATCAAATAAGTTTCGTATAGAAATAATAAATAATACATTTGTTTTTAATGATGCATTTTCTAGTATAGTGCCTAAGACAACTTACGAATTTTCAGTAAAAATAGAATAATGTCAATCACTCATAGTGTTCCTTACTTAGTAGTTATTATTTAGAAGTCAGAGATGCCAAGTCATCTCAGAGTTAAATAGTAATTAAATTACTACAGATTTATCTTTAATTATGAAATATTATCTTATTGTGGCAAACAAGCCCTCTGGATGTTAAGTGGTAACTGTCGCTTATAAACACGGACAGTACTATGGAGATACGTTATCATATATATTGCGAAGGAGTAAGATGTTATGCACCCATCAACGATAACACAGCTTACAAGCTACTTGGCTCAGTACTGGATAGGGGTACCTCTGTCACAGAAGACTTTAAATATTATATATAAGCTTTATTGCACTTTTAAATAGAGTAGTAAAATTAATTATATACAAAGCGGGCCAAGGTGGACTTATCTCTAAAAGAGTTCTCTACCAGTCAACCTAACAGTGAGGCATAGCTAGTAATAATGTTGAAATCTCTAAAATTAAAAAAGTAGGTATGTAAGTATTAAAAGTTTATAGTAGTATAGTGTATTAAAAGATTTAAACATACACTGATTGACATTGATACATTTTATTTTGCACCTCATATTATTATTTAACGGTATCGGTTGTCTAGTGGTTTAGCACACTGCTTTACTTCCGACGGTCGCGGGTTTGATTCCTCGCACGGTACAAACATTTGTATTCATGAGTATGATTGTTTGTATCGATCTGAGTGTTTACTATGTATAATATGTATGTATTTATGAAAAATAAAATATATCTATGTACTTGTTATTCAGTTAACTAGTACCCAACACACAAGATTTAGCTAGCTTAACTTGGGTCTAGATAGCGCTCTGTGAATTGTCCTGATATTATTATTAAAAGTGCAATTAAGAATATATATTATTACTGTTACAAATATATAATATTTGATTTAAAGTATAATTGTACAATATTACCTTCGTATAGGACAATGTATGTACGTGTCATTAACTTAAGCATATTTTAAGTAAACTCACGCTATTTATTATGTGCCTACTTACAACGGGGTGCGGCAGAGTTGTTTAATTGAAAATTGTCACGCAACTGCCCTATTTTGCATATTTGTCCCCGATAGTTAGAAGCTAGCACGAAATATGATCAGTTTATTTCATTATAAACATGAACACAATTTCATTTTATTTATAATTGACAATTCATTTATCATGTGTACATTTAAATATACCGTTTATTTGTGATGGTCGCGGGTTCAATTCTTCGCACGGTACAAACATTTGTATTCAGGAGTATGATACTTTCTATCGATCTGGGTGTTTGTATATTATGTATGAATTTGCAAAAAAAATATAACAGAGTAGTAGTATGGGACTGTAGTCCCATGGTTAACAGAACTTGTATTATGCGTATTATCATTATTTTATATTTTACACAGCAATTAACTAAAAAATATCATGAATTATATCCAAAGCTAACTTTTACACAACAAATGATTGACTGTAGATAATGTAAAGTATGGGTATAATATAAAAATAATAACTCTTCCCGCATAAATGTTGACCTTATTCGATGTATAAAAATTTTAGTTTAGGAGATATGTAAGAATTGTGATTTAGAATCGAACTTCATTATTTATAAAAAATATTGAAAAAAAAGTGAGCAGATAGGTATCATATTTTCGCATTTTCTTTTAGCGTTACATTCAGGTAAAATGAGGTCACTTTCAACTAAGCTATCTCTGTTTTTCATCTTTATTGGGATAAAATATTTAAAAAAGCTGGTGGACCCGATCGTAAACCTTCTTATAAGAGTGATAAAGCCAGCTCGATATCGGTCGAAACGGGCAATGATCTTATCTTTTATTCTATGGAGTAAAAGGCACTTTCATTTTTGAGTTTTTAAACTTATACATAGAGGGGGGAAGGGGATTGTTAGTAATGTGGACTAATGATCCTATTGCTAGCAATGTACCATGTCAGATCGACCTCCACGCGGTTCCCCCTGGAAACCATCGTGATACATTCCCGGTGAATTTGTCACGTAGGGCTAACTGATCTGACTTCATGTTCACCTTCATGACTGCCAGTGTAAACCGTTAGCGCAGGCGAGTGCACCATTCCATGGTCATCCTTTAAAAAAAACCTATACATAGAACAGTTTTACATGGAACAAAAACTTCATGTCATTGTCTTGTTGACCGGGTTTAAAATTTTGAATAAAAATATAAGCTGTAGAATCCCTAGATACAGATACAGTGGAACAGTGCACCCATCAACTAACAGTATACGCTAGCAGGGCACTAGTGGAGGGTTATAACGACTATGACTATGAAATCAGGTGGGGATCGCTATTACGACGGCCTGAACCGAGGTTCGAAACCCTAGTGGTGCCCTCAGACTAAAGTTGTATCCGTCAGGCGGGAGTTGGCCTTAGCCGCTCCAAAAGTCCTTCCGCGGGTTTGGAGTGCCATCTGCACTCGCCCTCTATCGTCTGGTGAAGTTGTGAAGCCTAGCTGCGGACAACAGTAATAGAGTAGTCCGAAAAAAAGCAGTTAGTTCATTGTTGCAAATTCAGAATTCTTTCTGGTTGATCCCTTGAAGGTCGACCATACGCGGTTGGTTTATTATTAGTATAGGGACCTCTATTACCCATTACTAAAAACTCCCTCTCCCTTAATATCTGTAGTAATAATATAAGAAAAGTAGTTAAATTATTTAGAGCAGTGAAAGACGTCTTTTCTAATATTATTGCGACACTAAATCGATTGCGTAAATTAACTTTTACTCAGCAATATAAAGGTATTATGTAAATGATTGTTTTTCGATGACATTAATGTCACAGAAAGTTTATTCGTTAGTAAATAAATAAAAGAAATGTTTCTTTTATTTGCTCGCATAAAGTTTTACTGTTTATAGGAACACAAATGAAATGCTTGTATTAAAAAACGGATAAGCGTGCTCAGTATTATTTAGATGGTTCCGCACTTATTAAAATATCTGCGTAAATAAATAATAATAAGACTATTACGCTATCTAACAAATTAACAACTTTTTGCTCACATAGTAAAATATACAAAAATTAACAATTGAGTTATGAGAAAAATGAAATTCAAATGATAACATTAGTTTTTAATATGAATTTTAATTTAATGAATATTGAAAGAATACGAAGAACTATAGCGGAACAAATTTTAAACAAAACCTACTAAATGGATTTTAATGAAACTTTACAATAGCTTATGTATCAGAATAACACATGGCATATAATTTATAAAGATATTGTTTGAAGTACTGTTTGACATCCTAATCCCGTGCAGATGTAGCCGTAGGCGCTATAGCTAGTAATAAGAAATAAGATAAGTTTAGCAGGTGACTAATAATTTGCTAGTGACCATTCAAGCTTTTCAGTCAATAAATCACAAGTATAGAAGCAAACACCCACCTTAATCGTAAATCATAGGCATGGATAAAACGGCGGGTATTCCCGATTCCCTTTATTTCATGTTTTTATGTGAAACTTCCTGTGATGTAAGAAATGGTTTATTTATACAAGTATTCATAGAGAAGCTTTATTTCGTTGGGCGAGATCTCGTTCTTTCTGAATATATCTAGCAATATTACACCAGTTGTGTGGTAGTGTATAAAATGGCAGTGTTGGGTTCCATGAATGGGAATTGCGGTTTTTCGATGACAACATGATACAGAAAAGGAGGATACCTAGATACGTACGCAATAATAACTTTTTGTGGATGTAATGAAGATAGAAAAATTACATTAGTTTAATTCTCCACAGGCGATCCCTATTTATGTTTTATCCCAACTGATTTTTTTAGTTAACATACTACACTTGTAAGTAGAGTTGTAATCAACTTTCTGATACAGCACTCTAACAAACGTATAGAGCCGGATTCATTTTGGTGTTTGTGTTTTGTTTGGAGTTTTGGATTGTCGATAATTTTGTTAGTTATTAATTAAATTCTTAGGTAGTTTATATCGTCTCGATTTGCTAAAATTGCTATTTGCAAAGACTGATAAATATGAATTAAGTCCATAAAATGAAATTTCGACATAAATGACACATATTTCATACCATACAGGCTACACTTAGGAACACCCGCCCGCAGAAAGTAGAATTTTTCTGATCAAAAGGGTACAAAATGTAAATGCCAAACTGTATCAAGACCTCTAGCGCATTTTAGTTGATACCCGAACCATAAACAGTCATCAGGCCGCCTTTCCAGCGTTCCCTACATCGGACAAATACCTTTGATCTTGTTTAGGGTAAATCTTTTCGATTTATATGTTAATTTATGAATTTGCGTCTTCTATATCTCGCCATGTCTGCTTGTTGCTAATCGGGCTTTTCTACCAAATTCTATTTTACTTATTACATTAATAATATATAAGTATATTTACCGAATTGTTAAGTGGATATTTGAATATTAGTTTCAGTCATGTAGGCACGTATTATACAAGTTTCGGTTCATATTCTCTCTTTATTTTATTCTTTTCGAACAAATGTAATAAACATTTTGACGTAGGTAGTTTATAAACATAAAAATTTTTTTTTTGCACTGTTGAACAGTTATATAATATTTTTTGAAGAATACGGTAGAAACCGTTCATTTGAAAAGCAGAATCATTACAGAAAGAAAGAAATAGAAACTTGCGTGTTACTCTTTTAAATAAATGTTGTTTTATATATTAAAATACAAAGCTTAGGTATCTTCTGATACTCAAAGGAGAAAAAGATTTTTAACAACGGACTTTAAGCTTTGTTGTCAAGAAAGTGGACCGTCAGGACGACCTCCATACTGACACCCTGCTAACTATCTCAATTTATTATTCTAGACAAATAATACTTGTGTGTATAGTCTACACACTGAGTTATAATACTCTTCAACTACTGCAACATAAATAAGTTTTAACAAATACGGGCGAAGTGTTAATTTTATCATTATCCTTGCGAGATTTTCGGGTTGCGGGCTGATGTCTCGTCATTATAGATCCGCCCTCTCTATCTGATACGAAATATCGTATCAGATATCGAATACGATTCTATGTTTGTATTGTGTAATCCGTATACACAGTTCCCAGTCATATACAGTACTAGATAGTTATACAGAATTTGAAGGCTTGAATCAAACGGCTGTCTACATTAAGGCATTTGGATCGGGAGACTATTATTCATTTCTTAATCTGGCAATGTGCGGTCGCATAATTTCAGCTCAAAAATGACAGTCTAAGCCATGCAAACGAGCATGCCTTAAAGGAAGTAAGTGGAATTTCTTTGCGCAGCACAAATTTTATCGAGGACTCGTAATTTCCTTTGATCCCTCATCTATATTCAATGATCCGAGGACCGTAACGCTTCGTAAGCGAATTCATTATATCCGTGTGCTCTTTATATAGCTCACCGATATCTACAAATAATTTATTTTAAAATGGACTGAATTTTTTTATACACGTTGTCGATCATAATTTTTTGTGTCAAACTGTTACTTATCTTTATTGGAACACGTCGCATTCGATTCTAATTTAACGCTGAATGTTTTATAATTCCATTTTATTTGGTTCCATTCTGTTGCAAATTTATCTATCACAGGTAATTATAAATTTACTTTGAGATTAATTTTGAATTGAATCTATTAACTACATTAATTCAAAACATGTTGATTAATTTATGTAGTTTAATACTGTTTTATATTTACAATTTGTTAGTTATTTTTATTAATTAGAAAAAAAAATCAAAAATGATCTGTAACAAGGAATACAAACTTGTCTGAGTAGACTCTTTTCTATTTTGTTTTTTAAATTCAACCGTAATATTTGCTAATAGCCTGAATGAAAATTTATTTAATGGTATTCTAACAGTCTGCGGCTGTATATTTTTCTCTTGTGGTTAGATTAAGATATCAAAGGTAAAAGAATACCGATATACAATCCATTAATTGTTTATGAGGAACCGCTTAGTGGCGCATAAATTTGTGGATAGCAATAAACCTCTGACGTAAGGTTCTGTATATCAAGGAACGTGACATTACCCAATTTTATGTTCGCAAAAAAACTCCACATCGTTCGCAGAATCGTTTTTGTGAAAACAACGGGGCAATAAAGGGTCTTATTGTTATCCTTTGAATTTATATCCAGATATTATCGCTCTCATAAATTGTTACCACGTACAGTTTTCTCGAATCCAATGTTTGAAAAGTGACCGGCGTAGCCCATTTTCTTATAGTGTTACTTGATCGAATCTAATAAACGCCAATGCATTTGTAATTTACAATGCCTGGTCAGCAATCAGAGTATTTTGTATTTTTCTATGAGTTCCATTTGAATTGTATATATTTTTTTCGTACTTATTGTACACAATGATAACGTAGCATTAGATAGGTGCTGTAAAAATAAACATACGGTTCATTGACCTCAGTTGAGATACCGAAAATATATGATAATACAATTGTTAGAAACTGATTTTGGTCTCCTTAATCTTGGAGGTCTGTGAACCCATCCTCATACTATGTAGATACATTATATATTCAGTGCGCTAGCCTAAAAATTCAATTGGTATCCACTGTACAAATTGAATAAAAACACTGTATAAAAAGCATTTTAAGGGAAGAATTCTTAATATAAAACATTACCTTATGATGACTAAAGTCATCATAATTAAAATATAGGTATCTACATTCACAAATTCATTAACTCGCAGCGATTAAACGGAGCCCAAATAAAAAGCATTAATTCGCAATTCGGAACGCGGCATCTGTTTTCTAATTGAGACATTAAGCGTGGGATCGGTTGAATGGGTCGCCTTTAATATCGCGCATACATAACTGATGGTGGGCGAAACAGCGTTACAAGGCCGGGCTCGGCTAAATGATGGCCGTTACCCGCAATCGTCGCCCGGGAGAACTCTTGGATAATTGACATGAATGTTTCGAAATGAGCCCTGAAGTATGGTCCTTTAAATACAGTTTTGTATGACTATCATATAAAAATAAAACACCTGAATTAATAACATTTTTAAGTAATGAAAACATATGTCCAATAGTATTAAAGAGTAAACCCCCTGTTTAAATATGTAAAACTGTCTTGACCGACTAATGCTCTAGATTTCTGTGTTTTCCTTCGGCTGTGTATAATCTGCTATCTCAGCTAATTATCCATATGAAATCGTATGGTCGTTTGTATAATATACTTACAAGGTACATTGTTTTCAATTTCAATCCATTTTGCATCCATGCCCACATCCAATAAGTCAACTAAAAAAGTCTCACCTACTGAAAATAAACTACGGAAACCGAGCTTTGTTTGTTTGATAAAGTGAACATTGGTTCACGTGTATCTTTTTGCTGCAAGCTGGACCGTCTCGGAATGTTTTTGCTCCATACTCCAGTACTGGTGCGAAAGTGATTTATCATAAGGCAACATGCTGCGGTTGAGACGAAAAATAAATGTAATTCCTTTTGTATTTGCCGAGTGGGGCGGTCGCTGGAGACATATTTGCCAAACGCGTGAATAATGGTTCTTGCTCTGATGTAACCTGTAATTCTATACGTTTGTATTGCTGACAAAAGATGACGGCTACGAACAATAATTTCTCTTCGTAATTAATACCCTGTCAGGTCAAGGTTTACTTGGCCAACGCTTTTTATATTTTTGTTATTCTCCTTTGCGATCATGTTTTTGTTGTTTGCTAGCCAATTTACCTGTGGGTAACTGTTACTTAAAAATTATATTTTGAACAATAAAAAAGTCTCCCTTTATATCTTCGGTGTCCATGAAAAAGACATAACAGTGTGCGTTGAATTTATTGTACCAGACGAGGACCCAGATGGCTTCTCTCATAAAATACTACGAGTGGCTCTGTTGCTAGCAACGCTATACTTAAAGATAATCACAATTTACGGGAGCCCTTTGGCGGAATTTGGGAAATATTTTCCCTTTTGCGAGACGTGCGAGCAATTACCCGGCCTCTAATGATGTAGTGCGTAGTTCGTTTTCAGTAGTCTTCAGGTGTTAGCGTACGTTTATGGTCTACCAAAGGATTTTATTAGTGCTCTTTCAGTACGGTTTCAGCTTGTTTTGATTTATTATGAACCATTCTTCACGCAAGATTTGAGCCCTTACTGCTTAATAGACAGTTAACTTATCAGGCCAGTTGCTTATATCTAAAGCTTTGATTTATGATCCGATATTCTTCAAACAGTACATATATTTTTGTAGAAATTGTGTAACATTATAATCTTCATATCTATTCCTTATTATAACGTATCTTCATGATATTAAGTGTAACTTGCTTGGAATGATTGGTCATTTTCACGTTAATGTTATTTCACAAAAATAAGTAATTCAAGTTGAATATTTCTATATTATTAACCCCAAGATTAGTATTTACTATGCTACTAGTTGCTAGTAGTGGTTGCCTATGTATATACCTTCAATGAGGGCAGCTCAAATGATTATCTAAAAATAAAATAAAATAAAAAGATTTAAGATAAAACCTTCTTGAAATTACCGAATATCTGTAATAGATATGTACTAATGTACATGAACAATAGCTTCAAATAATAAATATAGATTTGTGTCTATTTCTACTATAGGCCAATGCCTATAGTAGAAATGTATACTGTAGGCAAATAGGGATTTAAGTGATTAGTTGTTTAGAATTTCTCTGTATTAAACAAGACCTAGAAACTGCATAAGCTATATTAAACTAACACAAACTGTATGCACCATTATTCAGATTTACATTCATAAAGGACTCATCATGAAATGGACGGCAGGATGCGGCCTGAATGGAATAGGCTAAGCTATGCTCTATGTATATGGCTTTCGGGAGCTGTTTCATATCTACCATCCAAATCTATATTAATGTGCAATATCATTTAGAGACTGAAGTAAAGGATTTTCTTACTAATCCTACAAAATAAATGTGCAATTTGTATAAGTTATTTCGACGTTTAGAGTATACGAGTATATTTGAAGGACACAATCATATCTACAACATATAATTTTACCTATTGTCAATAAGAATAATCTAGACTATATTTCATTTTCGCAGGGGAATCCGCTAGTTATTGCTAATATTAGAGATGTTCCAATTTGTAAATGTTGTAATTATTAGAATTAATGTATAAGATCCTTTTAACTCATGCTGATTAATCCACGAGTTAGTGATGTGATAAAATACGAAATATATAAAATAGAAAATAAATTTTCCTTTACTTGACGCTATGCAACTTTGTGTTTCGGCTATAGATAACGCAATGAAATTACAGGATATCTTAGTTCTTCAGAATGGCAATGCTTGAGTGGTACAACCATTACATTATAGCGTCTGTAGTGATGTTAATCTTACTGATAGGCGATGGTTAACACTTACCATCAGGTAGAGCCTCAGCTTATTTGTTATTCCAACTACATAAAAATTGAGATATGGCAGTGAAATTACCCCAGCGTTCCGGAATGAGCACCTGTGTTACTTGTTGTGATGTCATGATGTTTATGATTTTGCTCATGAACTTATATACGCCAAGGTTGCTTTACTTTTACTTACCGATAGCTTGTTTGCCATTTCAGTTGTATAAAAAAATCTTATTTCAATTAAAAAAAGACTCGGTTAGTCATGTAGATGCTTATGATAAAAACCCAAAACTTTGAGAGAACTCATAAAACTGACATCAACAGGGATCGTAAAAAGGTACAAACTTTCCTGAATTCAGTTGTTTATCTTCTTTGGTGGGGACCATAAAGATTTTAGTATCCAAATCAAACACGTTATGGTAATGTACAGTTTTTTAAAATGCACATTCCTTCAGCATCCAGGGGTCTTAAATATAAATTATATTATTTATAATCCTCTAATTTATCTTATTTTCAAAACATAACTGTTTGTTAGGAGTTACAAAATGTATATATGTATACATTTTGTAACTCCTAACAAACAGTTATGCAATACAATCGCACTTGTAAAATAAAGTAGGACTTTAAAATATAAATTAAAATTTATACTTTAAATACAGTGCAGTACGTATGTATATATTTATTCTTTAGTAAAAACAATATATAAATACAACATTATTATTAGTTATCTTTGCTTTATTTAGAAACTGGTTTGTTTCGATATTATAATAGTAGATAATAATGGTCATGTGGAATTGGATTATCCCTATTGCTATTCAGAGAACAAAGGGCAGAATGAACAAAAGATATCGGGAAACATATTGTGGTTTAGATCACCATTTTGTTTTTGTTTATTACGTAGGTACTCGCGTACGTGAATTGGATCCTCCATTTTATGTAAGAGGTAGGACATTTTTTTCATAATGGATTATAGACTATACACCAAACTCAATGTAGAGAGGTTTGAGTGTGTGTAGGCCCAGCGGTGGGATACATATTAATTATTTGATTTGAATGCAATAATATACGCTGGCGGAGCACCGGTGGAGGATAATAGCATGATCATAAAGTTGTCAGATAGCACATCATGACGGATTCATCTGCAATTAACCAGGATCATTTCCACGGGGGACATATTAAGGTTGATGTCTATAGTACGGTACAATGCTAGAATCAGGACTGCTGTCTCCAGTACTAAGAATACTAGCCCCCCAGTTGGAAATGATTTGTGTTGCAAACAATTTAATTTTTTGCTTATTATACATAGTCCTTCTTATAATAACTGAATGAAAAGTTTTTTTTGTAATGCGAACAACTTTAGAAAAATGACAATAAGTCATGATAAACATTTTCTTTGTCCGAAGTTACTAATGCCCATCGCTATGAAACCTGGGCGAAAGTCACCCGGCGAAAATTAGAGGATATTTTTTAAAAGATTTCATAAATTTTATCAACACTTTTATTGTCTTCAAGTTTTGTTGATTCATTCAATTATTTAATAAATTTAGACATTAAGCGGTTGCTTTATATATACTTCTTAACGTATATATCTATTTTTTTAAATCATACTTATCACCAGAATTTTGCAGAGTACCCTGGGAGAGTATATACCAACGGCTTAGTAAATTTATAATGTAAATGACAAAATAATTCTTATTCATGGCATAGTAACTTATAGTCAGTAACAATTTGTAATGTTTATTTATTATATTAAAGTTGTTAAATTATGTTAATGTTATTAATAGATATAAATGAAATAGACTTGGTATAATGAAGTTTAAATTTCAACAAATGATTTATTATTAGACAGGAATCATCAACTTCTCAAAATTAATTAAAGTCTGAGTGTCGATACCAAAATTATAATTAAAGATAACTATTAAAGTCTAAATAATGATGTACTTAATTTACTTTAAAACTAAAATGTCCAAAGAAAAGTTGAGTGTACCGACAATATACACAAAAACAAAGTAAAGGGCCGCTCGTAAAATTACAGCGCGGCGCGACGAAGGCGGCCCACGCTCAATACCCTCTCAAGAAGTATTACTCGTATTATGAGGGGTCACAAAGTGAGGACGGCGATATTGGCAGCCCTTACCAGGCACCGTAAGAAGGTGAAGAAACTCCACATAAAACCTAAGGAGGCAGGTGCATTCCATTTGCCGGGTACCGAAATGTGAGCGTATTTCACGCGCCACGCGTCATTACTACCTCTTACAAGGTACAACCGCGCGCTCTAACAAAAAGGAAAAGTATAATAATAAAAATCTTACCGTACTGGAGGTGAATAAAGAAAAAGTTCGTGTTATGCTCGAATGGAGGGTATGGGCTGTCAATTGGCCGTTACAATAAGAACGTTTGTTTATGGCGGATCAGGTGACGACTAATATTGAAAGGTCGCTAGCGAAATACTGCATTCTTTTTTAGTGGATGATAATGGTAATATGCATTCAAATGCTAGCGGTTGGTTTACCAACAATTAACCACGATGGTTTCTAGGAGAACCCGCATCGACCTAACATATGGTGTTAGTAATAGGACTAGTTCCTATTACTGATGATCTCTCCACTCCAATTATTAATTCAATAATTCAGAACAAAACACTAAAAAGTTCTTATTTAATAAATATGAAAACAGCTATTACTGATTAAAACTTTTCGTCCGTCAATCTGACACAGAAAACAACATGCAATTGATTAGAGTAGTTTTAGGTACTCATCATCATCATCTGCTTCTTCCTTATCCCATTTATTTGGGGTCGGCGTAATATGTTTTTCTCTTCCATTCATCTCTGTTCGCAGTCATTCCGTTATTTACTCCCTTTCTCACCATATCATCTTTCACACAGTCCATCCATCTCTTTTTCGGTCTTCCTCTACCCTTATAACCATCCACATTCATATGTAACACCGTCCTTGGATATGATCTTCATTCCTACGCATTACATGCCCATACCACGATAGACGATTACTCTTTAACTTCTCTGACATCGGTGCCACTTTCATACTTCCTCTGATGTATTCATTCTTTATCTTGTCTATCCTCGTCACACCACACATCCATCTCAACATTCGCATTTCAGTTGCATGCAGTCGTCTCTCATCCGTCGCCTTTATGGGCCAGCACTCTGATCCATACAAAATGGCAGGCCGGATCATGGTCTTGTAAATTTTGCCCTTAAGTTTAAGGGGAACTCGTGAGTCGCACGTCGTCGCCGTAACCTGCCGCCACTTCATCCAACCTGAGTTAATCCTGTGCTTTATGGTTCGGTCTAATTCGCCATTGCTTTGGAGGAGTGAACCTAAATACCGGAAATCGGAGCAGATCGGTAATGGAACTCCATTTAGTGATATGGCTGCAGAGCCAGAAAGACCGCCAAAGTCGCAAAACATGTATTCCGTTTTGGAATTACTTATCTTTAAGCCACCACTTTCCAGCTTTTGCTGCCATATCGCCAATCTACTCTGTATCTCAGCTCCCTCCTCACCAACGAGCACAATGTCATCTGCAAATAGCATGCACCAGGGTGCCTCTTCTTGTATCTCCGACGTCAAGGCATCCATTATCAACAAAAAGAGGTACGGGCTTAAAGCCGACCCCTGATGCAAGCCTACAGCCACACTGAACTCGCTGGTATTTCCCGCGGCCGACCGAACGTATGTACGAGGTTGACTGTACATAGCACGAATCAACTCCACATACTTCACTGGCACTCCTCTATCTTTCAGGGCCCACCACAAAACCGGTCTGGGTACTTTATCGTACGCCTTTTCCAGGTCCACAAACACCATGTGCAAGTTCTTGTGAGCACGTCTGTATTTTTCACACAGCTGGCGCAGTGCAAATATGGCATCTGTGGTACTTCGGCCTGGCATAAATCCAAACTGGTTTTGGGTGATACTAGTCTCATCACGCAATCGCTTCTCTATCACTTTCTCCCATACTTTCATACTGTGAGACATGAGCTTTATTCCTCGATAATTATTACAATCCTGTACATCACCCTTATTCTTAAAAATGGGCACTAGTGAACTATTGCACCATTCCTTAGGGATCGCCACTTCCTGCAATAATTTATTAAAGAATGAAGCTAACCACTTGCATCCATCTTCTCCTAATAATTTCCAGACTTCTGCTGGTATGCCATCTGGCCCAACAGCTTTCCCATTCTTCATACTTTTCACTGCTTTCCTTACTTCATCCATACCAATCTCATTTACTACACCGATGTTTACCGAGACATCTTTTGTAGGCTCATCCCACAGATTCTCTTCATTCATAAGTTTTTCAAAATATACCTTCCAACGTGTTTTTATGTCGTCGTCTTTTAACAAAATTTGGCCTGTATCATCTTTTATACATTTCACATGCTTCATATCTTTCGCTCTTTCTTCTCTCATTTTTGTGATCCTGTATAGTTCTTTTTGACCACTGTGGTCATCAAGTGACTTGTATATTCTATCTAATGCCCTTGTTCTGGATATTGCTACTACTTTTTTTGCTTCCTTTTTAAACTTATTATAAATTATCTTTTTCTCTTGTTTCAGACGATCATTCTCTATAGGTACCTTTTGCCAATCTTTAAAAGCATTCTTCTTTTCTTTTAATATCTTTTGCACTTCTTCAGTCCACCACCATGTATCCTTATCTATTATGCCCTTTCCCTTACTTTCTCCAAAGACCTCTTTTCCTACCATTCTAATATAATGTGCTATTTCATCCCAACATTCATTCACTGTTTTTCCTTTCATATCTTTCATACTAATCATTTTGCCTACAACTTCATTCTTGAATCTACTTGCATACTCCTTGTTTTCTATCATTCGCCATTTAGTTGTAGGTGGGGGGCGTTTCTTATTTTTATTTATATGTACTTTAATTTTTAGTTCTATTAATAACAATCTATGTTGTATGACTAAATCTTCTCCTGGTAGCACTTTACAGTCTTTCACAGTCCATAGCCTGTTTCGTCTCGTAAGGAAAAAGTCTATTTGTGTCGCATGGTGACCACTTTTATAGGTGATAAGGTGTTCCTCTTTTTTTTTAAACCAAGTGTTTACTATAGCCAGGTCAAATGCTGAAGCAGTTTCTAATAAAGATTCGCCATCCTCGTTTCGTATACCAATCGACCTCCCCCCATGAACTCTATCATAGTTTTCATTATGTACGCCTACATGTCCATTAAAATCCCCTCCAACATATACCTCTTCATTTTCTGGAATACCTATCATCAAACCATCAAAATCTTCCCAAAACTTTGCTTTTACGTCTTCATCACTTCCAGTCTGAGGAGCATACACACTAATAATGTTCAGAACCATGCTCTCTACTATTACTTTCACAGCTATTATTCTATCGCTTATCCTTTTTATATCTATGACACACTTTTTCAGCTCATTATCCAGCGCTATTCCAACCCCATTCCTTTTCCCAGCACTTCCTACATAGTAAAATTTATATCCTTCTCCAATCTCTTTAGCTTTCGCTCCTTTCCATTTCGTCTCCTGTATACAGGCTACTTTTATTCTTCGCCTTTTCAATACCTCCGCTAGCTCTCTTCCTCTTCCAGTCATCGAACCTACATTCCAACTACCACACCTCATACATACTTCTCTTATTTTCTGGACTTGCTTCTTATGTTGCACCCGTCCGTTGTGGTGCAACAACCCTTGTCCATTTCTCGCAGTGGCCGGGTGCTGCCCCTGCGCGTCGCCTCGGGGGTACGCCCTAGTCCGATCATCAATTCGTTCACTCAAATTCATATTACGAGAGAATGGTTTTGGCTTCAGTTTTTGTTTTATGACCGGCCGCCTGCCTGACGTCAACCCTCCTTGGGCTTCTTTAAATGATCTTCTCCGGTAGTCCGGTAGCCTCATCTTACTGTAATCTTCTAGGAAGGCTTATTTGGTTTGAAATCAGAGTTTTCCATCTCCTATTTGAACTACCAACCAAGGTTGACGAGGTCCAACTCCCCGGGCATAAGAGCTTTGTTTATAGTGGCGGCCCTAATTCGCCACTGCCATCTGTCATCATGGAGTTTTGCGCGCTATTTATGGAGGTATACCCTGCCATAGGCTCCCCGGCACCTCTCCGACAGACCGCTGCATTGTCCGCGACTGCTTATTGGTTATTCACAGCTAACCTCCATATCTGGGGGCCGTTCGCTATCCGCAACCTGCGACGCGTGTGGTGGCAATGAGCTTTGCCCCTGGAAATCTTCCTCCAGAACCACATACATAGTAGTTTTAGGTACTAATAATCATTAAAATAGGAGTTCAAATAATATTCTTATCCATTTTTTATCATATTTTTATCATCTAAGTAGCTATTTATGGATGATTTCATTTTTTTTATTCACTCGATGGTCGAATTGTAACCAGTAATTGAGATTTTGTTTATAGAAATGAAGACATTGTGCTCTTTAGTAGACAATTTGACAATAAAACTCTTATTTTTATGGGTCATTGTAATAAATTTCTTGGATAGATGTGTGTAACATTGCAGGAATTAAGCCAAGACGGTCATGTCTACGTCGAATGAGATAATAAAGAAGAAGCTTTAGGCTATGCTCAGAGCGATATCTATGAATAAATTAATTTATTTTCTTAAGCCAAAGGTCGGCCGCGAGCGCAAAAGCGTTGATATTCTCCTTTTATACAACGATATAAAATAGTATACGACGTATAAATTAGTATATAATAGTTTGTCATGTAAATTTCACTAGATGAGTAAAAGGGATCCTAGCCAGTTTATCCATATTAATAGGGATTACTATTTTGTATATAAATGGAATAGGCATTGAAGTAAGATGATTAATACCGTTGGTAATTTGAATTACGAATATATTACTTGTCATTTTAGATGCGTATTCTGTTAACTCTTTCTCTTAATCTATATCTGGAAATAGTATAAATACAAAGTCTGTCTATTTCTTTATTTACTGCTACATCGTGTTTTGATCTTTTTAAGAATTTCTTGCGAAAGGTTATGTATATGATATAAGCATTTAATTATAAAACCTACGTTACATACACAGAATCATGCGAAGTTACGGCGAGTCGCTAGTATAATAACGTAGTTTATCACCAGTATTTCATTATCATTTTCGTCAGGCCATTTCTGGACTGAGGCCTTTCCTAAGACAATACACCGTTTCTAAGACAAGTCTCTGTTCTATGTAAATTATTCTTATTTATCTTCCATATGCATATAGCGGTCACATATATTTTGATTATATGTATTTATATAGATAATGATAATGCATCTAACGTGAAGTTAAAATAAAACAAAACGTAGTCGTAATATATGTAGACATTACGATGCGAGAGAAAAGTGGTTCATAAACATTGACGGAGATTTTTGCACGTCGTTCAAAATATTCGCTTTTATATGCTTAAATTGAACGTTGGATAATTCTACTGAATGTGTTTTTAGTGTTTCCATTTACTATCATGTTCGTATATTAATGTATGTAACATACATATTACTTTAAATGAACAATGCTAAAATTAAAGAAAGGCGTAATGGCCGTCGTAATTTATACCTAAATCAACATTTCTTCAGTTGAGTGAGGAAATAGTTTTGAAAATTAAATTTAAACTTTAAAATATGATTGAATTTAGACATGTGTATAGTTTTAAAATTACAGGTGACAAATTTATAGAAAAGCTATTATATATATATGATAAAGCTAAATATACATATTTGTTTATACAGTAACAATAACATTTGGTTAGTTCTATTTCTTTATTTTCTTATATTCAGATTATAATACATTAAAATTTTATTCAGTATAAATTTATTTTTTCATTAAAATTAGGTACACAAAATACAAAAGTCACACTAATACTAAAAATGTGAAAGATTGTCGGCTTGTCCGTGCTGCCGTCCGTGTCTGTTTTTTTTTCTTTTTCACAACTAAACGATTGAACAGACCTTAAAGAAATTTGACGTAAAGTTTACATTGTTGGAAACACATCCTATTTTTTATCTAACATCAACAACAACTAGTACTACAATATACCTATTATCGATTTATTTACAAAAGCCGACGTAGTAAAACCAACACTTCAGGGTTAACTTGTGAAAAATAGCATAGTGCCGTATTATCGTGCATTATGAATCACGCCAGATAAGGCATTCAACGCGGCCTCATTAAAATAGAATACGGGGAAGGAAAATAAAAAAAAAATACAGTGAAAGCCAGTCTCATTTGTCAACTTCCAAGCGCCGCATGCACTGCCTACATCACTCGAGGAGTGGCTGACTTTTTTTTCATTCTTTTCACTACGCATTATGTTTTAATAATAGAAAATTAAAATGCTATATTCAAATATGACGCTTTTAGTTTTTTTTGGGCGGGGCTTGTGTTCACTTCATTTGTATAGACATTAAATTTATTACTTTTTTTATGGAATTGTAAAGGCAACATTGCAATGGTACATCTATATCAAACAAGTTAAAGAAAAAGTTGGAGTCGTGTCGTTTCAACAGCTAAAAAGACTGATAGAAGATCGTGGAAGGTGCGGGAGCTCCACCGACAAGAGCACAGCTCTTAAAATATGAATTAATGAATGCAATGACAAATTAGCTGGTGACCTTGGCTGATTTAGACGTATCAGTATAGGACATGAATAACACTGCGGATATCACATTATCATGTCTTGCCCCCTATAAAGCTCATGCATTGTCATTCCGGAGGAAAGAGACATCATGCCTCTTTTAATGAAATTTTACTGTCCTTTGTCGTTCTGTAACCGGAACATAACATATAAAACAAGTTGCTTGGCAGTAAAAATATGTGCCTAAAATTGTTAAAACTATTTTGGTAGCTGAAATATATGAGTTCCACTGAAGATGACTTCTTAGTGTTTGCCTTGGTAAAAATGTTAAAATTTGTCATTATTTTATATTATTATTAAATTAAAATGCTGTAATAAAATTGGGATCTTTAGCTTTATTTTGGGCAAAAAATGCAATTGCAATTTAGTAAACATAGAGTTTTAATTATATTTATTGTACAGTTTTATGTTTTATGTGATATGGTCTTTAGTAAGAAAGTAACGATCCATTCATCAACACATTTATTGTTGACGAAACGATTTCAGTAACTTTTGATATTCGATCTTTTCTGTTTAATTTAACTGTACTAATTTTAGTATTCCTGACTATGCAAGAATATAATACAAATATCAAAACCGTTCGTTCCATAGATCCAACATGGCTGATATATTTTGTCGTTGTGTACAAAGCGGGCGTAGATCGTCAACACGCGATGTGGCACTTCCATAATTCACTATCATAATAGGGTTACTCGCTAATTAGTCGTAAGGTAGTGCGAGCGTCCTTTATAGGTGCTTGCTGGAGCCTTCCAGTTTTAAGAAATTATTATCTTAATTACAACTCCCCACGAAACATAATTTAGTTTGATATGATACGATTGGGTTGCTTGATATGGAGAAAATGAAGTTATTGTAATAATTATACTTCGTATTATCGAGTAGCATGTTAAATATTACAAAATTTACGTTATATTCATATTCTGTCCATTTACAAGCCACATATCTTTCGGAGTAGGCAGAGAAAATGTTATTAATACTTCTGCAAAGCCAATAGTAGATTTACTAGCATCATTAATGTGGTAAATCTAATTACAATCTTTATTTTAAAAGTTTAAAATATCTTGAATAGGCTACAATAAATAGAAAGTAAATTATTATAAACCTATTTATATTAGATAAAAAACAATGTTATACTAAAAACTGCAAAGAAAGTTAAGGTAATCGAACTCCGTATATTGTTTAACCACATTGTATCCGAGCTTGTGGTTAATATAAATAAAAGTCGTATTGTATTATTGACTGAATACACAATTCCTTTTTCACGTTAAATATTTGATTTCATGCGAGATCAGCAAAATGGAATCTGCGAAGCGACATTTTAAAAGCGTCGGTCTGTTTCGAATAGAGCCTTTGTTTCAAACCATGCCGACGTCCCTCGTTGATTTAAACACATAATAGAACCCTCTTATATCTCGACAATGCTTCGATAGCTTAGAAAACGTTCACAATAAAAATGTACAAGACAATAAAACCCAATGGAAATGAAGATATGAATTACTCTTGACGTTTTTGTTTCTCTTTCAATTTTGAATTTCCAATTCCGAGAATTGAAATTGGTCTCGTATTTCGAATATAAAATCGAGCATTCGATTTCTTAGTTGATTTAATGTACCTATTGTATTCATATTTTTATCATTACTAATATACTTTTAGCTTGTTGTTTGTTCTTGGTTGGTTGTTACTTTTTGTCTAAACTAATAAAAGCAGTTTGATCTTCTTTTTAATGTGGATAAGGTCATATGTTTTAACCCGATCAATCGATATGTTTTTAATCGATCACGATCAATACTCATATAACAATAAAATATAATAATTAATTTTAATTATCACACAAGGATTCGATCTCATAAGATCGAAGCCTTGAAGTCTGTAAGTCGGCATAGTAAACCAGTAGGCTTCGGTCTGTATGTATATCTATACATATAACAATAATATTTACTATTGTTATGGCAATCAACCGCGACTAAGTGTGCGATGTAATAAAGCCAGTTGTGACAAGGCAAAAACTGTATGCTAGTCTGTTTGTGTGTTAATATTACATATAAAAAGATCTAGGGGACCTATGACGAAATGTTCAGAGAATATGTATTTATGTACATATGTATATATAGGCTTAAAAATGTTGAAATAATCAAATGAAATAATAATTCATATCGTGAAATTTTTCAGTACACGATATATACCATATATATTTTTATTAAATTTAATAAACAAATATAATAAATGCTTTATTTATTGTTGGCACTTAATTACGGTTAGTAATAGGCAATCCACAAATTTATGCAGACGAAGCCGCGGGTCCCACTAGTATCTAAATAATGGTAACATTTTTATAATTGCCAGTCGACCATACATAAATTTCACCTGTTGTTTGATTCTAATAAAGCTCGCCTTTTACGGCTTCCATAACTGATGCCAGTCACCATCAATGTAATTTATGAGACGGTAAAGAAGAGTAATTCTGCTTATTAATTTTGCGCGGCCGCTTTCTGAGGCGCGGCTTCCTGGTATTACATGAGTCGAGCTTTTAATCACGTGGCATTTGGACCCTTTCATTTAGCCGTTGCGATATAATATTAAAGATATGTACGCAATATTAATGCAATATATTAAAACATACATTGTTTCAAATCGAATGTTTTAAAATTTTGTAATTCTTATCATCCCTGTAACAAATGATAACTAAATGGAAAATTTCTAATTTCGAAATAGAATTAGACGATTTTTCGAATATAAACCAGAGGGTTGATTGAAGAATATAAGAACATATACATTATGTATTATACATATTCGAAAATATTTGTGATATTTATTTGTTATGTTTATTTACAACATTAAACATCTTTGTAATGATGGTAATATTTATAAGACAATTTATTTAAAGTTAAAAGTTGTACACATCCGATAAAAAGCACCACGAATAAAAGGTCATAGGCTATAGGCAAAACACAATTTGATGAAATAATAGAATTGACTGAAAAAGACACTTCTTAGGGTTACTGTATAGTAATTGTCTAACTATCCATTTATTTCTTGTAACTCTGTTTAATAACGTTCAATATCTTCTTGAGTTCTATGTTCATATCTAAATTATATCAATTTTATCTGGCTAAATTTAAAGATTCTATTAGGATAAATGTAACAATCCGTAACATCAGATCAGAGCAGAACGCGATACACTTGAATAATCGTCACGAAAACTCACATATACCAACTCATTTCCTTTTCCCCGTTTCGTATTTTGTATCGCGAGAAGCTGTGATTAAATTCAAATACACATATCGAATTACAAGCAAATTATTGATATTTTATTTTATTTACATGTTGCGCTACCAAGCGCCTTTTTTACTTCGCTCTATTTGAAAATTAGACTTGTAGTGTATAGGCTACGTTCGACTGTGAAACAATCTGAAACAATTTGTCAAATGAGTTGAGAGGTTCCTCCCTCATAAACTCACAAACTTATAAATGGGAATTACTCATTAGTGTTGCGTTATATTATAATCTGAACTTACAGTAAATACAAATTTATTTTAGCAATACAAATAGAAGGTAATTAATACTTATGAATAGGTATAATTTTTTGTACTATGCCAAGGTCGAACTCATGGAAACAATGACATTAATTTGTCAAAAGTAACAAGGTGGCTTCTGAGTAATATAAAATTAATAGTATACTTCATTAGTTGTTAATATTTAAACAAGATTATAGACTAATAATCACACTTTTTAAAGTAAATTCAGTACAATCTTCAGCACCTATCAGTCGCCGTTAAAACTACAGTAAACCACGCCATCCACTTGCCCTATTTACTTCGACCAACACGATAACCTGAGTAATTATAAGCATATTTCATGTAATCTTATGGGTAGAAGAGCGTGTAAGCATTTGAATGTTTGTACCTACTATAATAATAAAGAATATTTATTGTACAGAGAATATAACAATAGCTTTCTTTTTAACCAAATTCAATAAGATTGTTCAAAAATGTTTAATTACTTTATATATTTTGTGGATATCCAAAGAAATTTAAAAACAATCTCGAAAAAGTTTGCTAATCTTGAATCTATTTGGATTTGTTTTCAATTTAATAATTAAGTAATTTTTTATAGTATTGAGTTTAATTATGAGTTTAAGAAAATGAGTTATATTCTTATATGACTAAATCTTGACTAGAATATTTGAATTTAATTTGACAGAGGTACGCCTACTGTCATCTTTCAGATTTTCTAAAGACTTTACTAAAAATGTTTCTCTTACCTAAGAGTTAGTCAGAAATATAAAATAACATGCATAATTTTTGGTATTTATAATAATTTATAATCTTTTATATACTATAAACCTAAGTTGTCATAATAAATATGTGAGACCACAAACATTTAATGCGGAAACCGGACCACTGCTGATGTTTAGTCATAGAGTCTGGTCGCCGAATAGTAAACATTAAGTTTTCAAACTATGTATATTCAAACTCTATTCATTGCCTGATGATGTCTCGTTAAGAGGCGAATATGGGTTTAGATTCGATAACGGTCTGAATTTGATCACTAGTGGGGAAGGTCGTTATGCTTCCAGTAGCGTTGGTCAGGTTCTGAGCACTGAATGTTTCTGGTGAACAGTATTAGATTAGTCCGAAATAAAAAACTGAATGTTGTCAAACACATGCCAATAGTAGCGGAATTAAACAAAATAATAGAAATCCATTAAGTAATGAAAAGGGCTGTATCCAAAGCTATAAAGTACTAATTGGTTAACGGAGCAAACAATAATTTGTCATTTGTTTCACTCGTGTTTCAACCATCATATTTTTAGTAGGTACATTTTTTCTGTGACAGAACTAGAGGATATTTTGTACATGTTGCGTTATAAATAACAAGGGTGGTGTTTCATCGTAAACTTTTAATTAGTAGGATTCGGTACATTTTAGTGTGTATCACGATAACAGTGGACTCACGCGATATAATGGCCTTTTGTTCGCTCAGTCGTTACTCTAAGTGAAAAATTGCACGCTACGGTGTAAAAAGCTAGGTGGGAGTGACCATTTTGCTTTATCTATGTTAACTATTGTTAGAAATTCGATATTGTTGAGCGCTTTGATTATTTTTAGTTGTGAATTGCACTAATGGACGTTTATTTTGAAATAATAACTTGTTATTTCTTAGAAATCAGATGTTCTTGCCGTTAGTTAACAGTTTATGGGAAAAGTAAATGATATCAGTTTGTATGAGTGTATAGTTATACTAAATATGAACATGTAATCTCTTTTGAGTAATTATATCAAAAAGCATCATATCAGATCGTACCAGAGATTACCCAAAACATCCAAAATTACTCTCATATTAATATGCTGAATTATTAAAAAACCTCATTATTTATGCTTTCTTCGACACTATATATTTTTCTGTGGCGTGTTAAGTTTCTGCGTGTACCAGTTTAACTAAAAATTGAAATCAGTTTTAAAATATCACGAATAAAAATGAATTGTTACTTTTACTAAGTCCGTAGTTGTACTCAGTTAAGTGTTATCAAAAACTTATACAACGGTGAGAAGTAAATCATTTAAACTTTCATTCGCAAACAAATGTCCCGCGACACGCAACACTGCCATCGCACTTGACGCACGAAACAACCTTATAAATTAGTTCTAAAATAATGAAAAAAAAAGTTTATATTCAAGTAATAGTTCTCTGTGGTTTTGTCCATGTCCTGTTTCTATTTGAATATTTGTGAATGTTTACGATTCTCTGACTTTATGTTTTTAAGACTATAATTGTATTATATCGTTAGTTCTTAACCCATTTTGTATATATTTTGTTATTTAAATGACATTTGTGTCTCGCTAGAATGGTTCCTATTGTGTTTTTAAAACTTACATCGATCCATTAAAAAAGTTCTTTAAGTCTAGTATTAATATTTATTACTTAATATATTCATATGATTTTGTTTAATTATAATACAATGCATGTGTGAGATCACAAATACTCAGTGCGGAAACTTGACTATAGTTACGACCTTCTCTAAACTATCAGTTTTTATATTTATTACTATATTAAGATTATAGAATATCAAATACAAATCTCTGTAGGAGCCCACATGATCTAGTGCGAACGTAAATTGTGATAGAGGACGCATCGGGAGTTGTTTAATTTCACGACTGAATAAATCCAAATGTTATACCGCTGAGACCGTTCAGTACAGTAACAATTTCATCTGGTCCCATCCATAAAATTCCGGTTTCTCGCTTTATATTATCTGTGCTCAATCGAATTAATTACAATCACACGTACGGCTTATAATTTCTACAATTTTATCGTATGTATTCAAAAGCTCGCAACAGCAAAAAAAAAACAATTCTTTCATGAATTTCTGCTGTTACGACATTCTGAATCGTTAATTATGAATGGTTAATTAACACATTTACAATTTTTATTTTCGTTTTTGTTTTTTGCTGGAATAACGAGTTTTCATTTGTTTGTTTGTTTTTAATTTCTATGCGACAATGGTGATTTTAAATTCAGAACCATGTAAATTTCATTTCAAGATTGTGTATAATGATTAGCACGACATTTTAAAAGAATATTTTTTACCAGATATTACATCTAACTAAATCCGCGCAAAGCGTAGTTAACCTTAGGTAGATACACCTATGGACATGATAATATTTATAAATGGTTGTATTACGCTTTCTATTAAACTTTAAATTGAACCCTTTAGGTTCTCAGTTTGAAAGTATATTTATTTTTGTATAGTAAATATTAGGTAATGTGTGGTCACTCTACCACAGACTAGACTAGATTCTACGCTTTGTACACACTCAACGAATTAATTAGTTACTACAATGTTGATAATATATTTTTTTTTATCACTATTAGATCTGGTAGTATTTTAGTAGTATAAATATATTAGTTATATATATATAGATATATTTATTTTTAGGTGAAAAATATTTATTTTATTTTCATTTTACTTTATATCAAGCAATATGTATATACAAATATTTATGGTATTTTGTGAAGGATATTGAATAGTAAAATAATCAGTTACTGATGCTGGAATTAAAATTTCACGAACTGTAAACATATACCAGTAGATATATATAAATGTATATTGATATAGTATATGTTATTTCACTTAAACTCATTGTTGTATATCAAATCGAATGCATCAGCGTAATGGATATGGAACACGATTCATTAGTTTCCCCGGGTAATATTGGCCGATGTACAATGGAGTATATAAGCTGGAAGGCCTTTGCTAACATCGTAATTACTCGTATGACTTCCCATTATAATATTATACTATTGAAATAACATATTGTTATATAATTGAATAATGTACATAGGTTACTAATGATTTAACAGTAATCAGAATGGTTTGTGGTTGAAGAAAATGATCATGTATTGTTATTATATTTGTATCACAGATAAGAGAATATACTAGGGATGTATATATGTGTATGAAAGGTTTACGACATAAATAAAAACAGATATAAAGATGTGCATTCGACAGATTAATTCAGATTATCTTGACATTCATTCTTGATATTCAGACAATCAAAGAAAGTCCTGACTTATTTATTTCATTTTTCCAATATAGATATATTGGAAGAATATAACACACATAGATCCTCCAGGTATTTAAATCATTTCGCGTCACAGAGTTCGCTACAATATGTTTTAAAGTAATTTTAAGACTTGGAATTTCTGGCCTTCTAGTCTGAACCTGAAATGATTTCAGCAACAAACCAATTATCTAGTCATGCAACAATAATTTATTATAATAACAATATAGGCGATTCTACCTATTTCTATATTTATAGTAATTTATAGCAAACATATAAAACATGATCTTTTTCGACTAATAAGATAAAAATTACAAGTTTTATGTATTTATTCCCAATTAATAACACATAATTGTCTCCATCTTTTATCATCCCTACAAACATTGAAATTATTTTTAATGTATTGTACTAACTTAAGTTAAAAAATAAGAATACAAGTATATTTTCCACTTGAAAAAAGTAAGAAGAATAAAGAATGTATTGAAAAAAATTATCTGAAGTATACTGTATCTATAACCCCGCACTAGGCTATACCTATATCGCGAAAGTCAAAGTAAGTACGAGTCAAAGTAAGGACGTATGGCTATTTGTCTCTAGATACATGTCTAGTGTTCTTTCTAGCGTCTATTAATTTTTATCTCTCCATTCGTTCGTCCAGGAATACCTTCTCCAATAAATAAAGCGTTTTACACAAACACATCCCCGTCGCAGTATGTTCACCGATCGCTACTAAATAACTTCAATTGTGATATTTTCTTTGTTAATGTCTACCCTGCCACGGGTAATGGGTAAAGCCATTAAAAGTACATAAATACACAATCGTCTCTATAAATGTCAAGAGTTTCGTAGTTTGTTGTCGTAAATAAAGTGCACAGTGCAATTCGTGTTGACTTTTTCTACGTTTGTCCGTAGTGTTGGTAATGTGTTGCCAGTTTTGATAATGTGGTGCCAGATGTTGCGGAATATTTAAAATAAAAGGAAATAAGAATTGGGGGTGAAAGAACTACTATTTTCTGTATCGTATTATAATTGTCTGACATACATATCTACATGAGTATTATACACAAATGAAACAATACTTTGTTTATAATTATAATTTAATAAACAAAGAATATCGGTCGAGTAAAATAAATATTAAAAAAATAGAAAACAACTTTGAAAATGATATGTGTAATAAGTGAAAATAAGGCATCAAATGTAGATTCAATTTTTTAACAAGAAATTAAAACGTAGTAAAATAAATTTCTACTTACAAAACTTATATTGCTGTTACAGTACTGTATAAAATGCAATATATCTGAGAATCGTTCAATGCTACCACTATTTCTATACAACCAAAACAATACCGTTATATTGAAGAGTGAACAAACTGAATCGCGAGCGCAGTACAATACATGAGCTTCTTATTGAATATTTACTCAACTTCTTTGTACCCGTGTTTAGTTGCGCCAGCTTATATGTATTTACTGAACTACGCGAACTTTTCAATTTTCTATTTTATTAAATAGAACTGGAACTTATATGGAAATAAATAATACTAAACTATACTATTAAACGTAAAACTTTCAACTAGCAATGATATAAATTATTTCTATAGAAATGTTACTGAAAATTAAGACGAATTTGTTCGTCAGTAAATGGTATAAATGTAAGAATTGAGCATTCTTGCTATACTTATATACATAATATAGTAGAATACCAAATTTGAATATTTATTTCAACAGTTTGATGCTCAGTAATTTAGCGGTTATACACGACACTATAATTTAAATTACAGCGGGTTCGAATCCTCGTATGATAGAAACATTTGTATTAACCAGTACATTATTTGTATTGTCTGGATGTCTACTTAGATTTTTTAATGGGTGATAATGAAAAGCATCCGCATCCTCTGCAGTTTATGCTGGTGTGGCATATGTGGAGGATAATAAGATAAGCATGACGTCAGGTCAGTTAGCCTATCATGGTAAATTCATTCCCCAGGAATTTATTACAATCGTTACATAATTATTATTGACTGAGTCATCACGTGGAGGGCAAACTTAAGTCGTATATTGATAGCAATAGGGTCCACATTAGTAACACCTTCTATCCCCCTGTCTAAGTATTATGAATAAATTTACAAAAGTATTTACTTAAGTATTTGTATCAATTGTTTAATATCCATAGAAACACTGCTTACTTTGAGAGTAGATGACGCTATGTGAATTGTCAAAAAAAAAACAGAATTCATCCCCTTCATCAGAGTGTCACAAATTACTAAAACTAATATAAAAACTCAATTTTTACTCTCTATTAGAATGTTTTCCTCGTTGCTGTGTTGGAAACATGGTTTTACAAAAATGATTAGATTTTTTTAAACAAACTTTGTATGTAATTTATGCTGCCAAAGCCAATTTTGATATTGGTGAAATATTTCTAGTAAAAAATTCGCAGAAGAACCAGAGTGACCGACATAGCTTGAAGAATTGCGACACTGAAGTGGCAGTGGGTAGGGCACATAGTGCGTAGAGCAGATGGAATAGTAAAGTCTTCGGGTGGCGACCGCGAACCGGGGGACGCAGGGTAGGAAGGCCTCCGATAGGGACCAAGGACAACGATCTAGTCAAGATCGCTGGAAAGCGTTGGATATGAGCAGCGCAGGGCCGATCGTCGCGGATATTTATGGGAGAGGTCTTTCTTTAGCAGTGGACGTCTTCCGGGCTTAAATGATGATGATTCTTTCTAAACCGGTCACATTGTTTAAGGTGCCAGTAAAAATAGTACTTACACCAACCACATGTATAAATAGCTACAGAATTGTGTATTACATGTATGTATATTATGGATTCATGCTACAAGGCGCAGTATCAGTTTTTCCTTTATTATGTAAATACATTAAGAAATCTTGTCATTTCCTTTATTATAGTAATGTAAATACATTAAGAAATTGTCATGATAATAAATTATTTAATATAAAATATTTCACAAGAAAACTTCTTCACAGTACACAATTTGGGTACTGAGGCAGTTTATCCGTTATAGTAGTATTTACAAAATTATACTATTACTGAAGCGGCAACAGCTTGTTTTGAAGGCCAATTTACAGAAAACGGAATACTTGTCTGTATTAGGGTTCTTTTTAAGAAATAAAGTTTATTACGAATTTACATTATTATCTTAATGGTATACACTATCATATTATCTAGACTATACCCTGTATGAGGGAATGCAGATATTTTTATAGCATTGTATATACGAGTACATGTAAAATGAGTTGAAATATAAAATCCAATATTGTCTGTACTTGCATGTATGTACCGGGTGGTTTAGGCAAGCATTACCGAACAACGGGTGCTAATTATGAAAAGAAATAGGTTCGCGTGTGCGCTCGCTTCGTGCAATTATGCTAATCTTATTAGTCAATCCACTTCGTGCAGTGTAGTTTTATGCACAAGTGCACACAATGCAGAGCTTTGCTTATACTCAACTAGACTGTTACCTATAGGTAAGAACGAAATGTTTAAGACTATCATGGTTTTCAGCCGACTTAGAAAACAGTAACTTAAGTCTGTAGTAAATTTTGTGTCATACATCACGAATCAGACTACCAACAAACCAGAATTTATGTTGCATTTTTTTATTAATTTAAACATTTACTTGTAACACTTACTGAATAAAATATTTTTTAACATGTGTTTGAAAATATATTTTTTCGAGATTTACCAATTAGTACTTAACACCTGGTTAATTAAATAGTAGGTACTTAACTCTCATTTTACCAATTATAATTTCGATTTTATCGTATATATAAGATGAAAGTGTTGTGTAAAATAAAAATATACACTTGTATACAGTAGAATTAAGTATATAATAGCTTATTTCGGAGTTATATAAAATAAGACAATAGTCACCTGTATTTAGTACATAAAACATTCAAACATATGTAAATTTAAATAAATTATTAAATATTATACATGACTAAAGTATAATATTTAATAATTAACTAAGAATATCATTTATGCTCTATACGATTCGAATCATCATAGTATATAATTATAGTTTTATTGTCAAATATTAATTTTATAATATAAATTAGTACAGTTTAAAAAAGAAACCCAGTACGGTATAAGTCGTTGGCGTGCAGGAGTAGAACCCTTATCTAGTTTTAAGTTGAATTTATAAGTATTCAGAAAATTATTCATTAAATTTTCATTCACTATTAATTAAAGTTGTTTAACTATATTTCTATTATTATCATTATTATTATAATTATCTACTCTTTACCAATAAGATACTTTATCTAATAAATTAAACAATTTTCATGAATATGTTGCACCTTTTCCCAAAGTGTATGAAATTTTAAAATTTTTAATTATTTTATAGTTAAGATCGAATAACCAATAACATTCATAGAAATACTAAAAAAGGTATGTTCTTATTAATATGAAAGATAAACAAATTTATCTCTAATTGACCAACATATCTATACACCTAGTTTAAAAAGAAACCTAGTAAATATTACAACTATTGTGAAATATCGAATGAAAAGTAAATCAGACATCCTAGTACAGCTCCGGCGGATAACAACGAAACAATTTTTTCAATCGCCAAACTTTTACGACGCAAAGAGTAAGCACGGATTTACAACGAAAGCCCCGCCTTTCTAACTTAGGAAATTTCACTTAAGAAACAAAAGTACTCTAATAAAAGAAGAACAATCATAAAAAGAGAGATGTAAGAACGGGATTCTTTAAAAAATGGCAGACGGTTCTCTCTGTATATATTGGGTTGCTTCGAATTACTCTGACCCATTGAACGAAGTTTAAGGGCTTTTAAATATTAGTAAGTGTCGACCTCGGTGGTCGAGCGGTTTAGCACGCCGCCGCTCGCCTTACTTTTTATTGTCGTGGGTTCGATTTGTCGCACGGTACTAATAATTTTATGAATAAAATTGTTTGTATTAATTATTTGTCTGTATTTTATCTGTATATTTACAATAATAAATTTATTATTTAAAAGACATGTATAACTTTTCTTTAAGTAATTGAGAGCGAGAATTAAATCCCAAAAGTGTTGAGTTCAAATCTGCTCGATACCAATATAATTTTGTATGTAAATTTTTATTTCTAACCAACTTTCTAGTGCTGACGACATCAATAACTAATCATATTAATCCAAGAGGTGAAGGTACGCTCGCTTCTGTCAGCTTGACCAATCACCATCAAAATATACTCTGTGAAATGCAGGTAAAAAAGAAATAGTAACATTATGAAAATCAGCAATATTCATAGTGGTTGAATGCTTAAAATATATATATATATTAACATGTTTTATACATTATACATAGCCTTATTACCCGCGACTTCGTTTGCTTTTTCATGGGAGATAGTCAGATGAGAATTTTTAGGTCTTCATATTAAATTTTATTAATATCCGTGTAGCGTTTCGTCGTAAAACGGTAAACACACATGCATACAGACATTTTTTCGAATTTATAAAATTAATATGGGCTATAGAAAACAAAAGTTAGTGCATCATACTTAAGTATACTTTTTTTCTAAATTATAATTTAGGTTATGAAAGCAATTCATGAATAATTTAATTTCAATTTATATATTAATACCATTTACCATTTCAATTTTATAACAAAACAATCTTTTACAACTGAGGAGCCTTAAGGTTCGTCTTCCTATCTTAAACCAAGTCATGGTCTTTGAAAAATAGTCATTATTTATTGTTTTTTATACCTATGTTTGCTTTAAGCAATGGCTTATTACTGTTTCAACGTTCCGATTTGCCTCGTATTGAACATTAGACATAATGATATTACATAGTATAAACGAAAGTCGCTGCCGCTATCTATCCGTCCCTATGTATGCTTAAATCTTTAAAACTACGCAACGGATTTTGTAGCGGTTTTTTTTATAAGATAGAGTGATTCAAAAGGAAGGTTTATATATATAATACATGCACAGTCATGCGAAGCCGGGGTGGGTAGCTAATATTGCATATAAACCATTCGAAAACCTATATAGGTATGGTATTTAAAACCTTAGAGTATGTACATAACGGGAAAAACAAACAGAATATGGATAGTAGCTTTATGGTATTTTATTTAAAAATGTGTAATTTTATTCCTACAATTTTTATAAATAAAAGTAGATAAAAAATGGTTTTAAAATTAGAGCACAATTTTACTTTTTAATTACATAATATAAATATGTATATATAATACTTTCAAAAACTAAAATTTCTTGAATACAGGGAATATTCAAGACATTTTTAAAAAATATAAGATCATGTCAGAAAATTTAATACAGAACTTTTATTAAAAAAATCAATTTAGCCCCGTGGACGCCGACTACTGGCTGTGGATAATTTCATCTAGACTAATCCAGCTATCACAACTAACCTCACTCTGATTACGTGGGAAAATATTCCAGCTTTTTTCTCGTAGACCTCTGGAAATGTTCAGTTAAATTGAAATGAACGAAGAGAGATAGTATATATTTTAAAGCGACTATAACGAACCTATCCAGGGTATTAAATGATGAAAACAGGTAGAGTATTTTATATTCTAATATGCAGCTTGATCCAAGGTAAGACAATAATGAAATATATAAAAAAAAAATATGAAATAGAAGTGTTGATAGTATACATACTTATTTAGAATTTATGACTAGTCTTTTTACACAAGAGTTACCGCACGATGATAGTAATAAAAATCAGAATAGCATATTATCAGTCAGAAATAATATGTCAAACAGTAACTGTACCTACTAAATATTATTTATATGCGAGACAGTGTTTACTGTTAATATCATGTTACTCAAATATAGCAATATCTACTGTGAGAGATTATATGAAAAAAATATATATAAATTATGAATATATATTAATATACATACATACATTGAACATTTTGTATTCAGTAACACTTCTTTATGTAATTAAAAACAAGCTAACCGCAATCTGATGGTAAGTGGTAACCGTCGCCTATATACTTATAATACATATATAATATACAGCACTACGACATCATATTATCATGTCACGCCAGTGATACTGCAATTGCGTTGCCATATCATAAGACTAAAGTGCTATACCCCTTATCCTTTCACTACCTTATCTCACCCTAATTATTAACTTACAAAGCAAGTTGCTTGGAGGTTGAAATAGGTAGATAGATAGATATAGGTAGATATATAGAAGTAGACGACTTCTTACAATGTCTACCTCGTAAACGTAAACACTGACAGAAAATAATACACAGCCTGCAGCCACCTCAAAAATTATTAAGGAAGTATTCGATGTTGAAAGGTTGCTTTACTATTTCAAAAATTATGTGTATAGACGTGACCAGCGTATATTCGGAATTAGTATCTATTCAGTAACATAGCAAAAATATTTTTATTTAAAAATCAATGGGATGTAAAATAGTAGTTGTAATGCATATTCGTCGGTTGTTTTTGCGACTATAAATAGCTTATTAATATATTATTTTATGATATACTCAGTATATCATGTCTGTGAAATTTTATTAAAATTCGTACTATTAAAAATATGCCTTGGACAGTACGAATACGAATTTGAAAGACAAGCAGACATATTCTTATATATAATATTACACATATATAATAATAAAAAATATTGATATGCTAGTGTATAATAAAGATAATAAATATTATTCATAAATCTTATATTCAATTTTTGACTAATATTCAGTTTCAACATTAGATAAGAAAGGTAAAATAGATAACTACTAATTACATAGAGTATCAGAAACGTATTGTGCAGTAAACGCAATATAATCCCGCCTATGGTTGTGAACATATCAACAATCTGATTGAGGTGGAATGTGTACAATGGATCGCCTTAATGGATTAATTTTACAATAATTACTATAAGTAGTTTTGATATACTATGGATTGTATAATGTGTATTAATATTAATGCCTGCAAAAATTCAAATGCTAGAAAACTATACATCTCAATCTTTTAATTTAGAGATTGTCATCTACGAAATTATTTAATCAAATTATGGCCAGTTAATTTTTGTATTATATAAAAATTAAATAAAACTTCATTTATTTAGATCGTGGGGTATGAGGCTGATGTCATCCGCATAATGATAGTTCGCCATTTGCCTACTGGTGGCTATTCTGGTACACTCGTGGAGTGGACTATATGAAATAAAACTACACTAATCTATATACAGCTGAAACAGGATTTGAGAAATGTACTCGTATATAAAAATATTTTCTACAGATACATTAATCTACAGACTTAAGAAAAGAGAACACTTAATGAGATTCAGATTAAGAAGTAAGTAAATATTTTTAAAATTTCATAGATTGATGGAAATGTTTTCACAAAATAGTATTCATATACAGTATTGAAAGCAAAACTCTAAATATATAACAATTTGTATTGACGACAGAAATAAAAATAAAAATGAATTCAATTATGCTATTAGTACTATTGTATAGCTCACTAGTGGTTCATCTTTCTGTTGTATACAGGTAAATGTTCTCGAAAACAGTAAATATTACATGCTACCTTACAATGGCATACAATATTCTTTGAGTATGGTAGTTTATTAGCATAAACTTCCCAATGTAAAGTTTCAAAATATATGTGATTTCTTCTATCTGAAACCCCAGTTTAACTTGGTTACGAAATGATTAGTACTGCACGTGAGAAGACTTTTTGGGAAGATATTAGACTTCTAACTATGGCCGAATAGTAAGCCGTGGATATATACAGGTTGACTATGCCGTTTAATTAAATTGTATACCATAGACAATCTTTATCTTCTTTATTTTTACTATATGTACATATAATAAAATCGTATAATCGTAACGAAAAATTCGCAGGCTCCACTAGCAAAAAATAAAGACAAATATAATTCCAAAAATGAAATGATTGAATAACAGAACAGCACAAACGTATCTCCCAAATCCGAATGAATACAATTTTATTCAGACAACAAACATGTTTTTCTTATTTCATCCTTTCCCCCGAGGTCTCACGTATACAGATCCATCTGATTTAAGTATCTATTTATATCAGCTATTCAGTAAACAAGTAGTTACTTGGTAATATAATTTTCGTGCAATTGCCCGGACTAGATTTTCTATTCCAATCATAAATTTTGACGGCGTTTATCAAGATTAACATTTATTGTTACGAGCAAGAAAAGATTGGGTTTTGGACAAAATAGGTTTACGTGATATGGCAATAGGTATACGCACTTTGTGATATTAATACGGTACCGTTATTTAGGATAAATTATTTTCAGTAGGTATTATTTTCGGGCTATCAAATAGATTTATTGGAGTAGATTATGTTTGTAAAATAGAATTATGATTAAATGAATTAAGTATATCTAAGTAATTTTCATTTTTTATTATAAATTTTGTTTAATTATAAAAGTAAAGGTGAGCAACAGTAATATAATTTTGTTCTATAAAAAAACCGAAACGAAAACAAAAGTTACACCTATTGATTTAATACAGTTGTGACTAGAGCAGGAACACAACGACTATTAATAAAAATCCTTAATGATTATAATAAACATGTATATTTCACAGCGAAACAAATAGTCAAAAGTGATATATAAAAAAAAACATATCGAAAATAATACAAAAATTATAAAAAGAATGGTGGACAAGCTGCAGGATAGTGATATTAAAATACGTTTAGAATTTGAAAAGTAATCGATGTCTAAGTAACTTTCAAATCAATGTACAAACTATCCAGTAACAGAAAACTATAATAATAAAAAGTATAAATTTTATCTATACTTAATATTATGCAAGCCAAGCAATATCAAGCTTGTGAATAGCGCGAATATCGCATAAGAAATTCTCTTCACGTTAAGCATATGATTTTATGAGCACTCGCTCTAGACGTCACGGGAATCCTCTTATTTCATTTGTCACAGTAACACAAGCGGTGTCCAACGTTGCTGACAATGCGCGATCTGTCACTTCAGTGGGGACATACACGCTGAATAGATCAAGACTGATGGCATATCTTTTGCTTACGTTGCCGTTTTTTCGGCTTCTCGGGTCACGATGCAAAAACTAGTATATGATATTGAAATCAAAAATACTTTTTGTGCATTGGTGCCTTTTGTGGTAGTATTGTACATACACATATATATTTATATATAACGCATACTTGACAGCGTCATACACACACTTGTGGTATACTATTCCGATTTGCACCCAAAATCATTCACCAAAGCAAGTTTAAGTTTAGCTAACATAAAAAAAAATTGTGTCAAATTATATTTGTAACGCTTCACGGAAAAAAATCGATAAAAAAAAATCAATTCGAAGGACAATCGAGATATAATCGTTAGGGTATGATTTTGCTTACAACACGTGGAATGCAGAGTTACTTTTAAATTTAATATACCGCACTTCATAGTAAAGATCGCCATTTATTCGTAGTGATAAAATCAAACAATAACAATAATTAAAGCATTTATACTATACTATCTATTATTATATATAGTATGATATAAATACATATATTGACATATTATTTATGTATTAATTAAATTGTATACATCCCCTAGGCTATCATCTTCCGATTCTATGAGAATTTTCTCTACTGAAAAAAAGAAGGCAGATTTAAAACTATATTAAAAGTTTTATATTACATAATAGCTCCTTCTGGGGGTTAATTGTCTTAATTTTACGAATTTTTCTTTTGTAAAAAAGATAGGTTACATAATGAATTTTTAATATTACTTGGAATTTTTAGAGATATATTGTCCTCTACATACTTCTATTATTGACAATTAGTTTTTATGCTTTTCTTTAATTGTCATAAATTTTACAGAGTTCAAAGTACAAGAATTTATTAGAGAGGGGAAAGAAATAAAAAATGCGGAACAATCAACGGAATGAAAGTTTATTACAAATGGTGGTTCGATGTCTCACCTGTGTCTTCAAAAGAAATAAGGTCCGGTGAGTTTTATGTGCCGGCTAATAAAAACTGAACGACTTCGGTTTCCAAGGAATAATTCTATATACATAGGTACTTGATTCTCTGTTCTACCATTCTAGTTCAATGAAAACTTAAATTTAGAAAATGCATGGAAGCCTGACACCCTAGGTTTGTAGTTAGAATATCAAATAAGATGACAGTCCACTTGTGATAACACTCACATGTCATTGCCGACTAAATAGACTAATATAATATATAATTATATAAGTAGATCAATTGGTAAATAAATGTACTAATACTTATTATATATATATATATATATATATATATATATATATATATCTCAATATATTTATATATAATTTGAAATTCTATTCCTAACAGTTGAAGATAAATGTAGCCAGGTAAATAAATAAGTAGTAATTTATCTTAATTGAGAAAGATCCGCTTAATCAATTTGAATTTGTGTTACCCACACATAAATTCAGCCAATAATCACAATGAAATGCCATTAGAATCAAATGGCTTCGTCGTGAGTCGCGGGAGAATTTGAGCAAATCCCGCGTCGTTCGGATAACTTTGGGGGTGAGACATGATCCGCGTTCAAATTATGCCGCTCCCCGTGAGCCTGCGTTAATACATGCGTTAATTGGCACCCCCTACCCTTGACACTCAACCTCAAATATATATATAATATATGTGAAAGCTATTTGGTGTTATGATAAATACAAATGTCTTCATCAATTGATAGGATATTACTATCTTTAGTTTACCTTAGGTTTATTACCTGATAATAGAAGAAAGTAGAAAGTCAGAATAACAATGATTATAACTAATAAACACATCTCCAAGGGGAATAAAAAAACCAATTCAGATTTTAAATGACTGTCAGTAAAGTATAACGTTGAATAATAATATATAATAATATAAATATTACATATATTATACATATAAAATAAGAATAATAATACTTGCATATTACAATATTTACAAATACACTTTAGTGACTCATCTCAGCATCGCCCGGATGCAGTCTGACTTAGGTCACAAACATATTAAAACTATACGAAATTATTATGAGTTTTGTATATATTGTCATACATAGTCTACGTACGTTTTTGTAAATATAGTACACGTTTTTGTGGAATAATGTATATTTCAAACAGTGAAAGAATTTCTTAAATAGATACAGACATTCCGAGTTTATTTTCCTTATAACTAAATCCACTCTATGTTTTTAATTAATTATTTATATTCGTATATACTTCAGAACAAGGGTGAATAAATGAATGAATCAAATTTAGTATTTAATTAAATACGTCTAAATGACTGCAGGATTCAGTGTTATAGATATGAATGGGTACCTTAAATTCATCTCTGTAATTATCTTTTTATTTAACAATAAGCAATAGGTATTTCAACGTTCATATTACTGCTGAAACAGTTTGGAACTGAACGAAGAATTTCGCAATGCGAAAGTTTAAGCAACTGAAGAGTGAAATTAATTCCCAGCAAGTTTGTCCCCTACAACCGAAGTGACATTCTTTAAAGACAACAGTGTCTCAGTATTATTCTTAGTAATTAGAGATCTGTTATATAAATTTGTAACAAACATAACATGTTATTTTATGTGGACGTACCATTTAATCGCAAACTATTAAGTTTCTACAACTAACATTTTTAAGGGATGTTTATACATTACTAATTATTCATTATTATTTTGTACTATTACTTTATTGGGGAAAATTTTATAATAAATTAATAAAATTAAAATGGAACTTTACTCCGTCATATAGTTTTAAGTAATATTTAAATTGTTTAGGGAGCGTACTTCTAAGTACATTGTATAAAATATTGCATGAATATCAAATAAAGAATATATTTTTATCTAAACCCATTGTGGCCATATTAAATCCGAGCTCTAAATTTTGAGTACCAATTTAGATTCCGGTCTTCATAAAAAAAGAAAGTCAACCCATTTCCATTTTCTACAAACTCAACAAAGATAATGAAAATAATTAGTCTGACAGTTGACAGTAAAGTACCATCCTGTTATGTTGGATTCTAATATTCTAGACGAAATGTAGACACGTCAAGTGTGACGTTCAGAACAATTTGCAATAGAAAATATAGCTGGGTTTGCAAGATTAAAAATGGCTATAGTTAAATACATTATTTTTATATTTACGTTGCAGCCAGTAACGACTTAAAAATATAAATAAGATCCTTTTAATTATGTGTATGTTAGTGTATTATATATTCTAAAAGTTATAGAGATAGTGTACAAATATGTTATTATAAATGCATATAAATTTATTTGAGCTAATTCATTTTATTTTTCTAAATAGTTCAGAAATATAAACCTGCATTGTAAATAATTACGTATGCTTCATTATTACTTAATATGTAATATATATAGCATGTAAAATTAAACCTTATTTAAATATAATCATTTAACAATTGATTTATAATATATTTTATGAAATTATAAAGTTATCGCATTTTTTAAAAATATAAATTACATTATGCAATTACTTAAATTAAATAATTATAAATAATTTGATAATCCATAACAATTATAAAATACATTATTTTATGCAAGTCTCATTCACTATCAAAATGAAGACATATGAATAAAATTACTAAATTATATGCACGTGTAGACACTGTTTGTTATTTCATTAAGGGTATCATATAAAGTAATTTTGTTAAATAATTGTTACCATAGAGTTTGTTCACGTTTATTAAAGGCCATAGATTTCGTGCGACGCCCCGACAAAATTAGTCGAGCATTCTCCTTAAATTATTGCTGCTAATATGTCGGTGAGTTACAAGCAATGGCTATGTGATATATATTTTTATTAGTAGACATATGATCTTCTTTAATAAGGTTAGGTAAGTACCGAGGATTGAACACTTTTTAATTTACTTAGTTAATAGATGTGATATTTATTATTAAAAAATAAGTGGAAAATATTTTCTTTGTTATACTGACATAGGATTTTTTAAAATAATAAGAGACTGAATTCTAAACGCCAATAAACGGTTTTGTTTTGAATCACCAGATTAACAAAAGAATTTAAAGAAACGGCCTCGGTGGCCTAGCGGTTTTGCGTAACGCTTTATTCCGTTGGTCGCGAATTCTATTTCTTGCACTGTGTAAAAACATTTTGTATTCATGAGTGTGATTGTTTGTATCGGGCTGGATGTTTTCTATGTATATTATGTAGCTATTAAAAAAAAACGAAGTATTTATATCAGTTGCCTAGTATCTATTATACAAGTTCTGCTTAGCGTGGTCCTAAATGACGCTGTGTTAATTTTCCAGGGTTATTTATTATTATTGATGTAGACACATTTAATTAGAATGGACAATTGATTAGCTAATATTTAATAAAAACTGTTTATATAAATGGAATTATAGAAACCAAACTTCACTGCAAGCGATTTTAATTCAAAAGATGAGTTTAATCGTGACTTAGTAACATAGTAAAACTTAACATAAAAAAAAAAAGAATAAATTAAGTCCAGAATACATGGAAATTGTGTAGCATGATAGAACAGAGTTCAATCGAATTGAGAACCTTATTTATCAAATTGTTTCAATATGTCTTTACATATTTTCAGGCGAAAATTTTACATTAAACCCTTTTTAAATGTACAATTCAACGTACCAAGTGAGTAATGAAAACAACCTTCGCAGAATGCTTGTCATTCAAAAACCCTGTTTTCGCAGTTACTAATGAAATTGTTGCTGAGAACTGATTTATCTAATTTAAATTTTAATTGAATTGCTACTCTTCATCCATGATAGACGTAACAGGATTACGGTAGCGTTGTAATAATTGTACCGTATATTATTGCTTATATATTGACTTTTATATATATAAATTGTATAGCAAAAAATAGGTACAGATTAAATATAGATATATTCAGTAATTGCATTAATTATCTAGGTGTTAAGTATAAAAATCTTATAAGAATGAAACACAATTTAAATGGCCATTGTCTGTATAGTATTTAGACAATACGCACTTCATTGTATTCTATAACTCAAATTGAACTCATTGATATTGTGCAGTGAAATTATTGGGTACAAAGATATCTGAAACCCTAATAACAACGCAGGAGAAGCAACATAGACATCACAACGTAATATGAGTTGTTTATTCATGTCAATAAACATGGGTTAGGAGAGGGACAAAGGGGAGGACGACGATTATCACTTCTTAAGGGGTAAGTTGTCAGCTTCCCTCTCATTCCACTTATATGACGAAAAGAAACAATTTTGAGACTATGCGACTCCTACAATTCAACGTAAAAATAATTACGTTGGCTTCACCCACAGTTGTTTATTGATGCGTTAAATTTCCCGTTAAAGTCATTTCCCGGCTTCTGAACATAAAAATGATACAAATATCTTTTTACCAGTCCGCCCTCAACGGAATGGGGAAAAAACTGTTGTATCGTAAAGTTTTGTATTTGCCTGAAATTAAAGTGGAAGTGTCAAACAAATGTTCATTCTCGAGAAACTCCCATCCCGGGAACAAAGTTGGGAGTGCTGATTCCTGTCGCGGTGAGGACGCTTGGGCGTCGCAACTTGCTAAAGCTGAACTGACATGCGACATTACCAGACTTAGAATTTTAGGCCTCAAAACATAAAACGATTAATTCGAATGCAACTTATACACATGTAGTTATAATATTTCTGTCAACATTTACATCTCCACATACAATAGATTTCAGTCTTAGAGTAAAGTCAGTGTACGCTTCGTCGTTGAGTAAGTCCTTAGTTACCTTTACACATATACACTTTACAAATAAGAGCAGCAATCTTAAGGTTAAATATATTCATTGATATTGGACGTTGTGGTGAATGCAACAATTTGATTAATACGAGTATGCCCTATACATTTCGTATAATATTTAGAATAAACTTCATTTATGTTTAACTATAAAATAATAATGTGTTAAATATTAATGTCATTGCGCTTTTAATAACTTAAAGATATTATGCTTATTAAAGTTATTAAATTACAGCTATTAATTGTGTTAATTATAATTTTCTAATAATATAAATAAAGAAAGGTACAATAAAGAAGAATTTGTCTCTAATGTGTCTGATGATTCTTCTAAATGTGTCATTAGCCTAACTATTTGTTAAATTAGCCCTTCGTTTATGACAGCCGATAAGTTAGAATAGTTCAAGCGCCATTTACAAAATGATAGGACGAGAAAATTATATACAATTCAACAATAAATTTATTAATAAAACCTGGCGAATGGTTTAAAAAAATATAATATATAATTAGAAGTTAGACAACCTATTGGTAGTCTAACTTCTCAAATTAAAATTATTATAATGAAATATTTTTCATTATAATAATTTTAATTGAAAATCAAAATAGGAACGGCAATTGTGAAAATTTACGAAATTGCTTTAGTTTAGGGATAGAAAAGCAATTAAAAAGCGATTAACAGTGAGTGTGAATCCAACAGCCTAGGAGGCAGAGCCACCTGTGTGCCATTATCAACGAGTTAATGGCCCATTTTGGACCATGAAACTACTCTCATGACCGGGACTACTGTTTTGTTTTTGCTACTTTGTCAATCCCTTTAGAGGGCTTTTGAGGTTTTATCTCTTAAAATATAGGATGTAATTTCACATTCCTTTTTATTTTAAAGTGTTTCACCTCAAAATGATTTAGCACCTGATTCGATTGATCAATATGTCGGGTAGAGATCGTACATTGTTGTCAAGATCAACCCAACTTGCCTTCTCATATAGCAATTTATCAGGACTTGATCTTGTTGAAAATATGATCCAAATTATTGACTAATTCAGAATTACCTAGAAGCACCGGAAGTTGTCTGTACTCGTATCTCAGTCTTATTTATTTGAACCACCAAGCAGTTTTGCTTTGTAAATCGTGTTTCGGTTGTAAGGATAAGTTGCATGACATTTTAGTCCGCTGAAATGGCAACGCATGTGTAGTATCATGGATGTCACATGATAACATGATATCCTTAAGGTCAAAGGACCTATGTATGTACGAACAGCACTAATGCTGTTCATGTACATAGGTGACGATTACAAGATTGTTTATCATTCAAATTATATAAAAAAATAAGTTTAATAATGTATTGAGGTTTTATAAAAATGCTAAAGAAATCATATATCGAAGCATGACTTTATATGAATTGAGTGATAATAGGAATACTGAAGCTAAATCAAGTAATTGACGTAAATATATTACAAAAGAATATCATGTATACAAAAACGCAACTCTTCTACTGTATGGATTGAATTTCCCTATAATAACGTCATATCATACTGCTTAATTTAGCCTGTTATACTTGCATATTATTTTCAGCAGAGCGTGATCAGTTATAATTAATGTAATTTATGTTTTAATTATATTTCATGTACACAAAACGGTGTTCGCTTTGTGTTGGATAATTTGCGGAAAGTATAAAGACTGGAATAAGTACTTTGATGTAATTTCCTTGCTCTCGTTTGTAGACATTTTGTACCCTTTATTATCACGTTGGGTGTAGAAGACTATTTTCAGGTTCGTACAATTTTCTTTATGCTTTAATGATTATACGTATACGACATATATAGGTGTACGTAATTCTTATAATTAAGCTACAGTTGCTTTATACCTATAGAATACATACAGAATTTTTTAAAGTGTAGGTACTATTATATCGTAACGATTGGAATTAATGTGGTTTATTATACATATATTCTCACGCCATATCTAACATATCAATATTCAAATTTAAATTTACAGTATCTGCGTCGTAACCTAGATTTATAGATCTTGACATGTGATCTTCAAATATGTATTAAGTTGTTATTCTGACTAATTCTTCAGTGGTGGAAACACCGATAATGTACGGAATGAATTTAAAAGACAGTGGTAGACTCGGCCCCTGCATCTTACGAAATGTAAGAATTATTTTTGCATCCTTGCAACAATAGATTAACAAAAATAGATCATGAATCAATCAAATGATGGACCCGGATGTAGCCACCAATATTTCTTTGTAAAAGTAAATTTAATAATTAATAAATAAGCTCAACTTGTAACAGACAATTTCCATAGTACTCGTATGCAACATCTAAAATGTTACTAAAAATGCAGCAAAAAAGCTAACGAAGCAAACTGCTTGTCTCCAGTTCACCATGTTAAATTTATAAGCTAGTTATCTATCAATGTTATTTTGATAAATTATGTGGTTTTTGTAGTCTAAATAATTGAATAAATACAAATCCATTAGCTCGTATTATGAATACAATATCATAGTCGTTTATAATACATATTTGTAACTTATAACATCGGTCCAATGGAACTGCCGAAAATTTAGGCTTGATTGCTCTGGTTGGCTCAATTAAAGTGATGTAAGATGTGTAATAAAGGGCAATTTGGCTGATTTATTGAAACATTTGTTACAAACGCTCACTTGAGGTTAATTGTAGGCTTACTTACGAGATCGAGAAGGCTTCGAAGGAGTATAAATTCAGAATATTAGTATCTAAGTCGGCAAACGAACAATGTGTTTCAGTTTGGATCAAGGGCTTATGAGAAGATCTCAAGTAATTTTGTTGAATAATGAGACTTCCAAATTAAACTGCCTTCGTGGTTAACTTGTGAATGTTACTAATATACTATTAAATGGATGCGTAATTGTAGAGGAATGTTAACGATATTTACGCTATAATGCGCTAATAAGTGGAGACTTACTAATTGTACCTAAAATTAGAAATAGGAAAATTATAAATCAATACTTTCATCAAAATAATCTAGAACGTTTCGATATATTCCTACTCTATAAACATTTTAAATCGACTGGAAGAGATATCTTTGTTTCAATTGTGTTATATTTTATAGCAATAAGATTTCAAAATCAAATTAAATATATTAGTGGTTTTACAAATGATGGAATTATGATTCTCGTTGCGCTAATAGTGTGTAAAATTAAAATATTATAAGGTCAGTAGAGCTTTTTGCCAATTTAACTAGGTATATTAACCACGATGCTTTCTAGAGGCAAGAAGAGGTTAAACCGACTGGAATCAACGCAATTAAATACACTATATACAATATACTACATAATACTCAATTTTGTAAATTGGAATATAAAACATAATATAAAAAATAACTTAAAATAAATGAATTTATATATTTAGTTGGTTTGCCAATTCAATATAATTCAATGGTAAATTTGCATACGGGTTTATTTATAGCTATTATCCAGCCCAAGAACCTTATTTACAAATTCTATTGACAAAAGGGATCGCACATAGCTGCTCGCATAGTGTATGTTAAGTCATGTATTGTGGGTACGTAATAAATAGCAAGATGGGGAAACGCCTTGTACACTAGACGTTTTCGTCTTTTCAGCATATTCTTGTTTTCGGACGCAAATAAACTTTACTAGCTCTAAAACTTCCGTCCCGACTAAATAAGTACCTATTCTAGGAAAATTATGATTTGTCGGTCCCCAAAGTACGGGGCTGAATAAATTTTATTAAATCCGGGAACAGTTTACGAGCGAGCCACGTCAGCGCTGCGTCCCATCTACGGGATAATGTAGGGTTTTTAATATAATAAATCATTGTGTTCTCAAGCCGAGGCCCGTTGAAGAATACTGAACGTAGCCGGCTGTCATAACTAGTTATGCTATTAAAAATCTAATAGTTATTATAGAGCTAATATTAATTTCTGAACTTGGCAATATGTTATGTAAAAGAGACGACTTCGCTTGGGTTGAATAATAGTCGTTGATAGCCTACATTTACTTGAACTAAAGTTTTAAATTGCTCCATTGACTGCCTATACGTAAAATCCTATAAAATTCACATTTTATAATATTACGGAAAACTACCAAAATTGGAAATTGTGCTATGATAGCATGTATTAGCTACATTAATTATGATTTAATTAATGATTTAATAGAATTGTAGAAGGTGCATAATTTTTTTCACAAAATGAATGAGTTCCGCCTTTGGGTATTTTAGCTATATTTCTTTAGCCTGTTTTTTATTTATAAAATATGGGTCACTATATTTTATAAATAAAAAATATTATTTTAAAAACATCCCAAATCCTCTAATAATTTTTAAGCAACGTTACACTAATACACAAGTAATAATAATGGTAATATCCTATAACAATTCACACAGCGCCATCTAGTTCCGTGTCTGTCCATTTTGTGCTTGTCACAATTTTACTACAGATAAGTATAATATTATTTTCTGTACATAAAAATAATGTAATTCATTTTTGTTGTTTGTTTCGATGATTTGAGTGTTCAATGTAGTGGCAAGATTAAGTGTGGCGTCTCCTTCCAGAAGATTAGCAAGAAGTGATTTGTCATAACAATATTTTGTTTTTGGTAATATTATGGTATACGATACATTTAGATTATTTACTTTCCAGTATAAAATATATTTTGATTTTTGTAGAAGATTTATATCATTATTGCAATAAATTTAGCAAGGTGCTGTTAGTTAGGAAACTGGTTCATTTTTGTAATTGTTGATAGAAAACATAAAAACAACTGTGAAATATGAGATGATATTGTCAATAACAAAGACAAATGACTATATAATGCAGACAATTTTACATTATTCTTAATAAAACCCTTTACATTATAATATTAGGTAACAATTACTTTCTTGAAAAATGTAGGTAGTTACACCTACACAAAATGTTATCAAAATACCTAGTCAATTTAGAGCGTGACAATAATACGGCCCACTTTGGCAAGATTTATGAAAGTATACAAGATAATATTCAGCTTTTATTACTTATTCCATCACAGAGTTACTCTCAGCCATTTCCCACACAGAATAAACAAATAAAGTAGAAGCAATTCCACCAATCCTTTCTTTTATGATAAGATACAAAGAAATAGCGACTATTTTATTAATATCCGTCGCGAATCATAAATTCTTCCAAAAAATAGATAGACGCTCGGGTAACTTTGCTATACTTACAAAATGTCTAATTAAGTAACATGACTTATTTATTTATAAAGCGGATTCCTGATTAATTTAGTTAAATTCTTACAGTATTTTAGATAAACCTATTATTTATGTTCAATAATAGTTAATTTCAAATACTTATGCATTAATTCTTCAATATAGTTCAAAGCGTAAGCATTTGTTTTATTTCTATAGTAAGTAAGTAAGTAAGTCATTTATTCGCATTATAGATAGATATGCACGTAACAATTATGCCCCAGTGACATTAGTAGGCTGCGCTGTAATAAGCCTTCTTTCAGTAGGCATGCAAATTTTATTAATAAACCTAATAATTACATATATTAATATCTACATTATAACAATTTGATACATATTAGATATTTAGAGTATTAGGGGAATATAAGCTGATTTAGTTTCAAAGGAAAAGTTAATTAGTACCTATATATATATATATATATATATATATATATATATATATATATATATATATATATATATATATAAACGAATGAATATATTATTATTTACTTAAGGAATATACAGAAATGAATGTCAAACATAACTTTCGTATAACACAGACACATGAATATAAATAAAAAAGTAATGAGTTTGTTTCTCATATTTATTTCTTTGTTAAGGTATCTAACTCATATTCTGTGGTTGAGATATCATGCTCTGAAAAGATATGGAGATAATTATGAAAATACTTCAAAACAAATGTAAAACTTTCTAGGTTTTTGGATGTGAATGTATACTTTCTATAAATGTTTATGATATATATGAAGAAACAGTACTCTTTCATTAATTTTTATTCAAAACATATACGTGAACGCCAGCATTTAAATTAAATTGAGATAGTCTTTGTATGTCTATTTCATATATTTCAGCCGCCAAGCAGCTTGGTCTGTAAGCCTTGTTTCGATTGAAGGGTGAGATATGACAGTCAAATTACACTGTTTGGAGGTATGACACTAAGTCCTTCAGAATGACAGCGCATGAGGGGGTATCACGGGCGTAACATGATAACGAGATGTTTGTCGTGCTATTCAAGTAAATAGGCCGCGGTTGATGTTAAGGCGGCCATATTAGCCTTTTCAGTTACTGAAAAAGAATCTATGATGGTCTCGGTACGCTAGTAATCTTGCACACGTTGTGGGTTCGATTGCTCGCACGGTGCAACCATTAGGATGATTGTTTGTATTGGTCTGGGTGTTTTCTAAGTATATTATGTATGTATTTACAATAGGGAAATCTAGTATTATGGTTATAATACAAGCTCTGGTTCCCATTTACTGCAAAATACATAGGTTTTGTGGTAAGACGTCTGTTACTCAGTCATGCTTAAACAGATACTAATGGATCTTGGTACACAAATAGACCATAATATATATATTTTATGTAGATACAATGACAAATAACTGATGGCATGACAAATGGTAAATGTCGCCTATATACATGTACATGAACAGCACTACAGACATCACGTTATCATGTGACATTTCTTAGAATAGAAACTCTTTTGCAATTTCAGCGAAATATTATACATTTAAATGTTCTGCAAATTAGCTAGTGCTCGATTCAAATATTTGTCTTTTAATGCTTGTACCACGTATTCACTAAGTATTTGTATTACTTAGCGAAATGAGATAATAGAAACTCACTGCGATATTTGTCAGACTGAAATTCCCTACCTTTCAGCTATCATTAAAATAAACGTATGAATTATAATACCGGGCGCTTGCAAAAATTATCGCATTTCCCTGCACCTACAAAACCGAATTAGCCAGGAAAGTTAGAGCGGTGAGGGGCGCCCCGACGCCTGATCCCGGCGCACCGCAATTTGCCTCCAAATTCACATTCCTACGTATTTTTGCAGCATTATTTTTAAATTACCAGCACTGGCTTGATGGCAATTTTATTTCCTCCCGACGATGCAGGAAATGAGCAAAACAAGGCATTGCGGATGGAAATTTGGATATAGTACGCTTTTTTTTAGGATTTTTTTCTGTACAGTGTACATTGCGCTGCTTGATTGCTGCTCTAGATTTCAAGTTGTAAACAATACGTATCTTGCAATCTATCTACGACGTAAGCTGGAGCTGTGTGGTTTTATTTACAAACACTATTATTATGTAATGGTAACATTTCATTTTACCTATGATATTGGTAATACTCATTCCTAAATTCTAAGGTTTTTCTTCCCTATTTGAGTAATAAAGAATTCTAATAGGCTAGCCTGTAATTTTAATATTAAATATAAGTTGCTATAGATTTTCTAATAATCAAGTACGACGAATTTTAAATCCTTATTTATGAATTCAACTTATGGGCATTTCTTGCAACAAATATGAAAATATTTTTTTAGAAGAATATCAAACATCAAGTTCAAGGGAGTCGTATAAAACGTAAAAGCTATGTGTTACTTTTGATACAGGAGCAAAGTGCCTTTAAAGAAGTTTCAAAGACGATTGTCGGGTGTTGGAGAAAGAAACTTAAAGATTTGTGTCATTAATAATTCGGAGCACTGCAGTGGTGATGCAGGGTAGCTGGAAGTTTTGGAACACCGCGTTACTGGATAAACTAATTGACAGGAAAAGTTTACCGACCAAAGATACTCTGTTAGAGTTTTAGAAGTTTTTTTTATTCTTTAAACTTCATACAATATTACGATTTCGATGGTCTAACTGTTTAGCACATGGTCGCGGGTTCTTAATTTTTTCATATGAGGATTATGATTTGCTAGGTCTTAGTATTTTCTATGTATACTATGTGTGTTTTTACAAAAAAATGTTTATGTATTTCTATCAGTTATCTAGTACTCATAACATCAGCTCTGCCCAGCTAAAGTTCAGGGTTAGGTTACTGCAAATTAAATAAATACTTGGCAAACTGAGGCCAGAACTTAACTAAGATTTGCAAGTATTTCAAAGTTGAAGAAGACACGCCACTATACATGCTATGTGGTTGTAGCTCATTCAAGGAAAAAAGGAAATATATCTTTTGGAAAGTACATGCTCCTGAGGAGATAAAAACCATTACTTCAAAGGATATCTGTCAATACTTATTCCTGACGGGCGTAGATGGCGAACTCTGAAAAAAAGGCGACCACAATAGATCGTACGTACGCACGTCGTAGTATCGTTTGAAACACTCTATAATAGGCCAAACTCCTCAGTAGCCTCAATTGCTATATAAGATGGCGTTATTATGCTTTTGTATCCTGTAACTGCTTGGCTGCAGTAACATGTCGACAGAAGTACTCACACAGAGAACTTTGTTCGACGTCTCTTGCTCATCTTGGTTAAAAAATAACGCTGGAAATTAGTATAACAATGCGTGAAATAATAATTAAGCTGACCTTAAAAAACAGTAACTGCTATAAAGCTTATTTTTAATTATACATAATAAAAATAACGCTTTATTAAAATAATGCAGTTATCTAGAAAGAACAAGCTATAATTTTCAACTGCACCTTAAATATAGCATAGACGGGTTCATAAAACGAGTTTAACTGCCTGCAAGCTAAACAAGGAAGAGCTGGGTTTATTTCACGTGTAATTTAACAAGACGTTAGGTATTTCACAATGGCTCGTATACGTTTATGTATATTATAACATACAAAGTGCTACACACAGAAGAAGCAGTTTATTCCAGATCAACAGCAAATAAAATTCTAGTAGAAACTATGGGTATATATATATATACATAGAGGCACTGGACATCTTTGTATATGGAGGTGGACATAGATATATAAAATGAGAGAATGCATTAATGTACGAATATTAATGCATATATTGCAATTTTACAAACAATTTGAGTTAATAACAATAGTAACATAATATGAATAAATATCTGAATGAAATAATTTATTATTATACTGTGTAATAATATCGCTGAATGAAAATAATGTGAAATTGATACGATTACAGTTCTCGAAATTGTATTAATTTTCAATTAGTTTCGTAGCGATTATTACGTACTATATTATAATTGTAGGTACTCCACAATATTATTGGTATTATTACATCATTATTATTACATAGTATAAAACAAAGTCGCTGTCGCTGTCTGCCCGTCCCTATGTATGCTTAAATCCTTAAAACTACGCAACAGATTTTGAAGCGGTTTTTTTAAATAGATAGAGTGATTCAAGAAGGTTTATATGTATAATTTATGTACACCCGGGCAAAGCCGGGCGAGTAGCTAGTTATTATTAAAAGAAAAACATTGTGTCTCTCAAAACAGTGACGTTGGCGAAATTATTGATCAAAATTGGTACCAGCGATTTGAGTTAAAGAAGAAGAAGAATGAAAACTATTGACAGAATTGGAATATGACTCTTTCTATTGATCACCTGGATATTATTAGGTTCATTTTTCTTCTTTATGTTGTATATTAGAAGTGTATGTCATATATTGAAAACCAGTACAGAATTGGGAGTAGACATAAGGCTCTGTATTGACCATTCCTGCTTCATTTTCAGAGTAATTTATGTATGCCTTTAGAACCGACTAATACAAAAACCAAATTGTAATAATTAAATAGGTCTTACAAAAAAGACGCTAATTAACTCATTTCTTATGATGTATTAATTACTATACAATTTAATACCATTTAATGATAGTTGTCTACATAAGAGACAATAATTATAAACTCAATCAGTTTTTATCTATTGAAAACCTAACCAACAGTATGTCAGGAGATAATATACATGCCTATTACACGTTACACATTGCGATAAAGTGAAACACGTCTTTTTATGTTATGTCATACAACTGCCAACACTTCTTACAATATATTTCTATTACACATTGAAACGTTCAAGAATATAGTAGGTGTATAAAGTAATGCCTTACTTAACCTAGCATCACATTATTAAATTCAGCCGGACTATTGTCCTATGCAACTTTGTTACAATTAAAGCATTTCTAAACAACGGCGGTAGGTACGAATATGCAATAGTCCAACTAGTAATGTAAAATAGGCTAAATTTTAAGACTGGCAGTCTTGAAATCTAGCTTAGTTAGTTGGGTAACATAATTCAAATTTTCCTGAAGTTGTATATCATACTAAATAATTAGATATATTAGATCATCAGGCCGTAAGTGCATTTTCTTCCATGCTCCATATATAAGAAATACTACAGAAATCTAAATAGTATTTAAGTCTACCTTAAATTGCATTGCAGTCTTTAATCAAGCTAAATTAAACTTTGTAATCGGTATTTTGAAAGAAAATCTCATTAATCCAAAATAATTTGTTCCAACTTTAACGTACAATTTGTACAACGGAAACCGGTTTAATCAAAACCTTAGGAACAATAGAGTAATCAGATGTAATATAATTTTCGCGTTCATTATAACTCCATCTTGGGAGAAGAAATTACTCGTGGTTGACTGCAAATGAAAAGATCACAATCGCGGTCTATTACAGGGGATGATGACTAGGCATTCAGATATTCGCCAAGAATCACAAAATTTTCGCTTTCTTATTATTTCTTTATCCCTACTTCATACGTCTTCGGGTAACGTCAGCGAAAAGGTACGCAGCTAATATCTCGCGGGTATATAATTGTAATATATTAGTATCGATGTTGAATATCAAAAAGACACAATAATATATACCTTATAAGTTCTATGGGACTAACTCTTCCTCCATTCAATTAACTTTTCGTCGGTCCGCAGTGTTTGAACGTATGTTGCCAGGGCCAGTGGTCGTCGTTTGTGGTAGATTAATTATTTTTTAGAAGATAAATATATCTACTAATAACTATTCAACAAAGATTTCTCATTATCACTAGGATATAGTTCATAATATGCATAATTTAATGCAGTTTTCAGCAATAGATAAACTGATTCAAGAGGAATGTTTATATGTATATCATAATGCAGAAAAGCCGAGAAATTTAAAGATTTTTAATGCACTTGTGCTTGGGCGGGTCGCTAATTAATAAATCTAAAAGTTATTTTCTTCTTCAGTAATTACTATTTAAACGTATAGAATTTACAATTGCCATTATATTCAAACAGTATATTATGGTTAAAATATATAAGGAATGCACCAAACAGTATAATGTAACAAATATTAACTCGACCCAATGAATGAATGGGTAGATAGATATTATTTATTTTTTTATCAAAAAAAACCTGTGGCTGTTTTTTCAAGTCTCAGAGTAAAAGGACGATGAAAGTTATGAGGGTAGGGGAACTCTCGTAAATAGCGGGGGAGAATAGAGGATAAAGGAATAATATATCAATACGAATCTTTAATATTCGCGCTCTGGTACCGTAAATCAAAACGAATGAAACCCGATCATAAATCAAGTGGTTTTTTTACGTATTTTTACATTAAAAAAGTAATTGAATTTGGCTTTTGGACGACCACATTGCATTGGTGGTACAAGGGATGAATTATTGTACAGCCTATGTCTAAATTGTATTCATTCGTATATATTTTTTTTCAACTGATAAAGGATCTTGCTCGTATCTCAGATTGGACTCGCAATTTCACAATATTAACGGCAAAAATATTCATGGATGGAAAAATTGTTCATTTTAATAAATTAAACATAAACAATTCAAACGTATTTTTCTTGATAATAACCTTACTTTCTGTTATATTTGTTTAGCATCAACTAAATCTGAAAACTTATTGATATTTTAATGAACAAAATTATTATGTCTCCAAACCATTTATGAAATACTATTAGCCTAGAAGTATGGAGGGTGGATGTGTCTGTATTGGTGAACTTTAAAAGAACATTATCAAAGTATGTATATACTAAAGAATATTTCTGTACAAGGACAAAACTTACCATCTCGAAATAATGAGTCCCAGATGCTATACAAACTACGGTTAATGACGTTCATTATACACTTAATAAAGTTTGAATCTTATACTCCTTAATTTTGTAGCGAGTTTTAATATAAGACGACTTATGCAAGAAATATGCAATTTCAACCCAAAGTTTGCACCTGTTTAAGCACTTCCATAAAATTTGCGGTACAAACGCTTTTAGCTCGTGCATGTGTGCCAAATTTTAAATTAAGTTACAGCGATCATCTACATAGTAATTTGTTTTTGTAATTTTGCAGTGGAAGTGACTTTAATGCTTTATCCACTTCGATAGAAAAGTGATATACATTGCTAAGAAGCCACAGACTGAATACATTTGTATTATATATACATATATATATCAATAAGTAATGGTGATAGTATTGTTTTATTACGTTCTGTCTCTATTTATAGGTATATATTATTATGCTTATTACAAATAATAATAACAAATAAATCTGAACAATTAACACAGCGCCACCTAGTCCCACGGTAAGCAGAGCAGAGTATTATGGGTATTAGACAATTGATTTAATATTTGGCTTTCTTTTTATAAATACATACATAATATACATAGAATACACCCATACCGATACAAACAATCATACACATGTATACAAATGTTTGCACCGTGCAAGGAACCCAACACAGGACCATCAGAAGTAAAGCGGGTCACGCTAAACCACTGAGGCTGAAATGCACAAGTATTAACATTGAATCTACATTTAATCAACAGATATATACCTTCACGACTGTTACCCCAGTAGCCAGAGGTATTATCAATGTCATCGTAAGCGCAACACTTGTCTACCATTTTGATAGGTATGCACATTTGAATTCAACACGATGGTGCTGACCCTATAGTCATCTTTCTGATGAATTTGTTTTGTTATCGGTGTTTTTTTTTTGTTTTATGTAAATTGCTATTGGAAATTAAAGTGCAGATTTAAACTCTTTCACTTTGCGCTTAAGTCGAGGTAGTTAGCTCGAGGGTCTCGATAGTTAATTAATAAAAAGAAAGTATAATTAAATTGAAACATTATGACAACTGGCAGAGAAACCATGTTTTCGCGATAGCGAAATATTTCGTATACATACATTTTAAATGCTGAGTCCCCTCTCGTTCTTTGAATAGGGATGTATACTTACCAACTGTGCCACGGTTTTTCAACAGTTCCATCTTCCATGTTACATGTATATGTAACACGCTTCAGTACTGGAAATTAGATTAATGTTATTTTTGCTCTCAACCGACTGAGAACGTGATGATTTTTATAGAACTGTACTTCTTTTTACGTACATCTTTACTATGTCCTTTTTCAAATAATAGATGTTTCGTGTGGCTTACATCGTTTTGAATTAATTTTAACTAGTGAATATAGATAATTTCGAATAGCATTATTTGTATTATTAAACCAAAAATGCTATGAGTTTCAATGGAATATCGCATAAAATTTTAGTGAAATCGTGATATAATATTGTATATATAATATTACACCTCGAGCTTTTCGTGAAAAATATTTTTAATTGGCTAATTGTTGTATAGTTTTCAGGAAAATGGAAAGAATAGTACGAGTTATCGATAGGGGGGGAGTGATCGAGTGGGGGTGCTGGGGTACAATCAATAATATCAGCGACTTTCGCATAAATTAAAAAAATATGTTTTATACCAAAATAAAACAAATATTTCATAATGATATGTTTTATGCTTATTTATGAACAACCTATTGCTGAATTGCGAGAAGTATCTTCAATATATAGCTATAAATAATTCACAATATTTCACTTAATATGTTGTATATTGTACAAATAACTGCATTTTAACTATGCTCTACGAGTACGAGTCTAGAGTGTACGAGTCACTTTACATGAATACAAAATCGTACATAAATTTTAAGAAAGTAATTATTTGGGTGGCTAATGATAAACGTATAATAAATAGGCTTAAGCGCCAAAGTAATAACTTAGCTAATTAAGAACCCTCATTCCGAACTCTGAGTAGTTTCACAAATTCATCAGTGTTCTGTTATAGATCAAATCGAACAGTCGACGTCTCGATACCTCCGAATTGGCAATAAATTCAGCCCAATCTCGCCTACCAGGTTTATTTTACTGTCGACCAAAGAATAATTCAAATTTCCACTCTGAATATTAGAGAAGTTTCGTCAAGTTCCACTTTCACAATAGTCCCCTCTCACAAACTCCAGTTCCAAATGCCGTTATTCAAATTTTACTTTTGATAAGAAATTGAATAGATATCTGGAAAGCGAAATGTTGCCGAATTTAATGGCACCAATAAAATTTATAGATTTTACAAGCTATTCAATGTTTGTAGAGTCATCTTGAGTTTATAGATTATTATTTGTAGTTTTGTTGCCATTCGTCTTCAAAATATCCAATAACTGCCACAGCTACGTAGGAATTTGATAAATTTGCAAAGATGCAGCTATTTCAAAGCTTTCAATTACAGTGTGTAATAGACAATTAATTATAATATGTTAAGTACGAGTTGTTGAGACTGAACAGAAGATGGTGGTAGATATGAAATAAATATTACGAACAGACAAATTTACTTACTGTCTTAGTATGTTTCTATTAGGTACTCTTATTAGTGAACATAATAGTACTGTACGACATACAATTAATACAAGCAACAACTTAATATAGATAAAATAGCGGGAGACGAGAAATATATTGGTACTACGAAAGCGGCAGCGAATGTAATTTTGTCTAGACGATACGAGATCGTCGAAACATTTATAAGAATGAGTCGATTCTTCGCCAACATACAGATGCAATCCATTAAATCCGACTCACAGCATCCCCAAATCTAAAAGTTCGAGAAGTCTCGATTCTCCTTTTATGTGTAGTGATTTTATTAACTTATATAAATAAATATTGTTGAAACGAAGGTCACAACCTACTCAGTGTGTATAAATAATAACTTCACACTTTTGTGAGAGTTGGATAAAAAAATATAGGAGAGTTAGAGATGAGATTTTATGACTGATGAGATGAATGAGAATAATGTAGTGTGCAAAAAAATACAACTATAAAATTGAAAACAAATATAAAAAATACAGCAAGGAGTATTCAGCTAGAACTTTCACAATTTTATGTTCATATAGTGGTAGTAAGAGGCGTTGTTTTTTTGGTGACCATTGTGGTCTTGATGTCAACATCTCGAAGCATAACAGATAAAGAAAAATGAAACGAATTCTGATCTATCATACAAGTTAAGATAGAAATGGTAAATCGGTGTATAATTGTACATATACCTATATGTATAGTTACTGCAAACCTAGAGTTTATTTCGATTATTTTCTATCCAAAAATTTTTGAACCTTTTTTGATATTACTTTTTTCTTAGGGACGGCCACATAGTGTCCCCAAGAGTATCGAAAACACATTTGTAAATTGAAATGGAAAAAGAGGTCGAAACTCGTAAAGGGTGATACTCGTAACTATAAGTTTGTGATGGGAGATACACAGAGTAAGGAAAACTGTTTAAGTAAGTATCCACAAATTGCTATTTCTTCCCTTTGGATATTTTTTCCTTTTTTTTTTTTACCTCAGGATAATTTACACAGCGACATCTAGACCCATGTTAAGCTAGCTAAAGCTTGTGTTACGGGTACTAGAAAACTGATACAAATACATAGATATATTTTTTTCGTAAATACATACATAATAATATTGTACGATACAAACAATCATACTCAGGAATACAAATGTTAATGCCGTGCGAGGAATCGAAACTGCGACCATCGAAAGTAAGGCGGTGTGCTAAACCACTAGACCACCGAGGTCGTCGTAAAATTTACCAAATTAATAATTATACCGATCATAATGTTTACCAAATATATGCATCCGTTGTATGCATTGGTGCTGTTGGAATCTTGGTTGAATACTAACATAAACTGTGTTGTTTCATTATGTATGAATGTCACGTATTCTACCTGTTTCTTTAACCGAGTGGGTGATGATGCATAGGTACATATACTTATTACTAGAATTCAATAAAATGCCTCTAATATTTTTCGAAACTAAGCCACAAGTATTAATGATGTTAATGATCATAATTTTTGAATAAATTTACACGAATATATCTAGCAATGATACCAAACTCTATTATGATATATATATATGTATATAAACAATAAATTTACTAGATTCAGTTGCGCTTTTTATGTGGTAAATATATCGTCAGACTCAGAAATCAGATTGGAAAACTGTATTACGACGAAATTTGCGCCGAACGCTTGATTGCGCATTCATAATAATCAATATTCATTCATTCCACACTTTACATTGTTAAAACATACGTAATGCAATGAAAAGGCTCAACAGTGAATATATTAAAATAAAATCGGCTAAAAGCTTGCATCGTGTTTATATGTGATCTATTAAGTACACATATAAGTACAGATATATCCGAATTTATTGTATAAGTTATTGATGTGAAAAAATTATAATATTTATATATAAATCTCATAAAACAGGGAATTTCTACTAAATTCGCGAAGATGTGTAATCTCACCTGATTCATCCAAATTAATACTTCCCTGATACACCACTAACGTACAACATGCTATCTTATATGTGGTATAAATTTAGCGCAGGCAAGTGTGCCGTTCCATATATATAACAAAATAATCCAATCGATTCCGATACTTATGTACCTAAATAGTACATAAAATCAATGAAATAGATATGACATAAAAGTTAAATAGTAGTGTTAATATAAATTGTAAATACCAATTAATAACAGCGTATCTTAGCGTACATTCGGGACATTTTTTATGTGACTTAAGGTATTTGTATTGTTTAAATTGTTGTGTACACCATAGTGTGTTACTATTACCACAGATAACATAATATTACATACTATTAATAGACATAGTCTGTTATAAATTGTGTCCTAGGAAAAATACGTTATTACTATATTAATAAAATTGCTATATATTATTGCATCTGCTTTTTATTCTTGATACAATTCGTTGTCGAAAGAAAAAGGCCTACAAAATAAATCCATATTATAAAAATAATATATTTTATATATATTTTTATATATATTTTATATAGTTTATACACGTATATAAATACTATAAATACTGATAATGTTATCCATCTCAAGCATAATGCTACTATACTATATTTGTTGTATTTTATACTTATTATTAAACAAAGCTATAGTCATTGACTAATTATTTTCATTGCTTCATTGCTTAAATTGATTCAATGAATATATGTTTTCATAAATGTAATAAATATATACCTACATAATAATATATTTCATTTAATTAAGGTACTTGTAGGGGAAACCTTAAATAGATATTGCCCTTGGCCTCCACAAACACTGAGATGGTAAACATTATTAATAAACCTAATTAATCCGCGATACCAAAACAGTATACCCCTTCCACGTACGGATTTATTAGGGAAATCAAATGCGTCATACAAAACAAAGGAAATAATTGCTATAATCTTTAAGATTTACAGCAAAAACAGTAAACAATCTTTACAAAATCATTATGACATCAACGTCTGATAATATAAAAGGAAGAACCATAGTCATTTATTAAGAATTATGGAATATATTAGGTATGTAATACGTATACCTAAATATACAGTTGAGTTCAGAAGTTTTTCTCTATATCAGGATTGAAATTATTAAAACCATCGAAATGGTTATGTAGAATAATTTTGACCTCAAATGATATATCTATTGATCTATACTGATACATATATACATATTATAAACTGGTTATGTCTTAAATTAATAGTGTTGTTGTAAGTAAATATATTTACTTGTCGATGAAATAGTACATAATTGGAGAAAATACATTTTGGAGAAGATTTTTATGATTAGACATACATTGTGTCTAAAATTTAAGTCTAAAATAACTAAAAAGGTTAAGCGTAATGATGTCCGGCTCATCCGTTATACTCGTGAACGGGTGCTGCTTGTAGGGACTGGTCTGCTCTGATAGTTCTTTTAGTCACTCAAGTAACTACTAATGTTAATTTTGCTATTTGGAGATATTTATTCTTACAAAAGATAAATTATATAATACTAAATAACATTTATTTAAAAGAGCAACACAGAAATTGCTTGCTCAATCATGTTGTGATGAGTCTACGCTATAAAAACTATTTCAATAATATTTCAGTAACTAAAGTCGGATGTTAAATTTCGTATTCATGGATATGATCGGACCATATTCGATTACATTTCCCACAAATAACCTGTTTGTTCTGTATGTTATCGTTTCAATAGGACGGTTAATAGTGAAGCGCTGCGCTCTCGGTTCAATATGAGCAAAAATCAATTTTGTCCGTCCTCGGCTGAATGCTTCTTTTGTGCGACAGTGAAAGGTTATCGCTGTTCGTTTTCACGGATCACTAGTGGAGATGGCCTAACTCGTGAGGGGGTGACATTGTTCTAACAAGGCCGGCTGCTATATACGAAAGGGGCTTAGCGATTATTGTACCCAACGGAAACTAAACGGTAATGGATGGACGTAACTAATATTTCTATAGCAACACTCTTAAGTGACGACGGCTACCATGAAATTACTATTATATGTACTTTTAGACGTGACAAATAAAAAAATATATATTCCATTGTTGCAGAATAAGCAGCAGTGAGTGGATTTGACAATGTAAGTAGGTACTATTTAACTATCTATTTTTTAGTATACCAGTAAATTGTTCCCTTATATATGTTTTTATTGGTTTGCCTGTTGTCTATCAATGGGAAGCAAAAAATATATGTGATAACCATAGTTATTGAAAATTACAAAATATTGTATATTGAGTCGTTCTAATTCGGTAAAAACTTCTAATAACACGAATTCAATTTTTGAAAATACACAAAAAAATTAATATTTATACAGTCCGCTTCAAATAAAAAACAAAATTCACTCAGAAATCATTCATTTCGTATAACGATGGTTGTTTGAAAACTAATTCTTGACCTTTTTACCCGATAGCGAAGTATAAAGGGCATCCCTAGTAAACCCTTTAGACCTTTTGAATGGTGCACATGTGTTATATGACATTTAAGAGAATTATTACCCCTCATTATGACGCCCAAGCGGATTGTGACTGGTGCTGTAACATTTCTGCTATTAAGCCAACATCTAATATGAAAACTCACGTGTTTTTTACTCGTTTTATGTTTATTACATAAATTGTGTTATTACTTATTTTGTAGGTGGGATTTCATTCAAGATTTCAATTTAAACGGTAATATCGGAACGACGGGCCACGACGTGAAAATCGGTTCCAATTTCGCTACACACGAGACGATTAGGAAGCGATCCAGAACGTTCTCCACCAATGCTTCTAAATTGCCCCTGAATTTAAGGTTGTGTTTTGACCGGTTTAAATTAATATAGCATAGCATAATAAGTCAATTATTTTATAAGAAAAATATTAGATTTTTAATACACATATTACCTACTATTTATATTACAGTCAAGTGATGAATACGAAGAAGTCTAGGCAGAAATAGGCAGTGCAATATCTAACACAAGATAGCTCATAAGTAACATTAAAGTAATGTCAGAAAACATATAGGTGGATATAGTACAGCGATAGTAGACAAATTTTCAAATTGAGCTTGAAATGAGAAAACCCGAGCGAAATTCACCCTTCCCTTCCTTCTCTGCGACACTTAGACGGTAAAGAGGTTACAACTAAGCAAATTGCATCTGAGGGAAATCGTGCCAAGTTTTATAAAAAAAAATCTGGTGTTATTACTGACAAATCACAAGCATAAAAATTCTATTAAACACTTTAAATAAGCAAGTTATTTTAACATTGTAATGTGTTATATAGGTATATTTTTTCACCCATATTATGTAATATTATGTTATCTGTGCCCATATGCTCTATTTATAATTGTCTACATTACTGTATTAAACATATGTATGCCTTTTCAATTAACCTATTTCTGTTTTCTTTTATTGTATAATGCAAATAATTATTTATCCAGTTACCTCTCTAATTATTCGTATTAAGTACGAACTATTGCAAATTTCATTTAACATGATAACTTTCTAAAAACATTACGCTAGTTCTTACAGTCATAAAAAAATAGTCGGAAATGATAACTACTTTTTCTTACTTTTTTGTCTAAACGAGAGTTCTATATAATTCTAATTACATCAAATTTACTTGCGAATTTCCACCATACAGCCGAAGCAGTAAATATTACACAAAGGTTTGGCAATTTGAAGTGAGGCCGTCATATAGCTCGAAGAATCATCCATTGGTTTCGAATCGGTACCTAGGTAAATACAGTGTAGAACAGTCCCCGTAGACTGCTAAGGTAACAGTCCGGTAGAGGGCAAAAAAGACTTTCTGATAAAATAAAAAATTGTAGCTCTAAAATATTTATACAGTACTTCAAATTATTATGGCAATTAAAAAAGGTCTCATTTTAGATACTCACTGAAAATATTAATTTCAACGACTAGTGATACATAAGTTACTACATTTTTTTAAGATATCTAGTGAATGTAAGTTTAAAACAGTATCTGCTTAATCATGTTCAAAATAGTGGTATCGAAAATATAGTATCAATATATAAGGCACATTATTGTTCACTGCAGGAAGCGGATCTGTATCTGTAAAAGAAAAATAGATTTTTAATATGTTTATGATCAATATTTAAATACGTAAGTATATAGTTGCATAATAATATTGTGCATATTTGAAGCTTTCGTTCATGACTCTATTTGCTTATCAAAAATTCTGGAGTTACCAAATTATCGAATCTAAAAATTTCTAAACAAGTCATTAGTCTACAAATAGATAAATTATATCTATATGCAAGCTGTAACTACGATATTTTGTTAGTGTCATATATCCAAGCAATAATTTTTATGCAAGTAGCAAATACTTGGCCGGAGCGCACCTCGCTCGTTTTAATCAAAGTCGCAATATCGCTTCGTTTTATTTCAGTTTTCATTTCAAGTTTCATAAAGAAACGTTCTTTGAGGGATGGTAACAAAGCACATGCCTTTTCATTCGTTATAACAAGGTGTGGAGAGAAAATTCCATTTAATACGGCTTTTAACATAGCAAACGTTTATTCAAGTTATATATTGTGTAATGTTGAGAAATGCGTTGTTTCCTAATTAGGATAACCTAATAATAACATGTAATACTAAAGCAAAAAATTACACGGATAATTACGTTTTATATAGTAAGGTAACGGATAGAACACTATATTCAAAATAAAAAAACTCGTAGGTCTATATATTATTATTTTTTGTGTTGTTACTAGTTTAAGCTGTTATAACTATTTATTATTTTGTACCTATTTTCCCATTAATCTTTCTTTATTTTACCTCCAAAAGATCTGCATATATAACACTTGGTATAAGTGATCATAATTTATAATTTATTATGTAATTTAGATTATTAGTATTAGTATTAATACAACTAGTACTTATAAAGAAATTTGTTTTTTTCATAATTTCATATTGATAACAACGTGCAAATATGATACATACCTACATATATTTTTAAAGTGTAGATATAAGCATAAAGCTGCTAAAGATACTAGATATAAGGACATAGAAATAAAACATTGTAATTTCAAGCAACAATTTGTCATAGCAACTTTAAAATAAGAGTAACACGAAGTTTTCAATTTATCAAGCGGAGAACTTTGTCATTTTGAACTAGGGTACATTCTCATGAATAATAGTGCACTTTATGTGACAGACGGGGTTCCCAGAGATATTCGTGTGAATGGCACAATACACGTCCAACGTACTAAGGGGCTTTGTCCACCGCAAGGAGCTCATCTCGACAGAAAGGACTCTAGAATAGGATAACGCCTTTGACAAGGGTGTTAACAAATTATTTTGCACGTTAATTTAATAGTAATATGAAAATTAATGTAGGTATTAGTAACCTAGAAATGTTGTCACAAAATTTTATAGTTGTAACTATTGTCATAAAACTATTTATTACAGCGCATATTAATAATGTCATAATACTTAAACAATTTTCTATTATTATCGTTGTAAAGCTAATGAGGACTATCATTTTACTGGAAATTGGCACAAAACTATATTAGGGCTAAGTCTATTCTGGGTGCTATTTATCTATTCAAATCTTGATGTGAATTATAATAGTATGCCACAATGTACTAGTCCGTATAAATTTAATTTAATATAGTACTTAGTTAAAAAACCTGCATTATTTAAATAATTATGCAAGCATGTTATACATTTAATATTTCTGTTGTATAAAAGTAATTTGTTTTATTAATATTTCATATTTTTATAGTATATAAGTAAAATAATACATATACCTTTTTGAAAATATTACAGCATATCATATTCAGAAACATTTTCGAATGTCGAAATTACGGTGATCTCAAACCACGTAAAAACAGAGTAGGATACTAACTTTGTAGTTATATAGTATGGTTACTTAAATAAAAATTAAATTTGGTATATTTTAAGTACAATCAAAGATTAATAATAATAAATAAGTTTATTATGGCATCAAGAGTCCATTTTTTAGTATTATAGTGAGCATTGCAACTAAATATTAATTATAATTAATATTTAGTTGCAATGCTCACTATAATACTAACAAATGGACTCTTGTCTCTAGTTGCAATAAACTAATAGTGTACAAGTTGTTACATCTTTACCTAATAAGTATCCTAATAAAATGTTGTGAAATTAGTTAAAATTTTTTCATAAATATTTTCAGGTCAATTTTTTTCATCTTAAAAAAGAACCTATAGGTATACTTTACCGATATCGAGTTTACCATCAATTCCACACATTCCCGCTCCGTTGCACCTTTTAGAGTGCAATAAAAATAATCTTCTTTGTGCAGTGGTCCGGTACAACATACATACGAGCAGCGGCTACAAAAGCTTATATAACATACGTTATTTCAGTTTGATGTTGAAATGTTACCAATAAATGGATGGGGTTCATGTTTTAATTGAGAGATTAATATTATTGGAAAATATATTGGACTGTAGAGTTCAGTGTAACTCGTCTGTGGTTTAAATCTTTAACGTATTTCTGCCGTGAAGTGTTAGTAAACGGGTTGATATTTTTTAATCTATTAAATCAATTTCAAAACCTAATTCAAATCATCAATCGGAGCATATAAATAAATTAAAACCACTTTATATATCTTACAGATATATAAACAGTTATGTAAAATATAGATATATAGGCACACACCGCTATGCATGACAAATAGGTAGCCTAGAGAGAAAGCTTATCATTAATAGTAATCTATAAGAGACATCATAAGAATTATGAGGGGTGATTAAAAAATAATCTAATCTGCTTAACACTATGAAAGAAACATTATTGATAGTAAAATGTAATTAATGAGGATGGTTTTTGTATAATAAATTAATTAACATGACCGCGTGAAATATGTAACCACAATACAAAATCATTTTGTCCGCAAGCAGTTGTAGTATTCATTTAACGATAATATAGCTAATTTGTAATATTTTTTTATTTTAAAAGTTAAATAATTATTATTCTAGTAAATTAGGTGGCCTCGTCTCGCAAATTAAAGTATCTCTTTGGTTCAGGAAAGGATGTTCTGTATTCTTAGTTTAATTTTATTTGTTTATCTTTTACACATGAAAAAATGCACAGATTGGTAAATATGTGACATATATTTAATTTTACCGTATTATTTTATATTCCTTAATCAAATCTTTCATATATCCTATTCTTTAAATGAAAGTAACTTATTTTTAAAGCACCGGGCAACGCCTGATGATATTTTTAAAGCACTTTTTAACAAAGCTACGAATATATCGGTATGTATTTTCAAAATATTATTTATATAAGTATTTATTTTTATCTGATGAAATGCCAGATATATTTAATATACAAAATTTATTTTTTTAAGAAAGTGCCCGGTATATATGCCTCAATATAAATAAGTACATATATTCATTACGTCAATATACCTGACACACTATCTTTGTACTAAAGATAGAGTAAGATACTCTGCATGTAGTTATATAGTAAGGATACTTAAATAAAAATAAATTATGTATATTTGTGACGTAGGTAGATGTATATTAAGACCGAAAATGAAAACACGTATACAATTACTTACACAAAACATAATTTTAATGTACAAGTATCTTACTCTAATAAATATATTTTGTATTTCATTTGTACAACAATAATGAATGATTTATTATATAAATATATACATTAAAATATATATTAACGCTTGCGAATAATATTGTCATTGACAAACAAGAAAATGACTTTATTCAGGAACGGTAAAAGCAATTAATAAAGAAAGCCTGGCCAGCTTGTTAGCATGCAAATACTGCAATCCACTGAAGATTCCACGGTAATGTTCAAGTCATTAGTGTTTGTTTCTTCCCACATTATGCGATTTACAGGAACTAAATTGTTAGCAAGCATTTTTTACGATACATCTCTGAATTCTGAACCAAACGGTAGATATACACATAAACCAAAAAAATGTGGTATGTTATATTTATATTTGTACACGACATATATTTAGTTCATTTTAATCAGTATTTTAAAATTCGGATTAAATGTTTTTGTTGATATACTAAATATAATAATATTATTTTATTTCATACAGGTATATTTCAGTATAATGAATACATTATTTGGTTCTCTGATTGAAATAATAATAACAGTCAATTAATGTAATATAGTATTCTAAATATTTTTTTTTATTTTCTCTGTTTTTGCATGTATTCTGTAGTTTAATTAGTCAATTATATATCACATACACCATATTACAACATACAACCATTTTAATACACATAATAAAAATAAAACATGCTTACCCAGATAATCTTTTCTTTCTGATCAGTCGCACAGTGCACGTATTGGCTTTATGTGGACTGCACAACTGCACAAAAAGGCTCTACAATACCAATGTAAATGACAATTTAATAATAGCAACCGTTTGTATCCGCAACATACAAATGCTTCATGTTATTTGATATAATTTTATTTTCATTATAATGAAAATCCTATAGTTAATGGCGGTATTATTGGTAATCTTATTTAATTATTTTAAAATAGTAGTTTTTTTTTCTTGACAATTCATATAGTATTATCATCCAAACTATATAAAACTTGTTATAATTAATTAAATACGTTTATTATGAAAATAAACGTAGATTATTGGAAACATCAAGATTAATACAAACAATCATGTTCTAAATATAAAATATTTTTATTTATAAAGTAGAAAATATCTAAGAAGATACACGGGTATCGCTCTGCAATTATTAATTTTGTTTCTATAGTGATAATAATCAATATCTACATCAATTCTGAAAGAAATAATGAAATGTGAATACCGTATATATACTGGATACAGTTAACTGTAATCTATGACGATTAAAATATGATTATATGTGACCAATAAAATTAGCGTATTATTTAATAAGCTGTCAATATTTTAATGCGTAAATAAACCTATTGAATTAATTTAATTTACAATCGCCTGTTTATTTCTACCAATGCCACTAAATGCCAACCAATTGTTCCCGGTTTCTCATTTCAACCATTTGTTTGCTTCAAATTTTCTTATTATGCGAAAATGGAACAAGCCCGCCGGGCGTTGTTATTCTATTTAGTTTTGATTAAATTCATCTTTATTTAAGAAGCCCTCGCCTTTCAACAAGCATTTGTTACTTGTATAATTCACTTGCTTTGTTTATGTTGTATAAATTTATACATTCCGATCCAATTCTATGTAATTTTCAAAGTCAGAGTAAATTTCATTGTTATGACTCTTTTAATATTATTAGTGCTCAAGTTTTCTATAACTTTCATGTCACGTTAATTCTTAATTAATTTCTGTGTTGCTTTGTAATGAAATAGGTACTGATTGAGATAAAACAAACACCGGCGTTTACTAAATTAATCGGAGGTAGAGTTTCATAATTTTTTTATTTTAATAATCGATATCCAATATTTTATTTTTTAATACTCATCCAATCTAAGAAAATTGAGTATTACTTCTATTAGTTAAATATTGTAGAAAGCTTTTATGCGTACACGATATATAGTAGAAATTAAACACGTATACCGATTGTTGAATTATAGATATTAAAATTATTAAGTATTAGCTATTCTGAAACGATACTGTTAATGTAATTTAAAACAAGAAAACAAATAAGCACTGCTGATTTTGTAAGTTGCCATCATGAAAATACTCGCAAACCTCAGATGAGGTATTATAGTGCCCTATGAAAACTTTATGAGGGAGGAGCATAGTAACTTGTGTGTTAATTGCCCACAAAAAAGATAATTTCGTGTCTTTTTATGATACGTCAACTGACTAGTGGCGTCTTTTGTTGTTAAAATACGAGTAAATTGAGTTAAACTTACCATTGAGATTCGTACAGATTTAAAATGTATTTCTTAATATATATTATATTTATTAATAAATAAAACATATATACAATAAAAAAAAAGTAAATTTGAATAATAATCAAACTCACGAATGCTGTTACATATGATTATAAACACTTTTGTACCTTTTCACAATAGTACTAGTAATTTATTACAGTATCTATAATAGATTAGTCAATAATGTCAAGCTAATAAAGTAGTAGCACTTGTACTATTGTTATGAATATCAAATTATGTTATATAAAAAATAACTTTAATCTTATTATTATGTCTAATTACAGACACTTATGATATATCAAATCTACCATTTGTCCAGCAGTTTCAAGCTAAGAAGAATACCCAGATACTCAATCTTTTCAATCAAATACATAATTGTAATAATACATATTAAAAGTAAAGTTTAGGATGAATACAATAACATGTGGTTACTGTATTCTATAAACGTAATCTCAATGTAATGTGCAATATATATATTTAGTGACATTATGTATATATTACTATACCATATACTATGTTTTCCGCGCTTAATATTTCTGTTTAATTCCACATTTTAGAGTATAGATAAATACTTGTGCTTATAGAATTGACATCGTTCGACAATTGAGTTTCGTTCAAATACAAAAATTTTTATTACAAAAGATTTATCTCTAAATTTAGAACACGCTGGTCTCTTGTAACTTGGTTATTCCAACATTCAGTATTGTTGCTTGGACCACGCGAGTCTGTGGTTTACCGACACCTGCCGGGTTTGGAATAATCACGACTTAACTGCTTACAATGGGATCCTGTAATGTGATCTCATTTATTTCAATGTCTACCTCAATAATTTGGAGATAGCCCTGAGCTATTAATCTCTATGACTAATACTTTGCATTTAAAATGAAACTGTTAATATTAATATATAACTGAATTCCATTAGAATCTGACAAAGAGGAATGTCAACGATTTATCATTTTAAACATAGCTATCTATTTCGATGTATCTAACATTCAATGGATCTATTTAGATAGCTACCTATGAATTAAGTTAATGAAATAATGCAATGGTCATCACTTTCTTATGAGTGAACCATTAGTTTTCAAAATATTAAATACTGGTTAAAATATATGTTAAATTCAATGTTTTCAGAATTAAAAGTGAAATAAAAAATTACAAATAAAAAGCCTAGCAACAGGGCAGTCTTTTATACTACTTACTCACTGGTGAAATAGTGTATAAATAAATTTATAGTCGAATTGGCGCCGTAGTATACAAATTTATTTACAGCTTAATCTTTTACATCCATCACTGTATGATAAAATTTAAAGATGTTTCATTATTATGTGGATAAACTAAAAATCTCAGGACAGTTAACACAGCGCCATCTGGAGCCAAGTTAAGCTAGCTAAAATTTGTGTTATGATTACCAAGTAACTGATACAATTACATAGATTTTTTTTTGTAAATACATACATATACATATTATACATAGAAAACACCCAGACAATCATACTCATATTTACTCATGAATACAAATGTTTGTGCCGTGCGAGGAATCGAACCCGCGACCATCGGACGTAAAGCGGTGTGCTAGACCGCTAGACCACCGAGGTCGTCGAAGTATGTTTTAGTTCTGTTTACGTTGAACCAATTTTTTTATTTCTATGATTAAAATACATTTGTCTTATTTATTAACTTATTTAATAACAGTAACTTGACATATGACAGGGGCGTGTCACGATTCACTTAATGCATACTGACAATGCGAGCAGGAAATAATAGAGATGTTTTTTCTATCGTTGATATTTATATGTCAGATCGAATTCCTTTCTTTGGCCGACTGCATCAGTAATCATTTTGACAATTACAACATTCATTATCTGATTTATATAATGTCAAAATGCTAATTTAGTTTTCGGAATATTTCTGAAAAGGTTTATGAAAAATAATATAATATACATTACCAGATTCTGTGTACCTACTATATCAATGTGTACCTTTGTCTCATTTATCTTCTATTTGATTAATATGGAAGAAAATGTATCTAAGAGATTTACAAATAAATTATTTTATATTAATTACACCGATATTTCTCTAAATTTTAAATAACAATCAGTTATAGAACAGTATTTGTCCTATATAAAAGTATAATTAAAATTAGTTAGTAATATTCAATCAACTATATAAGAAAAAGCTAATAAGTAAATTATTATTACAAATTTTCTCTTGAATGCGCTTACATAATCAAGTAGGTAATGTGGGACCTGCAATAAGTTGTATTCGGGTAAAACATAGTTTGTGCAAAGGTAATTTTGCCGGTCCGCGTCTGCTAGGCAAATATCTCGGCTTAACTTCGAAGCAGTATTAGGGACCATAGTGTATAAAAAGAACAGAGAAGTACGATTTAAAAATATGCATATTTTTTAACTTAATAATTGTCAGAATGCTATTATTTGATACAACTATGAGAATACCATATCACAAAAAGGGAAAAAATGGAGAGAAATAATGATTATTATACTAAATTATTATCGAACCAATTACAGATAACTTACAATAGCACTAGAAAAAGGAACCAACGTTTGTAACTTTTTCTAATGCTATAGACTAGTTCTATATCATAATAATTATACAATTAAATCATTATTTCTGGTTCTTTATATATAAAATGCAAACAGAAATATATATATGTTTTTGTAATAATAAGAATATGTAAACCATGGACTGTAATATCATAGTTGTGAACTTGGAATAAAATAATATCAAGGTGCATTTCATTCTTGCATGACTATATATCTATATATGATCTTTTTCTTTATTTATTTATGTATTATATATACGAACTTTTTAAGTTGATTATAATTGTAAATCTGTAAAAAACAAAAGAACGTGTGAGCCAGCTATAGACAATCGTAACAGTCGTAAATATATATGAATATCAGATAATATACGAGTACTATTCAATTATTTGCTTTGATTTCAGATATAAGAAATATATCTGAAATCAATGCAAATAATATAATATATGTAATACAGATTAGATAATAAAATAAAAATATGATATACATAATTAAAATATAATATACCTGATTGCTCATATTGATGACATAGATGTCTAATAAGACATATGTTGTATGTAAAAAAATATAATTTTGTCTACAATTTTTCTCGCTCTCGTATTCTCTGAGAATATTGCACCAAATACCATCTTACTTGCTACATTATCTATGGACGGAGCTTGCTGATCCCCAGACAGGCAAATAAATCTAGATTTATGTCATTGAGCGTTCCTTCAGCTTTATTGCTGGACTACCAAATCGAATGCGGCAATAAAACACATGAGAAACTATGAGACAGATTTGTAATACTCGACTTTTATTGGTTATTGTCTATTTACAGATAATAAATTCTTCATATCCTCGTAAATATCACCATAATTTATATTTATAGTTTTCTATGTTTATACATAGAAAAACAAATGGAAGCTAAAAACATTTATTAGATTCAAAAAAATGTGACCCCAAAAAAAGTACGGTATGACGTCAAAAGTTCAATGGCGAATCGGGTCATTTCAGACGACGATATTTGTTTGTTAATTATCTATTTGATCTTAAAGTAAAAAAAAGTTACAGAAATAAATATAAAACAAAATCATAGAAAATTATCACATGAAGAAACAATTTTATGTAATAGACGTTCATATTGCAAAATAAAATATTTCAAGCACTGGTTCAAGTACCAGTAATCTTAATCTAAGTAATCTTAATTACTTAGATTAAGATTAGTCTACGAAGAGATAATTAATATATTAATACGAGACGAGCTTCATACTCACGAGTAGATACGCACGTATTAAAAAAGTAAAAAAATATACCTACCATTATTCCCGTTTTGGATATATGAGTGAATATAAAATAATTGAAATTACAGTATTTGGAATCCATACATTGTCGACCATAAAACAAAAATGTGTAATTATCTATACTTTCAGCTTTAAACAATTTTTACTTTGGAAGATTTCAATGATCTAGTAGTATATTACTTCGATGGTAGGATGGTTCAGACTACATGGCATTGTGTGAATTGTTTAAAGTTATCATTATCATCATACACAGTATAAAGTCGCTGTCGCTATCTGTCCGTCCTGTATGCTTAAATCTTTAAAACTACGCAAAGGATATTGAAGCGGTTCTTTTTTAATAGATAGAGTAATTCTAGAGGAAGGTATACTGTATATATATGCATTGGTAATATACTGTAATACTGACCGAGAACATGTAAATAAATAAATAAATATATAATATATGTACACCCGGGCAGAGTCGGGGCGAGTAGCTAGTTATTATATAAAAATATATAGACAAACAAATAACCTTCTGTTTCCAAGTCGGCTAAAAATGAAAAGTGAAGTTTTAATTATTACCAGCGAATAAACTAGAGCACAAATTTCGGTTTACATGCAACGTTAGTAATTACTAATTTTCTTTGAACAAACAGCAACGTTATTAAAACTGGCAGGTTTTATTACACTGAATGCACGTAGAAGCTTTGTTCTACGATCCGTAAACCACATGCAATTTTCAACGAATATAATATTAGACAATATTATGTTCATAATTAGTTGTTGACTTTAGACAAAATAATATTAGAATTACCTGTATTTAACGACGAAGTTAATATGGGTAGAATAACACAAGATGAAATAGATGAAGATAGAGATAGATGGATGCTGATTGTTATTGTAAGCATGTAATATACTGTTTGTTACTCAATATTTTTTTGCTTATTTATCAGATAAAATATGGTTTATGTATATCCGTTCTCGTAATACAATCAATCTGTCTTCAATAAAATGATTAAGATCCAACAAGAATAAGTTCAACTTTTATTCGTGAAAATTTGTCATTTATATTTTTTATACAAAGTATCTTATGAATATTCTTAGTGGTATATTATGTATATATGTATATTAGATTTTCAATTCATTATTATTTGAAATATTCGTTTTATATTTATTATTTGGTTTAGTGTGATAAATTTGTAATATAGATATTAACTCTCAAATATCAAATTTATGTGAAAAGCGGGCTTAAATATCGAAACCCGCGGGAAATATCTAGAACGCTTAGAAGAGATATTCACAATGACAAGCGAAGACTGGCTGCATGACGTGACAAGAGAGTAGTTATTTTTCGCTGTTCAACGGAAAATTAGTAATGTTGCTTATACGATAACGATCATACGGTGATATTATCTTTAAACTTATGTTCATCCGCTTTACTTCCGATGGACACGAGTTCGATTGCTTGCACGATATAAACATTTGTATTCATGAGTATGATTGTTTTTATTGGCCTGAGTGTGTTATATATATTTGCAAAAAAATGTATCTAAATATTTTCATCAGTTATCTAGTAGCCATAATAAGTTCTGCTTAACTCGAGGTTAGATGCCGCTGTTTGAATTTTTCTGAGTTATTATCATTATATTATTTTATACTAATATTTTATAATTAGACATATGAAGAAAACCTTCGGATAAATTGTTGCGAAAGACGAGAATGTAGTTCATTAAATTCCTGTACATACTCACAAAATGTTGGGATTAATATTTTTTTAAAGGTATAACAAATTTATATAGACAATCCAGAATAACAACAGGTTCACAGCAACTTTCCACAAGTAATCAGCGTTTGGTGCTGTGCCATTCAGATCGTGTTTAAATATGCATCGCTTTATCACGTTTCGTATTCAGAGCCCTCTTGAGGTCCGCATCTGTGGATGGCCACAGATAGACAAAGACTAACTTACCTATGCACCTATGTTGCATACTATGAAAGTAAATGCCTAAACATAGATACTATTCTACTATTTATTACTTTTCTATTATGATCTATTTTAATAAATTTACTTTTCATTAGTTATTTGGGCTTTATTTAGACATAATATTCTTCTTAAATTAACTTCAAAAAGGTATATTTTATATTATTAATTATCAAGAACCCATTTTGCAAGTTCAGGACTTTTTAATACTCTGTAAGTTCTCCAGATTATTAACAAACACTACATCTGTGATTAAAAAATATTAAGTTACCTATAAATATGTTTTACATTTGATCATACAATATTTATACAAACAAGTAAACTGTACTCGCAATCATGGCGGTTGAAACACTGCCGAAATATCGGTAACTCAATAATAATAAAACGTGATAAGATCCCGTGATTTTATATATACTATTAGATATATTGTTCTGAATTCGTTGTGTTATATGATTCTGAATTCATAGTGAAACCACGTAGTTAATTTTTATAGCTACAACATATTACTTTGCGATATAAAGTTTTAATCTTTGCCAGTAAACAATAAATAGTTGCGCTTTACTGCAAGTTTCCGGAGCGCGCTGATACCATTTCATTATACCGTCGAGTCGTGTAAGCAAATGCCTTTGTATTATCAGGCTACGAGATAATTGTGCAGAATATAGGAATCGGAAAACGATTTAGTTTAAGCTAACCTTTGTGTGCAGTAATTACAGGACCCATCTATGTGTATGTTGGTTGTCTTTGTCGGGACGGTTCAGGGATTTGTTGCATTCTATATATATAATAGAAAAAAATAGAAAGAAAGAAAGAAAATTGCACTGAAAATAATTTTTAAATTTTAATTTACATTTTATCGGTTTAATATGATTCATACTTTCTACTACAGCTTACGCAGTACTTGTACTAGTATAGTTACTACTACTATTGTAACAAAACTATCCTAGTTCCAAAAAATATGAAGATAAATTATGCGTATATATTATTCACTCCAATATTCTGTTCCAAAATACCAATTCTAATTTTGACAAAATTAAGAAAATAAAAATATATCTAAGCTCTGCATGTATTATTTTTTCATTTTTCATTGTTCATTCCAATATTAACTACAAAATAACAATTTTAATTTTGACAAAATTGTAAGTGTACTTTGGAGTGTAATTTAGTTATGTTTGTTGAATTTGTTTAGGGATTCTTTGCATTCTATAATACGATTCCCATTTTCTACTACAATTGTGCTGAATTATAGCCTACGCTACTATATTATAAGACTACAGTATAGGTCATAAAAATATGATGATAAATTATGCGTGTTAATTAACATTAGTCACTCCAATACTGGCTGCAAAATATTTTGTCTAAATTATAATTATTTTGTTTGTAGAACAAAATTACAATTATGTAATTAATTTTTGGAAAATTTTGTATTTGTAGCCATTGGTATAATTTGAATTTAAACCTTAGTTTTGAAATTTATATATATTTACTTACTTTTTTTATGGATAGTAATTGTATTAAAAAAATACATACATTCGTGTTTATATACTTACTTATATTTTCAATAGCGCCCTTAATGATTATTTCTTAGCTAATTGGGTATATCCGAAACCCCATCAGGAATAGGCTCACCTTAAATGAATCGTCCACTCATTATCTCAGGTAACCCTTTGGTGTTACCGAGCTATCTGAGACCCAACAATTCTTGAATCATTAACGAAATCAATGGTTCTCAAACTATACGTAGGAGATTTTCCTATCCATTCGCAAATAAATGAAATATGGATATCCCGTGACATCTCTAAGTCGACAATTTACTGCAGCAGCTCTGATTACAGCAGTATACTTAGTATACTCTGAGTTAAGCACATTGACGTAATGAGCGGTTAACTAACCGTTTTTAGAGATTGTCGAAATTTAGACATATGATGCGGAATTCTTCCGCTGTTATATTTGAAACTGATACAATAAAGTAGTCATTATTAGCAGTAGTCAATATGTGAAACCTTATAATGAAAAACATATATTCAATACATTTAGAATTTATGTAAAGCACATTTATTTTTATATAGTATAGAGTATAATATAGAGTTATAATAATTATAATATAATCAAATGATCAATTAATTAATTAATTTAATTTAATACGGTTTGCTTTTTTTAATAATTAACAATATTCTTTTGTAATCCTTTTTAGCCACAGCGACAGACAAACAAAATAGTTTTTTGTATAGAGTAAAATAAAAACGAATTTTCTTTTTCTTTTATGTTTTATTATAATTTGATATTATAAATATTACTGTCTGTTTCTGTCTGACTGTTACTTCGCGACTAATCGGCTAAACGAATCTTGATGAATTTGATGTTGGGGTATATTATATCTTATATCCAGGCTGGACGTAGCCTATTGTCACATAAAATATTGACGGAGTCGCGGGTAACAACTAGTCTTTAATAAATACGAGCGGTATACTTTGAGAAACACCAACGTAAGTCGACGCCGCATCCACATGATGTTACAACTTTCAAAGACCATCTGCGCCTTTATTATACACCTTTACTAGAGGTGTCTGATCTATCTTCCCATTTAACAGCGGTATAGATGAAAACGATCGTCTGATATTATAGGGACTGCAAACTTGAATACTCAATATGCCATTTAGCTAAAAGGGTTTATCGGTGATGGGAAGTTCGATAATACCATCACATGTTTGGGGTTTATTCATGATAGAGCGGAGAAGTAAACACGGATGTACTAAGGTATTATCACGTTTCGCTCACAATGTCAACGTGTCAGACATTTTGGCGTACAATGTACCAGATATGGGCCTTAAGATTTTAAAGGATATGTTACGTTCGGGAACGTAAAGTTAGATCTCGGTTTACGATGATATGAGGCAGCAGACAATTGGCTATAAATATGTTCTAAAAATGTAAATTTCAGTACTTTGACTACAATATCGTAAATAGTGTGCTAAAAATTGTTAAAGATGTCTATAAATTTTCCATTAGGTGACAGGATTAGTATAATTTACTGGTATGTTTAATACAGACTGTTCTCATTCTATCCGTATTTTTGTTGCAAATCCTAAATAGATTCTTTATATTAATGAGTTTGATCTTACGCTATACCAATTTAAATTTCGTTTTTTATTTAGTTTTTTAATAAAACTTTTAAGATATTATGACCTCCTTTACAAGACTAAAATTATTAAATTTATTGAAACCATGTTCGTATAATAAATTCTTTTTAAAAATAATATGTCATTGTTACTGGTTCTAAAAAGATAACATTAACAATTATAATTCAGTTAAACAATTATAATTCACATTTCTAATCATAATTGATATCTCGGATCCAGCCACATATAGAATCGATTAGTTAACGTATCTCTTTACTCACATTCTTTTTTTTTTATTTCGCATTTACCAGTTCTGTAGTTCTAGAGATATCAACATGTAGAATTCTGCCAATGCCAAACTTATCCCAAATTATATTGGGAGGAAAGGGATTGTGAGTAATGTGGACTCTCGACCCCATTGCTTGCAATGTATCACATCAGGTTAACCTCCACGCGGCTCCTCCTGGAAACCATCGTGATAAATTTCTGGTGAATTTATCACGATGGGCTAACTAACCTGACCCCATGCTCATATTATCATTCTCCACTGGTGGCCCGCTGGCGTAAACCGTTAGCGCAGACAAGTGCACCATTTCATTATCATATACAAAAAAAAGCCTATTCCAAATATGCATTCACTATAACTAAGAAACTACCATCTTGTCTTTTTTAAATAATAATAAACATTTATCATAAATAAGATCAATCATTTAATAAAAATATAGAGTATTAAGAGCAATAATAAAAATATACATGGTTCCACAAACTAACCTTAATAGATTTGGCTGAAGGAACAAAAATGTATAAAATGGTATTACAGCAAGTCTCTACCATCACTGTTTCAACATTCTCAGTCCTAAAGCCTCTATACCATTAACCTTGACCCTTAAGACCTAACTATCCCACTCACCCCTCGCGTAATTTGGTAGGCATACTGAACCCTTTATGTTAGGGCCACGAAATAGTTTTCAATATTAATTTCCAGAACAATGGTGTCGTATAAAATTGAACAATATGGTAGCAACAAAATTAATGGTTCTGTTTTAATTAGGCTTCATTGTGACTTAATACGTTGATTAAATATCGAATCAATCAAACTCAATTCATTCAAGAGCACACTTTATTATAATAATGACCTCGCTTTCGAAATAATTATTTTCTTTTTATTAAGAAGTATCCACTGGTGTCTCATTACGAAACGTAATAATTACTATTGTATTTGTATTAATACTTGACTTGTCATATAGCTTTTGATGAAAGACATTCCGATATAATTATGATTCACTAGCTATATCCCGCAACTCTGCCGCAATGGAATTAAAACTATTACACTAGCTAATAATGTAGACTATAGATTACAGGATATGATGGTAAATATCAGTCAATTTTCTGAATTCCTTCATTATAAACAAACCAACAAATATGCCAAAAATGGTATAAAATATAACATAAACATTTCTAATATTCAACGTGTAGTAAGGAAACAAAAAGATAACAATCAAAACGCATTGGTATCAGAGAAGGAGATCTAAATCCTTATGAGTTCCAGCAGTGGGACGGTAATAGATTTTTATAATAACAATAAACATTGATATACTGGAATTAGTAATATTTTGTTTAGCCGGTATAATATTTTAAAATCATCTAAGGTCTCATTGTCTGTCACTATAGTCATTTTTTCCTATTTATCTCTGATCTTCCAATATGTTGAATATATATCTATATGTACATATATTAAACATATTGAAGATGTATGTATGTATATGTATATGTATGTATATGTGTAAGTTTATTTATTTATATCTATATGTGTATGTCTATTTATTCGTTTAATAATTATAGTGTCTTGTGTATGCCATCTACCTCTTCTATATACTTTAGTTAAATTGCTTGTTAGCAGATAAGACCGCTTTTGAATTATTTTTTTATTATCTGATTTTCTTATTGCATTCTATGTGCATAATAAAGAGTTTATTATTATAATACGTTACTTTAGAAGTAAGAAGATCGTTAATAAAGAAGACGTCGAATTCCTGATAAATTCGCTACAAATGGCTAACTGACCCGACTTTATGATTATCCTATCATCCTTCACTGCTTTCACATCAAGGTAGCGGTTGCACTATTTCATATTTATCTATAAAAAATAATATTTGATAACAATAACTTGCTTTCGATGGTCGCGGGTTCGATTCCTCGCACGATACAAATATTCATGAGTATTATTGTTTGTGTCTTCTATGTATATTTATTTATAAAATTATAATGTTATGTAAGTATTTAAAAAATGTATTTTATATCAGTTATCCAGTACCAATTGGCTTGTAGATGGCGCATATATCCTTATTATAGGTACATTCATCTTATTATACAGTCAATAACAGGTAAATTGACTATTCGTAATGCGTCCATATATCCTTTGGTTTCATTTTAAAATTTACTAATTCCAAATATATCTATAACTAAAGCTATTCTTTTGACATGTCCAATTAAACAATGTTCAACCGATATTTATCAGTCGAGTCGTTACAGCAATTATCAATGGTACGTGTTAAGCGCATAGGTAGATAATCTATAAACTAATATCTAGTTAGACAGTCGACCACCATAATCAATTATGTAGAACACGCCACAATTTACAGATTATATATGCTTCGTTGATTTACATATTCCGTTGTCTGACAAACTACGGGTTATAGGCCATTCCCCTTAATTAACATTAATTAACAAATAATTGTAATACAATTAATCATTTTGAATATAATTTATAAGTAAGTTTCTTTGTTTTTTTTTTACGGTTTCGGTAGTCTAGCTGTTTAGCACGCTGCCTTACTTCCGATGCTCGCGGGTTCGATTTCTGGCATGGTGCAAATATTTGTATTCATTAGTATGATTGTTTGTAATGGTCTGGGTATTTTATATATATTGTATATATATTTACAAAAAACAATCTAAGTATGTATATCAGTCGTCTAGTACCCATAACACAAGCTCTGCTTACCGTGGGACTAGATAGCGCTGTGTTAATTGTCCAAGGTTATTTATTAATACGGTATATATATATATATATTAAATCTTTATACATGTAACATATTATTTATATATATATATATATATTATAAGTCCATGATTATTTATTATTATTCTCGATGTACAGAAAAAAGCATATTACTTAAAATAAAAGTACGTATTCAGAATGTTCAAATTCTAATGTAAGAAAATAATTATATCAACCTGTATAAAAAATTGGGTAACTATTTCAGTTGATATTCAATGTCTGGGACATTTGAGTACATAATGAATATACACAAAAGATATAAAAGAAACGATTCTAAATTATGTTATTATATATTAAATTAGTTATTCCGTCTGCTTCGTATTGATATAAACAGATAGGTAAGGTTTTGCACCTATGTACTTGCTAATTGACTACATTATGTGGAATAAACTAGTGGCTGTGGTCTCTAGGGACTACAGCATAGGGTTTTATTCAACGCACATATGACACACCTGCGGTTTCAGGTGTCAATAAGCTACATATAATAACCATTTACCATCAGGTAGACCCCTTGCTTGTTTGCTACCATTGTTGTATAAAAAATATTCTACCATACCATACCCATTCAATATGTAGGCGTTACACGTTATTTATCTAAAAGTTGAAACTAACTAACGCACTGTCAGAAAGTTACCATCCCTTTGACTGAAAATCATTTCGGTTAACGCCAAACTGTTAGAAAAATATTGTTACAGGGAAATAGTTTGATGTTTTGAAAAGGGGAAAACCAGATTCTGACGTGAAATGTTTTTGTCAAGTCAATCAATCTAGTGGAGCACATTGAAAATAAAAATATGTGAATTTATTTCAACTAAAACAACAATATAAACTTTTAGGTATATTTCGTATATACATTTATATTTTTAATGTATACAATATATAACTATTTTATAATTTTGTTTATTGGACTGTTATTTGTTCTTTCAACGGTTTTTTTTTTTTTATTCTTACATTTATTTATTTTATCAATATATAACTATCTTCTATAAAATATAATTTATACAACATCAAGCCGATTCAATTTTTTCAAAAACAATTCCCTTTTAACAGACACACTTTAATATGTGATGCTGATCTTCTATAGTATTGCATGTTTCGCAGTTGGGGGAATCGATTTATGCATTAAAAAGGCAAATGAATTTAATGGAAATGTGATATATTTGGTAATAATTGATATATTAGGTAACATGGACTTTATATGTGAATACTTTTATCCCATTACCGTTTTTATATTATCGTATAGGTTTTTTTACCGAAACTTTTATTTAGACTTCCTGTGTAGAATAAAGACCTATTGGAGTGTTTTTTGTCAAAACAACTACACTCTAATCTCTCTAAACTACATCTGGAATTCATTATATATTAATTTATGATGACTTTTTATACGATACTCACATGATATCTTGTAGCTACATATATTTTTTCACCAATTTTAGAGTTTTTCAATAATATCCCATAATGTACTCTTGAAAAATGTATATACATAGGTACTTTACCATTGAAAATAGCTACAAAAGTTCTAGTAAAAAAATATGTAAAATTAATTTCGCCTCCAAGCTATAGATTCTTGATCTTATCTCATTAACATTGAATGATCTCGAAGTAATTTATGTAATAATCGTGATTAATGAACATGTATGTATTTATAGTTAGTAAATTCTCAAGGAAATATACCCTTAAGGCTGTGACCTCAACTACTCTAAGCCTTCCTACTGGCCAGTATTGTTTGAAGAATATAAATCAAAATATAAGGAACTCGAGACCAATTTTTAACTTAGTAAGATATTAGTGCATAATTGTCCAATATTTTCTGACAGATTAGTTTATAATAAAAGTTACATACATTAATCTATCTATACGACTCTTATACCATATGAAAAATGCTGATTATTATGATGCCCACATTTTAAATTTTAATATATTAAGGGGCGACTCTATCGCCGCGTATCACATCTCTCGAAGTATTTGGTTTATTATCAGCGGACATTTAGATAGAAACTTAAATTGTTAAAGTAATATGAACTATATTATCTAAATTAAAAATATATTACTTAATAAGTTGTATATAAATTTAAAAAATTGTAGCTAACGCAAAATTCTAGCAGAGTAATAAAATACAGTAATCACCAGACGTGAATAAATGACTTAAGTATGTTCGGATGACATGTAAGAGAGAGGTAACGGAGCATTAAAATTGTATGAGACTGTGCGTAATACTCACTATGTTTATAATTTTGTCATTATAAATAAGACATCTCCAATGTTTTTACAATATACTTGTGTGTGGGTTTTTCGATTTATAACGAATATGAAAGTAATTAACCTTTTCATGTACAAAAACACTTAAGTCGGTAACAATTACGGGTCTTCAATTCTAATTGCTTGAGTTATTACGTTGATAGGTCGTAAAGAAAAGTTAGACGTCATGGTATATACAATTAGTTATCTCCTTTACATAGTATAAAACAACGTCGCCGCCGCTGTTTGTTCGCTTATATCTTTTAAATTACACAACGGATTTTAATGCTGTTTTCGGCAATAGAGTAATACAAGAGGAAAGTTTATGTGGTCATATATGCGTGTTATAACATAGAACAAGCCGAGAATTTTAAAGATTTGTAATGCATCCGTGCGAAGCCGGCATGGATCGCTGGTAAAATAATAAATTGAACAGGTCTAAAATCGTCGGCTTATTTGAATCACAATGCAACGTATAATCCGCCTAGTTAAAAAAAGCTCTCACGGCCATAGAATACAAATTTGCTACCAAATGCAAATTTTCATCGGCGGATTATACAAAGAAAATACTTTTATAACATGTCGACCTCTATGCGGTCCTCTCTAGTACTCATCGTAGCTATTTACTGCTAAACTTGTCACAATAGGCTAACTGCCCAATTTCATATTGTGCATTCTATCCTCCACCAGCCCCACCAGCGTAGCATATACTGTTAGCAAAGGCATGTTCAACATACATTATCGTCCATTAAAAACGCTACTATGATTTGCGGCGTTTATAAACTCCCAGGGCCAGTTGCCATTACAAATAATAGCTTAAACGTTATTCTACGTGTTTTTATTGTAGTCAAAGAAACTTGTTAAATGACTACATGTCTAATTTCCGTAAGTAATTTGACTATGAATACATGCACAATGACAAATTATGCGGTTACGGTTACGGACAATATACTTTTAACAAAGTAATAACAATGCTTAGGTAGGTACGTATTATAACAGTTATATAAGTACATAGACGTCTATCGTTTCGATATAGGGTTGCCAATTGCTTTTTTTTCCTAATAAATAAAATATTAAATTATTTTCAATTATATTTGTATATCTCAACGTGTTTTTATATAATAACCCAATACAACTTTGTCCTGTTGATCTTTATGAATTTTCTAAAAAGTAAAAGTGATTCACATAGATATATGTATATGTATACGTAAAACATAAGTATTAGTACTATTTTACTTGTTTAAAGAAAATTATAAAATCTATTACATATTTGCAATCTATTATTTAAAGCAGTAATATTCTGATACCACAGATAAAACATATCGTATAATGTTGATTTCTTGCACTCTAAAACTCTTTTATTTTTTATACCTATCTTCCATTGATTATTTCTCTTTCCTTGAAAACACCCTTCTTGAAATCATACTATTATTATGGGCATTTCAGACATGTTTAAAAACTGACTACTGAAAAATCTCTTGCTGATTCCTGTAATCTGAATATTCTATCTACAGCCGACTGAAACTGTAATCCTTCCCTATTAGATCTTCTGTTTGTCTCCTAATCATGTTGCTATTGGTCATACCTGAGATGCGTTCACCTACCACTACCTCATATATCTTTCTTACAAAACCCGTCCTCCTAAACCTAAACATAACATCTTAATGCGGTGTAGTTTTGGTGGTATTGATCAGGTAAGATTGATTGTTCACAATGCAACATCAGTGGATGACCAAATTAGATTATTTAACTCGCTTTTATTGGAACTCTACGACCGACATGCTCCTGTTCGTCCAGTACGGGTTAAACATCTCCCTGCTCCGTGGTTGACAGATGAGATCAGGGCTCTGCAGGTTAAAAAAAATAAGGCCAAAGTTCAGATCCAATCCTGAGAAATATCGTGAATATTACATTCAAGCAAGGAATCTCTGCAATAGGGCTTGTAGGCATGCTCAACGTCGCCACATTCACAAATCAGTAGAGAATGGTGATCCAGCCAAAGTCTGGAAATTTCTCAGAACATTGGGAGTTGGGAAAGCTCAAAATTTGACAAACTGCGATTTAGACTTCGAAAGCCTTAACAGGCACTTCTGTTCTTCCGTTGACTTTGACAACAATGATAAATTAAGCACGCTAAATGTTCTTTCCACTTTGTCAACTCCTGATATTTCTTCCTTTTCTTTTACTCAATTTTCCGATTGTGATGTTAAGAGAAACATATTTGCTGTATCGTCGAATGCCATCGGTATGATAACGTCAGTCGTATGATAATTCCTATCCTTGATATCATTCTTCCAACCATTACTTTTATCTTAAATTTTTCTATATCATCTGCCATCTTCCCGACCTTAAAGACGCGCTTATAATTCCTCTCTCCAAAACCAAAAACCCGCTGAATTTTTCAACTATCGACCCATTTCCATTCTTCCATAAAGTTTTAGAACGGCTTGTCCATAAACAAATATACAATTTCCTTTCTACAAATAATCTTCTAAATCCTCTTCAATCTGATTTCCGCCCTGGTCATGTACAGCTCTGATCAAGATTACCGATGACATACTTGGTATGGACAAATCGCAGCTGACAGTGCTAACATTATTGGATTTCAGTTGCGTTCAATACCGTAGACTTTGACATCTTACTCAGTTTGCTACGTACTCTTAACATATCTCCAACGGTGATTGAATGGTTTCGTACTTACCTGTATGGGCGCCGGCTGTATTCGTATTGATGATATTAGTTCATCCTGGTGTACAACGACTGCGGGCGTACCTCAGAATTATCTCCTTCTTCACTTTATTTATCAATTCTATCACACTTCATCTTCGTTCATCCTACCACCTCTATGCAGATGACCTTCAAATTTATTCACAAGCTGATCTGCCTAATATTAGCGATGCTATTCACGATATAAATCTGGATCTCGCCTATATATCTGACTGGAGCAAAGCTTATGGCCTTATATTAAATCCTAAAAAAACACAGTGTATAATTATTGGAAGTTCGTATTTTACTTCTAGATTAGACTTCAATCATCTACCACCAGTTACCTTTGATGGCCATGACATTAAATATTCCGTTCAGGTCAAAAATCTTGGTTCTTTTTGATGAAAATTTGTCTTGGTCACCACAAATTACACAGTTAAGTCGGAAAATGTTTGCAGCCGTCGGAAGCATTAATAGGTTGCGGAACTTCCTACCAGTATACCAAAATTGCGCTAGCAAATTCCTTGTTACTTAATCCTAGATTATGCGGATTCCTGCTATGTAAATCTCACTGAAGAACAATTAAATAAACTTGAGCGACTCCAAAATATGTCCATACGATTCATATTTGGTCTCCGTAAGTATGACCACATTTCCAATTTTCGCAATCAACTCAAGTGGCTTCCCATTCGTCTTCGCAGGAATTTTCACATACTGCCTTCTTTACACCATTCTTTTCCATCCCTCTACTCCAGAATATCTAAAAACTAATTTTTTATTTCACTCTAAATCCCCCGGTTCTGCTTTGCGTAGCACCAGAAGCCTTTGTCTGACGATCCCTGCTCACTCCTCTCATATTATTCCAACTCTTTCACTGTCCTAGCCATTCGCCTTTGGAACTCTCTACCACTCTCCATTCGATCCGCTCAATCTCATACAATATTTAAAAATCGTCTAAGGTCTCATTATCTGTCCCTATAGCAAATTTTTTTTTTCCTATTTAACTCTGAAATCTTCCAATATGTTGAATATATGTATGTATATTTATTTATATATATATATATATATGTATGTCTATTAATTAGTTTGATAATTCTAGTGTCTTGTGTGTGCCATCTACCTCTTCTGTGTATGTTAGTCCTATCTTGCAGGTTGTCTGTAAGAAATTGCTTATAGCGATAAGACCGCCTTTTGTTCATAATTTTCTATTTATTGTTTTTCTTTTTCTTATTGTATTTCTTCTATGTGCACAATAAAGAGTTTATTATTATTATTATTATTATTATAAAGATAATATTACATACTGATACTAAACTATTTCGAAGATGTTTTATTATAATTGAAAATGCACGTATTCCTTTCCAATCAATCACCTACACCATTTAAACTGGGAATGAAATTACGATAGCCTGAGATGAAGTTCGAATCTCTATCGATGCCCTCAGACTAAAGTCATCTCTATTAGGCAGTAGTTGACCTTTAACAGCTCCCTAAGTCCTTCTGCGAATTTATGAACGATTTCTGTATTGAGCTCTATTTTCAGTAATATTGTTAATGACGGCTACAGCCAACAGCATAATAAAAAATTTATTCCTAGCTGCGATATAGCACTACATATAATTGTGACTATACTACACGTACATGAAAGTTCGTTTTTCACTAATTGAACTATAATGATAATTGACAACCCTTTGTGACTATGGTATTAATTGTCGTTGAATTATTTAATTGGTTCCATTTCTATTGCGCTTGCTATTAAATTGGCAGGTAACTAATACTCACTGACGTATTGTGAAATGGTCATTTAATACATGTGTATGAATTATAACAAGATTGAACTGTTATTATATACTTATACCTGCAACTTCGTTTGCTTTTTTAATGTTAATATTAGCGTATCAGTCCTTGTGATACAATCTATCTTCAAGTTAAACACGTCGAGCCATTTAGTGGTAAAAAAGTAACAACATGTAACAGACATGTTGACAAACAGGCATACTCTTTTGTATTTATAATATTATTATTAAGGTCCAAAATAAGGTCCAAAAGTTGTAAAAATATTATTTACAGCAGTTACAGCCTTAAGTGGATGACACATGGTACTTACGAGGAAGTTGTAAACCAACCTACAATGATTAGATAAACGGGATAAACCGTTACTGTATACTAGGGTATCTAAGGGAATAATCAAGTCTCCAGAACGCTGTGTACTATTGAGCTAGGCTGAAACAATAGAACGCCAAATGATCCGACTGAACTCACGTAAGCCGTAAGCTTAGAACTATTTTTAACTTGCTCTATTTTCTGTCCGTTACCTATATGGTCAACATTCGTTCATTCAGAGAACATTTAACCTATATCTTAACACACTGATTTTGTTATCTGTTATACATATATTATTACATGATTAACATAGTATTAATTTACTGTAATTTTTTATTCTCGGGGGAGCTTGTAGCCTCTAGAGAACGCGTCCCCAGGTGGATCGGGGAATGCTCGTTAGTGTTTGAAATGACACTAAAGGATAAGAGCCATCAGATCACATAATATAATACATAACAAAACAAGAACAGTACTTAACATGAGTACACAGCTCAGAAGACGCAGCAGACCACGTTTTACATGGATGTCTGTTATTAATAGGGATTTCAAAAACCCCGGAATAACCCAGACTACCCCGGACAGACCGTACTGGCGAAGAATGATCAGAGGGGCCGATCTCAAATTAATGGGAGTAAGGGGCAGGCAAAAGAAATAGATCTAATTACTATAATTATTAAAAAATTTCACTTTTGAAATCGATGTAGTAATAATGTTCATAGTAGTCTTAGTTCTTTTATTTTTGTTTGAGTTATAGTAATTTTAATGCAATTCATACAAAAATATGAAATAAGTGAGTGAGCCTTATCCTTTCAAGTTTATAACGTATTCAAATGTTTGTACCGTGCGAGGAATTGAACCCGCGACCATCGGAAGTAAATCAGAAGATTATGGAATATGAGTATAGAATATTTATATATTTCTCCTATATATAAACATTCCTATATTTCGAAATCCACCACAATATCCATGATATCTCTAATGTGTTGCTATTACCGATGACTAACGTATGATTTCTTAAACAGTAATTTCACCACCATATATCGCCACTATAGAATTTAAATTCCAATGCCTTATAATTTCGTAATTATATTAGGACACAATGGTTATATCGTGTCGTCAATTTACAGTAAACCACCGTATTCTGAGAATGATGCATGTGTGCGTTTTATGAGAAGCAAAGTATGTGAACTACCGGTATGGAGGTAATTATTGTTTTGTACTGATTGGTAGCAGAGCCATATCCAAAGTACTGAATTATTCTTACCTGCTCTATAATTTGAGGACACTTGTAGTATCGTTTTAGATACTGATGTGAAACTTCTATAGGTTTTCAGCTGCTAAAATGTTATATTAAATATTATTACCTATGTCGACTGCGTTCAAAATCTGACATAACATTTGCTTGTCTTTATAAAAAATGTATGTGTACAAATATACTTAACTAAGACACTAAAAAACTTATCAACAGAATATCCTTGACGCTTAACCAATTAGTTTAGGATAAGTCTGCCATTGTTTAATTTATTACTGTACATATATATAATTTATAGTATATTTTTACATTAAATTCTATTAATTCACAAGAAAAAATTTACTGTATTGTCAGGTGGTTAGCAAAGTAACTTTGAAGTATATAAATTACAAACAAGGATTCAGTTCTTTTTAAAGCAAAATTGTATTTTAATGTTACTACGCAAACTATGTTAATGAACAAAGATACTATAAAATCCCACAATTCAGAGCAAATAATATAATTAAGACAATTAAGCTGTATATGCCTTTATGAATTAGATAGTAGTAAATTGCGTAAATTCTCACATCACGGCGAATTCTGTATGAATATTACAAGCGTTTGCTTGCGGTATAAGATGATAAGCTACAAAGGTCTGTAGTTTGCACAATTTATTGTTAGGGCTAGAAGACAGGCGATGTGGAGGATCACAAATAACAATAAAATGATCAGGAAAACAATAACTATGTAAACACTTTTATACTTTCTCATAATAATAATTTATTAGTATCAGAGTAATATAGTAATAAAAAGTTTCGGAGTTGTAGATGATTTTACTGTGATAAAGTACACAAATATTCTCATATTTGTCACAAAGCGGAAAGTCATCAGCACAAATACTTATGTAACTTCATTTTATCTACAGCCTCGGTGGTCTTGGGGTTTTTAGCAACCGCCTTACTTTTGATGTCCGTTGGTGCGATCCCTAGCACGATATAAACATTTGCATACACGAGTTTGATTGTTTGTATGTATATTAAGTACGAATATACGAAAAAAAGTATAGTTATAAGTTATAGGTGATTAATAACTATAAGTTATCAATTAATACCTATAACACAAAACTTCTACCTGCTCCTCCTACACATTATACAAGCTAAAATGTCCAGAACAGAATTTTTCCAAGCTTATTTGAATGCTATATTCAATTTTAAGAATATACTTGTTTCCTATTGGTTACCCATGCTCTATAATACCGAATTATTTGACAGAAAAAGACACATCTGTTAAACATATTTTAAACAATTTATACTTTATATTCATATAATTATAGTAGTTAATCTATTAAATGTTTTGTGTCGTTTACACGTAGTTTGTGGGGCCCCAAAGGCACGCTCACGAATTCTGCACTTGATGTTGCAAAACCCACACCATTGTCGTGAATCCCCATTCTCTGCAAAAGGCAAATAATTACCTATATACTGGTACGTGTATATCCCCTGTTAGAATTCATAAACATGTTAAATCCATACTATTATATATGGTAGTAAACAGTAATCCATACTCTTTATATCTAAATATATATAACTCAAAGGTGACTGACTGGCTCACATAGCGATTTATCATCGCACAGCCCAAACCACTGGACGGATCGGGCTGAAATTTGGCATGCAGTTAGATGTTACGCCGTAGGCATCTGCTAAGAAAGGATTTTGATTAATTCTCGGGCTGACCCATAAAGCTAAGGGGCATAAATTAATGCGAGCGAAGCCGCGGGCAAAAGCTAGTTAAATTATAAATTCGAAAGTGTGTCTACCTGTCTATTTGTTTGTTATATTTTCACATAAACATACATTGGTATTTTGTAGTACTTATTGCTTTTGTAAACATACAAGCTCTAGGCATTTATCTAAAAAAGAACCAGGTAACTGTTAGAACAATATAAATACATTCTGAAGTCGTAGTATTTTCAACCTACGTCAAAAATAAGGGCCGCTTTGATAAATATTACTAATTACATTGTTCCTCAGAATATAATATAGAGTAATGTTATACTGTTCTGAGAGAGACAGATTACATGCACTAAATATACAGAACATTTCATTCTCAGAAGATATTAATCTAGAAAATCACTATTACAATAGACAAACCTGCAATTGCTAACAGTATTATTATTAGCACTGAAGTAATATTATAATAATGATGCCCCTAGATAATTCAAACAAAGCCATCTATACCCAAGCTAAGTAGAGCTTCTGTTATGGGTACTAGATAACTGATATCAAAACCTAGATATGTATTTATTGTAAATACATACATAATATGTATAGTAAACACCGGAACGGATACAAACAATCATATTTATGAATGCATATTTTTGTACGAATGATCGAACCCACTATGAGCGGATGTAAACGGTATGCTAAATTACTAGACCACCGATTCCGTCAATAATAAAAGTATTATTCTAAAAATAATATTTACTATTAATTTTATCTAAGCAGATCTAAGTGATAGTCATCAGTAGCTTAACATTATCAAACCCTTTTTTGTTGACATACTGATTTTATCGCAGGTGATTGAGTGTTTTTGCTTATTCCTAATTAAAATAATAAAATAATAATATTATAAACAATTATGAATACCTATGCACATTAGGGTGTGAGTACACTTTACTGTAATATATAATATATAAATATAATTTTGTAAAGAAATCTAATTAACATTTTGATAATTAAAAATATTCAAATAATTGACATGACATTATTAATTTATAAATTGATGAACAACAGCCTCGGTGGTCTAGTGGTTTAGCATACCGATTCACTATCCAATAGTCGTGGGTTCGATTCATAGCACGGAAGCAACATTTGTATTCAAGAGTATGATTGTTTGTTTTGGGTGTTTACTATGTATAGTATGTATTTATTTACAAAAAAAATATCCATGTATCAAATGTCTAGTACCCATAACACAAGCTGTGCCTAGCTTGGGGCTAGACAACGCTGTGTGAATTGTCCCAAGATATTATTATTATTTATTTTGTTACTAAATTTATATTTTTATATAATACACTACTATATGTCACTTCAGCGTTTTGTAGCTTATACAATCTAAAACTTATTTTTAAGTATACCTAACACTATATAGGTTTTATGTATTGGATAATTTAAAATAATGAATACACCGTTTGTGTTCATACGTACAATTGAAAATAACTTTGAAACTAAAACTATCATCATCATATCAAACATCTAGTTAGTCGTATGTATTTATGATAGTATATTTGTGAAAGCTATATCTTAGGTATAAAATAACCTTAAGGTTAAGCTCAAGATTAAGGTTAAGGTCTAAATTAGTCTTAAAAAGTTTGTTTTTAGTAAACCTTTACTGGTAACTTAAGACTAATTTGGACCAATGATAAAGTCAGGATTTAATAAAAAATATAATAACATAACATAATAATTATAATTGTGGCATAAATATAAATTAGCATAGAGCACTTGGAAGTTTCAGAGTTACAATTCATATGCAGATCCATAAAACCTCTAGCTAATTATGAAACCGTTTAGTGTGTGTGGTCCGCAACACTATCAAGCTAGCGGGTTAACTGTATAGGTTGAACACGCGGATGTTTGATAGTGTAATACATGCTTCGCTGCCCGAACACAGCCTTGTCGGTCCGAATTATTGTCACTTCGATTATTTTGTCCACATTTTGTTGCTAAGCACGTTATTATCCGATAGACGGCGTGACTTGACTTTTGGGGTATGGTTACAATTTAGTTGTAGACACGGTTCATATTGCAGTGCAATTGGACGTCCATTTACTGATTAAACTTTGATTTAAAATACTCATGTCATCGTCTATAAAATATAACATATTTTAAATATATAAATAAAAGACACTACTATATCAAATTACTGTAATGTAATAGTATATAGTTGAAAATTATATAGATGAATTAATAATGAAGCAAATTGAATCAAGCATTAGGGTTAATTTATTTTGTTGGTTCCCGTGTATATAAAAACTATCTTTTATATACAATAAATGGATGAGGATATATATAGCATGTATTAAAAAAATAACATTTAATAGGAATTTATTCCATCGGAAATATGCGAGACGAGTCTCGAGAATGAAAAATAGAAAAAAATAAATGTCAAACGGATGCAAAAGCCATATATCTACATATCCCGGAAAATAGTTAATCATTATAATAAAAATAGAGCAAGTACATTATTATGATTTCTATTGTAGGTGCAGAAGGCGGAAATCTATATCCCTTGAACAGAATACGTGACTGCAAGTTGTACATATCTATTAATCTTATTCAACTTTGGTAAATATGTTCAAGGTATGAACAGCAAACAAATGGTTATGATAAATTCACATCAACTCGTGAGACAGATCAATTTGCTTAATGTTTTGTACTTTTCGATTACAAACATGACACTGTAATTGAGACATAAATTATTTCTACTATAATTATACGTAATCAAATTGGTAGACAGTCATTGGCTCTGATTATTGATGTTCAAAATAATAATATTTCAGGACAATTCACACAGCGGCATCAAGCCTACCAAGTTAAACAGAGTTTGTGTTATGTATACTAGTCAAATTATATAAATACATATATACTTTTTGTATACATACTTAATATGCATAGATAACACCCATATCGAGACAAACAACCATACACTATACATTTTTGTTGGGTATTGAAATATATTGTTTAAGTTTGTATAAAATATACTTATTTTACGTCTAAATGTAACATGTAAAATTATAATCATATATAGTAATGTATGTAATGGTAGCAGGGGTACATAACAATTACTATCGGTCCTGACCAGTCTGACGTGTGCTGCGAATTATGAACTCCCATATTACGCGGCCTAGGTCATTTCTGAAACCTCGAAATCTATTCCTGTTATCTTTTGTGTGAAGTCCGTCTTTGTTATATTTTTTTACTGATATTGTGAAACCTATTATTAGCTATACTATTGGTTTGTACTTTCTGTTTTTATGTATTGTGTATGCTGTTGGTTTCAAATAAATAAATAAATAAATACACTCAAGTGTAACAATGTAAATGTTAGTACCTTGCGAGGAATCAATTCAAATACTGAACCACTAGACCACCGAGGTCGTCAAATATAAGAATATTACTATATTTATCCTGCATTTTTAGCAGTCATTAGCGTTGTTAATTAATCATTAGCCTTCGTCATTTCGCTTGGTATATTTAAAACCGTCTACCACAGTCGTCTTTAGGATTATTTTTGATTTTGTTATCGGTGTTTCCTTCACCGGACAGTCAGACAGAGGTATAAATTAACATACCAAGCTTTTTTTTTGATATCAGCAAGATTTGAACGCATGGCCTTTTATGTCAAGACGGTAGTGAAGTACTAGGCTACGACATTCCATATTGGCATTTGTTCACATATTATAAATATAATGTATAAAAAATAAGTAAAGTTTTCTATTGTTAGATTACTAATAGAGCGTAAAATTACTCGACAAGCGGTATGATAGACAGAAATATGACTCAATTAACCTGTAATAAAAGTTTCTCAACAATAATTGCAGTTTAAATGATACAATTACATTCACAAATATTATTGGAGTGACTTTTCACTTCAATATTAGGTATATTGTATAACTAGTAACTTTAATGTGAATAAACATTTAACAAATGTTGTTACAAAATATTTATAATAACGTATTATACACACATTATTATATACACAGCACCATCTAGACACATATAGATATTTTTTTTCGAAAATACATACATATTATACACAGACATCCTCGACCGACACAAACAATCATACTCATGAATACAAATGTTTGTACCATGCGAGGAATCGAACCCGCGACCATCGGCAGTAAGGCGGTGTGCTAATCCGCTCTACCGGGGCCGATTATGATCAATATCATAACATGTGTAACATACCTTGACGACTTTTATTCCAGATGGGATAGTCAAAGTGTATTAATTATTAACACCGTAGTGAAACAATATTCATACGTTTACATTTGGTCGAGCTTTGAATCCTATAAATAATTAAAAATGGTAATAAATAATTTTATAAATACTTTATAAATTTTCATTATATATATATTAATATGCAATTTCATGTATTTAGTGTCTGGATGATATTAATATAAATATAAATTTTTTAATACTACCCTAATAAAAAATTAAGCTTAATTAGCTACACAGTATAGACCAAGATTAAATAATATAAAGTTAATAGATAGCTATTACAGAACCGGAAAACATATTTTATTTTAAGACTCCTACAAGGAACTAAATCACGAAATAAAATATTTAATTACGTGCCCCTAGATAAAAATCAGTTTTTTAATTGAAGCAAAAAATAATGAATCAGACATAGGAAGCTAAATAAATATAGTGGTTTTCATTCCACACAAAAAATATACATCAATCCGAACGACAATTCATTCAATTGATAGACGGAACTGTGTATAAAATTGCATGTAGAAATATCCACAATTAACTTTATAGTATCCTATATATTATTACAGCTGTGCCCGCGACTTCGTCCGCGTGGAATAGTGACTTAGACCAAATGAAGAAAAATATTTAAATAACCTAACACAAAAATGCAAAAAAAAGTTAGATTTTGTTCTAGCTTCTAACGACTTATTTTCTTTCTTTCGCCATTTTTAAAGCTAGAAGCTTGAAAATTTACCCTTAAGGGTAAAATAAAATAGAGGATTTTAATTTAGACTTTTAAGGGTATTTTTTTACACTTAATGTCACTTTATTTAACAGCTTAAAATATAAGTTCCAATCTTCTAGCTTTAAAAATGATGATACTTTCGTACAATCTTTTATCGCTTCTTTCAACACCTTACAACCCTATTTTCACATTAAAAAGTAGTCAATGTCCTTTCTTAGGGTTTAGACTATCTCTGTATTAAATTTTATTTAAATCAGTTCAGTAGTTTTGCCTTGAAAGCGAGATAGACAGACAGACAGTTACTTTCACAATAATAATATTAGTAAGGATACATAAACATTTAAATGACTTTCATATATTGTATACCATTGTATTCGATATATGAATGTAATTTAAATTCCAAATTAAATATTGCTAGGTTAACATAACAAGGCACCTAGGTACTATATGAATAGATAAATAAATTTTTGTATGATATTTTTTCTTTTTCTTTCAGAATAACACTAACAGACAGACCAGAGTATAGTACTTGCTTTAAATACATTTCTGTAATAAAATAAACATATTATGTAATGTAACTATGATTTTTACAATAATAATATAAAGGACGATATAATAAGAATGAAACAAAATTGCATATTAATGTATTTTGATATTTAATTTTCAGTTCAAGCAATCAATCATGAAATGCATAATCTATTTTTGTCTATTTTTACAATACAAAAGTAACTATTAAGCATGTAAGTACTGTAATGAACGTTGTATATTGTATTAATAAAAAAGAAAGTAATGATTTGAAACGAACAAGCAAAGTCATGATAAAACAACGTAAAATATTAATAAAAATTTTGAGAATTAAAAACGAAGTGATTTACAAGTATACATTAATGAAAACGTCCGAATGAAATATTTTTAAAATGTGCAATTTTCTCATAAATTCCTACAATGTTAGATATCTAATATTGCGTTCTAAATTTATAAAGACGCTTTCATTACTGAGAATGTAGGAAATGACGATATTTTCCTTTTATATTTATATTTACATATATATTGGCAATCAAAAACATAACTGAAAATATGCTGTAATATAGATAAGTGATTGACTTTTCTTCTTCTTAATAAGCTTACAAGCTTACAATTAATTCAATTATCTATATTCATTCTACATTGATTTAAATATAAATTATGTGTATATAAATACTGGAAATGAAGTTGTAGTAAAAGAAATACATATGTATTTATATTTTCAATATCCTAGATGGGATAGACAATATCATTATCAAGAATGCAACGCTATTCGCTGCTTTGAATAATTGGATATTTATCAGTGTTTTCATCGCCAGAAAGTCAGTCAAAAATATAAATCGATACACAGAGTTTTATAATAAACAAGTACGCTTCAACGAATAATGCTCTCCAAATGAAGTAAACATTATTTAAATATCTTGCTTCAAAGTCTAAACAAAATTACATATTCCTACGAAATATGATAATATCTGAAACCTGGCGGTTACCAAACTTTAGGTGTACTGGGAACGTGTAACAGTATGTAGGTGGCATTGTGTACCTGTCGACAACATGTACCTGATCGAGCAGGAAGCGAGTTCATTGTTTTGGCAGCTCACTAATAACAAACGCTGACGCCCCAAAACGACGAGTCGCTTTTGTTTTTACCACACTAACAATATTAGAGTATTCCGAGTAAAAATCCTCTATATAGAAATAATATTACACAACTTTTGTAAAGTTTAACTTTAATTTTATTTGTCGTTTCCTAAATAATTGATACAGCCATGTGTGAAGGAGCCTACTTTACTATATGCGCACTATTTTCGCTTTTTATCAATTATTGATTATTCAGAATCACAATAAAGGGAAGTCGAAAATTAAATTGTACCTAAATATATATTTAGGTGGATACTAAGGTTTCAACGATATGTTGATGTAAAGTCATGCAAAATGAAATAAAAACTAACTCTACCTAGTGAAATACGTATTGTATATTTCAGGTTCATATGACCTTATGGTCTCTTTTACGAGAAATAATAATATCTCAGGACAGCGTCATCTAGCCTCAAGCTAAGCAGATATTACGTTATGGACACTTGTATACTAGACAACTGATATAAATACACAGATATATTTTAAACAAATAAATTTAAACAAAACACCCAGACTTCTATAAACAAACATACTTATGGATCCAAATGTGTACCCGCGACCATCTTAAGTATGAGAGTGTGCTAAGCTAGACCACTGAGATTGTTTGTGCCGCCGAATAATATCAATCATTTTATAGGCGATGAGACGATCTTCGACATTTCAAAAAGCAAATTAGGTAAAGGGTATATTTAATAATTTGATTTTATCCATAACTGTGCAAAATACTCGAGATTCAAGTAAACAATAAAAATGAAATAATAAATCTGTAGTAAAATAACAGATCTTAATTGTTATCAAAATAAATTACCATTTTCTTCTTCTATATTATATTAAAAGTTGGTTTTTCGTCTCTATCTGAAATGAGAATGTCTGCAAAGTAAAATTATTTTCAAACAAAACTTGTTTATGGAAAATTTTGTATTAAAATAAAATCAACGAATCAATTTAAATTTCAGCAAAGTAAGCAAAATTTAACTCCTCTTTTTACAATCAGTATTTCTGTTTCTTCTCAACAAAGTATAATTATATTATACCTAGAATCGTGAAAGATGGAAATTTAATCAGAATGGAAAGGATTTTTAAATTATTCAAAGTTTTAAAATCTTTCCTAATATCCTATGCTCAGAATATCTTACTAATTCAACATACTTACGAGTGCAAATATATTACTTTACAGTAAAATATATAGAAAAATTAATCGTAATAAAACCCAATACCATCACGATCAACCTGGTAAAACTATAATCCAGTGAGAAGAGACTAGTTCCCAGAAAATCGAAATTGAATGAATTTTTAAGTGTACTGAAAATGAATAGACTTAAAATGCTCATGATTCACCTAGGTGCTAAGAAATATCTAGATACCAAAGATATGAGAGTTAATCACCATTACATTATGGACGATAAACTGTAAAGAATTTGCTTTTATGTAATTAGAATGACAGAGAACCTGATAATAAGCGTTAACAGTCGCCTAATATTACATATAATACTACTAGCATCACGTTAACATGTGCCATTCGTCATACGAATCATTCATTGCCATTCCCGAGAACTAAAAAGTCACGCCACGTATCTAGTAATTTCAAACTGTCATATTTTTAAGCACGAACTGTGCCTCCATCTACAGCCAATCCTGACAGTAAAAACAACTAAATCCTTCCAGCAATTTAAGATGTATGCAAATATGTTAGTAAAATGTATAAAACGCGAATGCAACTGATCTTCGCCAACTGTTGATTTTCCATACGTGAATTAGTTTTTACCACACTTGGACTATAAAAATATATTAGAAAAGGATACACAGCAAATACCTTCCATTCATAGAATTGAGGTTTTAATGGAAGTCCTAATTAGTAGTACTATTAGAAGGACTTTTAATTAGCATTCGAGCTAAAGGTTCCATATTAAGACTTCGTAATGATGTCGCCGACAAGCGTATGATTCAAATTGATTCAATCAATCAATATAAACATCTGAAGATTTTAATTGCTCAACCGTTTTATACCGACGAGTACAATATTACAAATACTTAAGTTAGTCATCTGAATCTGACCGTGACTTGGTTCACTTTAATGGGATTTGCATAAAAGCCATACACGATTAATTACTCTTTAAAAGTAGGCAATTGAATATTCCGCAGAAACATAAAACACACACAACTAATAAACAAACTTAAATACCCTTTTTTCAATAAATACTTATGTAGTTATAACTTAAATATAAATATAAAAACGCCCAGATCAATATTAAAATACTCGTGAATATAAATGTTTGAATTGTGTAGGTAAGGTCAAAAGGAGAAAGAATTTCATAACTTAAAAAAAGAAGTTTTAAAATACATATGTAGAAGCTTTGTAAACATATCGTGTTACGTAAGTAAGTTGAAAATAAAATTGAATTTAAAACATCCGCCATTTAGGAGTCGCGTACCTAACAATAACTATTGTACATACCTACATAGTTTAAATTTTCATATAATAAAAGCTACAATCCTATGACTATGACTAATCTATGAAATATAAGGTATAGTTTAATTTTTATATTAATTCCATCAATGATGTAAATATTCACTAAAAACGAAGAAAAAACATAAAACAAACACAAAGGATGATCCGAAATTCCCACGGCAACGGCAGATAACGAGTTCCGCATGGGCAAACTCTAGGTAAACTTCCCTATTATATGTAATAATATCTATCTCCTTCAGAATATACATGACGAACTGCGTATTATTAATAACTCGATTATAAACACTACACAAAAGATTAAAGTACAAGAAATATATATATTACATATTAGTAAGCAGGTAAGCATAGATAGCTAATGTCTGTGTTAATACCTCATTTTAAAGAGTAATTCTCTGTCTGTTTAGCACCTTTTCACGACAAAAGAATGGATGTTTGTCGTGATCGTAGATTCTCAAGCCATCGGAAATAAGCTATTTTTTATTTTTTCGAAATCAGTTGAATTGTCGCTTTACATCTAGTACTGTATACCATATAAAAATAAGGATAAAAGAATTGAATAATTTTAAAATATAAATTAATACAATGGCAGATTTTTCTCATCAGAGTGGTATCCTTTGCTTTTCCCATCCGTCAAACACTAAAAAACTTAGCGGAATTTTGGATTTAGGAAAGGAATTGTGGACTGGATTCACTAAGGAATATATTTTGGGATGGAAATATACAACAAATATTTTCAATCTACATCAAAAAGGACGTGCCAATTTAGACTATATTTTTATGTATCACCATACAGACAGAACATTTTTCTAAGCAAACCGATTCCGTAATATAATTTTTATTTAAAAGCTTTATGTAATTAAAATCAATATTTGACTGGTAGTTTTATAGTTATCCTTATTAATGCGATTGTAGTTGATTCTCTTTGTGGTCTGAATACAGTATTATTTAATCCAGTTAGTCAATTTATTCCAAATACGAGAAAAAAATAGTAGCCTGTAATTAACTAATGTGCACTACTTGACTAACATACAATGAGTGATTGATGTTTAATATTCTGTCTGACAAATGAGATAGTTCGTTAAATCCGTATCTGGATTGTAATTAACAAAACTGCTATGAACAATAGTATTTACAATATAGTTTGTCTGGAGATCGGGCAGTATATTTATTGTTTATAACATAATTGGTATGTAAAGGTAGGTAATACGTTTATTGTATTCTTAACATTTGTAGTATGTTTTAACTATAAAATAAATAATGTGTTACAAACTCTTAATTTATTTAATTTTTTTATTGTATTCATAAAAAATCACAATCGTTGTAAATGTGTAAACTTTGTGTGTTTTATTTATTTATTTATTTATTTATTTATTTATTTATTATACATAAATATGCATCTTGAAAATAAACGTTTCTTCTAATTCAATTTTAATAGTCATAAGTATTAAAGTAGACATTTAAAATTCATAAGCTTTACTGTGATCAACGTGCCCAAGCGGCATATTGAAATATAATATTAATATAAAAATTAACAAGGGTTATTTACCTACTTTTAGTAGTGTAATAAATAAATTATTTTTTTATAATTATACTACTAAAGGGATCAAAGAAGCAGGAATTCAGTAAAACGCCTGTAGCATGAGACATAATAACAACACCTCCGTAAGCCCTTGAATCACCAATAGTTGTCGTGTGCAATATGCATACGAGTAGATTAATATCTATTAGAAATGTTTAGTGGTGTTGCAGAGGACACACAGAGAGCTTGAGTTATGTCACTGACATTAGCTGTATGCTGTTTATGATGTGAGCAGTGTTGGCCATAAATTTAACATCAAGTACTCTGTCATGCTGTTTGAGGGTCTTACTTTAGGTATTATAATAATATTATATGGCTAAAGGCATTGTTTGTTTAGTTGAATGCACTAATCATAGGAACTCCTAACACAAATTTAAAAATTCTTAAAATTGGGTAGTCTATTAATCGATATAGTCTATAGGCTATATCGTCATATTATTTACGCACAAGTACACACATGTAGATGCATATGGTGAACTTAACACCTTAAGGCATTTTATCCCAGTTAACCATAAGGCAAACAGAGTTTTATGTGGGCATAGCATTTCTTAGTATAACCATTCGGAGCGCAGCAACATTGAAAAATGGGGGGGAAAGGGGATTGTTAGTAATGTGGACTTAATAACCCATTACTAGCAATGTACCATGTCAGGTTGACCTCCACGCGGTTCCCCCTGGAAATCATCGTGATAAATTCTTTGTGAATTTGTCACGATGGGTTAACTGACCTGACCTCATGTTCATCTTATCATCTTCCACTGGTGCCCCGCCAGCGTAAACCGTTAGCGCAGGCGGGTGCACCATTCCATTAACATCCTTAAAAAAAAACATTGAAAAATGTTGCAGAAATGGGGAAAAAATCCTTTTGATAGATTTAATTGATTCCCATCGATCCACTATCTACTCTCTCTCTTTCTTCTACGAGACGCAGACGAAGTTGCGCGGGTCTGCTTGTATTATATATGATTGATATTTTATTATTACAAATTTTATTGGCACTTATGTGAATTACTACACTTCAAACGACGGTTTAGTGCTTTTATGTTTTGTAATGTTTTGCAAGCAGAAACCAGAGATTATACAACAAATTAGATACTATGTATTTGCAGTTTATATAATAACAAAAAGTTATTCAGATATATATTTTAAATGCATTTCATTTATTATTACATGATTCTGTAGACCTTGTCTTATTTTAGTGATTGTCAAATATCAAACAAAGTTCAAGATCCAATTAATTTTGATTAAAAATAAATATTTAACTGTAAAAAAAAATCAGAGAAAATTAAAGTTTTGAATAATAGCGATTCTCATTCATAATCATCAGTTTTTATTTTTCCAATTTTTTTAGCTGCTATTATGGTTTTGGTATGGCGGATAGTGATGGTGATATGGTGGATTCATTATTATAGTAAACCATCAGTTTCTTACTTATTAAAATCAAAGTCTAAATATTTATTATTACTTACCCTACCAATTCGGCTTTCAATTGAGAATATTTGTCAAAAAACTCAATATACATAAATAATAATACATTTATAATTTTTTTAAACTTTTTTCTATTTAATATATAAACTAATTAAAATGTAAGTTAAGAAAAGCTCGTACAGCTTAATTTCATATGTTATTACGAACGCACACGGCGCTTCCGAACACTCTTGATTCTACCGTCAGACAAATTAAACACCTTGTTTAACCTTGCTCAACTAACGACCTAACAAAGACGCCTGATATGTAGGAAAAGGATTACTAATAAATGTGTTCTCGAGTAGAAAAGTTTTCTTATTTCTAGCGTAATCCGTTGGATTTAGAGCACAATGTCCCGCACCAATGACTTTTATCTAGCTCTTAGATCACGTATGTAATATATCTACGTTGGTGAGAGATTGATAGTGGATTGTTAATGTGTAGACTTTCGGCTTTACGAGTTTGTGGTGACAAATGATAAATATACTTTGTTTTTTTTATTTACGATTTTCCTCCATCTGTTGAGTATTTACTAATACTGTTTAACACACTTTCCTTGTAAGATCTTTGGGTTATAGTCAATATAACCAAAAGATTACGGACATTAGATAAAATTGTACCACAATTATATCCGTTATCATAAGTTTGCCTTGAAAAAAAAATCTTTTAGCAGTCTTACATACATTATAACAGTATATAATATAGTATTATTATTAGCTATTCGGTTCCACTAATACTAAATTATTTGAACTTTACATTATTATGATAATTGTATTTAAATTTAAGATTATATACATTTAATGATATTAAGTTCAAACAGAATATTGTTACGGAAGCAAAATTTGTAGGAAATGAGCAAACATACACCTAATTAAATACCGCCTATTGTTCTATTGTTTGAATATTTCATAATAATATGTATATAATCGTAGTATAAACGTATAATGTACTAATATACATAACATCGTGGCCCTATGAAGGTGTCAATCAAAAGTTTATACGTTTGCTGATCAAGCATTAACATTTACTAGATACAATCTCAATATAGAATCGGATCGCGATATATTCGAATGTCTTTATTTCAAATGTCGTGATCGAGTGATCACGATGTTGTTCGACTCATTAGTGCAGTATCATGTCTAATTAAAACCTATGTATGTGTATATAATAATATATCAAGATTAGTAGACAAATGTCGGAATTAATACAAGATTAAGCCTATAAGTTTTTGAAATCCGTGCAAATTTATTTCCATTATAATGAGTTTTGATAAAATTAAGAAATAGACACGACTGTAATAATAAAAAATTGCATGTAAAGAATGTCAATAAATCAAATATGAACCTACAATAATATAGTTACCAAATTTTTTTTTTCTGTTAACGCATCTTTAACATTATATTGCGGTGATATTGGTAATTACTTATTATCACGTTTGCCACAGGATAATATGTCCACTATGCTATAAAAGAAATCGTTAAAGTATAATAGACCAATATAACTATGCAAAAAGAAGACGTAACTATAAACCCCCTCTAGATCCACAAATCCTATAACATTTAAGTTCATAAGTACTTAGCGTAAATATCATCGCAGATAAGAATGGTTTTAAGGTTACATCGTACTTACAAGGTAAATAAATATACGAATCCTAGTGTATTATACACATATACAGTTTATAAATCAGTTGTACTCACTACATTATTAATAAAGAAGCCTTGCAACGTGTCCTTGTTAAAGCTCATACTACCAGTTCTAGTGTGTAGGATACAAAATTATAGTATGTACCATATTATTTTCTACAGCGTCTATAGTATTGGTTTAGATCCAATTTAGTCTCGGAAATTACAGTTAATTTTATTAATAACTAACTGTACCCGCGACTTCATCCGCGTGGAATTTAACTTTATTTTTCTAAAATAAATGAAGGCAAATTGCCTAAGTTATTTCTTATTACATCAGCTATATGCCAAAAAAAGCCGTCAAAATTGGTTTAACCATTTCAGAGATTAGCCGGAACAAACAGACAGACAGATAGACAAAATTTGTAAAGAATATTATTTTGGTGTATGTCCCGTATTTATATTACAAACCGATACTCCAATTTTATTTATACGTATAGATTTAATTAAATAAAAAAATAAATGGTAATTATAGCTTGGTACAATTATTTTTTGACTTTGTTAAAGTAAAATAAACTATTTCTTCTTAATTTTATATTTATTCAAATTCGACTAGTAGATTTTTTAAATTAAAACACATAGCTTTGAATACATTATCCATATTTATATTTATGCGTACTAACAGTGAGGTATTTCAATTGAGTACACAATAATTGTGATTTTGCATTCTGCAATCACGTCATACTCAGGCCGGTGTCACGGCCGAAGGGTCAGGGATAAAAGTGTACGTAGGCGTGAATCATTCTAATATTACACGCAATTACATAAATTTAAATTGTCTTACGTATTTTCCTCTGAGAACGTATAATTGTAAATATATAATATTTACTACATGGGTCTATAAATTAAATGTATGGTTATAGACAGTAAAGTTAGAAGTCCTTTTCTTTCCCATTGCAAAGGGTGACTGTGAGGTCAAATGACAATACAGTAGTAATTTAGAGAAGTTACATTAATGTAGAAATTACGCCTGCTGCCATCGTGTTATTAAAATTCAAATAGGCATCTTTCCCTAGCAGTGCAACAGTAATATATATATATATATATATTTTTTTTTTATGATAATACATTGTTGCTATTACGCCTGTGCTAACGGTATACGCTGATTTGTAGATGATAGGATGAGCATGAAGTCAGTTTAGTAAGCGCGAATCCTCCAGGAATTCATCAAAATAGTTTCTAGAGGGGACCGCGTGGAGATCGACCTGCCACCTTAGGGTTACCTTACAAGGAATGAAGACACTAGAACCTATTATGAATATGAATAATCTCCTTCTATCAAAAATAATGTGTTAATATGACATGGTAAAGTTGACAAAACAAGTCTAAGTTAGTTAAAGTTTTTCATTTACAATAAAATAAAAACCAAAATTTAAAAATTAATAATAATATGAACATGAAAAGATATTTGATATGGAAGTGGATGGATGTAAAGAGAGGATGACTGATGAAAAGATGCATGGACTGTGTGCATGATGATATGCATAAAAGGTAAGCTCAGATATGACGATAGACCAATGGAAATGGAATTGATATCAAGGCAATAGTTATTAATTTGAAAATATATATCGTTACAAATATGTATTACTCATAATTCAAATTTGTTATTAGAAACCTAAATTGTAATATGAATATAGCATGGAATGTTATATTTCTTGCTACGTTTTTCTTTTATAAAATACAGTTTATTAACAAAAACAAAATAACTGTAGATATCTTATGTCGATCTCTACTTCATAAAGCTAATAACATTTATTAATAAAAAAAAAACTATCAAAATTTATTATTCGCGGATATTGAATAATATTGGGTAGTAATAAAAATTCTTAGAATATATTACAATGTTTACTTTATTTGCTGATGAAAACTTAATATATTGTGATATAATAATTGGAAATATATTTTGGAAGTAGGATAACGCAATATGAGCAAAATTGTTTCGTGAGGATACAAGAAGGCGTTCAAAATTGTTTTTCATTGTGTTTATAATGGATCGGCATACAAGTTCGTTGATTGTTTATAATAACACCGACTTAATTAATTTCCCTTCGGTTGAGGGCATCTCAGCCCTCAACTTTATAATAAGAATTTACTCCTTTGGTTCACTTGAGAGTTTCTTGATAATTTATATGAAAATACATTATTTTATTACAACTATGTAATTTTTTATTTAGAATAGAATAGAAATAATCTTTATTCAAGTAAAGTCATTACAAGCACTTTTGAATAGTCAAATTTTGATTCTACCACTCATTCGGAATGCAGATTCATCACAAGAAGAATGAGCAAGAAACTTGTGTGATGCTCTCTTTAATAGATGTTTTTTTCATATATAAATAATTCTAATCAGTAACTACAATATAAAAAGTAAAACTGCTTTACATTTTCTTGTATTAATAACTTCAGAATATTACATAAGTTAATGAATCTAATAATAAGTCTCTATTGATATTGCCTATCGTTACTAAAACCAATTTAATATTGATTAAATTATAACAAGATATTAAGAAAGTTTATTTACGGAACCATATGCGAATAATATATTAATAGGCAATATATTGAAATTACAAATTGTTCTATAAGTAAGTATAGTAATGTAATTGAAATTTATAAACCATGAAAGGAAAACTCTATTGTTTGTCTCATAGAAACATCATATATTATGAGTATGTATGATATATGTATAAATGTATAAAAACGATCTTAATATTCTGGCTTATGTTTGAGAAATTACACAATGTTCTCAAACATAAGCCAGAATATTAAAATTATTATTTATTTCTAAAAAGTTATCGAGGTGTAAAATTTGGTACATAAAACTGGAGAAATTCTCTCCTTTCTCCATCCATTTTAGAGATAGACGGTAAAAATTACAGATATTATTCTAATTACAATACACTATTTTATAAATTATATATTTAAATATCTAGACATATTTACTTGTAATTTGCTGGAGTTTCGTAGGACGGCGTGGCAGTAGATTTTTATGTAGTATGGAAATTTAAGATTTTTTTCTACTATAATTAGTGTATGTATTAGTAACTATGTTTTATAAGAGTGTGTGTATGTATACAATCTACCTAAGTGAGCATATTGACAAACTGTAAAGCTCGCTTAGTGTGACCTGAATAAATAAATAATATATTGAATATGTATGTAAAATGTAACGCTAAAAAGTTTGTAAACTCATAAAACATGTAATCTACGAGGTTTCTGAGAGTACCGTGGAACTCAATTGACAGTCAAAGCGCTTTGATGAGTGAGCTCACCTATTTCATAGTGTATTAAGGAAATGACATTCTACGGCATCGCAAATTGATTTTTTCTTACCTGCCAACGCCTTCCTGTGTACGATGACACGCCAAATAGAGTAGTCAGTATAATGCGACCACTATACTAAGACCTGCCTTATTTTCTTGCATCATTTTACATTATACTAGAGGTCCACCCCTACTTTGCGTAGGTATATAAATATACATCTATAATAAATATTCATGCACATGTATATATATATATATATATGTTATAGTGACTAGTTATACTTATTATATGTATAAATATAATAAACACTACCGACCAAAATTTCATTAGTAGATTACAACTTTTTCTAATGTTAAATTAATTGCAATAAAATATATTTATTATAGGTATTTGATTAGAATAAAATAATATGTATGTCAACACTTTTTTATTTATAACCATTATGAATCACAGAATAATTTTGAATACTTTATTTTGTACAAGAATCAAGGGGAAGGATATGGTTTCAGAGTTGATATATAAAAAATGTCTCTAATATAATAATATTATACTATTAATATATAAAAATCTTGTAATAATAACCATAAATATATATATATATATATGTCTACAGATATAGAAATAGAAATAGAAATAGAAATAATCTTTATTCAAATAAACTCATTACAATCACTTTCGAATAGTCATATTTTGATTCTACCACTCATTCGGAATGCAGATTCATCACAAGAAGAATGAGCAAGAAACTTGTGTGATGCTCTTTTGAATAGATGTTTTTTTTATATAAATAATTACAGTGTAACAATAAGATTTATGCGACAATCAACATAGAAATCGCTACGCACTCATTATTAGTGTAATCAGATAATATTGTCAGTGCTATGTATTTAAAATTTTTCTACAAAAACATTATTATCGTTAACGAATTCTTCAATTTTATAGTAAGCTTTTTTGCAAAGGAAGTGTTTTATTTGACATTTAAATCTTTTTTCTGACATTTATAACAGACTCTGGTATTTTATTGTAAAAGACGCAATTGCCATAAAACGAATTACTAACTTTAGCCAAACGACATTTATATAAATCAGTTTGTTATTGTCGTAAGCATTTATTAGTGGAATCACTAACTCTTTTGAAACTGTCTATATTCTTCCTTACATATGTTTTCATAAATATATTGAGAAGCAACGGTGAATATTTGATTCCTTAAAGCACTCTCGCAAAGACTCCCTGGAACCCATGCTATAAATGGAGCGAATGGCCCTCTTTTGTAAAATAAAATATCAATATGGTTTCGTCATACCTTACCTCACCTTTCACGCCCCATTCAAAACAAATAAAGCTGTTGTAGGAAGTACCCAGGCTGTGTTAGGTTAACTATTGTTTTTTAAAACCGGATCATGCGTGACAAGTTAAAGCTGTATTGAATGTTCTGCAACGGAATATATCAAATATTCCGTTGCCATATAAATTACGATAGTTACGAATGCGAAATTATGTCTGTCTGTCAATCTGTTATATTCCGTGGACATATAAATTACGATAGTTACAAATACAACAAATGCGAAATTATGTCTGTCTGTTAATCTATTTTACACTTTTCATGACAACACGGCAGAATGAGTTTTAATGTATTTTACATGAGGATGTATTAACGTCAAATTCAAACGGGGATCGAAATTACGACGGGCTGAGCTTAGGTTCGAACCCCTAGCGGTACCCTCAAACTAAAGTTGTATCCGTCAGGCGGTAGTTGGCCTTCAGCCGCTCCAAAAGTCCTTCCGCGGGTTTGGAGTGCTATCCGCCCTTAACCTATATAGCCTATCGTCCGGAGAAGCTGTAAAGACCAACTGCGGCCAACGGCATTAGAGTAGTCCGAAAAAGAGTACGACATAATCCATACATAATTTATCTCAAAATAGTAGATGAAGGGTACTTATAGTGTATATTTTCATGGTTTATATGATTGGTATTTATTCGTGAGCAAACATAATTATATTATAATATAAAAGTATTACTTAAATAAATGATGAATATAATAAATAACAAAGTAATGGTTCTTGGAAGTATTCAAACGATTTAAAAAGGACGTTTTTATTTGGTATGTCTATCTTTACGTATAAATGCGATATATTCGACAATTACATAAATAGATAATATTTCTTTTAAATATATAATTATTTATATGGTTAAAGGTAATAGTTTCAGCTCTATAATAATATTATTTAAAACAGTTTTTGCGTAATTGCATTTCATATTGAACTGATTAAACTCAAACTTATTCATATTTATTTAATGAATTAAAAGCATTACTGGAATAATTTATGTACTTTATAAAATTAAATGTTATTTTATGTAAAACAAGAGGAATTCATTTCATCAGAGAAGTACGTGAAATGAATAATGATTTAATAATATTAAAATCAAGTACAATAACCCTTTCTATGAAGTTTACCTTATGTAGATACATGTATACGCAATTTACCTTACGTAGTTTTTTAATAATGAATTTATTAACTGCTAAAGGGTTAAAAAACAACTATTATCCATAAATACTTTCCAAAAAGTTTAAATATAACATCAATTGCATTAATTGTAGTGGGTACAGTAATTTGTATGTATATTGTATATATCCATTTATGGCAATGTAGGTAGAAAGAACGAGATGCGTAATCTATTATGTCTTTACTCTTAATATTCAACTATTTTATATATATGTACTTATAAAACCGTCCTGATTAACTATCACACCACACCAAAAATCCGCCAAAAAGGATAGAAAGACTAGAAAGCAGAAATGTGTATCACAAATTTATTTTATAGTGTAAAAAAGGAATTTTGAAAAATCTCTTGGGAGTGAGATAAAATGGTGCTGTGTGGGTAAAAATTTTTTAGCAGTAGGACAGCTAACGTTCACTATTCTTTATTTTATTTACTTTATATACAACTATCTTAACCATTTTAGAAATTCTTGGTGGAGAGGAATTATTAATCAATATTGACCCTTATTTTAAATATAAATCAGAATTCACTGACAGTACTTATATCGCGTACAGATAAGTTTTCATCTAACTACTCTCAGTGTTCTGCTAATTCAAATCTCAACCCACAATATTGGATTTGAATAATCTAATTGTAATCTCGTCATTGTCACAGCTGCCATAGATGTATCAGTTCTAGATCCGTCAACTAGATCAAATAAGTAAATTGAATAATTGGAAAGTAATTCCATTCCTTTCATTGATAGATAGATGAATAACTATTTAATATAAATCGGTTACTATCCGAAGAATTTATTAATTTTAAAGTTAATTAAATAAGATTGTATATATCTAAATATTATATAATTTACATTCTGCAAATCTCTGATTGTACCTAATACTACATGCAAATTCTCTGTAAGCGATTGCCTTTAATGATAAGGTCTTTTGTAAAGAATCATTTCATCATTATGAACTTTATTGTACTTTATATAATTTAATGTACTTTATTGTAAAGTATTTTTTGTACACAGTATAAAGTTCTATTACAATGATGTACTTTATCTATTAATCGCATTTTTAGATTTTAGTTATTTATAAAGTTTCGCCTTAAGTTTAAACATTATTATAATGGTATGGTAAACATGACATTTACCTCTCGTGACGTTTCGACTAGGTTGCACTAGACGCGTTTACGAGCTAACTGGAGTACTGCTGAGTTAAAGTCGGTGTCAGCAATTTATCATCATCAGGGATAAGAATTTTTTCATTACTTATTGAAGTTCTAATGCTTATAAGACAAATCCTATTAGTTTCTGACTATTATTAATATAGACTTTACCAAATCTACCATTAGCATGTGATAAGTAATAAATATTATTAAAATAATATTTATAGGTCTCATATATAAAAAAAATTATAATTAAATATTCGTTAACATTTCGTAAGATTATCTGACCAGCGCAACTTCGGCTACTTCAGTTTAGCCGTTTTTAATTTTTTTTTTACTGCAGATCTTCTTCGACTAATAGCGTAGTCTAGTGTAATGTTATACATACAGTCTTCCTAGATAAATGCCCTATATAACACTAAAATAATCTCAGTATCGGATCAGTACTACTGAAGATTACAATTATTGTACCAAACTCGCAAATTGAACATCTCTACAATATTACTATAGATAACAATAACATTTCATAATTACAATTTTCAATAACAAATACTCTATTTTATAAGTTGTATTTATTACTGTTTTATCCTTTCATTCTATTCACAACATACTGTTGATTCGTGTAAATGAGATTCCCAGTTCCATTCTCTGTCTGGAGAATACAAAGAACAACCTTATCTAAATTGGTTTGGGTCTAGATATACCGGAATTTGTGTTTTCTGTCTCTGGTCCTCAGTACAGCATAAATTGACCTATGTAAATAAGGGAATATATATCAAAATATTCTTAAATACTCTGATCTACAATACTCTGTCAATGCATGACATCTGGCATATTATTAGTACATAATTCTAAATTATTTATAATAATTTTTATATAATCATTATACCACCGGTTAAAATTTTCTAAGGTATGAATATAGAGCACCAGTGCCACCTGCGCTAGTGATAAGGCTCTAGTAAAGGATAAGGATGAATTGTGGCGAATTCAATTCAGGAATTAACTAGAATTAACCACAACGATTTCAAATGAGGCTACGTGCAGGTCAACCTAATAAATTACATGACTATCAGTGGGGATTCTAGTCCCTATTACTAATAGTCCCTTCTCCTCTCCATTAGATGTGGTTTATATATATTGTACATTATACATGAAATATGCCTTCACAACTGTTATTCCGGTTATGCCTTCACGACTATTATCCCAGATGGGGTAGTCAGAGGCATTGTTTATTGTTTACGTCGTAGTAAACGCAATATTTGATATGTAGCAGGGAACGACTCTACCAATGTCTCTCGGATTAAAATTAGGTAAATTGCCTCTTGTTATTTTTTTTTTGTATCAGCCAGATTTGACCTCACCATTTTTTGGGTGTAAGTCGGGTACTAAAGTACTAGGATACCATGTTTTCAAGCTTAGTTTAAAAACAAACTATTGGTATATCTAGTAATACAAGTTGTGTGACACTGCAATTATTTGTGTGTGCAGTGGGCACCAGGGTTAAGGTTTGGGAACCTTGAGCTTGACTCGTGACTGTCTGTTTGAATTAACATGACGAATTAGACTGCCCACTTCATATCTGTCAACTGACATAATCAGAATTCCGATGTAATATATCATTGTAGTATATTTTTTTTGTTACATTGCTAATTTGTTAGTAGGAAGCTATCAAATTTTTAATATTAAAAGGCATTTAAAAGTTGCTATTAATAACAATATAGTTTTTTATCAGTAATCAAAATGTATTGAAAATCATTATGTCGATCATTATATATACAAATATTGAAATGGATTTAAATTTATATTAGAATTTTATTACTATGATCAACATCATTTTCCATGCTTCTATTGGTCTTGATTCTCTACACATATACTCTATACATACCCATGCGAAAACAGTGTGTCGCCAGTTAGAAAATAATACATAAATACTTTTGTGATAACTTATTAATATTTGTGTATTTTTTACTCTACTAATAATTAAAAGTAATTAGATATATACTCATATTATATAAATTAAATACATGCGTATAAATAATTACAACTGTCAAATTTATCTTACAAAATTAATATAAAAATGTTTATTATAAAACAATCCTTAACTATATGTAGGATTATAATAATAAACAACCTTAAAAGAGCAGGATCTTCTGTCACAACTATTTAATTATAATTATGAAGTCCGAATTAAAAAAATCATGTTAAAAGTACAGTTATTATTATATCAGTTTATGGAAAATATATACAATGACAATACATGAAACATTTGTCAGTAATAAAATATGTCTAATTTAAGAGCATACATTATGATCCCAACAGAGTTTTTGGGCTATAACCCAGCAGTGGTTAGACGGGATTTATAAATTGTAATCTTACCACATTACATATGAAAACTAGCACCCAAAACATTAACGGGGCCAGTTTTGCCTAATAAATTATGAAAGTTTTGGTCCCTACGACATAGCCGATAATAATCCTGTGTATTTAGTGAATATAGCTATTCTGTTTATTTAAAGTAAGATTAGGTAATGTGTAAACATACAAATGTGAGTATAAATTATAATTGTGTACATGTGTAGTGTAGGGTCTGTGTATGTAATACATATTTGATAGAGGAATATTGCATTCTGTAATTATAATAAATAAAAAAATAATGAATACTTTCGCATACTTGATGCCTTTATTGGTGACAGCGTGGTATGTAAGAAAAGAATGTGTATAATGTTATAAAAACAAAACAATAACGCCGTTCTATGTTGGAAATTCTATTTTTAAATTAGTAATTTTATTTTTAATAAACATTTAAAGACTTTTTGCTATCTCCAATAGAATAAGTATCTGATAAACGCTATTTAGAAATCAAACTAATCAGAACTGATTGAAGTCTATGTAGGTACAAGGAAATTAGTAATAACAATTTGTAGTAATTCTTTATTATTACTAAATGTCTCAGAGTCATAGGCCCATGTTTAATCCAAATATTATGCTAACTTTTTAAATTATTCATATTAGTACTACTGAGTATTATTAATCGAATAATACAACAAACAAACAAGCCAAAGTTATACATTAAATTTATATATATCCTCTATCTATACACACATACACTGTTATAACTCACATCATTCTGTACTTACCTATTTAGGAGAGTCTTAACCTCTCCTTCAGAATAGTACACAGTCTATCTGATTAAGTAAATCTAAATTTGTAACAATATATAGGTACATACAGTTTAGTACATATATACGTATCCTACGTGATACAGCTTTAATAGATAATAATAAACTTGATTCCCTAGTTTGCGTCCGTAAAACATAGCCGTGCTGGGATTCGCTGGAACCATGCACGTTCTATTTTAGAACAGTAATGCTAAATACCAAGATATAACTTTCAGTACTTATACGTTTACATTGTATTCTCATGAAATGTGTATAAATTAGTTGTATTTGAAATTGAAACAGTCAGCTTCCTATTAAATTGAATTATAAGTAATATTGAATAGAGGAAATATTTGATATTTCGTTTATAAAGTATAGTCAAAAAATATATAACCAATTTAAAATTATACACATAGAAATCTCCATTATCGACGGGAAACATGGACTATTTTGTTTAAAGGAAACAAAATAGAAATATTTATATTAATTGCGGTTGTGCAAAGTCGGGGCAAGTTGTTAGTATCTGATATATTGTATAACACCTAAATACCAGTGATGAAAAATTCAATAAAAATCAAATGACTATAATTATGATTTGCTAACTGTTAACTGCAACTTGGTCAATTTTTTAAAATAAAAGATAGGTCTATTATCGTGATACAATTTATCTTTATATTAAATTTTATTATGACACTTTCATCCATATGAATGTTTAGATGGTTGAGTGATGTGGCAAGAACGGAGAAGATAAAGAATAAATACAACAGAGGAAGTAAGAAAATACCGATAGTATTAAACGTGGTTAAAGAGTAATTGTCCGCCTTACTATGGACACGTAATATTAGGTAACGTACAACACGTAATAATAGGTATGAAGAGAATATTAAAAAAAAAATGTTAATTTGGAATGTTGAATGTGGAGCGTTATAAGAGCAGGGGAAGGGCAAAAGATGGATGGACTGCGTGAAAGATGATCTGGCAAGGAATGGAGTGAAAGAAACCCTAAAATGGAATAAAGCAGAAGTAGATGATCGTTTAGTCGTGACATGATAAAAAATAGTCACACAGACAGACACATATTTACATTGATAATATTAGTATGAAAGTATGGATAACTTGAAAGTTATAGTAATTATTTACAGGAACATGAACTTAATCAATCAATTTGAAAGACAGATTATTCGAAATCGTTTAATACTGTAGACACTTCACAAGGATATCTGATCCGACTAACTTTTGCTGTTAGTCTCTGTTTCTCTATTATCAATAACTCCATGTGTGAAATTAAATAGTTGCCTTCAAAATTGATTTCCAGGAATGAAATACCAAGGACTAAATTACTATAGTTGATAACGTAAATATCAATAGTTCTACTGAGGTATACTTTGTACAAAGTTGTCTACGTGGGTATCTCTGTCGCGCCTATTTCTGTCGCAATTTTCTTTGTAATCTGTATTTCGGTTGACCAGTGAAATATGGCCATGAAACTACAGGCTAACGCATGACATATTACTCCTCCGAAATATAAACACTCGAGGGATACTAAGGGGATAACATAAAGATGTGATTTGCGTGGTGCTGTATATTATATATTACTAGTGTTCACCTAGTAGTCGACCACAGTCAATTTAAATGATAAGTTTTAACAGAGAGTCAAGAGTTAGTTCTACAATCGCTGGCACTGGCAGTCGCACAGGCACAAAAACAACAAAAGAGTATATATGCTTATGTTTGTGTCTAATACATTGTAGGAGAAAGTTATTTTTATTAATTTGATGTATTTTTTATGCATAATTAAAAAAAATTGCATTCTGCACTCCGTATATAAACTATAAGTGTGTGAAATTACATACTCCTCCTTCCTCGCACTTTTCGTAAAAAAGGGTAAGAAGTAGGTACACTTGCCATCGGACGGTCATCGGTTTGTTTATCAATGCAGTCTTAAAAATACTGTAGTTCGTAGCTATAGAACAACCTCTCTTCAATTTACTAGTAGATGATGTTATATTTCATTACGATTAAGAAGTAGTAGTCGTATATATGTATAGTCTAGTCTAATTTACATTAAATAACTTGGCTAGCATCCTAACAGCACAGGTGTCTGTCGTCCCTTTTATGTAAATTTATCTGAAAATTTGTCTAAAGTAACATTTAGAACTTGGTACTTTACAGTTCTATAGTCGGAGAGTTTTGGACCCTTCGGATACATAAGATACTGTTAGGGTTATCTAACTATTATCTGTCAAATGTTTATAATATCTTCATGAAGTGAAGAAATTAAAACGATAACATTTTTGTATGTTTGTATAAATCTTGTATAATAGAAGTTATATATAGTAATAACTATTAATAACCCTTTGAACAAACTAGTCACAAAAAATACCAATATAAATGGCACAGTGTAACAAAATAGTTCTGATAATATAATTGTACTTTTAAATATAAACTTTTTGTAATTTTAGGAATCGACTGCCAATAAACATATATTAGAATCATCAGTCAACAAACAAGAATATATGTACACTACTTCTTCAGCGGCCAATAAACCTCTCGTATTAACTTCCAGTATCAATACATATGTTAAATTCAGTACATTTCTACAACTACATATATATATAGTAATAGCAATAAAATTTTATTTGAACGCTGTATACGAAAAGTTAACAAGAAATATGTACAGTCAATGTCCTGTTTATAGCAGGGGTCAAGCGACACAGAACGTTGACTTCACTATTTTATTTGAAGGATCAACTGTTACCTACAAATCACAAACTGAATAATATTTACACTGATTTCGAAAGGTTCTAAATTCAAATGTAGGTATTTTTGATTAGTTCATGCATTCTATAAGGATTTTAAATATGGAAAACGTCGCAATTATTGTGTCCATATTTGTTTTCAAGTAAATGATACAATAATTTATAATCCAGATACACTATATCTAAAACGTAATGTTTGTTCACGTGATCATTTAATAAAAAAATATTTGAAATAAAACTACAAATGTTTGGACTCTTCCTTGGGGAATCTTGTTCAATTTCATAATACAGATTACAGATTTTCAGGTTGGTATACTTTATGACTAAGTCAGTGTACGTACAATATATATTTAGTTTAAACCCTAACCAGCTACACTAGATAAAGCATTCACTCTAACGGTGGCAGATCGTAATATTTTACAGCGAAATACAGACCGTCTTCGAAATAAGTCAGCAACCTCTTAGTCGTGATAATATTTTTAAGTCACAAACGAGTTTTCGCGCAAGAGAACACGTTCAAAGAGCGCTCGGATCTAGAGGCGAGTGCACTTCAGGAAATTTCCCACATTCCAACCTAAACATGGCGTGCCAGATGCGAAGAATAATCCTTTACATTTTAGATCGAGTTTTAAATGAAGTCGGTGGTTTACATACCAAAGATGAATAGGTTTTTATACCTATATATTTGACAGCCTCAGTTATTTAGTAGTTTAATACACCGTCTTACTTCCGATGATCGAGGATTTGATTCCTCACACGATACAAACATTTGTATTCGGGAGTATGATCGCTGGGTTTTGATTTGAGTATTTTCAATGTATAAAAAATGTATTTAAGTGTTTCTACCAGTTATTTAGTACCCATAACTGAAGTAAGGTGGTGCTGTGTGTTCTGAGTTACTATTATTATCATTATGTATATGTATATATACATATTGTATATGTCTAATGTATACACATATATATAGTTTACTGAATTGTTTGCTCAGTAATACAATTATCAAATTGTCTTATCCAAATTGTGTCAGCTGTATTAACCAAATTTTAATTGATGACGGTTGAAATATGTCTTTAGTTCTTGGAAGTAGGCATTGGCGTAAATTACTATGTTCAGTATAATGGTTTATTTTCCAATTATTACACATGAGATTATAAGTTGTTAGTATTATTTTCACATCCTAAACCAATATGACATATATAAATATGGGAATATCTTCTTCTCTCACTTAGCACTACGATCGTCATCTGCATACGTACCTTTTTGTATCGTGTTGAGAAATCTTCAAAAGACCATCCACTTGTCAGAAGATCTATGAGATGTATGAGATTTTTATCTACTAAAATACCATATCGTGTACCCACGAGCGCTAGTGCTGGAGTTTTGAGATCGCCTTAGTATTCTACCGCGACTCCAGCGACGTTTATATTTACCTAAATGAACGGAATAACAATAAATAAAATCTATAAAAAAAAATGTGTTCCTGTTTAAATGCCTATCATTATTTCTGGATAGGGTATACAGATACAAAAAAATCATCACTCTCTATAATATAGGCCTTCTACAAAACCTTCCACAATGTATATCTGCCTATAAGAGAAACTTAAAACTAATAAAGTGTAGTATGGTATAACAACCAATAATAAATTTGGCCAAAATAGCAACTAGCCATTACCCGTGACTTTGTCTGCACAAACTTACATCCCCTATTTCACCCCCTTCTAGATTAATGTTTGAGATAAAAGTTAGCTTATATCCGTCACTATGATCAATCTGCCTTCGCCTTCAAATTTTATAAAAAATATTTAGCCGCTTAGGTTGACGGGACTAACACTCACAGATAGCTAAAGTTATAAGGTGTAACTTGGCTACTTTTATTTAATAAATATTATTCATTTTAACTAAAAAAAAAAAAGGTTATATATACGCTGATGAAGTCGCGGGTAACAGATCGTTTATAATATTAGCATGGATGAGTACTATTTTCCAGCACATTTCATTTACATGAGACGTTATTCAAACATGAAATTGAATTCACAAAAGCCTGATTTATCCTATTTATTACAATGTAGTAAATAATAGGTATAAATTTTATCAGCCGGTTAGATTTAGTTTATATCTACTTAGGTTTACTACCGCAATTCCATTAATGTTAACAGTCAAGTCAAACCACCATTAAAGTCTCACAAACGACCCCATATGATCATTGACAAGATTTATGTTCGTTCAACACAATTATGAACGACATAGAAGGTCATAAAATTCGTTTTAATACATGAAATTAATACAACTACTGGTTTAGATCTACTTAAGCAGCTGCACCTGACAGTTTTAGATATAAATTGTTAAAAAACTGTGCGTGGTAGACTGTGGAACATAAATGTAATTTAAATTTATTTATTTAAACAACTTTAATATATGTTATACATAGGTAAAAAGTACATTTGGCGAACTTAACTATGAGTTAAGTCCGCTATATGTATATAGTCAACAATGAGTTGTGCAGAGATAAGTTGTTGACAGTGCAAATACAATTATAATATTTTTATAACTAGCAAACCCAACACGTTGCTGTGGCTAACAGTTTCTTTATATATAAAAATAATTTGCAATAAAATAATATTGCGTATATAAATTGAGATGTAAGCTATCTTATCTTTCAAGTTGAATCAAATTGCACACAATGTGCAAATCAAATTTGCAATCGGTTCAGTAGTTTAGGAGTTCATCGCGAATAAACAACTTGACACGTAATTTCTATATATAAATATCCCTACAAACACATATACTTACATACAAAACACATACCATACATAAATACATATGATATATTAAATACAAGGTGTTTCGGTTGAAGGCTAAGATAAAAATGAGAAGTTACAAAATAGAAATGTTCATACCTTTCCTTCACTTCCTTTACTATCGGCCATACTGTCCTCCTGTACAACACATAAGACACGGGCCACGGTGATCACATGATGATATCATGTTCTTGGTGCTGATCATTTACATATACAAATATATAGGTGTTACCATTTACCATCTGGCAGGTCGATCTGGCTTGTTTGCTATTCAAGTTGAAACTTAGATTAAAAAATTATAAGAAAAGGAGATATTATTTACCTTAAAATAACATTTCACTTCAAACATTCACAAAATAAATGAAATTATGAAAGCAGTATTATCAATTATTTGCAAAGTTCTTAATATACGAGTACAGTATTAAGAACTTTATTATTGAAAACCCTGTTTTTATCTTAGACTAGACTTTTTCAGACTAACTTAAAATAGACACTTAATTAGTACTGAAGTTAATAAGAGATGTGAAAATTCTTCTTCTTCTTAAACTGTATAATAAATATTGATTATATTTAATGTAAAATAGTTGATATAATTTAATATTATTTAAATTAACTGTCGTCGAAATTTTACTACTTAATAGTACTGCTTCATTTTTTGTTGTTATAACTATCAATATAGTAGAAATGTTTCACATACTATCTATACTTTAATGAATGTAGAGATATTGATTGCTAGCTGTTTTTAGCGACTCCTCGGCTTTTTATGGATAAAATATACCATATCTCCGATCTGGTGATACAATATATCGTTTATTTATGAAAATAAAATAATCAGATATATGTATAGAGAGACAGTTTCGTATTCGTTTATCATTTTCTTTTTTACTTTATTAATTTCAATAAAATTCTGCGTGGTGTAGGTAGCACATAACTTAAATTATTTGATATGGATTAACATTAGATTATGGTCGAAATATTTTTATTGCCTACATCGCGTATATGAAATAGTATTACAGAGTTGCAAGCAAAAAGTTCTAATACCAAATACTTGTGTTAATAAACTACGTACGAGTATTACAAAAATAACAATAATGTTAGACTAACGAGCAACTACCAAGTTGATAAGAACTTAAAGATAACAAGGTGGGTTTATTGCCCCAAAACGTTTCTTCAATGTTTTCAATTCACTATTAGCGTCATTATTTCAGCTTATCCAAATTTTACCCCAAATAGACTTTTCCCACACGTATTTATAAAGTACAGTCCTGACCCATTTGAATCCATCGAAATTTTTGAGGTCTCTCCCCATCTAATTGAGGTTCGCCACTTGAGAACGCTTCATCTTAATCGAATCTGGTTAAATTTTTCAGATTTAGACTATAATTTTGTTTCAGCTCGGGATATTGTTAATATTATACTTATAAAGTTTTCTACTATAAAAGCTAAACTTTAAGTGCAACTGCATTTTACAATACACTGACTAATTGAATCTTACTCATAAGTCTTTTAAAATAACACGTGTTTAGTTAACTATATAAGACTGCATATTTTCTGTACGTTATAACTAGAATATCTTTAGTACAGTACCTGATACTCATAGCTTAAGATATGTTGAATGGGAAGGATGAACCGTGTTTCCCGTATACTAACTTCGATAAAAAATCTATCAACAACAAATATTTTATATTTATATATAAAATATTAATTGTAAAATATAAACATGTAATAATTCAATTAAATAAAACATTGTTTACAGCATCCGCACAATTCAAACAATTTGTATTTGTAACTGCCAGCAATTGCCAGCTATTTATTCCGTGAAACGTGAACAGAATATTACGCATTATGGATTGTTAATATTTTCGCTTGGTGTGCTTTATTCAAAGCATCTAATCACATAATTAAAGTGCCGCCATCTTGCAGTGGCCATGCTAATGGAAGTTCGTGTTCATAATAGTATCGTATTGAAAATTAAAAATGAGAAATATTATGAGTACGTTTAGCTATTACATTTTTTATTTATAGTTAAGTTTTTGTTTACTGTTGTTTGATTAGAATTATGATAATTCATGAGGCAAAATTTGTATAAAGAAGAAAACATAAAATTTATTCAATACGTTATTCATTTATAAAATATACGAACATAAAAGAAAGGTCAATATATATTTTTAGGTTAGGTTTAGTTTTACTTTTCCTTTTTCTCTGTTACACCCACGCTAAAATAAACGACGGGATGGATTATTCACAATCCCTTTATCCTAACATCCTAACATTTAAATGTTAAAGTTTGTAAAAGTGTCCATAATCAGATATTTGTTGCATGCTAAAATCGTATTCCAAACTAAAATAGTTCCCTATCTATTTCAACCTATTTGGTTAATGATTATGTCTAAATTATTGATATTTCTGAAATCAAAATATAATATATTAGCTGACATATACGAGTGCCGGGCGTTATTTGTTTTAGGTACCACAAAGAATATTACATATCAAAACCTTGCAATATCAAAATAAGTATCAAAATAATTTATATACCCGTTATATATATTATATTATAACATATGTTGTGCTGATTTTATTTTTATTTGCATTCTCAGTCAAACAAAACAGTCTTAACTTTTACGAAGGTAGTCAAGAAAATCGTAAACTACACAACTGTGTCTCCCTAACCACGAAGTTGGCAAAATCACCAATCGTTTGTGAAGCCCTTCTAATCTTTTAATTAGAAGGGCTTCACAAACGATTGTGAAGCCCTTCTAATTAAAAGAAGAAGAATTTATTCAAATAGACCATTATTTGTCACTTATGAATGTACGCCAAGATTATATCAGTATCCCTACGGATTCAGTACAGATAACTGGTAAGAAACTAAACTGATACATTATTGTGTCAAAAAGAAACTTACCAGGAAAACAGGTACCACCTATGTATAAAATAGTGCACGCTAATAGGTAAAAAAAAAATATATGTATCACTATTTTATTTTATCTCCAAATCATTATAAGAATATATGATTATATAATTATACAGTAGTATACAAGTAAGAAAATTAATTAAAAAAGTAATCGCGGAGAAATATCCTTCTTTTATTGGATAAGGTCCAAGGACCGCTTAGGAGAATGTTGAAAAAAATAGGAATGTATATACGACAAACAGCGTAAGATTAATGTTATTTGACTTTGCTTATTAAATTAGCGACTAAATAAATTTATGCAACGTTTATGAGTAAGGAGGGGGAAATGGATATATTACACAGATCCGATCACAGTATAAGACAATGTACCTGTCTATCAAATTATGTATAAGTCGTGATCACAACATAATATGCATTAGTTTAATTAAACCACACAGCAATGAGTGAATGGCTGTATACTGGACAGAGTTCTGTACCTATTGTTATTGCTAAAAATAGTACTCAATACAAACACTGTAATCAGTGTCAAAATAATTTAGTCATAGATAATTGACATGGGTCTGTTTCACTTATTTGACATTACTAAATTACATTTGACACTTTAATGCCGAAATACTAAACATCATTCAGAAGTTGCCTACTATTTATAAATAAATCATGTAATTTACGCAATACCAGACATTTAAAATTAAATAATAATCCTAATATGAGATTTATTTTAATTTTCTGTTATAGTAACATTCATTACATATACGGTTTTGATACACTGCACATCTAATTTAATATACTAATAATTAAAAAATTTGAAGGTTACAGAGTAAAAGATGAAGTTTATTCGTATGTTGTAATTATTAGAAAAATGAGTTATGGTAAAATGGTAGATGAGCACACGCGGTATGGCGGCGACCAAATATGAACTAAATATAGTGATGACTAAATCTATACGTACAAAAATAATGCCCACTGCGCATGAGTGCAAAGTACGTAAACTATACACGTATGTAGTATTACTGAAAGTAGTGGATATCTTTCGCAACATATTATTTGCTAAAAAACATATACAACTATGACCATTACACGAATGTAAATATTCTTACTAAATATATCATGAACACTTTCTTTTATAATTAAACTACATATATCTATTAATAAAAATAGTAGTAATATAATGAAGGGCTTATAATACCTATAACAAACAGAAGCAGAGACTTACGATAAATCAAACCTAATTGTTAATACTCCACGGAACTCTAACAACGCTAAGCTTGGCCCACTGGCAGAACTGGTAATTGGTATGCCTTCCGATAATTGCATTGTCAAATACAAGGGCATAAAGTCATTGTTGTTGATCATAACAATATGGATAAATATCACATAAAAAATAATGCATTTACTTAATCATTAATAACGACAGACATTTATTTTATGAACGTTATAGTTGTAAGATGCGTTGTTGAGATAACAACTTCACGTGTTTTAAACTCGGAGGTATTAAATTTTAAAAAAATATTGTACCTTGCGCAGTGGTTAGTACATCTTTTTAACAACGTAGTTATTAAACCGCAAATAATTTTAAATGTATGAGATGCGTATTAATTTTATCAATACGCACTTTATGCCTAAAATTATAATATCACTATAATACTATATAATACACATAATACACAGCGCTATCTAATCCCAAACTAAGCAGAGCTTGTTTTGTCAGTACTGATATAACAAACAACTGATATAAATGCTTAAATACAAGGTTTCATACTAAGCGCCCATAATAAATATAATATATTCATGGATTTGTACCGTGTAGTAATCAAACTCGCGACCATCGGAAATAAAGCGGTGTTCTAAACTGCTAGACCACCGAATCCTTCAAATTATCTTTATTAATTGTATAATAACAAAATTTATACTTTATAAATTAAGGGGTTTGTGAATTACTTTATAATTTATATAGCTATTAATTCATAAAATCTCACTCGTTGGTAACTGTAAATGAATAGAATTTCTAAAAGTAATACTAGGAAATTCTGTTATACAAAATTGTTTACATTTTAACAAATTATATATTGGTACGTATATATTTCATTAATAAATACAATTATAACAATTCTCTCAATAGATTGCTGAATAAATTATAACAATAATAGATCCAGTAAAACTTCCATCTTCTCATCTGGAAACTATAATTTTAATCTATTCTAACTAAAATCTTTAGGGACAGACGATGTCAATGTTTGTTTATTCATAAAATATTTAAATTATAGTTATAGAACTATCGACTTCATAACCTATAGACTATCTAGTTAACTTAGTAGTTTGAAGTCTTTATTTACGTACTTATAAATTCGCTCATTCGACATTTCGATACTGATATTATTTGAAATATTTTATCTTTTCTAGGAAAAAGATAAAATAAATAGTATTATTTCTATAATCATTAATTTCACTATTATAACCCAACAAATTCTGAGGGAAACGTTAAAATTACGAGTAGTTGTGTCTTATGAATTTTCTTTTAGTAACTTACTATACTATATGATTAAGGAAAATATTCATTGAATTTTTGTTATTGCCTTCAGTGTGTCCTTTCATAAGAATATTGCTTTACCACTTTCCTAAGACCGCATTGTGCACCAATATTAGGTATTTTTCACATAATTATTATGTTCGAGGAACACGCAAAACCGTCACTTAAGGTGTAGTGACACGCGATTTTTTGCATTTGCATTATAGTCAAAGCGCATTTTCTGGACGATAAAAACCTGTCCTATGGTAATAGGACCTGTAATAAGTTCGCGTGTGAGACTGCGGTGAAAAAAGTAAACGACAATTTATGTTTATATGTTACAGAGTTTGCGTTTAATCAAGTAGAGATTATGTATACGGTTGTTATCGTGGATTTGAATTTTTATCTAACTGTAAAGTTGAGGTATAAAACAGAATGTGTTTGAGCATGTCTATTAATTACACAGTAATAAAACTACAAGCTCAGTTTTTATTTCCTAAAAACAGGGCTTGTTAGTTTTAGAACACATTATTACTTTAGATTCTTATATACTCGTATTCAGCCTTATATAAATATCGAAAAAGGGAAGATTATTTTTTGTGTAAAATCAATAACTACTTAACAGATTTTAAAAATTCACAACCAAATTTGCACAGAGTTTTTCATAAAATTTTTTTTTTTAATTTTTGTATTTCTATAACTGTTACGTTTTGTTTTCTAATGGTAAGCAGCAAAATATACGGAGAAAAAATATAGTAAGTATTAGTAATAGTAATATTTATTAGAACGATATTCCATTACCATCCCAGCAGTAATAAGCTATAGAAAAAAAAATATGAAACTTTAACAGCGAGTTGGTTGTAGGTGGGTTGCAGGTATGTTTTTTGTTAAAGATTCAAAAATTTCCTATACTAATTTCTTTTATGCGAGGCGGCCAAAAGCTTGTTATATGTAATATGTTTATTAAAGTAATAAATGAATAGAAGAAATGTTAAACTTTCCGACAAGACTAAGCTGAAACTCTCCAACTGCTTCTACAGATTTCGGTCCCTTGTCAAATTCTAGCAGCCTACGTGAAAGCGATACAGCTATCTCCCCTCCGCTTATTGTACAAAGGGTTGCTTCGACTTTTCACATTTATGGAGAGCTAAGATATACAAATCTGGGGTTAACTTGTTTTGAATATGATCCAAATAAGGATACATTTACTGAAAGCCATGCCACAGATAAATATTCGAGGGCAGTGCAAAATAAAGATTTTAAATTTCGAATCCTTTTATTATTTTTGAAAACTTGCATAATTATAACATTTATATGTTACAATTTTGCAAGTTTTCTAAACCTATTTCACATCGGTGTCTAACAAGAAAGTCTTTTTAATATACTTTAGGCATGGCAGCCACAATATATCAGAGTGATAATAGTGTAAATTGCTGTTAGATTCAGATATTATTTTAGTGAATTAACTAGGGAATTCAAAATGAAGACATAAGATTTATTTCTCAGAATTACAATTAAGCACAAACTTTCACAGCTAAGATTTAGTTCTGGATCAATTACTGTAATATGCGATTAAATAAAGCCCCTGTATCCACACAGGAAATCATTGCCCACATAGGATTCAAACTTACAGCCTCAATTTCCGGTACCAAACGCCTCTGCTATTAAACCAAATGGTCGAAAACGGCTCGAACTCCCGTCTCGCCTTTGAAAAGCAAAATGATTAATTAAAACAATGGTGGCACATAAACCCCTTTGCCTCAAAAGAGGAACGCTGAATTATATGATTATCATCCGAACGTCGGTGAAATTAATTTATTATGTGAAGCCACGAATTATAAGGACAACGGATTAAAAATTAATTACAAGTTTCAGACAGAGCTTTTAGGGGCTCGCAAAAATTTTATCGCAAATGCGAGCAAATCCCTGTTGGGAATCAACGCAGAATAGACTTGGACGTGTTAATAATGTTTGCAGTATTTTATACGGTATGTGTAGGTAATAAAATAAAATTGGTTTACCAGATTACAATGCAAACTTTCACTGATTTTTGAGTTCTCTTTGGTTATTAGTAGCTGGTACAGCATCTTAATTTTATTTTGTATTTAATTTTAGAAGTAGCTATATGAATATACTCTGACTTAGAATACACCATGATATGATATGTGTTCCGTATTCCGAACCTACTTAGTCTAAGCAGGTTGTATCACCGTCTTGCTTACTGAAGCAAAGGTAATACTGGCCACCAATAAATGCATGTGGCCACTTAAATTTCGAATTTAGAATAAAAAAAGCAATTGAAAATAAGAACTGGAATAAAATGGACGCTCCGTATTTTTAACAATATAAAACATGAAAATTATCGATTTAATTATTACAATATAATTGTTTTTATGAAAATATACACTCTAGAGTGCGTGACCACTAAACAGTACTACATTCCGGGACCTTCCTGAGCAACGGTAAGTTTGTTGTTACATTGCTTACTTTGGGGTGTTCGGAGTGTGGAAGACGTTCTTCCAGGTCGAAATCGTATTTCTCCTTCTTTTACTTTCTTTTCAAACAACACAGTCCACTCTCTATTTTATTTATTACTTTACAAAGATTCAACATGTCTAAAAAAATACCTCGAGTAGGCAATATCAGACATTAGTAGGCACCATTACAGTACTAAGGTACTTCACTAATATATCTTAATAATGTTGTCGTGATAGTCAGTCACATATAGTTCATTCTATAAAAATAGTAAAAAAAATATGTACCTGCACGACTGTTATTAACAGAGGTAGTTAGAAGTATTGTCATATTTAGATTTATTTAACGTTTCATCTGAAATACCCACAGCTGTAATTTTGTTTACAAGTTTTAATAAAGTAAATGTTCTAAGCCTTTACAGAACCCTCAATAACTGAGTTTTTCTTACACTTGCCGTTCACTTTAACTCGTTTAAGATTATATCTATTAAATGGCATGCAATAAAGTTAAAACAGATTATTAGTCCCCATATAGATTTATTATTTATATATTCAATAAACATGTAGTTTTTATAGCAATAACATTTACTTAAAAATTACGTCTGAAAAGAAAATATATATAAAAACCAAAAAAATAATACCTACACGAATACAAATCAATGAAACCTATACTTTATTCTAGTAATATTTTTATTTTTATATAAGAGACCTACCGTGATAAATTATTAATTTATCAAGTCCGAATGAATGAAGTAGGTATATACTTATTTATTATATTTTTCTTCGACTAGCAACACCAACGACAGTTGTCATTATCAGCTGGCCGTAATAAATAAATAATTTTTAATAGTCTATCACACGAATATTATATTTTCAACATCGTTATTAGTGATATAATAGTGCAATAAGTGTCGATTATTGTTTGTGTACAATTTGGTAGTGTATTATTTGCAAAAATCGACATCAAAATAGTGTACCGGCCATCTGTCAAACTTCTTTCGTTGGTAAACAACTAATTTTAAAACTATTTTTATTACTATTTGTTGGACTTATTCAAAGAATTTCATAATATATTGTTAAGGTATAATCTGTGGTGATACAGAAAGATTTACTAATCTGTAACTCATTGTCTATGCGTTCTCTCTGGTTTCTGTAATGTAGGTGTAAGTACCTAGTTGTTAGTAAAATGATTAAATAAAATAATTAGAACAAGTTAAACATCTTTATTATACATTAATTCACTGCGCTCTGCAATAATAACCACAGAAAACATCAGGTTATGGGCCCAGAAGTCGCAAGAAAAAGAAAATCAACAATTTGAATAAGGTGACGCAATACGCCATTTTGTTACTCAAAAGAAAAATTAAATTGAATAAAAATCAAGATGTTCGCAAAAGACAAATTGTATAATATGAAGCAATTCGATGGTGAAAATTATAACGCATGGATATTTAGATTACGAGCATTACTTCGCGAACAAGGTCTTATAGATGCCATAGAAAATACGCAGTTCAGTTCAAACAAAGAAAACGAAAATTTGGAAGCAAGAGCACAATCAATCATTATTCAATCCGTGGCAGACAGTCATCTGGAATATTTAAAAGATAAGTCAGCATATAATATGATAATAAATTTAAATAACAATTTCAAACGAAAAGGAACGAGAAGCAAAATATATTTAAGAAGAAAATTAACAGAAATTAAATACAATGAAAACAATTCATTAAAGGAACATTTCATTTAATTTGAACAAATATTCTCACAATTGGAGGACACCGGTACAAATATAACTGAAGACGAAAAAATTAATTATATTATACTGTCAATGCCCAAATCATATGAATCGGTAATCACAGCTATAGAAACAATAGAAGATTTAAAAATAGATTTTGTAAAAAACCGTTTATTAGGAGAAGAAGAAAAGAAAAAGAAACAAAACTTTAAACAAAACTGTGAAATGGTGAATGCATTTAATTGTTACAACTGTGGAAAGAAAGGACATAAGAAATATCAATGTTATTATAAAGGAAATCAATATGAAAAGACACAAGATGTTTGGAATAATAGAAATGGCAGTGAATATAGAGGTTATGAAAATAATAGAGGATACGGAAATAATAGAGGACAAGTATATAGAGGATACGGAAATAATAGAGGGCAAGTATATAGAGAACATACAGAACCAGGACGAGCAAATATAGGAAGAGGACCAATACAGAGAGGAAGAAGTCAAATACAGAGAGGAAGAGGACATAGATCCTACATAGCAGAAAGTGATAGTGATTATAGTGCATTTATGTGTAGAAAAATAAATCAGTGTAAAAATAATGAGCAAGAAATAGAGTGGTATATTGACTCAGGCTGTTCAGAACATTTAACTAATAATAGAGACATATATAGTGAGTATAGAGAGTTAAGTACCCCAATTAAGATATCAGCAGCTAAAAATGGTGTTATAATGGAAGCAATAGGTATAGGAAATATTCATATGAAAAGTTATTTTTACAACACCGAACGTCATCATACAATAAGTAATGTATTATATGTACCAGAATTGAGGAGGAATTTATTGTCAGTAAGTAAAATTGAACAATCAGGATACAATGTATCATTCTGTAATAATAAAGTAAAAATTTGTAATATTAAACATAATTTGATTATGCTTGGACATAATGAAGGATCTTTATATATTATTAAGTTATATCCTAATGTTATAAACAAAATTGAATGTAACCAAACAAATTCGGTAAACAGTTCTATTAATTTGTGGCATAGACGTTATGGTCATTTAAATTTAAATAGTTTAAGAGATTTAATTAAAAAGGACATGGTATTAGGGATGAGCAATTTGAAAAATATTACAGTTGAACAACCATTATGTGAATATTGTATTTTAGGAAAAATGACACGACAACCATTTAACAAATTTGGCTGTAGAGCTACAAAACCTTTAGAATTAGTGCATAGCGATATATGTGGTCCTATTAAACCAACTACATGGGATGGAAACAATTATTTTGTAACTTTCATAGATGATTATACTCATTATGTTCGTATATATTTAATACAGGATAAATCACAAGTGTTTGATAAATTTAAACATTATTATAATTTAGCTACTACACATTTTAATTGTAACTTATTGAAATTGAGAACAGATAATGGAAGAGAGTATTTATCTAACAATTTTATTGATTTTTGTAACCAAAAAGGTATTATCTTACAAAACACAGTTCCATATGATCCTGAAATGAATGGAGTCGCAGAAAGAATGAATAGAACACTCATTGACAAAGCAAGGACTATTCTTTTAGAATCAGAAATGGAAAAGAAATTTTGGGGAGAAGCAGTATTGTATTCAGCTTATGTGACAAATAGAAGTCCTACAAATAATAAACAGCAAACTCCGTATGAATTATGGGAAGGTAAAAAGCCTAATGTAGCAAATTTAAAAACATTTGGTAGTATAGCATACAACCACATACCAAAGGAATTAAGATATAAATTAGATCCAAAAGGCAAGAAATTAACTATGGTTGGTTATAATATAAATGGATACAGATTATGGGATGATGAACAACAAAAAATTATCACAGGTCGCAATGTCATATTTGATGAAACACTTACAAAACAGGAGGGGATAGTACATATAAATAAAGAAGATTACTACTATGATTTTACAGAAAAACAACATTCTAGTGATAAAGAAAATAAATTATATATGGATCATTTTACATCCAATGAAGAAGAAGAACAAGAAAGTATTGAAAATATAGTAGAAGAAAGATTGACATCAACTACAAGAGAAGAAATAACAAGAGAGAATAAAGTACATGAAGATAATATACAAGAAAAAGCAAACAGAAATAGACAAAAACCTAAGTGGCATAAAGATTACAATTTTAATGAAGAAAATGAAGAAGCATATCAAGCATATTGTTTTATGACAGATGAAGACACACCTACAAGTTATGAAGAAGCTATAAAAGATAAAAACTGGAAAGAAGCTATAAGAAAAGAAGTAGAAGCACTAACAAAGTTAGAAACATGGGAAGAAATTAAAGAAAAGAAAAATGTACAAGCAATAGAAACGAAATGGATATTTAAAGTTAAATCAGATGGTACTAAAAAGGCACGTTTAGTAGCAAAAGGTTTTCAATTAAAGAAAGAAAATGAATATGATGTAGTATATTCACCTGTAGCAAGATTATCAACCGTTAGAATGTTTATATCAAAAGCATTACAAGAAAAGATAGAAAGAGTATAAGTGGTTCAATTATATTTCATGGACAAAACCCTATTAATTGGCACTCAAAGAAACAAAGTTGTGTTGCATTATCATCAGTGGAATCTGAATATATTGCAGCATCATTAACAGCACAAGAACTTGTAAACTTAAAAGGAATTAGGGAGCATTTAGGTCAAACAGGACAAACTAAATTATTAATGGATAACTGGGGAGCTATTTTTATTTCTAAAACATATCAAAATTCTAAGAGAACTAAACACATAGATATAAGAGTTCATTATATAAAAGATTTAATAAGTAAAGATATAATTAAAGTAGAGTATGTACAAACAAAAGAGAATGTAGCTGATTTGTTTACTAAAAGTTTAGGAAAAATAAAATTCAATTATTTTGTAGAATTTATTTTGTATTAAGTTTAAGATGTCAATAAATATATTTGGAAAAATGAGTGATTATAGTATGTTTAGTATAGAATAAAAGTGTATGAACAAAGTAAAAACTTTTGTATTGTATAATTAAGTAAAAGTAAGTTAGAAAGTAAAATAAGAATAAAGTTATTTTGAGTAAAATTATAAGTTAAAGAAGAAAACTATTTTATGTTAAGAATTTAAAATTAAGCAGACAGAGAGAATATTACTTTTATATAAATAATAAGGAAAAAGAAATGTTTATTAAAACTACATAGAGAAAATAATGAATGTTAATTAGTTTGTTTAGTAATTTGTATTGTTGTAAAAGATTTATGTAAGGAAGCGATGTAAGCTTTTATTTTCTGAAGTTTAATAAAACCTTAAATCGAGGAGGGGTGTTAAGGTATAATCTGTGGTGATACAGAAAGATTTACTAATCTGTAACTCATTGTCTATGCGTTCTCTCTGGTTTCTGTAATGTAGGTGTAAGTACCTAGTTGTTAGTAAAATGATTAAATAAAATAATTAGAACTAGTTAAACATCTTTATTATACATTAATTCACTGCGCTCTGCAATAATAACCACAGGAAACATCATATATACAAGTTTTATAGAAATATTCACATAAAGTTAAATTGATATTAATAATTGTGAAGTTCAGTTGTTGCGTACGTCGAAGGAAAAAATATACCCACAAAATATATTTTAAGTAATTTTATGTTTTATATTAATATAATTTGAAGGAAAGTAGCACAATCTAATTCCGTTTAGTTAGTCTTGTAAAATATAGGTTGTAAATATATTTCTAACAGAAATTGTTCAAAATTTTAACACATAAAATAAGTAAGGTTCAGTTGCTGTTCTCGTTGTGATACTTTGTTTCTTTTAGAAATAACTCACTTCACTCTCCCTAGTAACTATTCATATATTCAATAATGTCACTATCTACCCGTTTCACAACTGCACGGCAGACAGAGATGAAGCTTAAAGTGGCCCTACAAGAACTTCAGGCATCCAAAGATCTCAGTGACAAGTTGATCAGGGAGAGAGAAGAGAGTGAAGATGAAATTTTAAAAATTATAAATAAAAATACCCAATTAAAATCAGAATTGTCAGAACTTCATAATAGCCATCAGGAAGTTATTGAGCAGCGGGATCAGCTTCAAGAACTAATAAGTAGCTTTCATCAATGTAGTGACACTCATGAGCAAGCCTTGAGGCGTATCACTGAATTGGAGCTTGAGTTAAAGCAGGCATATTCTAAAATCAATGATCTAGACACAAGATTGGAATCTCAACAAAATAATGAGATTAGTAATTTATATGAGGAACTTATTAGTGTTGACTGTGTGCCTCCTTCTACTACAGTTCCATGCACCCATCCTGTTGTAATTGACCTTACTAGTGATACATCACCTAAATTAGGCAACTATAACAGTAACATTTGTATGTTGAGTAATAATAAATTAAAAAAATATTTAAAACTAAAAAAGTTAAGCGTTAAGCGTTGCAAAAAGGGACAGTTATAGAAAAAAAAACACTTTAAATAATTTAAAATTGCATGATTACATTAATATATGTAATAATAAGTTAAAAGTTATATGACATTGATACAGACTACCTAACTTCAAAAATTAATAGTTTAGAATCTTCGCTTCATGATTTAAATACAAAGTATATTATCTCTCAGAAACAAATCCAGGAGCATATTTTAGCAATGGATGATCTGATTGATGTCAGTAAATACAATGCTGACCGTTTTGAGTCGTTGACTAAGCATTGTACATGTAATCACACAAATATATCAAATAATAATTCAGTTGTAACTGTGCTGGAAAATGAAGTTCAGGGTGTTTGTGCCAGTGACTGTAACCCTAAGAGTAGCACAATGGTGTTCTCTGACAGAATAGGCTGTAACTTTGGGTCTATTTTGAAGTATCATCTTAAGGGTGATTTATTAAACTACTGTATGCCAGAAGCATCATTTACACAAATAATAAATAAAATGAAGTCTACGAAAATGAACAATATGACCACAATTGTGTTATTTTTTGGTAATAGTATTCAATTAAATAGGCAGGATGTAATTAAAGGAATTGAATATTTATTACAATTAAATGTGTATAAGATTGTATTGTGCGCTTTTCCTTACACAAAAGGACATCTTCATAAAAAAATTAACAGTAAGGTACATTACCTGAACAACTTATTACATACATTGACATGTCGTCATAGTGACATTTTTACATTTTTTGATACTAATATTTTTATTAGTGATTTTTATTTGACAAAAGATACAATGTATCTCTCTAAATTATCTAAAAATAAAATAGCCACTTTAGTGGCTTATAATATTGACTACATGAACAGTTTACATGGTAAACTTAAACATAAAAATACTGACATAACAAATAATTCTATTAATATTTGTGACATAAATACTATGACTGCAGATTTAAACTGCTCACAAAGACAAAGGGAAAGCAATCAGAATTAATAATTGTTCATCAGAACATACAAAGTTTTCCCGGCAGCGAGTTAATTATACAATTATTTTTAGAAAAGTATAATATTGATATTGTCTGTTTCACAGAACATTGGCTTAAAGAGAGCAATATGATGTTCAATTTAAATAATTATAACGTTGTCAGCTGCTTCAATAGAAAGTCAGTTAACAGAGGCGGGTCTATGATAATTGCAAGAAATAATATTAAAGTAAAGGAACGTGGCTGACATTGTTAGACTTTCTATTGAGTGTTGTATAGAATTATATTGTATAGAACTAGAAATTTATATCCTTATATGTGTGTACAGGCCTCCTAATAGTGATTACAATGTATTTGAAGGGGTGATGGAGGATATATTAAAAAAAATATTTAATAGTATTAAAAAAATTATTGTATGTGGAGATTTTAACGTTGATATTCTTTGTAACACACCCACATGTACAAAAATTATTAGTTTATTTCAATCATTTGATTTAAGTCATGTCTTTCATGAACCCACTCGTGTAACTGCCACGTCTGCTACTTGTCTTGACAATGTTTTTTGTAACTGTGAGTATACAGAAAAATTCATAATAAATAAACTTCCTTCAGATCACTGTGGTCAAGTTGTTAAGTTTAACAGTCAGATCAATAAAGTCAACAATAATAAAAAATCAAAAAGACAAATAAATGTTTACAATATTAACAAATACAAAAGCGCGATTAAAAATAAATTGGATTTGCTGTTACAATCTAGTAATAATCCTGATTATCTTTACACCAAGCTAATTACTATTCTATCAGGAGAATATGAACAATTTTTCAAGAAAAAAGAAGTTTATGTTAAATCTAAATTCACGGAATGGGCAACAGTAGGTATACTTAAAAGTAGAAATATTTTGTTTGATTTATACGATCAAAAAAAATATCGATTTGATGACAAATTCACCACTTATGTGAAAAATTATTCAAAAATTTTTAAAAAAGTTTGTATTACGGCTAAATCTAATTATATTAATAAACAAATTAACCAGTCTTCTGACAAAATTAAAACCATCTGGGGCATTATAAATAAAGAAACCGGAAGATCTAAATTAGCCTATAATCAATTTGCATTAAATTATGATAATAAATTAATAACAGCAACAAAAGATGTAGTTAATGTTTTTGAAGATTTTTTTGCTAACATTCCGATTAACATTACATCTTCTCTGGACTCATCTCCATCTCGAGCAAAAATATTACTAGAGTCTAATATCGGTTGTTGTGCTTTAAGATTTAAATTTTCACATGTTAGCCCCGTTCATATCATAAAAATATTCAAACATCTAAATTTAAAAAATACAGAAGACCTTTGGGGCATATCTGTAAAAGTAGTTAGTTCTTTCATAGATATTGTTGCTCCATATCTAGCTACTATTTTTAATAAATGTATTGATAATGGCACTTTTCCACAATTAATGAAATTTAGCAAATTAATCCCACTATTTAAATCAGGTGATAAATTTGAGCCAGGGAACTATAGACCTATATCTATTTTGCCAGTTCTAAGTAAGGTGTTTGAAAAGATAATGTTAAATCAAATGTTACAACACTTTAGGGATAACCGACTGCTTCACAGTCAACAATATGGTTTCACCGCCGGCAAGTCTACCACTGACGCAGGTGTAGCGCTGATAACACATATTTTCCAATCATGGGAGAAGTCACAGGATGCACTCGGAGTTTTTTGTGACCTATCAAAGGCATTTGATTGCGTGGATCATAAAACACTTTTGTACAAGCTCGAACATTATGGTATAAAAGATAATGATCTAAAATTAATGAGAACTTATTTAGAGGATAGGGTCCAAACTGTAGATATTAACGGTATAAAATCTAAGGGAGCTAATATTGGGATGGGCGTTCCACAAGGGTCAATCTTAGGCCCCTTTCTCTTTTTAATTTACATAAATGACCTTCCCTTTATGGTATAGAAAATTGCAGATATAGTGCTGTTTGCGGATGATACTTCGTTAGTGTTTAAAATTGGACGTCAAACTAATCAATTAGACGATGTAAATTGTGCTATGTCTGCTATATTAAATTGGTTTACATGTAATAACCTATTATTAAATTCCAGCAAAACAAAGTGTATAAAATTTACACTTCCTAATGTAAGACCAATAAATACACAGTTATTGCTTAATGATGAAATAGTAAATTTTGTTAATGATACAGTTTTTTTAGGTATAACAGTGGACTCGAAATTACAATGGGGTCAACATATTTCAAAATTGGCCAATAGACTCAGTTCAGCTGCATATGCAATTAGAAGAATTAGGCAATTAACAGACGTGGCGACGGCTAAACTTGTATACTTTAGTTATTTCCATAGCATTATGTCATATGGTATACTACTGTGGGGTAAAGCAGCCGATATAAATACTATATTTATTTTACAAAAGAGAGCCATACGTTCTATTTATGGTATGGGTTCAAGAGAGTCATTACGTCAGTGTTTTAAAGATTCAAATATCCTCACCGTTACTTCACAATACATTTATGAGAATATCATGTATACACGGAAGAATTTAGAGAGTTTTAGAAAACTTAAAGACTGTACAAATAGAAACTTACGCAATAAAAATAAGCTAATTTTACCTAAATGCCGCCTGCACAAAGTCAGTAATTCATTCTATGGTAATTGCGTAAGATTTTATAATAAACTGCCAGAATCTGCACTAAATCTGACAGAGAGGCAATTCAAATCTTATATTAAACAATTTTTGTGTAAGAAAGCCTATTACAGGATAGACGAATTCATAGACGACAACATATCAAGTAAATAACTAGTTTATTAGCATACAACGTTATAATTTAATTTTCTCATTGCTTTCTTGATTTAATTGATTGATTTTAGAAATATGAAAGCGTAGCGGTTTTTGTATTGATTGCCGCATGCATTCTTATGTAAAATGTGAATACTATAACTATCAGATAGCAATTGTAAGTAGCTTTGACGTAGTCTAGTGTTTTGAGTAGTCATGCTCACTAAAATGTCCAGACTTGTGGCGGCGTGGTGGGCCGGGTCATTGGGCTCCCTAAAATATGGTCGAGCGCAGTGATGGCTGGCTCATCCGTCATACTCGTGAACGGGTGCTGCTTGTAGGGACTGGTCTGCTCTAATCACTATGACTGATTTCCTCTTATTAATTGTTTAACCAGTTGGTTATATATTCAATATTATTTCTATTTGAGTATTTAATAGAATTAGTGCTAATTGGTGGTTTGTATTAACTAAAGTAAACTTAAAAATGTAAAGTAATAATAAAATTATTTAAAAGAGCAGCACGCAAGTTTCTTGCTCGTTCTTCTTGTGATGAGACAGCTTTCCGAACGAGCGGTAGATTAAAAAATGTAATGACTATTCAAAAGTGCTTCAATGTAAGTTTATTTGAATAAATGATTTTCTATTCTATTCTATTCTATACCAAGCTAAAAGTCATATTAAAAATAACAAACAAATCTAAGAATTCTGAAAATATTTTCCTTTCTTTAGATTTCTTCATGATAGTGAAATTGTAGAACAATTGCAGAGTTCAGTAGTAATTTTCACGGCAAGTGTTATTTCGCTGTTAACTTTAATTACACAATGATTATGTATGCATATATACCATTTGTATATTAGCATTTTAAAATGTTCATGAAATACGACTAAATATTTAAATTCGTTTCTAGAATTCCTCACTTGTTCAGCCCCTTGCATGTTCATTTCGTTAAATACATTATTCAGCATATGTTATTTTTTATACATTTATTACATTGTATTTTTAGCGTATAGTTCAGTACTTTTCTTTGTTCTCTATTACTGATAGAGATGAGTCAGTTACGATTCTAAGTAGACTTTGTCCAAAGTTGCATACGTGAGTACCTCAGTCTCACCTATTTTAGCCGCCAAGCAGTTTTGCTTTGTATCCTATAATCGGTGTATAGGTTGAAGAGGCAGTCTGATAAGGCAGTTAAATCACAGAATAATAAGCATAATATATCAGTATATTTCGAAATGACCATGCATATGTAACTTCACCGGCGTGACGTGTTAATCAGGTAGCCTCTCAGCTTGTTTGCCAAGTCAATTACATTAAATAAAAACATTTCTTCCCTCGTGAGTTGATGAATGAATAAATTAATACAGAAAGTATATATGTTACCGATTTTGAAAATATTCTATTTCAAATGATACTCGCTTATGCTAAGATACAAACATGCACGTATGTATTTATATATTAATTTGACTCTGTAGAAACATATTTTTTCGTAAAATATCAGTGTCTAAAATATCATGACGTATCAAATATGTAAGAAAGATTTTTACATTGGCTAATAAGATACATGCAAAGACAAGATTTATGTACGACAGAAATCAATAAAATTCGGTTTGTTATACATACCTCGAAAAGTACTATATGAATATACAGATTAAGATTAAATTAACTTAATCTGTAACTCAGCTTATAATATCTGTTTTAGAAATAATATAAGCAAAGAAATAGTCCTCATACATAAACACATAACTATAATACAGCTAATCTGCACTACGATGTGCCGGCTAACATCAGTAACGTACGGTTCCGGCCAGCCGGCAACAATAGCGGTCCGCGGAGTTCAGGATTCCGGCGCCGGAAATGGACCGGTCGGTGCCGGCACACTGTCCACGACATTCACTTAACCCCGCGACAAATGTACGGAACACTCAACGCAAAAACATCGACCCAACGGATCCGGAATACGAGTGAATTTAATGAGAATGCTAATATAAGTGTTTTATCAAATACCTACTGGAGTAAAATCACTGTCCTTCTAACATTTTTTTTATGTAACTAGAATAGGAAATAACCGCCTGCTATATATTGCCTACCGAAATAATAGGATGTTATGCCACTTGAACCCAAAAATTATATATATTACAAACAAGCTTATTGAAGGCTGAAATAGGTGAGATAGAGATAATGCAGATGGCTTTGTTTAAAGTCTACTATTATGGTATATATGATAGTTAATTAGTAGTAGTTACGTAAAACTTATTTTGTACCTATTAAAATGTAACACTTCCATTACCTGCTCTTCAATAACATAGCTAATGGTGGTCGGTAATTCTGTAACGGCTGTTATGTAATGTACCATCAAGTAACAAGTATACCATCATTATGTACTTACAAATTAGAGGATATTTGTTAAATCATTAACTTGTAAAGTTTCATCATAATAATAAGAGCGTTATGAACCAGTGGTTTACTACCGACCCTAGCCATCAAATGGATTTCCACATATAGCCCAGATAAAATAGAAGCTGCCGACGATAAAAATATTTTATTCTATTTGTACATTTTCAGTAATGGAAATACCAATAATAGATCAAATTAATTAGAGACAATACCTTTTATTGCTTTATAGTATAATAGCAATAGCTGACAATCTTTGCGTTATTACTATAAGTGTATTAATTAGATCAAATTCATTTTTAGTATTACTTATAAACTAATAAAACATGTCAAACTCCGTGAAGATACTCAATATTTCCGTATCTAATGTACTATCAAAGTTAAAAACAAAACCCTAAAACTCCCAATGAAAACCTTCAAAACCATCTTCAAAACGTTAGACATAAAAGCAACCACAGTACTAGTGGCTTGATGGTTCTGGCTTTTAACGATACATTTCTTGCTCTAGAACAAGCCTCCCGCTTTCATATCACCCTTTGTTTAGCGACGCGGATGCAAAGCACGCAATCAATGTTTTCTTAAAAGCGTACGAGGCTTTTACTCAATGTTTTTGTTGGGAACTTTGAAACGAATCTTTTCTAATGCGTGAAAGGTTAAAGGAACGACAAATTACCATCAAAGTAATGCCTTAAATATGAATAAGGTAGTCAAGGGATTTTGTCAATGTTTCAATACTGCCTTTGATATTTGGTTTCTTTATGGCTTATGGAGATCTTTATTTTATTATACTACAGGAAATAGTTCTTTATAGAATTTAGAGCCATATTTTAAGTTTATACCCTTAAAATAATTATTAATAGTTGCATTAAATTGCTTTCATGTGCTTTCAGTAACATTGGAATAGTTATACCGTTTTCTGTCACATTAATGATGACGAGTGTTAATATTTTGTCTACAAATATTAATTCACTCAAGAAATTTTAAATGCAACCTGTATTTATTCTTTTACTTCTCAACTAACATTGATGCTTGTAAAAGTCGTGACCTTTACTAGAAATGTCTAATTATCCCGGCAGAACACATTAAACAAATTACAAATGATCCGTCAAAAGAATAGCTCTAAAACAACAACTCAACAAAACATATGTTGATTATGAGTATAACGTCCCCCGGGCGATTCACAAAACACGCTCACACTCCAAGCAGCGTATCATTGTTCTTTGACTTTCCTTCATTAAATGTTAAACCGTATCCGTCTAGAGGCACATCCTCAGAATTAGCTCTCGTTTATTTAATACTTGTGACAATCAAAAAGCGTCGTCGCGAAATAACAATCTGAAATGTCATCTTATTACGTGCTTTCATACTCTTGCGCGTGCTAACAGTGATTGTACACTGCTATATATTTTATCTTTACAAACTTTTAATTTGTAATTTATTATTTAATACTCGTAATAATAATATGAGAGGAGATTGTTACTGACCCCTTGCTAGCAATGTCTATACCATTATCGTAATGCAATAAAAATATACATATGTTACATACAAATATACTTTATTACTCTCTCTTTCTCTCTGTATAACCACTTTTCATATCATTTGGGGTTGCCTCTCCTAGTTATTCCTTGTCAGGCTTATCTGTCGTCGAGTTATATACTTTGGTTTCCTTTAGGTTGCTATTGATAACGGACTGCCAAGTCAGTAGAGATCTTCCTAATCTCTGGACAGGAATTAATTTATTACTCACACAATGTAACTTAAATAACTGTAGATATACTAATAATTCTTGTATTATATATACGCTTTATAATAGTAGTCAATTAAATTGCTTGTTATAGAATAAATTACTTGTTAGTTCTTTTCTATTGAAACTATATCTCCAAATATATAAGAAATAAATAAAAAAAAAACATAAAGTACATTATAATTGAGAAAGATTGTCAAATAAATAAAATATAGACACCAAATACAAGGGTCACAAAATTATACAGGTGTAAATCGAATGTCGATATTTAGAATAACCGTGGGAAAAAATAAATGGAACATACAAATTTCATGTCGAGCAGTGTAACGCACTTCAGATTAATTCACACGAGCAATCTTCGAGTTCTCGCGAATTCTTGATTGCGTTATCATTTAACGATTCCTTTACAAATATGTTTCACTTACACCGAAACAGTTTCTTTTATTTCGAAAACGATCGTGTTAATTATTTTCTTCGTAGCAATGCATATACTCATTTCAATATATGATGAATAAGATGCCAATTAACACATTCATTTCTTATAAATATTATGTAGAATATACCTTATGTAATTATGTAGTAAGATCACAATATGTCATAACTCCTTTTCGTACTCAAAACATCGAAAGAAATTAGTATACATGTAATAAATTTTATTACATATATTTCGTACATATATTTATTCATAAGTATGTGTATGAAATAAATTTATTGAAAATGTTTGTATTCTTGTAGGTCTATTACTGTCAATTATAAGTTAAAACTAGTATGATCAGTGAAAAAAAGAGGACAATTCGAAATAAGTCAGTATACCAAGCCGCCTGGCCAATACATTAAAAAAAGACTAACTATAAGAGGAGAGGCCAACGCATAGCAGTGGGATGATAATGAATTAACATGATAATGTACAAAGGTTGTCCCTTGTTGATAATTACAGGATACCGTCACGGAATAAAATTAGTACTTGTAGTATGTACATATGTTAATATTATTTGTATATTGCTAAATCTCAACAAAAAAGCATGAAGATGTATAATCAAATATGTTATGTATTACATGATCTGTATCCGCCAAGTCTCGTCATTGTGTCATGTCCTCGTAAATATTCCATTAATGCCGACCACGACCCCGTCCCAGTTGAGCAAGGGAATGCACTTCGGCAGCGGCTTCTCACAACCTATCTTATCCCGTCATCTTATGTTAGACTCCAAGTTTATTATACCTTTAATAGGGCTGATACATGCTGCAAATTTGAATATTCAGTGTTTGATTTCAAATTACTGTTGAATATTGAAGTTACGTAGTACCGCGGCATGAGACTTTAGTCCTTTAGTACATGAGGGATACTATAGGCATGGTGTGCAGAAGTGATATCCATGGTGCTTTTCATGTCTATAGATGACGGTCACGTCATCTATAGACAAGTCTGACTGACTGCAAGACGTTGCAGTCAGATAGTTTGTCATTTTAAAGATATAAACCAAATGTTATATAACATATTGATTGTGTTTTTTCTAGTATAATTTTTTGGCATTAAATATGTTAGAATCATATTAATATATTTATAACTGATATAATACTGAGACTCCATAAAAGAAAGACAAAAAATAATACTAAATTAGGACTACCCTTTCTTTATTCAAATGCGGTAGCAGAATGGAATAGGTGTTTACGTACGTTTGACTTTATTTTCCATTTTCGTTTTAATTTTTCTTTTTCCTATACACCGTTATGTATAAAAAAAAGTATAGAGAATAGAAAACATTGACGGCAAAACAAAGTACATGCAAAACAAATACTAAAAGTAATATTAAAGTGTCCCTGTCTCATAACAAAATAATGCACTTAGGTAGTTACACGTATAACCTGAAGTATCTAGTGAATGTGAGATGCAATAAATCTGTATGCGTCATGCATTGCCTGACTTGCATGAAAATACAATTCGTACAATTTCCACGGGTAAGCGGTCGCGAAAAACCAAGATGGCCGCCTTCGGCAGAATGTCGGCAAGTTGATTTGTGACTCGCCCCACAAAGTAATACCTAGTGAAGAGTGCCAACAGTCGAATTGGAAAATTTTATATCGACTATAAAAGTCTTGAGCAAATCGTGGTAAGTTTATACCGAGTTAAGGATTACTCCGCATTTCCTTTCAAACCATATTTGTTTTGCTCTGCAATTTCCAGTTTGCATTATAGATTTTCGAAAATTGCAAACGTAACTTCATCATAGTATTGTGTATTTTTCTATATTTCTGTTTACTCAGTTCCTATTCACTCCATAAACGACCATGCATAGAAATTGCCAGTCAGCAAACAATAATATCAGAATACAATTTTCTTATTGTTAAACATTATAGCTTTAAATCGCTGTTATTCGATGTTTTTATTCCACAATGATAGAAAACAAGCATACAAATCATATGACGAGAAACTGGTAACCGTATACAGTAACATAGTAGTAGTACTTGGAAAGCTGATTGTCTACGATAAGTGGTAACCGTCGCAAAAAAAAAAAAAATTGAAAAAATGTTGTGTCGCTGTTCCGGAGGGGAAGATGTCATGTTTCGTACCCTGTAATTTCACTACCTTATTTAATTGAAATACATATTACAAAAGCAAGCTCTTTTGTACCCAAAATAAGTGACAGATGTAGGTAGCCACGTAGCCGAATTTCTACAAAGTTAAAATACAATATATGCATAATTATTGATAATACAACTTTTTTGCATTAGTCATACTAATGACGCCAAGAAAAACAGTGCTTTATCGCCATTTCGGAGTACTAAAATGTCATGCTTTTGTAGCATGTAATTTCACTACATTTTCTTACCCTTTAATCGAAATACATGCTACAATAGCAAACTCCTTTGTATCCGAAATAAAAGAGTAGCCACACAGCCCACTGCCTAAAATGTTTGGTAAAAATATTTTTTTATTTTATTAGTATAAAACCAACAACAGCTTTATTTACTCTTATAAAGTTACAAACTATTAATAAAGCGAATCCATTAGCTTCGTTCAATTAACAAACAATACGAGGTGCATTTACTATAATAAATCAATAGAAGTGCATGCAAACGTCAGTGTTTGAGCGATATTGATAGATTTGTCGGCACAGCATGTTTGACTTTGCGGACCTATCATGCTGCATTTGTTTATTAATTGGTTAATTATCAATTCAGAATTCAGAATTCGTATACATTACATATTTATCTTGTACATAAATAGAAACCTATAAAAATATATAAATAGTTACTGACGAATGTATTCCATGTACAAATATATCTTCATCATTCAAACTCATTAATAATTTTTTTATATCCCTTGCTTTTGATTCTCGTAATTTATTTTATATATGTCGCAATTACATTTACCTATGTCTTTCCCCGAACGTTTCAGTATATGTACAGTGGTAATTCAAATTGAGGTGACGCATTTTATTTTGTTGACAGCTTTGAAAAGGCCAAAAGAAATAAGGAAACAATGTTTAATCTACGCCGTTTACCGTAACTAAAACGTTTATGACACAAAGGGGGCGCACTCGACAAAATTACCGGTGCCAGACCCGTTGTATAGAGTACACTTATGTAAACCGCCCACTCGGAGGGCTCTTTGAATACTAACGTTTTGAGTTTTTTACCGGTTTACTAGAAGTACTTTTTTTTATTACATTTAAAAATAAATATTGTCATTAATACCTTTAATAAACTTGTAAAATCGAGACGAGACGAAAAGTATATTTTTTTGTATGTCAATGTTTCATATTAAAAGGACAGGAGGGATTAGGATGATGTTTTCATAGTATACGTTGTTAAATGATAGTCAAAAATAGGTAAATATTGGCTAAAGGAACATTAGAAATATAATAAGATAAATTTGTATTTGTTTCTTAATTTCTAATACGACATTTTTATTATTATTTTTACATATTGTTATTTATTTTCTATGAAATAATAAGTGATGTGGTAAAAATAAATTTATTTATTTTTGTCATTTTATCGTCGCCACTAGACAGCATCTACAAAAGAACACGCGAAGTCGTATATACTAATACTATTAAATAAATCTCACGAATCTCTCACAGTGTGGTCTTTTTGTCGAAGATATTCCTTTTACTTAAAAGAGTAAAGCTACATCTTATAAGGACTTCTAGATGAAAACTTCAAGTTAATAAGCTACAAGTTACCTCTCTGAGTAGGAATATTTCATAAGTCAGTAAGTAGTACTTATCAGATAAAATTGAACAAAATTATATAATCAGCAATAAGTGGTTTATCTTTCCCGGTCTGATACTAATATCAAAGAAAAAGAGGTACTCAGATAAATTAGGGAAAGGTCCCGGGCTGAATTCTAGTAAAGTGGTTAAATTACATATTGAAGAATACGAGTTTCGAAAACCACTAAATTCATAATCTATGTTTACTACTGTACTTATTTATATGTATATCTATATTTAATGGTAAATGCTCGAGATAATGTTATTATTCAATTTATTGCTACTGTTGAGGTATACATACGCAGTCACTTACGAACTATTTCCTCAGTGAATACATAGCTTACACAGCAAGCTATTTGACAGTAAAATATACAAGCCAAAGTCAAACACCTCTACCTAAAGTTATATAGAGTCTTTTACTGATAAGTAAACTTATTAATATTAAAATATATTCTGGATAGTTCAACAAATAACACGTGGTATCACAACAGTTTTGATTTGTGATTCGCTTACCGTGAAATACGAGCGATATTTGAAAGTGCCAACATCCGAATTGGAAAATTGTATATTGAGCTATAAAGTTCTTGACTGGGACGTACGATACTTGAATCCACTTCTATTCTATTCGAATGAATATTCGAGCGCGTATGTAACATTCAAGTTTATTTATATCGATAAACTGAGTATATCTGTATAGGTTATCATTCAGTTCTATTAACGGCAGATACGTAGTAACTAAATAAAGGTTGCAATAAACTGCAACTGCTATATTATTTGTTTATTTATTAAAAACTGTAATTCACAAATACACAAATAAAGGTGCACATGACCGACTTAACATCTAGAGACATTTTTTCCCGGTCAACCATAGGACAAATAGAGATTCAAGTGGGCGCTGCATTATCAATTATATACATATAATAACATAATATTGACATATACACGATATTTATAAATATATATATATTAAATCAACAATGAAAGTCAGGTACGTAGAAGAAGAGAGGTATAGGAATAATACTATTTAAATTTATGTATAATTTTAAAGAAATTAATTAATAAATAATTACTTATATTAAAAAAATGTTTTGTTGCTGGAATCCGATAATTAATCAAGACCAGCTAAATAGACAATGATTGTAGTGGGAATTAAACTCTACCCGTGAAGTAACTTTTAACACATTTGTTCATAGACTTCGAATGCTAGATGTACACCGAAAAAAATATATTAATAAGGACTTATTAATCAAATGTTAACGATCTTTGTCATATCACAACAGTCATATTTAATATTACTAATATCATTTATATTCAGGTCATTTAGATATGTACCTTTTAACATGGTAACATAAAACAGTATGGTTACCTGAAATATAAAAACAGTTTGAAAACCGCTAGTACATATATACATTGAAGCATGCATATAAGTACATACTGATTTGATATATCTTATGTTGGTGAATCTTAAGTAATTAAATAAATGATAAATCGACAACATTCAATTAAGTCGTGTCATGAATTATTAGTAATTATTGTTTTATTAACAGAATAAATAGTTTGGTTGCTAGTATTGTAAGAAAAGTGGCAGTCAGTCTTGAGGTAATGGCGGTTGGTAAGGAAAAAATACATTCCGAGGAGAATCAATATTCATAATTTGTGCCGGTGGAGGTGAAGTAACAAACCCAGTTTATTAAACGCAATAGTTGCATCTAAAAATCTAGTCAATAATAACTATAATAAAACAAAGCCTGTGATACAGTAAATAAGTGTTAAGTGAAAATTCAGATGTAAATATAAAAATTACCAACTAAAACATTATTATTAGATTAGAGTAAAGAACAATTAACTCGGAAACTAGTTGTTACCCAGACTTAGGTTTTCTGAGATAACAGTTAAACTATGTCCATCTTTGGAGTTCAAACATTATCACGTCTGTGTTATTCTTACTATACTTATAAATTGATAATATTTATACATTTTTAGGAGATGGTAAAACTCTGTCATGGTAAATTATATATATTACTTAGTAGTATTACCTATATTCATTTAAAATAGGGGATAGTATATTACTGTCTGAAATAACAAAATTAAGAGTTCACGGGAAAACTACGATACATATTATATGAGATATGCTAGCAAAGCAAATATAAGCTGTAAAAATTATAAACTAATAGCAGTGTTACTTTATTGCGTCAAGTTTTTTTTATAAAATTAATAATAATAATACTTCCGTTTCCGTACTATGGTTGCGCTTTGCATTTTTTGTTTAGAATTTGAGGTAGTAATTTTTTAATGATAATAATCACGTACAACTAAAATTAGGATGGGGATGACAGTTGATATGTTTGTTCTAGAAATGCCGTTTCGTTTCTATGATTTCTATAAATGTTTCGTTCAAAGCCATCGTGAATGTCTCACGTAGTAGTAATTTGTATACTTGACGCCCACAGCTAAACACAGGCTAATAAAATATAATAAGTATATCTTTTATTCTCTAAAAATACTAAACATAAATATAAAAAAATACACCAAAAATGTTTATGCGTAAATCAAAATACATTTTGCTTATAATAATTTATACCGAATTCGCATTCTTTGTAACTGGCGAAACAAAAAAGAAAAACAAAAAACTTTTCTTATTTAAGTCTGAAACAAAAGTATTTCTTTAGATTTAAATCTTGCGGTCATTAGAGAGTCAAGTTAGCATACATTTTAATATTACAAGACAGCTGTGACTCTGAAATAAGGCTACTTTTGCAAGATGTCAAAACAAGCTCATTTTATTTATATTTTCTCTCCTGCTATCTCCAGTTCGGGATTTATTACTGCAATATTATGTTGTACAACAGACGGTGGGCCAATCGTTTTTTAGTTTCAGGTATAATTTTGACCGACTTGAAATAAGAAGTGGTTTTCTATTGAAACATATTTTTATGTACCTATGTGCTATGTGATCGGTGATAATTTACTAGGTGTTTTGATTGATTGATTATTTTAATTATATATATATATATATATATATATATATATAACAAATAAGAAAAAGAAAGATTACGATTGCAGCTATATCTATCCTATACCGATCCTATAGCTATCCAAATAAAACCTACCAGCTAATAGAAGTATACAACGGTTAGTAAAGAAACCAACTTACATATGTAATGTAAATATTTTCATTTTGATATAATAATCCTTTCATTTAGAGTTCTTATTAAAACCTTTATGATCAAATATCTCATTATTTCAACTCTCAATGGATGGTAAGAATTAATTTGTAATAACATTAAAGAGATAGAAAAAGGTATTCGTTCAGAATTTTTATTCATTATTATTATTATTTTTGGACTCGTTCCAATATCATTTTCTTCCACAGATTTATATTATTGAAGCTACTTTACGAATTAAACGGGATAAATTCACAAAATATATCTAAGGGTTATTGTTAAGCCAACAATTAGTTTATAGAATACGGCTATCTGCCAAAATACATTTTGATGTTTTGTTAAAGATAATCCCTGTCTATTTCAGATTTAATCTGGTAATATTCGCACCTCGGTTTCAACTTCCACAGACTAAATAAATTTATTTTAGAATTTTTAGTCATTGTGAGGTTTGTCTGTTAATCAACCCTCACAGAGACAATTTTTTTCTGTATATACAGAAAAGTTCTACTCTTGGAATAAGAAATTTCTTATTAATAGGATTTCAATATAATGTCACTTAAATAGTATAACTCCAAAGTTGATACCAATTTCAGCCCTATTTATGACATTTTGAATAACTTGTCACAACGTATTCGGCAATATATGTATTTATAATGCTGCCAGAGTCTGACGTGATTTGCATATACCAGAGACTTAAAATAACCTCATAGTTAGAAGTCCAAACGGGTCAGATTAGGTAATTTTAGAAATTGGTGGGAAAATAGTCTTTTAGTTTTACCACATTATGAATTATTCCGTAAATCATTGACATGAATTGTCCATCTAATATCATTGTCCATTCCATGTCATTGGTCAGTAAAATGAATTATTTTACTTGTTTATTTCTGATGTATTTTACGTTTATTTATGGCACAATTTAAAAAAAAACGTAAGTCATTTCTATACTTCACGTACTTTTAAGTTAATCAATATTCCTTAGATATAAATTTACAAAAAAGTCTTTATGTGCAATACTAAACAATAACAATACTTTTATATATTATTTCCTCATATTTTGTTAATTCTATTTTTAATATCAATACAAAAATCAAGAAAATCCGTTTAAGATGTCCAAGGACATAATTACCATCATACCCTGAGATCAACTCTATGAAGTATAACCTACATGATATATATTTTATTGTGATTATTAATTAATAGAATTTAATAATTATACGTATCCAAAACTATGCTTATTGTGTAAGCGGATCACGAAGCTTGTTTACCAAGTGTATTAGATGCCTAAACATCACTACGAATTTAGACCAGTATACATGACCCGTCTTTATTCATATTCATCCATCCCCGAGAACATATTACAATAGAAAAGAGACGGGGGTGGTAGGTCGATTTGAATCGGTCGGACTACGTAATGTATGGTTACGCCAGCGACAAAATTAACTAGAGCGAGTAATGTTTGACTGTGTATTATTTAGACTGAGTAAACTTAAGCAGGTCGCTGATTAAGCTATTGGTTGGCTTCAGAAAATGTAAATAGACGTAACTACACTCACAAAAACTAATCAGCAAGTATTAACAATTCAAAGTCCAACTTTCAGTAATTTTATTGAATGCGTAAAATTGAAAAGTACTCTAAATGTTAAAGTCTAGACGAGTTCTATTGTTTGTCTAAGATTTACTTTCAGATTCATTGTCTTTGACTACAGTCGGGAATTTTTAAAATAATAAGTTCAGAAGATAATTAACACATGACAACGAAATACGTGACCAAAATAAACAATAAAGTAATAAAAGATTTGTAAATATTGGAGATACATAAAAAACTGAACTTGATACTTTATTTTATTTTATTTTGGTAACAGTTTGCAAAATAGATACGAAATTATACTTCAATTGCTTTTATAGAGGAAATGAAGTTGGTCATTATAAAAAAATATTGAAGTAAAATTTAAATAAGTATTTATCGCGGGATATTATAGGATATTTTTTCTTTCAAAATAAAACGAAGTGTAATAGAAAATTTTATATATAATAAAGTATTTACGAAGTTGTCTTTTATCTATCATAAGAATAATATAGAAGCCTCTAATACTTAGGTAGAAGTTAGAGCATAAAATTTTAACTTAAACTCGAGCAACGTTGAAATACAGAAAATACAAAGGTTATTCTCAAGAATAGATCAATCTATATCCATTAAGGAAGCAATAACGTAGCGGGAAAGGGAATATCCATCAATATTGTGCGCGCCAAATCCACTGACCGTCTCACTGCGGCTGCCCACTATTAATACTGAACTAAGCTTAGCTCTAATAAGTCTTACATTCACATTGTATGCGATAGTTACTATTATTTTATATGTAGTTTTCAATTGACTTAAAAATAACAGTCGACTTATTTGTACAGTTTGATATTTTCCCAATTTATAAACTGCGCTATAACGATGTGAGCCTTTTTCTGACAGTTCTCACAAAAATGTATAGAAGCATAACATCATAGTCTTCCGAAATAGATGATATTTTTTTGTTCAATGAGATGTGAGAGTAAATTTACAGAGGATCAAGAATGGCAGTAGCCAATTGTATGTCTTTTTTTTAAATATATTTGTTGCTGACGTACTGGCCATATACTTTTATACTTCATATATTGTATTTTTCTAAAGAATTTTATTATATATTTTTTGTATACAGAACTTTAATATCAAATAAACATTGTGACAGACAACAACATCTGGTGTCAGAAGCTGAAAAATTATAAAAATCTTCGCCTACACAAAATAATTTAATATTATTATCGATATATTAGTGCAAAACTGTGTTGTATATTATTTTCACTACGTAAGTACTAGTCCAATTTCATAAAAATGCTAACTCGGAGCATGACAAAGCGAACCTCCGCAAAAAGTGCACCTTCTGATCGCTCATCAACAAGCGCCGTGCAAGCAGAGAGGCTAGCAATAGAAGCAGATCATGCACGTCGCGTTGCCGAAGCCGAACGTAGATCCTTAGCTGCCGAACGCGAGGCACAGCAGCGAGCGCTTGCCGCAGAACGCGCTGCTTCTGAAGCAGAAATGCGTGCCCAGATAGCAGCACTAAATAGTCGTTCTAGCCGCCGTAGCTCCAGGAACTCAATAGAGAACTGGCTGGACGCTAACTTCGCTACGACATCCAAGAACTGCGCATCAGCCCCGAGAGAAGATATAGCAACAAACTGCGCGCCGGAGACTCAGAACCCATCCAGTCCACCTGCCATTCCTGCTGCATGCGATGCAGTACCTGCAGGGCCTGCAGTGCCGATGCCCATGGAGGGCCCTCACGGTGCTGCCTTCAAGGCCGTGCCACAGGAGCAGGCGGCCCATAGTGGGCACTTCTCGGCCCACCCCATTGTGACGGACCCGTACATACCACAAAACAACACCATAGGCACACATACGCATAATTGTATCACAAATAAAAGCATAGAAAACCACCACACTCTACACCTTGCTCGAGCAGTCGCTGACGTCGCTATAAAAGCGGCCCAATCATCCAAGGTAAGTGCACCGCTCCCACTCTTCGATGGTCGCGCGACGGATTGGCTTATATTTAAAAAGTCATATGATAAGTCCAGCCCGGCGCTAACACCAACGGAGAACTTGGCGAGGCTCAATGCTAGTCTCCGTGGGGCCGCGCGCGATCACGTAGCTATACTGCTAGCGGCCACGCGCGACCCTCGTGAGGTCATTCATGCTCTTGAGGTATTCTTTGCTAGACCCGAATTCATAATACTTTCAGAGATCTCGGCAATGCGAGCTCTCCCAAAAATAAGTAATAATGAGAGCATGAAGGAACTCAATCTTTTTGCTTGCAAAGTACGCAGATGCACGGAAGTCGTGCGACTGCTCAACCGACCAGAGTATTTGGCGTCACCCGATTTGGCCAACGAGATCTTAACAAAATTTACGCCATTACTCAGGATCCGTTGGGCAGACTATGCAGCAAGCAAAGAGACTCTGGACAAGTTTCGACTCGAACTACTGTCCGAATTTCTTATGCTCGAGGCGGAATTACGTGTTCGGTATGGAACCTATTCTGAACAAGTAAAGCCCGAACCGCCCAAACGTCAATGTCATCCACTGACGTCATGTCATAGTACCATAGACAAAGTTGCTATTTGTCCTTATTGCTCAAAGTCTCACAACATTGAAACATGTAAAGAGTTTAGTTTAGCTACAGTAGAAGATCGATGGAAGTGGGTCATTGCTAACAAAGTCTGTTACAAATGCCTCCAAAGCAATCCCCATTTCTTTCGCCGCTGTACGCTTAAGCATTGTCAGGTGAAAGGGTGTAAGAGTAGATTAAGCCATAACTCCCTACTCCACAGAACCACCTCACCAACAAAGACTCAAAACGACAAGTCCATCGAGTGACGATACAGCGCCGAGTTCGTCTGCAACCGTCACCCACAGTCGATCGCTCCCTACGTCCCAGCGTCCACTACTGAAGGTAGTTCCCGTCACAGTAGCCGGCCCTAAAGGTACTTTCGATACTTTTGCCTTGCTAGATGATGGCTCTACAGCCACCCTATTAGACTCGTCAGTAGCGTCCGCCATAGGTGCAAAGGGACGAAGAAGCCATATTAAGATCGATGGTATAGGAGGTATGTCAACTGAGTCCGATATATCCCTAGTCGACATCACAATCAAGGGACGTTATAGTACGGAGTGGCATTCTTTAGAAAATGTTCGTTCTATTCCTAACCTGAACCTTGGTCCACAACATATTGATCGCGAGTTTGTTAAAGGTTTACATTATTTATCTGATTTGGTCGATTTTATATGTTATGAACATGCTAAACCGATGCTTTTAATTGGTATCGACAACTGGAACCTCACCCTGCCCACAGAGATCCGCCAGAGCTCTAAGTCTCAGCCTGTAGCCGGTCTCACCCCTCTTGGTTGGGTCCTTTTCGGTTTCAGCTCGAGTAAAACCAAACCAATCGAGTTCGTAAACCATACCATTTCCACAACTGTAAATCCGTCAAACAGCTATGAATCGTTAGAAAATCTCATAAAAGAAGATTACAAACTAGATTCTATAGGCATTGTAGCTAAAGATTATCGCACCCCTACTGAGCAAAGAGCGTTAGATTTACTAGAGTCCACCACTACTCGTCTTCCTTCAGGGCGATTTGAAACAGGTCTCCTATGGCGAGACAACTTAAAAGATGTCCCCAATAATTATAAACTTGCCTTGTCCCGCTTTAAAAGCCTAGAACGAAAACTCATAGGTGATAAGTCGCTTGCAGAATCATATAGGCAACAGATAAATGCCAACATTGTCAAGGGTTACGCAGAAATATGCACAGAACCTGCAGACCCCTCCAAAGTCACTTGGTATCTGCCACATTTCGGCGTCGTACACCCACAAAAAAAGAAACTTAGGGTTGTACACGACGCAGCAGCCACTTTTGAAGGTGTTAGCCTCAATTCTATGCTTTTAGCAGGTCCCGATTTACTGCAACCTCTGTTAGCAATTCTGATGCGTTTTCGTGAAGGCCGCATCGCTCTCAACGGCGATATTCGGGAAATGTTTCCCCAAATTAAAATCCGGAAGGAGGACAGAGACGCTCAACGTTTCCTGTGGCGTAATGAACCATCCCAACCGATTTTGGAATACAGAATGTCGTCGATGATTTTCGGTGCGGTCTCCAGTCCGTGCACAGCTCTCTACCTGAAAAATAAAAACGCATTAGATCATAAAAAAGAATTTCCGATGGTCGTAGATGCCGTAGTTAACAACCACTACATGGACGATTACCTGGGTAGCGTCGACTCTGCAGATGAAGCAGCTCGTCTCGTAGCTGATATTGTAGAAGTCCACTCTCGCGCAGGTTTCGAGATGAGAAATTGGGTTTCTAATTCTAAAGAAGCTCTTACCTTGATTCCTCGAGATCTATGTGCCGCAAACATCTTAGAGGTAAATCTTGCAAACAATGCTCCAAACCATAAAATTCTCGGAGTGTCTTGGAACATCGTTGATGACTCTCTAGGCCTTTTGCGAAGTTTACCCCCTATCCATGAGTCTTCTAAGTGGACTAAGCGCCATGTCCTATCATTACTAATGCAAGTATATGACCCTCTAGGCTTTTTGGCTCCTATTGTCATAAGAGGTCGAATTCTTTTTCAACAAACCTGGAGGCTCGGTATCAACTGGGACGATCACTTACCATCCGAAATTCTATTAAAATGGAAACATTGGTTTGAGCACCTATCAAATCTCCGCCAAACTTCTATTCCACGCTGCTACACAACATGTGAGTGGACGGAAAAACAACTCCATGTCTTTGCTGATGCTAGCGAATACGCATACTCCTGTGTAGCGTATTGGCGTTTCATAACGCCCAACGATTGCAAAATAAGCCTTATTGGTGGAAAAGCGAGGTTAGCTCCTCTAAAGCCAGCCTCCATACCTAAATTAGAGCTCCAGGCAGCTCTGATCGCTGCTCGTTTTTGTAAATATTTAATAGAGGCTCATAAACATAAGCCTGTCAAAATTTTCCTTTGGTCAGATTCTTTGACAGTTCTCAAATGGCTTCGTAGTGATGCTCGCAATTTTAAAGTATTCGTTTCACATCGGGTTGGAGAAATTTTAGAACTCACAGACATTTCTTGTTGGAAATATGTTCCAACTCATCTGAATGTTGCTGACGACGCTACGAGGCCACAATCAAAATTCGAAATTTCACGATGGTTCTCCGGGCCACCCTTTCTATTACTCGGTCAAAATGAATGGCCTGAGGAACCTTCCACAAATGTGCGACTAGGCCCCGAAGAAATGAAATGTGATCGAGAGCTAGTTGCACTAACAACAGATAATTCTCCGGAACTATCCCCAGTAGTAGCTAATCACTGTCGTTTCAGTAATTGGTTACGTCTAGTTCACGCTACAGCTACTGTTGCTCTAGCTGCTAAGTTTTTTATACATTTATTGTTTCGTAAGATAGGGAATAGGGTTGACGAAGCCCCTTCTCGACGGCTACAAGCCTCAGATCTAGTCGCATCAGAACTCCGCTTACTCTTGCGTTCCCAACTAGACTCCTTTGGAGAAGAACGTCGCCTTATTAAAGCCGAAAAGCCCTTGCCTTCTAGAAGTCGTTTGAGACGGCTAGCTGTCACCTTGGACGATTCCCAAATATTAAAATTAGCAGGGAGGACAAGAGCCTGTGCGGGTTCAATCACCACAAGCAACCCCATTGTGCTCGACGGCAAGCATCCCATCGTAAAACTTCTAATAAAATACCATCACAACAGAGCAGCACATGCGAACACAGAATTAATTGTCAACGAATTACGGCAGAACTCGTCTCCTCAACTCATCTTCGGTATACGTCCAGCCGTAAAGAAAGTCGCTAACGAATGCATGATGTGTCACCTTCGTAAAAGAACCCACCGACCCCATCTTTCGGTGATCTACTTGCAGAACGGATGGCTCATAGCGTACGCCCATTCTCCTTTGTTGGGCTAGATTATTTCGGGCCAGTTACTGTATCCATTGGCCGACGAACCGAAAAACGCTATGTGGCACTCTTCACTTGCCTGACAGTACGAGCCATCCACCTAGAAATTGTTGGCAGCTTATCCTCGGATGCGGCAATCATGGCTCTACGTCGCTTTATATCAAGACCAATGCCCAATTAGAATTTACTCAGACAACGGGACAGCCTTCGTCGGAGCAAATAATACACTGAGACAACTCTACCATGACGACGTGGTCACCGCTGCTGCGCAAGAATCCAGTGGCACTTCATTCCACCTGGGGCACCCTTTATGGGCGGATGCTGGGAGAGGTTGCTCCGAAGCGTAAAGACAGCCCTCTCTGCAACACCAAAAGAAAAATCCCCACGAGAAGAGGTTCTACACACACTCCTCCTAGAAGCCGAAGCCTTAATAAATTCAAGGCCACTCACCCACGTCTCCGTAGACCCTAATGTCGAAGAAAGTATAACGCCATTTCATTTTCTAATTGGTTGCTCCTCTCCCCACCAATCATTCGGAGAGATGGATGAACGCGACCTTATCCGTCGAGTAAATTGGAAAAAGGGCCTTCGTCTTGCTGACCACTTTTGGGCTAGACGGTTGACGGAATACCTCCCCACACTGATTCCGAGACGACCAGGAGAAAAACCAGAATTTAAAGTCGGAGACCCGGTTCTCATTGCCGACGGCAACCTTCCGCGCGGTTCATGGCCACGGGGCCGTATCTTAAAAACATTCCTCGGTCCCGACAAAACGATCCGTGTGGCAGAGGTCGCCACCAAAGGAGGTATCCTCAAGCGCCCAGCCCGAAAGTTGGTTCCTCTACTAGACCGCCAGCATGTCAGCTCAAACTAAACCGGTGCTCACACCGCGGGGCGCCATGTTGCTGACGTACTGGCCATATACTTTTATACTTCATATATTGTATTTTTCTAAAGAATTTTATTATATATTTTTTGTATACAGAACTTTAATATCAAATAAACATTGTGACAGACAACAACAATATTTATGATTAGAATGTTATCAATTTCAAATTGTTTCAAATAAAAATTATTGCTTGATCAGTTCAATTTCAATAATTGCTACAAATGAAGATAATTCTGTTTTTGAGACATTATACATGGTCATGGGTCTTATACTGACATCAAGATTATTGAAAATTGTTTTTTATGGGACTGTCTGGAATAATTCAAGTTATTTTAACTATTATATGGAACTATATTCATTTAAAAAGGATCAATAAAGTTTGGCATGTTTTCTGTTTGTTAAATATATACCACTTTTGTTATGTTTGTTCACTGATCAAAGTATGTACCAACGACAGAGCGATATATTTTATTTTATCTAAGGAATGGGAGTTCATGTGATTTCGGGTGGCAGCGTGTTTGTTATGCAAATTGTGTTCCGATTACAAATTGTAACAATTCTACTAACGGTCGTCTGCCCGACGATATTGCGATAACGGCTGTAACAAGCCGTTCACTTCAGTGGTGGTATTACTTCCTGGGGTGATATTTTAAATGTTGAACGCTATATATTCTATAGTCAAATAGTAATAAAAAATGTATGAATAATCTGAATATTTTTTTTACTCTTTATTGCACAATAGAGAGTGCACAAGGGGCGAGGTTAATGTCATATGGCATTCTCTACCAGCTAACCTTTGGGTAGAACTAGAAAGCGTTGTAAGGCAGTGATAGTGAAAATTTGTGATAATAATATTATAATATATAAATAACTAAACAAAATCTATGTACAATATAATATTTATGTTATATAAATATAATATATATTCAAAATATACACAAATTTTAAATATTACATACTTTTTATTTATTTGACATTGGCGAAAAGCCCTAAAGCAAAAAACTGCGAACTGAAGTTATTATTGAAACTAGATACTATAAAATATAGATTCTCGACGCACTGCAATAGAATAATACTTATAAAATAGTCGGTATTTAAATTAAATTTTCTTTTCTCGTATATATGTATACCACATGTATCAATATATGTATAATAATAATAATAATATATCAATATCAATTTACATATATTTTGGTACTTATGTTTATGTTTATCATGTAAAATGATGACTTATTTAGTTATTTCCAAGTATATTTGAATTATCTTTAACATTTTACCAACTTAAAGAAAAGGATTTTTTTCTTCTTTTCTGTGCCTTGAATGTCAGACTATTTGTTATGTATTCTCTTTCATATATTAAACGAATTATTCATATTTTAATTTTCCTTTTTTTATCATTACATTTTTGATTATATATTTTCGATGATATTGATATTGGTTGACTGTTAGAAAATACCGCGGTGGTGTTAAGGCCGCCAAATATGCTATTACTGTGTGCATTAAAGATATTTAAACAAATATATAAAAATCTCTTAACTAGAGCGCTTTTTTAAAACGCATGTCAGTATTACTTATGTAACATGCTATTGGTTAGACTATAGATCTAGCTGTTACTTGATCCACTTTCTTGGATAGACATATGTACTCGATAATAAAATACGGTCATTCCCGTGAAGGAAACATCGATATCAATCCAAAAATTAATTTGAGAGTTGCCGATAAACTTGCCTTGAACTAGTCAAGTGTTGCTAGTTGATAGTTGACTATAGTCTGACTATATCATCTGGGGTAACAGGCATGAGGGTACATATGTACCTATGTATAAAAGAAAACACTTCTTTTTTATACATAAATATGAACACTAAATTGAAAGGGCAGGTAATAAATATAACATAGTTAATTTACTGAGTTATGCGGGCATTTTCTTATCGTAGTCAAAGCAAACTAACTAAGTACCTAACCTAAGATTAATATTCTTGGAAAGATAGATTAGAAACCGAGTTAGTTCGGGGTCAGACTGGCATTGACAAGAACTGATTTAATATATTTCAATACATACAAATAGACATTTAATTGAGTTAAATAAATATTAAACAGAGAGCACCTGAGCAACTTTCGCCTAGAAGAAATTTCCTGAGACAACATTGAATTAAGTAAATTATCTTCACACTGATATTATTAAGGTTGGTAATTTTTTGATTACTCTGAACTACATTGTTACAATTATGAAATTTAATTAACATAGTTGGCATCTCTTGTTAAAATAAATAAAGTTTTATTTTAAGTATAGTTTCAACGGTCTACAAAAATGAAAACGTTATGAATTTAACAGCATTTTGGTGTATGTTACGTTAGAAACAATTATCGACTGATTTTGATTATTTTTGCGATATATATTTATGTCATTAGTTTAAGAATAAATAAAATATTCTTTTTCATTACATACTTTATTAGGTTAGGTTGCTTGTTGAAAAAAAATGGGCTTCTGGTATTACTAAAAGTTGGATAAAATTTCTATAGAATCCAAAACAAGATTAAAGAATTTATATGACCAGTAATTATACTACTAACTGTGAGTAATATTAGGAGTAGGTATCTATTTAATTTGGATAAGAAACTACAGTAGTGTTATCTCAGGCTTAAACTTTGTACTCTTATCTACAGAAATAAAGCGGATGGAGTATAGCGTAATTTTGTGCTTATAAAGTTCATGTGGAGAACAAATACAGAAATCTTTTTATATTAATAATATATTTTCTTATATTATAAATATGATATATGCAATATCAATATTAAAAATATATATATAGAAATCGTAATCGTGTTTTTTTTTTATTGGGAGGTTTGGGCTATTGTCAAGTGCTAAGGCATGTAACACTGCGGCCTGTGCTCTATTGTGCTCGCCCCTATTCAAAGTTCGCTACCTAGACCCCTGAGGACAAAATTAAAGGATATTCTTAGGAGCGATGGTTTTTATCTCCCCAGGATGTAGTGTATATATACATTCTAAAGGAGGATACTTCGTTTGTACATGAGAGAGCTACAACCACATAGGATATGCAGTGGTGTTTCCTCTTATGCTTGGCAAAATCTGAAAATTGATGTTAAGTGATTTCGCCATGGTCTTGCAGTATCCAGTGAGGGCCCTAGTCATACATTTATTGTTTTTACTCAATAGTAGTAGTCTATTAGAGTATTGATTCGAGTAGCCCGTTAGTTATGGTAATCATTGTACGCTATAATGTTTGATACATATGTATAAACCCTAATTTTCAGTATAGTAAATAAAACTATGAAAAGTTCTGTGACAACCCTATAACCCCCGAACACAGTATCGGCTCCTTCCAAACATAGTAAGCCTGTTCCGTAGCCGGTGTCACGAACAGACTGCGGTTGTGGTAGACGGCCGGTGACCGCAACGTCTTGCAATTGTAACTAGGCAACTAAGCAGTGTTGCAAAAACTATAGTACCCAGACAAGTTAAGCTAGTTAAGTATGGAATCCATATTAGTGTCATTTAGTAATTATTTTAAACCTCTGTTCATGTAAAGAGTCAGAGCGTAAAGGCGTGTGATTTTCTAGAGTCCAAAAGTTGTAAATTTAAATTTGAACGTGATAAAAAATTAGTTTTGATCAATTTATATCAAAAATAATCTCGTTTATTTCTACTTGTGAGGTCAAGAAATATATTTTTAATATGTATATCAAGTGTTAATTAATTTAAAAGTTAATATAATATTAATTATTTTAAAGTATCGGTATCGTGTGGAGTTCAACTGTATCATTTGTATGTAGACATACAAACATTTGACGTAAACCTTCTTTGTATAATTTTACGTATTTATTATTGAAGTATATTTATTATCTTAAGAAATAGATGTTTAAAATAAGGAAAAATCAATACTGATTCCTAACTTTGAAAATTAAATTAGAAAACAATCAATACCTTTTTATTGAATCACTCAATGTTAAAATTGTATTGGTACAAAGGTTATAATAGTAAGCGACGAAATCAATAAAAAAATATAAAATACAAAAATCCAAGAAATGGAATACAATTCCATTTTTATAAGTAATAGAAATATGCAACAAAACAAAACTAATCTCGTTGAATATTTCAGCTGCAATATCGTACAGATAAATTGTGATCGTAAGCTGTAGATAATAGCATTGCTATTGTGAAATGTCTTATTAAAACATGTCACAACAAGCGAAGAATCTTTAAGAACGTGAGTTAAAAGCTCAAGACGAAGACATTAGAGAAGGCAATTACTGAATAATAATTGTTGAATCGTAACTGATGGAGAAAATATGACAAATTGTATCTTCTTCATTTAATAAGAAGAAGAATGATTAGATGGAATAGTATAAATATGTATATCATTAAAGAGACATATAAACTCCTATCATTTTAATGTGCGTAAATTGTGTATACTTATAAACCTTAATACCACAGGGATGTAGCTAGATCCTATTTGAAGTTAGGAGGATATTGTTAGTAATGGACTCTAGTGATAGTTAGATCGATTTTCATGTGGTCACCCCTGGTAATACCGGCACTATGGGCTAACTGATCTTATCACATCCTCATACTATCAACTTCCTAATGTCCTATCACCACTGAACAGGCAGATGCACAATACCATGATCATCTTTGCTATTTTAGTAACCGGCTCTAGTAGTTTATCATCTAGTGAAGTAATATTAAATTAATCAAACTATTAACTATTAATATTTAAAGATTTAGGAGTACCAGTACTAGCTGTGCCTGCGGTTTCACCCACATGAAATTTATGGCTTATGTGTTATTCTGATGTAAAAGTTATGCCATTGTGAAGTTTCATTAAAATCCTTTCAGTAGTTTTTGCGTGAAAGACTAACAAATATCCATCCTTCATCCATCCATCATCATACTTACAAATTTTGACGTTTATAATATTAATAATAAGATTTCGCGATAACCAAGAATTTTCACATCTGCAATGCATGTAGACTTTTTAACTCCTCGGTAGAAGCTAATTACCTTAAGTAACATACCGCAAAATAGTCCACCGCAATTAAGAACGCTCGACTTTCTTCGACTATGCACCGCGGCAGCTTTATGAACTTAAATCTCATTTTGTGGATGTAAATTTAGTCGTCGTACATTAGCTCGCAACGTATATTTTTGCCAACTGTTGCTACGGAACGTGAGAATACTAAAATCTTAATATAACAGAAACTAGCGAGGCCGCTAGTTCGTAGCCGTATAACTTTCTTGTTTGTTTGTAAATCGATTTGAATAAAACTAACATTTTTAAGTGAAGTTTACCACAATAAGTTACTAAAAGTTGCATTAAAATTGGTTATGCTGTTTCAGTGACAGACGCGCACAAATAGAAAAAAGTTGTAACAATATTTATTGGCTTTTATTAAGGTATTTCACCAATAATATTTTTTCTTATCTATCTTTATTTACAACAAACATAAGTTACATTTGCGTTATATATACATTAGGGAGATTTTGTAAGTCGTTTGTATGGGTACCTCTGTCTCATCTAGTTGTGCTACCAAGCTGCTTGCTTTGCAAACTATGTTCCGGATTAAACGAAGAGATAAAGTATTGAAATTACATAAATGTCTTAGTTCTTGAACTGAAATTGAAAATTCTATGTAATATAATAAAACTATACAAATATTTAAAATTAGTAAATTGAATATCCAAATGCAAAACAAGTTTGCTGCTTAAAAAGTTTTAATTGGACACAGATGATAAATATGTAAATTTTCTCCAAGAATGTATTCAACACAATTCGGCTGACGCTGAAACAGGCGAGATTCGAAGTGGAAATCTTTTACATCAGCTTTCTTTCTTTATTCATAGTCAGCATAGTGGTAGGGGTCTCGCCTAGGAAGCCACTGTTCTGCAGTATTTTTGTGATGGCGTCGTCGCCTATTTTTTTTAGACTTTTTATCGTCTTTGGCTATATCAGGTTTAGCCGGTGAATGAGTTCTATCTTTATATGAACACGTTGTTGGACGAAACTTGGCAACATTCTTGTTGTTACGATCTTCCACACAATAACTCCTATTTGACATGTATTTTAAAAACCGCATGAAGTATACCCATAACAACATTATTGTGCCATAACAAATGATCTTCTGTACAGTAATTTCATCAGGTTCTTTGTGAACTAACATCTTTTATATATCTGTATTCTAAACACATATAATTTCCAACCAAATAAAATTCACTAAAATTTACTTACATTATATTTTTAGAGTATCCTGTTTCTATTAATAGATTTGTCAATTTGACGTATTTTGTACAACTTTCTTAACAAAGTTTATAAATATAATGGTATAAAAACTCTTTAAAAAATTTTACAGCGTCTATAATATATAATAATAATCTTGTATAATACGTACAAATTATCTACAACGTCCCAAACTTAATAAAGCTTGTGTTTAGATATATAAAATATTTTTTTTATTTTTATATTATATTATATGTATTAAATATTTTATATAGTACTATGGATGGTGGCATTATTATTGCACCAATTTTATAAAGTCTGTCAATTCAATAGCATTCTTTGTATGTTAAAATACATATATGATTATGTACTTCAAATAAATACAGACTATAATTATTTTTATTCCGAAAAAAAATGGAGGTATAATATACCATAATACAATAATATATTATATGATTGGTTACATTGTTTTAAATTTAAAAACAATATGTAAAATTAATTACAATCTAAAATTTCAATTATTATAATATTATTATATCTATGTATATAAGATTCTTAGCATTCCATTGTTTCACCATGTCAGAGCCGGGTCCATCGTGTGCCAAAGGGTGGAACTTTTTGCAGTTCCTGGGACTTGTAAGATTCCCGTTACTGACGTACATCAATACTCACCTTGTATTCCTGCTTGTGTTCACTCCCTGTCCATGCTTCCTGTCCAGCCTATTCTGGTAAGAGCCTGCTAGTTCAGTTATAATTACTTATATTATTACAGAACTTCCTGCAATTTCTTTCAAAAAATTGTTGAGAGTTTTCATTATATACTTCGACCATATAAAATAGCAAAATTAACTTATTTATATAGAATCCATTAACTATAGAAACGTTTTTATTGTAAACGGAAATCTTATTTATTCAGTGTCACGTGAATTATCTAATTTTAGTAAGTGCTATATGATCAATTTCTATTCGTGAATAGGAATCAATCGTATCGTATTGGTAGAAAATAGCACATTGTTAGAACTGTGTGAAAAGACATCTGTCAGAAATTGTCTTCTAATAAAATATACACATTTACTACTATTAAAATTTCCTGTATTACATAATTATTATACAAAAGGGGATTTCCTATTCATAATTGCATAATTACACAATTGGTTCTATAATTATTCAAAATAGGGGAGACCGGGTACAAAAGTAACATTTTGCACTTTTACCTTGGTTTCTAGTTAGGTGTAATTATTTTAATAAAATTAATATAGCCATAAATAAATTCCGTTTATATTCTTTACATTAGTCTCTTGATTTATCATTTTATTGTGTATTTTATATGAATCACAGAGACTTCAAAAAAATTCGTCAGTTGTTACTTCCGACCACGTAGGCAGGCCGAAAGTAACACGTTGTGGGTCGAAAGTAACTGGACAAAGGGGTTTGTAATGAATGTAATATACATATTAAATCGATAAATTATTTATTAGTAGACTTTGTATTAATAACACAGGTAAACATTTACACTTTAAATGCTCAAAAATGTTTCAAGAAAACAAAACAAATTATTCTTACTTTAAGTAATGAGATCAATTATTATATAGTAATATTTTTTTTATAAACAGACTAATTAGCATTAGTTTTTTAGTCAGACTCACAATTATGGCACACATAATTTGCATCATCGTTGACGCATTCAACATGTGACCACATTTTACATTGGGTACATTGTATCCACTGCTCATTTCGTTTACTGTTGCTAAAAGTTTCTAAACAAACGAGACAGAAGCAATCTTCGTCGTCAGATTTATTTTCCTTGTCTTTAGCTTCGTTCTTTGTCTTTTTTCCTTTTCCCTTTCCTTTCGTAGATGTCATCTTCCTCTTGCCATTTCCAGTATGTGGTTGTAAAACCATTTTCTTGGCTTTATTTCTTTGTTGGTATTCTTCTTCAATTGCGTTTTTTTCGGGCGTATCCGTCAATATTGCTGTCTTACGTTTTTTACGTCCTTTATTTGTTGTAGTTCTCGGACCCGCTTGTGGTAAAGGTCTAAGATCTTTAGGAGTGAAATCAAATGGTTGAGAAGAATTTGCTTGTTGTAGTAGGTCCTGGTACTGGCGAGTTGGATCTTTGAGAGATATCATCGCTAATTGTACGCTGGACAGTCCGGTCACTCGATGGTGGAATATTATCTACTAGAGTATCTGGATCAACTTGAATGGAGGATATTGCGTCAAAATTGGTCAACTGATCATTTGGTGGAATTTCATTGTTAACTTGTAAAGGCCGGTCAGTGACAGATGATGGTGCATAATCGACAGCAGTAAAAATGTTCCTGTTAAATGGACTTATACCGGTACAGGCAAATCCAGCAATTGCATTTCGATCAGTGACAGAAAGAGGAAATGCTTCATTAACAATCCCAGGAATGTAATGGATAGTCATTGTCTGCCCAGGATGATTTCGCATCCAGTTGTCTGTAGCAGTGTTTATCATTTTTTTGAATGGTCCATATATTGATCTATCTAACGGCTGTAGTGTGTGCTTGAAATGGGGTGGAAACGACAGCAGTACTATTCCATTCTTTTTACAAAATCTAGAGCTATAGATATATGTGATGCATGGTTGTCGAGCAGTAACAAGCATTTTTGATCTACTGTCGGCTTGACTTGTTTTTTGAAGTGTTCTAGAAATAGTAAAAATTCTGCTTCCTGCATCCATCCACTAGCATTGCCAGCTCCGGCACAACCAACAGGACCTTCACGTATCATGTGGTCTTGGTATCGCTTCAATGGGAATACAAAAAAAGGAGGTATGTGTCCTCCTTGAGCATTAATCGCTATAGCAACAGTTACTAATCTCCCACGTTCTGCTGAGGTTACTGCGCCTACTTGTTTAACTCCTTTTTGATTTTTACTAGGTTTTTGGACAGTGGTCACCCCTGTCTCATCCATATTCCAGATATCGTTTGGCTCAAATTTATACCTATCCATTACATTAGCAAGGTTATCATAAAACTTACTCACGTTATGTTCATTGAAACTGGAGGCCCGCGACAGGCTTGTTGCTTGCGGACATCTCAAAGAGAGGCTCGGATGTCGCTTTAAAAAACCCGCCAACCATTCCTTACCAGCCATTTGTGTATCGTGCCACTTTTCAGGAAATGATTTTCCGTTTTTTATCGCCAACTCATATGCCAATTTTCGTACTTCAGGTGGAGACAACCCAAAGTAAACTCCAGAGCATTCGATCAAATAGTCCTGAAGACATTTTTCCTCATCAATATTAAACACACGGTTGACGCAACGGTAGCCCACAATTGCGCTAGTATTTCCTGCTTTTATCTTTTTTATATATCTGTATAAAGTTACATGACAAACATTATATTTTTTTGCCAGGGATCTAATTTTTGTACCATCTTTGGCATGTTCTTCAGCTGCTTTTCGGTACACTTCCATGTCAGTAGTTCCTCGTGTGGTAGTCCTTATGCGTTGTCGCGGCATTCTGTAGAAAAAAATACACACATAACAGTTTTAAATAAATCAATCAATACGGGGACAAAAGTAACATGTTACTTGTGTACCCATAGAATATGTTACTTTTGTACCCGACCATATTTTTGTTGAAACATGAAAGATAACCTTAAAAGGGAACGTGATAGATAAAAACGAATGAAAACAGTGTGTAATCAATCTAATCAAGAATTAATATGCACATGTTCATATTGGTATCATCCTTTTCAGACTACGAAAACATTAAATAAGAAAACGTTAAAAAACTTACTTTTGATTTGTGAAATCACGTAGCGTCCTCTCACACAACCTAAAAGCGCGTGGCGCGCGCGGCGACTGAATGTAAGCGGGGGGCGGCGCAGTCAGCAAACACCTTACGTAGCGAAGTGGCGTATGGCTATTGGAGAAACCTACAGACCATTTGTTACTTTCGACCTACCGTTACTTTTGTACCCGGTCTCCCCTATATTGTATTAGTTCCATAGTATTTATTACCGAATTCTAATTATTATCTTAGGAAATAGATGTTTAATCGATAGAAAGTCAATACTGATTTCTTATTTTAACAATTAAATTATAAAATAATTAATGTACTTCTTATTGTATCACAGAATCGTTCTAAATGTAATTGCGATGATAATGTTCTTACAATAGTTAAAACGAGAAGCGACGGAATATCAACAAATATAAATTATCAATTGAAAGAATGCAACACATAATTCCACTTTTATTAGTGATAAAAGCAGAAATATGCCGCAAAGTAAAACGAATCTCGCTGAATATTTCAGCTGCAGTATCGTACAAATAAATTGGGATCCTAAGCTGTAGATAATAGCATTGCCTATTGTGAAATGTCTTATTAAAACATGTCACAACAAGCGAAGAATCTTTAAGGACGTGAGTTGAAAGCACAAGATGAAGACAATGGAGAGGGCGATTACTGTATAATAATTATAGAATCGATGAGCTGATGGAGAAGATATGATTAAGTGTATCTTCTTTACTTGGATACTATAAATGTAATAGTGATGGAACTAATTCCTTATGAATTCATAACTATGGGTCAGCTGACCTGACTTCTTCGTCATATTAATTAACTTTCTGGTGCCCCGTCAGCGTACACACTCACTTCAGTCGGCGTTTTAATAATAGGCTCTAGTAAATTATTTTAGTAATAGGGCCTAGCAATGTAGAGTAATATTAAACATTTGAATATTAAAGTTTAAAGATTTAGTAGTGCAAGTATATCATATTTCGCGATAAGCAAGAATTTTCACATTGCATGTAGATTTTTTTAATTCCTTGGTAGACGCTAATTACCTTGAGTAACATGCCGTAAAATAGTCCGCTGTAATTAAGAACGCTTGGCTTTCTTCGACTACACACTGCGACAACTTTATGAACTTAAATCTCATTTTGTTGATGTAAATTTAGTCATCGTAGTAGCAACGTATATTTTTACCAACTGTTGCTGAGGGTTGTGTAAAAACTAAAATCTTACTCTACTATACGATAAACTAGAGAAACTGCGATTCGTACCTAAGGGAAGCTTATCACAATAATTAGTGAAAATCTTACGTAAATCAGTTGAGCTGTTTGAGATAAAAAAGCACTAAAGCAACAGGCAAATAGATAAAAACTATAACAATAATTATTTTGGCTTCTATTAAGGTTAATTATTATTATTAGCTCCTTATACCTATAGTGCGCCAACAATAGTTCACTTATATATTTCATATACATACTGCGACCAATTATATTTTTATTATATATATAGATATAGGTAAAATGATATATTGTACATACATGTTTGGATTAACCGTTGTCTCATCTAATTCTGCTACAAAGCTGCTTTCTTAGCAAGCTATGTCTGGTTTTAAAGAATAGATGCTGAAATTACATAAAAAATAATTGAGTCTTCGAAACTGCTTGTTTCTAGGCTAAAAAGTATGAACCTTCTTTTCAGGTTTAATACTTTTTTAGAATTGTATGTATAGCAAAATTACTATAATATATGAATTCAGTTAAAAATTCAGTGTAATATGAAACTATAACAAGTTTTATACTACCTAATAAATGTACTATGTTTTAAGATTTTCAATTGAATATCTGGGAATACAAAAAAAGAATGCTCTTTAAAAAAGTTTTAATTGCTTACGCTAAAGTTCACAAAAAAACGACAATATTCGCCTTGGACGCAGATGATAAACATGTAAATTTTGAACAAGAATATACACAACACATTTCGGCTGACGTTGTAAGGGACGAGTTTCGAAGTCGGTAACTTTTACATCAGCTTTCTTTTTCATTCGTATTCAACATAGTGGCTATGGTAAGGGTCTCGTCTAGGAAGCCACTGTTCTGCCGTATATTTATTGTGGCGTCGTCTCCTATTTCTTTTAGACTTCTTATCGTCCTTGGCCGTTTCTGTTTTAGTCGGTGTATGGGTTCTAGCTTTATGTGAACACGTTATTGGACTGGACCGCGCTAAATTCTTGGTGTTCCGATTTTCTAAACAATATCTCTTATTTGACATGTATTTTAAAAATCGCGTAAAGTATAGAAATAACAATATCATTATGCCATAACAAATTATCTTCAGTACAGCAATTTCTACAGGTTCTTTATGAACTAACATGTTTTATTGTGTATGTGTATTACTGAACACACATAATTTTTAACCAAATAATATTAACATAAATTTATTTACATTATTTTTTAGTGTCCTGTATCTATTTATACATCTATCAATCTGACTCGTGGTTTTTACAACTTTCTTAACAAAGGTTATGAATGTATCCTAAAGTATAAAAACTTTTTTATAGTTAATACTGACTTTATGCCTAGGAGCAGTATCTCGGGTAAATATGATTATTTAGTTGAATTTTCATAAAAACTTTACAATAAATAACAAGAATATACACTATTAAATAGGACGTTTTAGTATATAATAACACTTTTTAATATTTGATAAATAATGTACGGTATTAAGTAATAAAATACATAAAATTGTATAATGTTTTTAAAATCCATGCATACTAATATTATAAATACGAAAGTCCGTACGTCTATAATAGTTTATTGTTACTTTTAATTATATTTACCATGATGGATTTTATCACGCGGAGGAACGTAGCTATATTTTATGTCAGAAAATGGTACTAAGAAATATGGTATATATTTTAAGCTATTTACACTAAAGTTGTTATTTTTTATGTCAACCTTACATAAACATAAATGCATAAACGACACCCAATAGGCTCTTCAAGAGGGCTTACTAATAAGCAAAAGAGAGCTGTAAAAATCTCAATAGGTGTTTTACGAGCAGCGAAATTTATATGTAACTCCTGCTATACTGTATGAATATGTAGTAATAACGCTTAGGCAGTTGAAAATATTTCAAGGATTTTGAGTATACATTTACATACAAAATTTATCATATCATCTAAAATATTTATGTGATGTCATTCCTTTGCTAGAACGCTCATTAAAAAACTACCACCAGAATCGTACATTTTATATAACAGGATACTAACGGTGGTTACAAATATAATGAACTCCTGAAATTTCAGGTTTTTCCATGCTCGTTAGTCACTAAGGCAATTTATAGCACGATTTATGTTTGTAAACGAATTATTATGAACAAACAAATAGTCTACCCTCTCCGTTAGTATTTTTATTCATATACCGTCTTCATACTACTAGAAAGATCATAGTCAGGACATAAGACTCGCTCTATTATATCAAGCTAGAAACTTATGTATATTAGGACACATAATACTGTATTAATCCTTTAGAGTCTCTCCTTCGACATAAAAATAAATTTAAACTTAACCAAGTAAAAGTATCAGTGAAAATACCAACAGACTAGTAAATTTAGTCTTACAAATATCTGAAATATGGTTAAGCAAATATATTCTGTTTCTGTGAACTTGTTTTCCCGAGTACTTGGTTATGCATGCCATGCCGCGGTCAGCAAAATGCTTTGCCAAGTGCATTCGACAAATGCAATCTACTTCCAAACTTACTTTGTATATTCCATATTCCAATAGTCGGACATAGATGAAGCAGCCATTCTTTGTACAACATATTGAAATAAATAATAATAACAATAAATAATCCTAGATAATTAACACAACGCCATCTAAACCCACACTAAGCAGAGCTAGTGTTATAGGTACTAAACAACTGATATAAATACCTAGATTTTTTTTTGTAAATACGTACATAATGTATACATAGATAAAAATAAAAACAGAAGTTTTTCTATTTCTGGATATTAAAATAAATAAATAAATTGCATTAAACAACCTCTAATCGTTAACTAATTTAATTGCTTTGCATTAAAACCACGAGTGAGATAGAGGGACTAACTATCTCACTCGTGACACGTAATTCCCTGACAACATATAACATTATATTAAAAAAAATATCAATTGTGTATTTCTTCAAGTTAGTAATAGTTATTTTAGTAACAGTACATAGCTGTGTACATACATAAAATAACTATTACTATTATATTTCCGTAAGAATAGTATTAATTCTACAATATGTCTGTTTGTTACCTTTTTACGGCTGAACGGCTGAGTGAATACTAATTAAATTTAATACGAGGTAAGAATGTATCATGAGAACGAATATCTGTAATGTAAAAAAAAAGCAAACTAAATTGCGAGTAATAGCTAGTTATTACAAAATACTTTTGTTTCTATTAATCTTCTTCATTGCTTCTTCACCCCCAAACGCTTGAAAAAAGAATTTATATAATTAATTACATTAGTGTAGGGTCAATGGTTTATCCTACAGAACCCAAACATCAAACATCTTCAAAAATTTCCACAAAACATCAAATTTTTCACAACTGTACATTTTAATTATTGAACTAATTTGGTGTTCTTGTCCTTTTTCCTTATTTCTACATACTAAATAATTAGCATAAGGTTTCAAGAATTTTTTTGTCTTAGTCTTGATTTATCAGTGGATTGATAAATTATTAGAAAGTAACATTTCCAATTAAAAGCATTGATTGATAGTACCAATCACGATATTATTTTATCTAAATACAGTCGTATACCGCGTAGAATCCTTAGAGAGTTAAACGTTAATAACAAATAAATTGTTCATTAAGTATGCAGACGCGTTACCAACTCGATTTAATAGAGTTATTTTATTCGTGAAGCTATCTCGAATCTCAGTTAGCACTTGTTGCCTCCATATAGAGACTGGTTTTTTGAATTAGTGTATTTAATTAATCATTTATCACGACCTTTTGCTACTTGATAGCAACTGCATTTGCAAGAATACTCAGTCCGCAGTATTACATTGTTATGTAAATTAATAAGTTTAGAAGCCCGTGGCCCTTGACAGACAGACATATAGTCGGCACAACAATAAGGTTGTATGGAATTCTAAAATACATGAAATATACTATTATTCAGAATTAAAGCGGAATACTCGCATAAGCTATTATTATGCTAAATTTCGTACAAATTCGTCTATGTCGTTCCTACATCCTACAGTTTCAAGTAGATAGTAAATATCTACGAACAGAAATTCTATGATAATGTAAGTTATTAAAATTTTGCAAACCTGTCTCAAGGAGTTCTATGTATTTACTTATATGTATGTTACACAATATCTGCAAAAATTCTACATCTAGATTAACCTATTATTTGTTTAATCGTTCAGTTTATGTAATTGAATGGTAAACGAGTTGATGATCCACCTGATAGTACATGCATGCAACGGTAACATGAACAGCACTATGGACATCACGTTATCATGTAAACTCCACCATACCACTCATACGTTACCGCTATAGAGGATTTTTTATGTAATATGAAGTCAGGTCAGTTAGCCCATCTTGGTAAATAGTAATTTACCACGATGGTTTTCAAAGGAACCGTGTGGAGGTCTACCTGACATAGTACATACATTGCCAACTATAAGGTTATTACTCTACATAACTAACAATTCCCTATCTAAATCTAGAGGATTAATTTCTGTATACTTCAGTACTGTATAAATTATGTATATACCTTGCATTTTTTTGTAGAACAATATCTTTGAATATAATTACTCCAGTTAAATGAACAAACACCATTCATTCGCACATTAGCAGCAAGGTGACTAGGTAATTTCCCGTGGAGCTCCCCAATTCAATCTCATACAATATTTCGGATGATTTGCACCATCATGTATTCTCCACACGCAATGTTACCTGACAAATTTATCACTTTAGCGCATTTGCTAACGTTGGGGACGCGAGTCCTTTAGTACAAAATGATGTAAGTCAACATTACATATTTTTCTACTATTTTCTTTGTAAGAAATATTAATATACCCGAAGACATCATTGAATTTATCACTACTAACATTATTTTGAGTATCCGCGGTTAACAACAGAAATTCATTATTTGACTGGTGTAAACCATTATTTTCATTTTTTCACACTATATCGGAGGAAATTTCTATAATTATTACTAGTAATAAATAATTAATTGAAATCTAGCAAAATGAATATCGTCGTTTGTCAATTTAATTTGGGCTATTATGTTACATATTGTAACAATTATAAAATAATTTTCTATTCAGTATACTATAATCTCTACGTAAAAGGTATGAGATCATAACCAGAGTTATTTTTTTCCAATTATTTTTTATTTTTTTCTAAACATATGATTTAACAAAAAAATACAATTGTGTACTTATTCTACTTTTAGGCTTGAAGGCTATAGTGCTAACAGGGTTTACAGGAGGGACATTTGAGGTATCACTATGAAATATATTAGGGTAGACGACGCTACAACGCAGACATCACGTAGAAGCGCTCCATCATTCCAATTGTGATGACTTGCTGTACTGTTACACGTGTTCGGCTTATATCTTCATTGTTATTTTATAGAATTGAATTTAAAATCTTATATATAAAATTCTCGTGTCACAATGTTAGTCACCATACTCCTCCGAAACGGCTTGACCGATTTTTATTAAATTTTATATGCATATTCAATAGATCTGAGAATCGGCTACTTATCTTTATTCATACCTCTGAGTGATAAGGGCTATGGGATACACCTAACTTTCTTTTTTTTTTGGACAATTTTCTCTAGTTTTCTATAATGTGACATTAAAAAATACATACAACCCTATCCTAATTTCACCCTTCTATCACCAACCCCTATTATTCAATAGCGATTTTAATTTATATTGCAAAACAATGTTTGTGGGGTCAGCTAATATTATTATATGTACCAATACCAGAGACCAAGGACTCGGCTTCGCGCATGTATTTCTATTTACACAAAACCTTAAGGAATTATACATATACATACATACCTTTATCAGAAATAGCTCTGATGAATGTGCTTTGGAGAATATTACGAACGTAAAGACAGAAGCAATAAGCGGAATTTCTTTTAGAATGTAAACTACTTTATAAACTACATTCTAAACGTCTTCTGTTATATTCTTACTTACTTACATATGAATTTTGTTAATTTTTTACTGTTTATTACAGTATTATATGTAGTGTTCTTACTTACTTAAATAATACCACATGCCTTATTAAAATTAAATTTTAAAGTTATATAATTTCGATTTGTGGGTAGTTTTGGGTTTGTGGAAGGGACAAATTTGAAATCATTACTATAATGTATAGGGGTAACCTACACTACACGACCGTCACGTGCGACCGGTCCGTCATTCTATTCATGATGACTACCTGGAAAATCACTCATGTCCTGTTTACATAGGTACAGATTCCATTCAACGTATTATAGTACATACATTTGCATGCTTGTAAATATTTCTTTTGTAATGAACATATATGTTCTTCACTAGATGTGTCTACGACAACATGCGCGTGTATAATTTTAGATGATATCTATAACAGATAGGCAGATAATACAAGAAAAACATAGGATAGGGTTGACGTCATATACATTTTTTTGTTTAAAATAAATTTATAATGTATTGAGAGCACATGTATTATATTGTATTTTCAATATATTAACAAATTTGATTATTTTACCCCTGAGTGTGTGTGTGTGTGTGGGGGGGGGGGGTGATTGTGTTTCTCATTTCTCTAACACCTTTACCTTAACATACTATATAAAGATAAAGATAAAAAAAGCGCATAAAAACATATTACGAAGTAGGTTATTAATATTTGATTATATTATTATTATTTATACTCCAATACTTATTTATTGATAAACCTCTCTTTGATTAAGGATTACCTCTCAAAGTTTCCATCTTTTCATCTTTAATGAGTTCCTTTACAAATCATTGAATTCGCTCGTTTTCCTATCGAACGCCTTCCAACGCATTGCTCGTTATAGACACCTCGATGACTGCTTTATAAGGTATGTGCAATCTTAACGCGATTATCTATATAATTATCGCAATGTTAATAGAGTCATATATTTATAGTACTTACAGTACTATTATTACTACATTAATTGTTAACTAGTGTATGTTTTCCTGCTTTCGAAATATATCAAATTACATCGCGATTATTTAATCATTAAACCTCATCAAAAATGTTACTGATCACATATTTGTAATATAAGTGTCGCAACAACATTTAAAGAGGGAATATCGTAGAAAGTAGCTAAAGCTCCATCAACAAGAGCATAGCTCTTAAATTATGAATGAATCAATGCACTTTAATAGTGACTAGCTTTTGCGGCTTCCCAGCTTCGCTCGCGTTCATTTATCCCCCTTAGGGGTGGAATTTATCAAAATCCTTTCTTAGAGGATGCCTACGTCCTAGTAGATTTATGCATGCAATGTCTCAACCCGATTGGTTTAAATTTGACAAAGTTTCATACAAACTTTCATCCCCTATTTTATCCCCTTGCGAGTAGAATTAATCAAAATACTTTCTTAGCGGATGCCTATGTCATAACATATACCTGCATGCCAAATTTCAGCCCGATCCGTCTAGTGGTTTGGGCTGTGCGTTGATAGATCACTGTCAGTCACCTTTGAGTTATATATATTTAGATTTAAGTTATTAATAAAAAAATATTAAATGTAAACTAATTATCATTCGTTTCATCTGCCTACAGCTTCTAGTGGCTATTTTTAATCTATTATCATTTACATATCAAATTTCTTATATTTATTTTTTCTATCCCCGTTTGACTTAGATTCCTTTAAATCTTCGATTCTCTATTAATTCACTCGCTTGAGACATTAATTTTTGTTTTAGTACAGTAAATAATTACATTTATAACAATCCTATCTACGAATGCCTTCAGGCAAGGTTTATAAATAATATCACAACATTACAACCACGTTAAACTTAATTGGGACATTGGTTTTGCTAAATGATTTGCCAATGTTTCCTTGTCAATAATGGATCATTAACTGTTATAAACAGGCGCTTAAAATTTATTTATACGACGACTTCCAATCTAGCTCTAGGCATTTTTTTTAAGTTTCCTAGCGAATAATTGCAGACTCGCTATAAAAGGAGGTATTGCTTGGCTTTATACCATTAGTGATTATACTAATTATGCACCAGTGTTTAACTCTTAAATATTTCTCTAGTGGTTTGTGTATTATATCTTTTAGAATATATTACATACATCTACGATGTATCTTTTTATGTATTATTGAAGCACACGTCAAATCCAACACTTTTATTATTTTGAAAAACTCGATCTTAGATACACAACTAGCCTAAAAAAGATAACAAGACGGTGCTGCCTAAAACATTTCGTATAAACATCTTTTGTCGAGACCGCGATAATGTGTCATTCTTCGTCGATTCGTATAGATGATGTTCATTTTTAGAAGTTTACCTATCTTGCCATTTTGTAGCTTGCATTGATATAGTGCTTTTCTCACCTATTACCATTAGATCGATTTATGCTTAACTAATACCTGTTTTGACCAAATCGATCTCAGATAAATTTAATCAATTTAATCCACGTCAATCACTTATTAGCTTGATATCTTTTATCTCGACGTGGTAGGTCAGCCGATGGAACAGGCCCTACTGTCCTTAACCCGAGCGTGACGAGTCGACCTTCCACAGTTTGCTCCTGCGATATTTCACATTGTCCGACTTGGGTGCGTCCAATAGCTATGCAGTGATTGTCTCTTCTCAATGCATGTTGTCAAGGTTAATCAATAACTGCGTGTGGGCTGCTAAATATTACGATCTATGGTATTATGGATGATGTATTTTGATGGTAAATTAACACAAGTTAAATCATCGGACAAAAATATATCACAATTATGCCAAATAGACTGTCAAATAATCAATGTTCAAATGAGACTAGTAGATTCTAAGTAGAAAAGAACAGGATGCGAAGTTGTTATTCTTATGATGACAAATCGTAATTTGTAGAAACAGTAGAAGAACAGAACAAACTGTACCAAGCTGGTACAGTTTGTTTAAGCCTAAACTTATTTTGTAATGTTCAGACACTATAATTTATAAAAAACTAACATCATTTATAGAACTTTTATTAGAAGTAATGTCTGTGAAGTTTCATATTATTTAATGTAGTAGTATTAGTGTTCTCACAAAAGAAAATACCAAGTTAGTGCTTAAATCATGTAACATGAAAATCTACTTATGTTAGATCTTTAAGCTAATTTAGATATGTATAAAAAAAACAAAGTATTTTCTGTAGCGTACCGTCATTGAAAAATATTTCCGAAATTAAAACACGACTATATCAATTACTGTATTTAATCAAACCTGAAACAATGTATACAATGTAAATTCTTCACATACACTTAAATCAATGTTTATATTTTTTATATAAATCAATTGTACATACCTGTACAACCAAAGATATAGGTACATCCATTGTTTACAATTAGTATATCTGTTTATTATTTTGTTAAATGTCTTTAATTGTTTGTAAGGCAATACGAATTAGGTAGGTATAGCAGTTTCTCTCAATTAGCTCCTGTTTAACAAGGATACATTGATTAATTGGCCAATTATGTAATTTTGTGACTCTTGTACTATAAATTAAATTCATGACTGGTTTATTACATTAAGGTGTATGATTCTTGAATCTATATAGCGACTGTGTCCATGACTTATTAGGAAACCTATATTTTTCTTTCTCCATATTTTTTAATATAACTTATCGGATGTGTTATAATATGTGCTTTGAAAAGTCAAACAGCTAGCTTGATTTGAAAACGCTTTACTTGATTGAAAACATAATACTCATGCCTAGAGAAAACTAAATGTAACATATTTATATTTTTTTCTATAAGAATACTGAAATAAAAAATATTTGTTATGAACATGAAACGGCAATAAAAAAAACTTTCACCTTACAATGACGTCAAAATAGCGTTTTCACCTCGTATCCAACACATCTAAACTGTGTGCATTTTAACACGTTTTAATCCCTCTTTAATATAGTCCTCCACTTAAGTAAATTCAATTCGATTATGAACGTTACGCTCATTGAAATAAGAGTCTGGAGTAATTGCAGTGTAGAACGTACGTGTTCCAGGGTTAAAGACAGACTAGAGCTCGGAAGTTATGGCTTTTGTTTGCGCCGTCTTCGTGACTTTTCTGCAACACTTAGCAAACGTTTAAACTCTATTGTTCTCAGTGCTGACATTTTAAAGGGTATTCCATTGTTCTACTGGCAGATTAATATGTATTCTAGCCAAAGTTTGTTTAAAAGAATTGTATGTAAAAAAATCAATTACTCCATAGCAGAATGTATCTTTAACAAAACTTCTCAGTTGCTATTTGTATTACTAATTGTAGATATTTATATTACATGATTTTTTTAATTATTGACAATTACGTTAAAGATGTTATTCCTCTTGTAATTACTATTGGCGAAGATTATTAATTGGCATAGGACAATTCAATATGATCAGTAACATGTAAAATTACCCCGTTAGTACAAATATAAATTATGATTCGATACATTGATCATAAATCTTACACATGATTCGTAAAATAAACCCATAGGGATGCACACTGCACGAAGCTCGCTCATCCGTCACGAGCGGGACTAATTTGTCTGCCATGTAAACGGGACTGTATTGCGGTATACGAATTTTGAGAAGCAAATAAATCTAGTCGTAGTGATACGATGGAATGGATATACAGCACGAAATCGTTAGATGTTATCGGAGACGAGTGTACTCAAATATCCGGCGTTTTATAAAGTTTACGGTAAAGAAAGAAAAACTATCACATAGACATATAACTCTCACTTTAATAGCAGAATTTTTATAAATCTCCTTTTTACTTGTAGTTTATCACTATTTTACTGACTAGCTACTACCGACTACAGATGAACTTCATCTGTTTTCGAGATAAAAGGTCTATCATCTTATTAGGTTTCTTATAAGATCATCATGTCAATTTTCATTTATTTTGTAACAATTCGTAATCGCCTATATCATTCGTTCATCATTTAGTAGAGAAAATGTAACAGTTTCGCATTTATAAGATATATTTATGTGATGGCCGCAAGTAAAAACTATACATAATTTTAACGTAAATAATTATTTTATTTCTAAATACTTTAATACTGACAACCGAAAAATGTCTTTTTTCTTTCGAAATTCTAATAGTCTCTGTAGCTACTTTTAGTATAATTATATATTTCTACTTTTCTTCCTTTACATACAATATAATTCCGATTCCTGCAGTTGGACAAACGGACTCTAATAGCTACATTATGAATACACAAAATAGCTCGATAGAGCTCATTCAAAATGTTCGAAGCTTTCCGCATCGTGGAATATAAATGCTAATCCTACGAGTTCTACGGAAGGCGCCCTGTTATCAATAGAGAGCGAATGGGCATTATGAGATATGTACTATATTCTCACAATGTTCTCTTTAAATAATAGAACTAGAATAGTGACATTTTACGTAGGAATATATTGGTCTATTCTCTTATTTTCTTACTTTAGTCCATTATTGAACATGACATAGCCTGTATAATCAGAACAATTGGAATTCATTTATACAGTTATCGCTTTATTATATTTTTAATAACATATCTTTATCAATTATAGAAAAAGAAATGTTGTTGATTATTTTTAATTTTTTTTTTCACGTCCTTTTTTTATATAACAAATTAGACCATTTTTAGGGACGGTTCTCTATGAATTATTATGTTATCTTATATATAGATCATCTATTAGTCATAGTAAATAACACTTTTGTTTGTATTGACTAGATTAGATTTTTTATATCTTTATTTTCTGATACTTGTTCGGCACAATTGTGGCGATCAGATATCGGAACATCATATCCTGAAGCAGTTGAGAGCAGGATAATTTCAAGTGAATTTAGCAGGAGGTGGATTATGTTTTGAATACTAGATAACTGAAGCAAATACTTAAATATTTTTTAAAATATACTATATACATATTTTACACCCAGACAAATACAAACAATTGCGTGGAATCTAACCAGCGACCATTGAAAATAACGTGGAGGGAACATCCCTCCACGTTATTGTATATGTATATATTTAACATGTATAAAGTACTAGATCCGTATTTTAATCCCATTCTAATTTTCATGAAAACAATGTCAATAAATAATTCATACTCGACTCTATAATGTAATATAATAAAATACCTTCTTACTTCAAAACCAGCTCAATATTCCGACCATTATTGGTGATTTAGTCGTATATCGCTTAGCAAACACCCCATGTCCCGCGAACAGATACTCAATTTGTACCAAATGCCTCCTCCTTGCCGCTAAAGGCATTCATGCACGATGCATTCGTATCGAGACATGTTTTATGTAACGCCTTCGAGCAATGTTGAACGTTTTCTGACTACTTCTAAGTAATTGTGCGCTTTAACAACATTTTAAAGAATAATAATATTAATAAATAAAAATATATACTCTCTATAATATTTCCAGACGAGGTGAATGAATGTTGTAAACTAAATGAATTAATCAACTTAAATACGCTTTGTCAATATTTTTTTAATCCTATCGACATGTCACATAAGGAGAATAAATTAATAGGTTTAAGTGTAGTAAAGGACTGAACTTTAGCTTCTCTAAGGTGTTACTGAAATCATTTATAAGCTAGCTATTATACCAATATCAACATTTAGTAGTTTTGACGGAAATCCCAATAGTGGAATACATAAAATAATTGTAAATGCAATCTTACTTTTAAATAAAATAAAGGATAAAGCTTTCATATATTTTGCTCTAGTGCTGGCTCATTTTCTAAACCATGTAGGATGACAATATGGTAATAAATCGCGTTATCTTTAATATAAATAATTTAGTATTAGTTAGATCTTACATTTTATCTTACATTATTCTGACATATCTTTTCATATACGCTTGTCAGTTTCAAGTACTCGATACACACATATTTGATCATTTTTATCGGATATCGAATGTACTCGAATGTAATTGTCGATTATTAACGAGCCGTTGAATTTTCCACTTTACTTGGGCTGTTAGGTGTAATAAATAAGTATTAATTATATGTCTACTTACAAATTACCAAAAACCAGTTAGTCTATATGGGGCTAGGGCGATTTCGTAACGAGGCGATAATGATCTTTGTAATTATATATTTGTATAATAATACGGTCTGAAATCTGTTTATCTGTATGTCGAATTTGTTTAGAAAAATATAAAACCTTAACTCACCTTCATTATAGTACACGATCTCGGTAATTCTAATGGTTTAACACACTGAAGGCTGCGGGTTCGATTTTCGTACGTACGTATGCATTAGTTTGTGTGTGAAATATTTAAGTATTCCTATCAGTTGTAGTACTTTAGTACAAGCTCTACTTAGTTTGGGAACAGATGGTGCTGTATGAGTTGTCCTGGGTTAGAATTATTTGTAGTTTCTATTCTCTATTTTTGTTATAGTATTAATAACTAAAAATAATTATTTTTCTTTTGTATTATATGTATGTATTCACAATAATAATTATTCCAAACTGTAGAAACACTTGTATTATGCTCTTATCCAAAAAATAAATGGCAAACCTAATAAATTACATGAGAATGAGCAAAGTCGTACACAAAGTTAGTCCTTATCGTGTATCTTAGCATATCCGGTAGTTCACTGTCAGTATAATCGGTTCGTTCCGTAAAATTAACATTAGCTAGCTGTATTTTAGGTGTGGTGGTAGTACTTAGTTCTACCTGCTATTATATTATTACGGTTCCATGAATAAATGCTAATATAACGGTATTAAATTATTGTTGTGAAATCAAGCCTGAAATTAATAAATAATAAGCTAATTACTTATACATACTTTTAAAATATATGATACAAAATAAGATTTAAAAAATGGTAAAGAAAACTTAAAAAGGATAAAATGCTATATATCTATTTATTTTTTTAAAATTAAACTTTGAGAATAGCTAGTTTACAAACTATGACTCAGGTAACTTTAACTGTACGGCCATTAATGCCATTGAATCTGATCCTGCTGAACGTGCATAATATTAGTCTCAGGGCATCACTGGCGCTTCTATCCTCAGATGAGGCCAATGCTGGGAGTATACAAACAGACTAAAGCACAACTCCCTCTGACATCCCCGGTATTAGACTGAATGTACTATTGTCACTTCGTAGCTCAGAAAAGGACATCGTACTTGCAATAAAGCAGATTCGGACTTAACAAATACGACATCGACTGAAGCATTGATAGCAGCTTCAACTATTCCCTATTCATTCGGTCTGAGGATTAATGTTGACTGGATAGTGACTATTCACGTTGCAGATTATTTATTGCATTTCTGTTTTATCTGTTCTTAAAATTCTACACCCAATTAAAACGCACTGATTTTTTCATATGGTATGTAATTGTAGTTGGCATGAGGTGTATAACAGGGTAATTAGTTTGAGAGGTTATTGAGTACCGCACTTAAAGTGCAGTAATTGGGTATGCACCGTCATTACTTCATTTTTTTAATCAATCCAATATATATAAAGGTTTAGAATTAGAACTATAGAAATATCTTCATTATTAATAAAAATGTAAATACTGTAATGTACGTAAGTATAATAGGTAGGTATATACTAGTTAGGTAAATATGTTACCTAGGTACTATATATGATAACGTAAGGAAGCTAAATATTACCTATATTTAATATACGTACATAATAACAGGTGTACAGAATAAAAAAAAATACCCAGATAATGATATCCTCATCGAATGTGTTTTAATAAGAAAACCGGAAATATTATGTTAAATAATACTTTTAAGAATAATAAATTAAAAAAGAATCAATAGATCTTAATTTTGTTTTATACTATTAGATATATAAAAATTAGTATATCGTCCCTCTACTTCTTGTATTATAATTTTACTAATATCTACTAGTACGTGTGATTTTCTTTACTAATATTTTTCTCCAATAGTAGTAACTCTTTATGATAGAATGCAAGAAATATCCAAATAAAATTTCTATACATTTCTCTTCCTTTCTGGTTCATCGTACAAGTACAGAATATGAATATTCTGTACAAAGGACCGTATCAGACGAATGTTCAAATAATAATTTAAGTATGAATCACTCGTTCGGAGTGAATCTTCATAGTTTTATGGCTGCAACTTCGAAGACAGAATACTGGAAGGGAACCAGCAAAAGGGGAACTTTCTATACAATTTACTGGTCTCTATGTAAGATTTACTTGTGCATTCTAAAATAAGTCTTCGGGAACAAAGGAATCAGTTCGGCGGCAGTAATAGAGTCTGGCTGAATTAATAAGTTTTTTGGCACAGCAATATTACTCCTACTTAATCCTATATAAGTTTCGCGCCCAAATCATGTTTTACTAATTATTTTACGTTTGATGTTACGATATTTATTTTTGAATCTCTTTCATATTAAATGTATATATAAGATACTTTTTTATTATAATTAATGAGGGAAGAATCAGATATAGTAAGAAAAAGTATACATAATATACGTTTCGAATTCAGATGTCAATCAATATAACAGATGTTATTATTGATAAGTACGTGCTTTTATATTTTAGTTAAATATGCATCACCCCAAAAATCACTTGTATGTTATAATATTTATTTTATATTACAATATTTTTCTATTAACGTTAACACAATAGGTAAGAAATAACTACCCTAAATACATATTAAAAGGGATATAGTTAAATCAAAATAAAGACTAACATATCGCTTAGAAAGCGAGAACAAAACGCAACCTATAAAATCTCGTGTTTCATAAATACTTATTTGTGTAGGATTTGTAACGGAAAGGTCCATTTTCTTTCTGAACCTATTTTATACCGTTCTGAACGATAGGACAAACAAATTGCCGGAAATATTTGAATAAGAATGGAGCATTCTCGGGGACACTAATGTGCGAGGCGGGAGGCCCGGTCGGTAAGGGCGTTCTAATATCTGTTTTATTTTTTCCGGATTTGTATGAATGAGGACAACAAACAGCGCACCCTCTATTGTCGAGGGCCACCGCAGAAATCCTCCGCGCCAAAAAATATTATTTTTGGTAATTTTATGACTTTATTTACCAACGCCCGTTCAGAATCCACTCCGAAATATTATTTCGTATGATGTACAGTTTTGAAAACGGCTTTTATGTAGAACACAAAGGAATAGACTTCATCATCCCTTGTCAATGTTGTGTATAATTCAAGCCACCGAAACAGAACGTACATCACAAAGAGCAACATATTTGTATTTGCGGCGTCATCTTCAAAATAAACGTGTAACCGATCCGAGACCGCGATATAACGAGATCGCTTACCACGTTTTCTTTCAATATTTCCCAATTTGATACGGTATTACGCTCCTCGCGGAGACAATGGAAAGTAATCGACAGTGACAGTAGAGGGGCTAAATTTCGTTAAAATAAAAGCGTACAGAGAGCGTAAGATATAGCTCCTACGTGGTCGCCGTGCGATCCCAAGAGCTCCTACAATGGAGAATTGGAAAAAGCTTTTATAATCCGACGCGTGACACACATGCTAAACGAATATGGCTCCTCGTACATACACTGCGAATAATCGTTATTCTTTTTTCAAATGCATTAAATGCTCGATGCTGTTCAATTGAACTATAATGTACAGAAATTTCCTCTGTGGTTGGACTTTCGAAAATCGGTTCAATAAATAACGCGAATGAACATTTGAGAAAATATTGCAAATGAAACTACAAAATAAACTCGTTTCGTCTCGGAATTATACTCTAGGTTATATGCAGTAAATAAGTTAATAAGAAATTTATTTTCATATATATATTAGATATATCGCTATATATATATATATCGCTATTGGTTTTTCAATGTTGTATAATAAAATGTTTCTTTTCTTTTCTTTACATAAATGTTAAAGTCGGATTTAAATGATGTGGCTGTATTATACAGAGATCAAACCCGCAATTGCCAGAACAGAAGACAATCTACTAAACCGCTAAACCACCGAGGTCGATCATAAAGATAAAATTATAACAACACTCAATCGTTTCTTGATAATGGTCCTGAACTATCGACTTAGTCATCATAAAAACAATAAAAAGAACAATAAAATAAGCAACAACAAAATGAAACACGAGTAATCACTCTATCACAATGAATCATCAAATTCACTTTAATAGCCCATAAAACTACGCCGCGCCGCCCGCTCCGGAAGAAATAAATGAGTAGACTGAACATTTCATGAAGTATACTAAACGCATATAAGATACCTGTGCAGGGTATGAGTTCAGTTAAAGTTCAAAATAATTTAATAACTTTCTACCACCATCCCCACCGTCCACGTTGGCTAGCGTGAAAGGCTTGACAAGAAACCATCATGACATATATTTTTAATTAAATTGTAAAATTAATTGCAACATCTGTAAATGATTCCCATATGCAGACAAGTAGTTTTTATATAAAATTGTCTACGTATCACTATCTAATGTATCTTTGTGTTTCCTTCTAATATGAACAAACTACAAAAAAAATAATAAATTATTTATATAGTCACTCCAATTATGAAAAAAACATTTATAATCCGTCATTATGATAGACGTGACAGATATTATAACAGCCATGATACTGTCATATCTATAGCCATCAACCATATTTATTCGTGTGTTTTATTAGACTCTTTACGATAAATCAAATAAACTACCGTCCATTTTGGAAAGAGCTTTCAATGGAATAGAATAAAAAGAAACCCGATTCAAAATATATTCAGCGATATATTTTATTAAAATACTAATCTTGTAGAAAGTTTTAATCATACAACATTATAATTAAGAATACTCATTATTCGAATTACAAGAATAAATGGAGTTGTTTTCTACTTGTAATTATTATGATAATATGAGCTAAACCGACTTCCAAGTTTCCTCCATACGAAATTTCAAACTTCATTCTCATTCAAAATTACTGGCAATTTTCGTGCGGGAATGCCTCGCGAACTTTAATAGTTTTGAAATAGTTTTTCTTGAATTACGTCGAGGTAAGACTCAAGATCTAATATATTACTATATTTAAACGGTTTGTTTTTCCAATTTTGCAACACATGTACTTAGCAAATACCTTTTGTAGTTATTGAATTAACTAAACTAAAGTTATAAAACGAGAGTACCTAACAGATTTTTCAAAATTGTATTTGCAGTTGTTACCCTTTGAACTATTATATTTTTTTGTTCATTATCAGTATACATATATATATCGTTGCAATGAATGTTGTTTTAGTAGTGATGTTTCTTAGTGACGTTCTATCACCACCAATTCTTATACGATACTGCAGCTGTTCCTTTAATAGATTATATTTCTTATCTACAGTAAATTTATATCATACAAAATCGAAATACCAAATCGTTCATAATCTCCAAATAAAAGAGAACTCTTCCTGTTCAAATAATGGATTTGTATTCATATTATACAAATTCGCTTCCATATCGCTTTGGAGGCATAAAACATTTATGACATTATAGCGACGCGAGTCATTATTAGGAGTATAAACAAACTCAAACCATTCCCCGTGTTATACATAATCTTCAAATTACATTTTGAGTTCACGCCAATTACTCTATTTGATACAATTTTAAAAGGCACTATATAATATTATTACTTACTATGCATATAAATTTATTATACACAATATATTTTTATTGATGTTTAACAGACAACCTCTGTGGTTTAGATGTTTAACAGCCTGTCGCTCTTCCTGATAATTTTGGTATTGATATATGCACTAATGTACATATTTTTATCGATTTAGATGATAGAATATTGATCTTGGTGTTGTTATTTATATATGTATATATGTGAAGACATATTTATCAAGTACTTACTTCCAGATGCTGTGTAGAACCCATAATGCAGGCTACTTAGTTTTAGATGATCGAGTAACAAGCATACGATCAACGGAATATCCAAACTTTACCAATTTTCGCATTTATAACATTTATAAGATAATTTTGTAATTGTATTAAATTCTAAAAGTTGTTATAATTTTATGTTAAAAAAACATTTCAGACTTACATTTTCAACTCATAGCAGAGTTTTTACGTGAATATATTGATGAGTATGGAAAATACGAAAGACGTCTGTATGAATCGATCCATTTATTATTTTTGCATATCTCATGGGAGACATGACATACATGTATCTATATATACGTCAGGCGTGTCTCCCAACGGAGACATACGTATGAATGTATTTATAATAAGCTGCATAGATGAATAACTCAGTGATGAGATGAGAGCGAACGATCTCGCCAGATACCGTGCACGGCGATATAATCCAATGAACTATTCACACCAACTACAAATGATATCCTTGATTACATAAATTTATGCAACGAAACCTAATAACGCGACCGCCAGGGATGTATACCTGATATTACTGATATATAAATTAGAGCCAAGCGTTCGAGCTCGTTACAAAATCCGGTCATTTGCTTTTTCAATTTATATGTTTAACGAGACTCGACATCATTACCGTGGTGTACGTTGATTTTGTCGAGTTTAAGGGATTCAGTAGATTTTTAAGTGAGATGTATTTAACTAGCCAATAGTATCACCGGAGGTTTCTCTGTCCACTCCATAATAGACTTTGAAGGTATAGTTTAGGAAACATACTTAAGAGACATTGTGATATAAATAGATATTTTTTATTGAAAAATCCATGTATAACAATTACATATAAATATAATTATTAGTATAATATACAGTTTTATCGTTTGCTTTTATAGTGATTACCATAAGGCAAATAAACAGGAATACGTAACGGAAATAAACATCATTTGTATGTGAAGCTGCATCATAATTACTAAACCACCAAAGTCCATTACTTATATGGGCCTTACTCTCGAAACTTTATTATATCTTGTATTCTATTTATTTAATCTTAGCCACCAATTTCATACGAATCCCACACTATATATAAAGGAAAACTCTGCTTGTAAAAAAGTTGTACGTACCTACTTTTAACAAGATGAAGTTTCAAATAATTTTGAATTCTAAAATAGCATTCATTGTAATGACACTTATAAAAATAATCTACCTGCTTTATAGATCAAGTACAAATATACAATACGAGCAGTTACCTGCGACGTCATCAACCTTTTTGACATAAAACAATATCTAAATAAACTTCACTTCAATTTTCATTAAAGTGTATGTGGAAAAGTGTAATCGTGGAAACGTAACAAATGGACACCTATCCCTAGATACACTTTTGCATTAATAATATTAATATACAGCTTGTTCCAATCTATTGAATCATTATTATCTAAGGATTCTTAACTTACTAGACCGTGTCACGATAATTCCATACTCTAGTGACAATCACTCGTGTGAGTCGTGTCTGACCACTCCTCTTAATACAAAGAATGTGAAAGGTAAAAACCTAAGCCCGTCAGTTTATTGTGGACAATTTTCCACTTATTCTGATGTCACTAGCGTACAATACAATTAGTGCTTTATGTTGATGTAAATAGGAAGTATAATATATTATAAACAGATTAGACCTTTCTGTAATGAGATTGATTATAAATCAATAATTTATAAGTACAAAAGGTAGGTAAATATTTCTATCACTGATAGAACAAATATGCTGTTTTTTATTGCTTTATAATGGCAAATATTTCTAAATACTAACGTATATCTTTGCTGTATTTATTACATCTATCAGCTAACATTATGAGCATAAATATAAATAGAAATTAGACTGATTACTATCTATTTCATGTATACAGATAAAATGTAATAGACATATATTTGTGAAAAACTATATCAAAACCCTGCTGATACCATAATTATGAAGTAAGATGTTTTGGTTTTTGTAACTCTTATGGTATATACGTCACTTTATCTCAGTTTGAATAATTGCACCTGAATAATTCGTTATAATGATGACCAAGCTGAAATTAACTCGCATCGCTTCTCGCTGTTAGCTTTCCCGAATGTTTTTATTAAGTGCGATTCTCCGTATTTCGCAATTAGAAGTAGCTTGGATTCTGAATACCGTATTTATATTTATGTGGTTTAAAAATGTGTAAATAATTGATGCATCATGCATCAATTATTAACACATTTTTAAACCACATTTTAATTTCAACATGCACGGAAATACATTTGGATAACCTGAAAATTCAGCTTTAATAATTTCCCTCCACTTTTTCATATGAATCCTCAAAATATATTCCGTGATGCAGTTTAAAATGTAGCTTGCGCTTAGTGGGAAGATAGTTTGAGTGAAAATTTCTTTTCGAGAGGGATTTTTCACTCTCCCCTCCTCATTAGCGCGGGAGCCTTTTGACTAAGCGCATCTCTCTTTGGTCTGCAATTCAGTTCGCATTTGCGTCTCGTATTTGCCTCCATTTTTTTTAAATTACACACCGGGAGCCCGCCTCAATTTAGTAATATTCCTATAAAGTATTCATGTCTGGATTTATTTAAGCCTATTGAAACAACGTGCACGGGTATTTGTAATTCAAATTACGTTTTCGTATGGCTTTAAACCGCTACACTTAATACGACTCACCAACGAGTCTTTTGCTTAACACTTTAATAGCTTTATATTGTACGATTAAAGAGCTGACAGGGAAAATGTAAAATCAATGTAACTATATGATATAGCTTGGCTTATACGAAACATATGGTATTTATGACATTTTATACAATTCTTTTTAGAAGTAGCCTATCATATAATATGTAGGTTTAGATTTTAAACACATGAGATATTACTTTCACTATAATGTCAACACTTGACGATATCTGTAGTACTGTACAATATATCCCATCTGAGATTAGAGTTCCGAAGGAGTAGGTACTAACTTTCATTTTAATTAATACCAAACATTTCAAATTACATTAATAAATTGTTATCTTGACGAGTTAAAAATCTATATACCCCTATAAATATTATATGACAACATGAAAAACGTAACACATACATACGTATTTAACAAAAATGTAATAGTTTATTAGAAGAATAACTAACTGTCAATAAATATATTTTTATTTATTATTATATATAAATCATTATTAATGTCAGAGTCAAAAATAAATATTAAAAGCAAACAGCAAGGTCTTTGAACTAATCTTTGGAAACATATTAAATGGTAGTTATCAGAGATTATACATATTTTCTCTTGCTCATTTTTTTACCACTATAGATACTACGGCACGTGATTATTTATAAATACAAAATATAAGGGCTAATTGAAGAATGAATAAAGCAACTGTGACTTTTATAATTATACAAGACTGCCAAATATTTTATCATTAGCCATGAAACGCATACGATACGTGTTATTAATCGGATAATTACTATGTAATTTCGTTGTACGCTCCAATTTGTTCAATATATTAATGGGTAGCCGTGAGATTCTGGAACACTTGATACGTGATAGAATTTTATTTAGAGTCGAATACTTTTGTATGGCTAATTATACATTGGATAAAACATTTTATCATGACTACCGTTAAATAATATCCATATAAATTGTTACCAATTATGTAACTGTGTAATTGCGAACAATTTTTATGGATGCGTTTATAAAATAGTCTACATGCAAAACAGGCGACTTATTTGTTTTGCATGTAGATACCATTTTATAAACACAATATTAATTGTGCAAGTTTAACATTTTACACAACACACATATGCACATAATGTAACGTGTTATCACTTCTTTACATCCTTACGAGGAGTAATGTTGCGAATAATGAAATGAAACATAATAGTAATGAGCAGAAGAAAATTACTATACTAGACCATCTCGCCTTTGTGGTTATAGTAGTTTTTCTTGTAAACAGATACCTGTTCAGCTATATAACACTACATTTTTAGGATTACAAAAAACGTACTTATATATAACAATTAATTAATAATAACTTAAAATAAGGAGACGGTATTCCATTTTCTTATTTTAATTGTACCTAGGCGAAATATCTGTTTATAAAAAACCAGTAATTGCACATAAATAGAAAAAAATAATGGATAATAATTACTTTTAGTTCTACCTTGCATTAATATCCCTTAAATACATATATGTGGGCAGTCACGTCTATATATTGTAATAGTATCTATATATGGCATCTAAATTAACATGAAATTAATTCCAAGTCATTAGAATTAACTTAAATACGTATAAATTAATTTTCTTAGATTTATTCTTTGTGTTTCTGATATTTCATGGTAATCTTTCAAAGGTAGGAGAAAGACAACTAAATTCAAATTAAAAAATGTTTATTCATGTAGGACATTTTAGCTGCTTAGAACGTCAATTTCTTTATATTATATACTTTTTCCTACCTGCTACTACTGAGTAGTTATAGGTTACTATAATACCTAGTACTCGCGATTTTACTTGGCTATTTTTACGATAAAAGTTAATCTATATCCGTCCTTATTATATATAATAATTTTTATCTCTGGAAATCAGTTCAGCTGCATACTCGTGAAAAGGTAACAAATAACCGGTTAGATACTCAGATATGATTTCACATTTATTGTAATATTAGTATAGAAGTATGGATAGGAAAACATTACCTAAGTAGATCCAAATCGGTCTTCTAAACACTTTATACAACAATATCAAATCAAATAGAGCATGCCCCAAGCATACCGGATATATTATTAGTTTAGAAATATCCATAGCAACAATTTCCTTTGATTATAGAAATAAATAAGTAATAATACATACCAAATGACCAGTTCATTAAATTTACTTTGTAAACCCAAATTATTGTCAAAGTTATGGAATCCTATCTGAACATTAAATACATTACTGACATATTTTTAAACTTGTTTTCTAAACATATTATTTTATCGTATACAATTATTATAACAGTTACACAAACCAATTCATTAATGGTTTCTAGGTGTTAATTGAACGGCTCGTGTTGTATTTATAAACGCTATGGAGTTATGAAAACAATTTTATAATTATCACAAAATAATATCTGAGCTAACGATTAATCTGTTAAAAATACTCAAATTGAAACAAAACGGAAATACTATATTAGACTATATGTCTATATTATGTGTATTTGACGACTTGGTTAACCTGCAGCGTGTGATGGTAGCGGATTCGATTTTATATCGTTTATTTAGTATTAAACGTTATGATTGTTAGTAATTTTAGGTATGATACTAGGAGCCGTATATTTAGTTTATTGTATATATAGAAAGTATATATTATACTAAAAGTAAATTACAGACATATAAAGGTATAATAAATAGTATAAATCAATTAAGAATTATGAGCAGTCTTTTTATTTTCCCATGCAAATGTAATGCGCCACAGATGCACAATATTGCGCGGCTCGCAGTAGTATGATGTACAGCGATGTTAATACTAATATGAGTATTAACAGTAATAATTTAGCTATTGTAATTTATATTGTGAATGTATAAATATAAATATTTCTAACAGTTGTTAGTACTGATAGTACGTATACTGTCAGGACTGCTATCCTAGACGAAGTAGTCAGAGGCACTGACGACTGTCGATGTCACGTAATGAAATCCAACACTTTACCTGTATGATACTTCACTGAAAAGAGTCAAAAATATAATATTCTTCACACTTCACACCTACATACCTTTTTATATTGGTGTAGGCCAGAATTGAACACGTCCTATATTTTTTTGTAATTCACACAGCACCATCTAGATACTAGACAACTCATACAAATACATAGATATTTATTTTTCTTAAATACATAAATATTATACATAGAAACACCCAGACCGATACAAACAATCATACACATGAAATGTTTATGTCATGCGAGTAATCGAACCCGCGACCATCGGACGTAAAGCGGTGTGCTAAACCGCTAGATCACCGAGATCGTTAATGTATAATCATAATAAATATTAGAGATTTGACTTACCATATACATACCGTACCTTATTGAATACTTACACAAAATTCAATAGTTTTGCTATCCAATGAGTATGACGTATACTTATATATGCTATTAAACTACGTAATGTCAAAGTTTCATCTATGTATATTGCATTAGTTTTTGTTTCACTTCATTGCATGCAGTATTGCAAAAGTTCTGGCCACAGAAAGTTCACACTCTGTTTTGTATTTCCGCACTTGTGACATAACATCACGGACCCTTTGCCATAGAGTAGAATTTAATGAGCATGAAGTATGCAGTTCATTAACTGTTTTTACCGAATTATATTACATACACAAAGAAATAATAATAATAATATGATAGGATAATTCACACAGCGCCATCTAGTCCCAAAATAAGTAGAGCTTGTGTTTTGGGTACTAGATAACTGATATAAATACATGGATACGTTTTTATTTTGTAATCTAAATATATATTATACATACAAAACACTCAGACTAATACAAACAATCATACTCATGACTACAAATGTATACCGTGCGAGGAATATCGAACCCGCGACCATCGGATAGTTAAGCGGTATGCTAAACCACTAGACCACTGAGGCCGAATAATACACTAGAGGTCCACTTCGGCTATGTCCGGGTGCTCGTAACTTTTGTTTATTTTGTATATATTGACTTAGTATATATCTGTTATTTTGGGATAATATATCTTTAAAAGAATACAAGAAATTCATAAATGGTTCTTTACTTTTCTCATAACAAAAACCAATATCTTCCTTTATAATACTGGCAGATTTTATCATCTCTCTCTCTCTATATAATTAACTATCTATTTTATATATAAAAAACCTTCCTCTAGAATCATCTCTCTCTCTCTCTATCTATTTAAAAAAAACGCTTCAAAATCCATTGCGTAGTTTCAAAGATCTAAGCATACATAGTGACGGACAGACAGTGACAGTGACAGTGACAGTGACATAAATAATTGGTTACAGTAGAATGACAACTAATACAGAAGTCCTGTCTACTCAAAATCAAAGTCGGTTTCGAATTGGTAAAGTTACCACCAAGTTATTGTGAATGTATCTTTATGAAGTCGGTTATAAGCACAAAGAGTCTCAGATAATCCACAATAATTCCGGGTTATTGCATACAAGCATTATATACTAGTTCTTGCCATTTACGTAAACAACTTGTACACCAGTCTTCATTTGTCCTCTAATGTATCCTGTTAGCCTCGTCGAGTACTTTTTTTCTTTCACTATGCTCTAGTTTTCCTCAACAAACGAGTTATTCGTGACAGAGCACGCGTTATATCATTAGAGAAATCTCATTTTATATCTGCTATTAGCTGAATGACAAAGGACTGTACAGTGAATTCTGAAACTATATACATCTAGAATGTCGTCACAAACTATACTTATTATTATAAATGCAAAAGTTATAGAAAATCCAGGCTGTCTATTTATTTGTTACCTTTGTATATTTAAATAGCTGAATGAATGTTAATGAAATTTAACATAAAGATAGATTATATCAGGAGAACAACCACAGACTATATAACTTGTTAAAAAACACATCACGAAGAATTCATAGGAAACACTCTTAGATATAAATGGTTCAATATTTTAAGTAATTTTAAATGAATCACTGACCACATTCAGGTTTTATAAATACAAAGAATATAGGCAATATGCAAATGTATGTGAGATTTCAGAACAAAAATTGTAAATTTAAACTTTTCGTCTTGTAAAATAAGTGTACAACTTATATTTTAAAATTGAAATTCTATACAATAAAATGTCTATTATAAAAATCAAATATTACAGACATCTTCATTATTTCACAAGACGAAAAGTTCAAGCTACAGAATGTTTTAAAACTATAAATTAAGCTAATAATAAACTGAAAGTAAAGTTTAATCACAGTCTTATAACTTGTTCAGGTGAGTTAATTTTTCAGCCATCACAGTCATTAAGATTTCTCTTCGAGTTGAAAAAGATTACCGGCATTACAAACTTATATCCATTAATTTTACAGACAATGGAGAATTACAGATTCTGAAAAGTCCATATTTAAACATGTCTTTATTATTCGCTAATTAACTTTTTTTGCCCATAGATAGATAAATATTTCAAGTTATATTTAAAGTATATTACGTATTTCTTGTTTCTTATATTAAACCTACATTAATTTAACTAATTTTAACAATAATATTCAAGTTTATTAATTATTATATTAATTCATGAAACAAAAACTTTGTAACCCCGTTTTACGAAAATTACGCAAATGAAGGGGTGACAGTTGGCACAGTTAAAGTTTACATAAAGAATTGGACAGAAGGATAATAATATTTTATAATAATGCTTGAGAATACACTTATTGAATAAAAAAAAACATTACTCATACAATAATACTGCCGATACACACGAACATATATAATTCAGTTAACAATAGAATCTTAATATCCTTCACACTAAAATATCCTTCCTATTAAAATAAATTATGTCAAGTTCTGAACAATTCGATACCAGTAGTATAATAAAATACCTATACAAAATTGAATTTGGCTATCCAAATTATATCTTCTTCACAATTAACTGGAGTATTAGTAGAAACCCGACTAGACTTATCAGTTTTAAGTACGTTTCGATGTAACATTTCTTATAACTTTTATAAAATTGGTCTTATATTACTTTAACCATGATTTTTTTAAACAATATTAATCTAATTGAGTCAATGATTTATTGTCTTAACAATAGATTAATCACCCGTCACGTTGAAATTCAAAATAATTAAGTAACAGCGCAGAACATATGTTAATTACTTGTCACTTTTAAACAGCTGCAATATCAACAAGTTATATACTGAGATTCGATATCCGACTCGTAGATATTGTTATTATGTGATAATCTGAGTCAATAGTTCGAACATAGAAAAAAGTTTTTATATATAAGAGAGATGAATGTTTTTTCCTTCGAACGCTTTGTATCGTATCTTCTACTTAAGGTAATGTAATACGGATAGGCTGTATATGTTGCGTTCCTTTTATCGTTTTTGGGATGAATTAAGAAATTAAAACATAATAGGCACAATTAATCATGCAAACACCACATTTAAAAAGATAATTAATAATTAATAGTTGACCGTGTATTCAATAATTTGTCAGATATTTTCATGCATGCAGAAATTTAAAAAAAATTCTCTCCAAATGAATTGATTTTAACCACTGAAATTATTTTCTCATTGCATAATTCACTTGCGATGAAAAGCCTCAAGTCAAGCCTAATTACGTAGCATCTAAGTATCAGAATCCGCATAATGTGACATGTAATTACTTAGAAGACAGATTGTTATTTACAGCTTATTTGTGGTTTCTCGTCTTTAATTTCCGTTGTATGTGGGTTTTATTTATAGAAATTTTTGTACAAACTTATTAGATACGAGAAAGATATAACACTTATACAACCTAAAATCGCTACATAAGTCATTATGCAATGCACACTTAAGTACATGACTATTGCTATATTATTTTTGAAGTATATCGTTTGATTTTCAGGTAAAAATCTCATTTAGTCTACACCCTTACCTCTGTGTATATATTATTCTGGTGATGATTTTCAACATATTAAACAAAGGTCAAGATTTATTATTAAAACATACATAACTTACACGAATCATGCAAGTACGTTACTTTTATACACATTGTGGGCATGTCGGGGTTGGAATTTATGTCGTCAGGAACAATCCAATTATATTTTTTCTGCCAAATAGACACATTGGACTCGAATATATTTTCATTGTGAATGCCCTTTCTGGTTCGTTGATTTTATCCGCTTTTTTACGATCGCGGTATTCGTGTTAACTTGTTACCGAATGAGCAGGAGCTTTGTGGGATGTTGAACTATGGAGAAATACGTTTTAAATTTATATATAGACGCGGAACCCTTATACCACTTTGATTAATCCTAAAAATATCAATAAGATATTATTTTCTCGCATGTTATAAACTTTAATTTATTTTTTTAGGAAATAGGACTTTACAATTAAAAATAGAATCATGAAAATCTCATTAGTATGTATAAAGCAGAATTGTGGTTTGCGAAATGCAGATAACCTCCTGTTAAAAACTCTCACTTATACCTCTATTTACTATTCCAAATCTTTCTCTGTACAGGCTATGCGCCTGTGGAACTCGCTACCACCCTCCATACGTAATGCTCAATCCTCAGCCATCTTTAAGAACTTAGTTAAATCTCACTTTCTCTCCCTGTAAATACTCGCATGTTCGATTCTTCTTCACTTCTTTTGCTTCTTACATTTAGTACAGTGTCTTATTTGTATAATATTTATATTTGTATATACTATTTGTATGTGTATATATATATGTGAGTATTTATTAATTTTCCACTCAGATGCCGCCTACTTTATTTTTATTTATACTCTCTTTCCTAAGGTTGTCTGGAAGAGGTTGCGTTAGCGATAAGACCGCTTTCTGTACCTTCTTCTCTCTTTAATGTATTGTTATATATTATTTTTCTTTTTATATATCTACTTTTAATATTGGTGCAATAAAGAATAAATAAAATAAAAATAAATAAATAAAAAATGATAGGCACATTTTTTTCCGAGCTAACTGAAAATTATTTATTTCTTCTATTACTTTAATGATCGTTATATGTAAAATTGTAAAATCAAAATTCCTATTTCCTTAATAATTTAATAATTTTCCAATATATCTACCACAATTGTACAAGACTTCATCTATTTATGTTTATTTAAATTTACTACAGCCCCAAGTAATATTTCGGAATTAAAATGCAATTTCTTGTTGCTGCTTTATTTAATTAAATTTGTGAATCCTGTCTGCATACATATTTATGAAGTGTTTTTGAAATTTCAAGATGTCCTGGTTATAGACAAATGTATTTTGACTTTCATGTAATACTTTCTTCGTGCATACTGTCGTGTCAGATACCACACACAATACTGCATTATTAACTCATTAATTGCAAATTGATCGGATATCAACTTTAATAGTTACAACTTAAAGGTCGATTTACGAAAATTTCTAGCAGATAAATAGCAGTTTAGTATTAAGCGTCACATGCATTATCAAGTGGTGAAGATAACCTTTTCATCCTCACAGTTCGCTGAATGTATTTCAATAGAACGTAACCTACGACTAATTTGGTTTATTTTTAATGTTTTCATTGCTGAACACTAAGTGAAAAATATAAAGTGATGCATAAAGTTTCTTCAGTGTAAGTCAGATTCAAATTGAAGAGTTTCGTACAACCATGTTTTACCAACACAGCATACATCCCAGTTTTTATATTTAAAAAAAAAATCGTACTTTGCAATGTATTCATCCGTTGTTCGAATACATGTGCCTTGAACCAGTTACATTGAAACCTGTAGAATATTCCTAGTTAAGTCGCCGGCTCGAGGGCTCTAGAGCTCCGAGCATTGCCCGTAAAAAACCTCCGAGCTTTAATTGGATTGCCTTTTATTAGCGTAATAAAATTGGATTTACTCAGTCGAAACCGGACGCATTTCGGCGCTCGTTGTTTTTCTATTCTCAAATGGAGCTGTGAGAGGGTGGATCGTTTATTAATGAACGATATCATTTACAATGTCATTGGTGATTTAGAAATGTAACAATTTTTTAACAATCCAAACGATATCGTGAGAGGAAATGTTTCTGTGACCAGCGGAAATAAAGCTGTGTGTTAAACTACTAGACCATCAGTCCGATGCCGTAAAATAGATGAAGAGATAGAAAAACTTCCAATATAAAAACTAACATTATATCTGCAAATATTTGAGTGTTTATTACTTAATAACGCTAAAGCCTCCCGACAGATTGAAATAAAAATGGATTGGTACTTGAAATAATGAAAGAATGAGAATATACTATATAGAGTATATTCTGTCTATATATAGTATAGTGATGACTGTACGATTAGTTGATATATCAACTAATCGTACAGTCATCACTAAACTGAGACTTATATAATATTAACTACATAGCGCCGTCTTTATTGAATTTTGCCTACATTACTTGCTGATAATGTAACTTTCTGTAGGTGAAAATTTTAAAATGGGCAAGCACATTTTGCATTATAAGCTAACATACAAATATGTACGTATATATTTCCCTTATACAATCGTAGTATTGTAGTTACGAAATGTATATGTACATTTTCTCTTTGGCACTTAGATGCAGAAAAGAATGTTACTTAATCTGAGAAATACATAATCTGTGCAATTATAGCTACTCAGCGGAGGATTTAGGTTATAATGTTTGAAATGGGATAAAAACACTAATTGCTACCATTGCGCTATTACGACCACCAGTTCTATATGATGTCATAATTCCTACTCTAGGAATGGAGCTTCGGAATATCTAGCTGCGGATTAAAATGCTTGTTTCCGTCTGCAAATGCGCCTGAAATGTAGAAAAAATATGCGTAATTCGTACACTCTTTTAAGAGTATCTTTTTTATTTTAATAATGATATCTATTGCAATAAATGCATTTTTTTATGCTACTTTCTCCAATATAGATCCATGAATATGTTATGCAAATTAACAAAGCAATATATTAAATATATGAAGAACTATATCACTTAATTCTCTTTGCTTCTATTCATCCTTTTTGCAACAAACTTATCATAATAATAGCAATAAACGATTTTTACTACCAACTTTTATGAAAAATGTTTAACGACTTTGGCGAAGATACATAAGTACAGAATCGCTTTTATGTATTTAATCTACACCTGATTACTTCATTAATAGTATAACTAAACTCAATAAACAATAAAAATAGTCCACAGAAGCTAATGGTTAGAAATAATAACAGTACTGATTATTGTATCCTAAGTATATCTAATCGTAGATAGATAAAAACTTTAATTGGCTTCAAAGAATTACATTGAATATAAATAAACTTACATTCAAACAAATAGATAGATGTAACATTGAAATGATTATATATAAATAATATTACATAAAATAGATCATATAGAGAAAAAAAACTATGGGCGCCCATATCCTTAAAAGCGAACTCCTGTAGGTTACAGTTGGATGTTGAAGAATAATCTTAATAAGTCTGATCGAATACTAGACCACTTGTCTACTTGGAAATTGCAAATACCTGTTTGTAACATGTAAATCTAATCCTGTTTTAGAAACGGGTTGAGTTATGAAAACGACTTGAAAACATGTTGACCTCTCAGGGTCAATACATTAGCAAGGACTTGGTGTATATTTTAAATAAATTGTTACGAAAATCCTGACTTGAATAGATAATACCTTTTTATTCTGTACTCATTTTTATGATTCTAATATTGACTAATTCACTGTTGAGATTTTTCTTATAGACTATTTTAATTATTTTTCTAATCACATACATGGACATAGATAGACAACTTTATTATATTTTAAATTTAATTAAACTTTTTGAAGTCATATATAAAACTTTTACGGTAAGTAGATTTTGTACAATATGCCCATCTGAGTCACACAAACCACGGCTGTCCTTGGTACTGTTCTTATAGATATTATTAATTTAAAAAATATCTGAAACTGTATGATTCAGAATTCATAATTGGCATTGGCCCGATTCGTACCCTGATGATTGATTCAGATAAATTCCAATAATATTACATTGTCAGCTGTGATCTTCTTTGATGATATACAAAACATATATGAACATTTTTTAACATATTATTTCGTCGTTTCGTGCCTTGTGATTTTGTATTTAAATTTTAATCATAACAGCACCTACCGCCATGTTGTTAAAAAATGGACGAGATAAACACGAATCTGTAACATTTTTGTCACTGATTGGTCGTCGTTAATCAAAGTCATAGCATTCGCCTTCAATATTAATCATACGCTCGTTATCTGCACGCTGAACGTACACTAGTTAAATCGAAAATAATTTCAGTTCAATCACCGAACATTAATATGTGAAATGATATCGGATTTTACAATATTTTTAATCAAATTTTAATAATTAAATCCAGATGTGTTTATTAAATACATCTACATTACTGGATCTATCAATATGTATTTATTACCGTGGTAGCTTTCTGAAAAGACATCTGTTTGGATGTAACCAGTCATTTCGGTCGTGAAGGGGCAGCGGAAATTACACGATAGGAGGCATGACATACTTACGGAATGGCTACATATGAAGTGTATCACGGGCATGACATTACAACGTGATACCCGTAGAGCTGTTTACGTAGGCAACGGTTACTATCACATAAAAAAATAAAACATGTATTTACATTAAAAAAAACTACAATATAATTTCAACTTTTAAACTTTTGTTTTATCATTTTATGTTACATATAAAATAGATGTAAATATGCTTTTATGAGTACTAATAATCGGTAAATTTGTAGGAAAATGCTAGAATGAAATAGCTATAAAATAATGCATCAATAGGTGAAAATTATTGTATATCATAATACCGTATTGATTGTACGTTAAAACTTTATAGAAAGTGTGTTTGGTTATTTCTTACGGATATTAATATTTGGGATAGACATGTACTTTTTATCCTAATTAATAATAATGATGCGAATAAAGTCGCAGACAAAAGCAAATCTACAGTGTAATTCACTGAGTGTCCGTTTGAAATTAAACGAAAATCAACAACCTTCACTAAATGAATAACAAAATAATCGCTACATACATAAATAAAATAATAAAAAAAATCTATCTGTATGTTCTTCCTATACTCTGTAACGCCTGAACCGATTTTTAAGGGTTATTCACTCAAATATAGCTTATGTAGGAGTAACTTAGGTTACATTTATTATAGTCAAATTATTGATTTAAATAAAAATAAAATTAAATATCATGCAGACGAAACAGCGGGTAACAGTTAGATTTTTTAATAAATTCCATAAACTTCAAATAAAACCTCAAATGGCATTTTGCTAAAAAAATTATAAAATTACAACCAAAATGTCTCGTAAAGCTCAGCGATTAAAAAACTTATTACCGCCGTAATTCCCTCTGAGTAAGAATTCAATTACATCTACATTTTAATGTAATAAATACAAAAGATTCACGGTCTGGACTGCTGCCAAACGACATCTATACTGTGGAATGGTGGTTGTTTAAAATGTCGTGTTTATTTTCATATCTTAAATCTTAATGAATTCTACTACACAGGTATGCAGTTTTTTGTATTTTTAATGGTTTCTTAAGCAAATATAAAGACATAGTAATATTATAAACTCGAATTTGTTTCTATATATTTGTTTCCACAACTAAGTGGTTGGAATAAATTAAATTTGACGTGAAAATAGTCTGTATCACAACGTCAGATATAAATTATGTTTTAAAAAGCAGACGTCGAAGACATTCTATATATTCTACATTATCTGTCTGTTTGCTAGTTTATTGCATTTGTATTCATAACTACTTTAACAGAATTACAATATTTACTTTCTATTATAGCGCGTTGTGTATTTAACTCTCTAAGTGGATAGAATAAAAAGATTAATAAATTATATTATGCTGTAACATCCCATAATATATAACCTATTAACATCCTACTGTTAGATATACGAGAAAGAAATCCTACTATTACCACTCTTATCCAAGTTTCCTTACTTAATATACAAGTTTTACTAGAGGAAAACAAAACAATATATTTTTTTAGTGTCATCATTCTAACCTTCTACAACTGCGATTGCCTTGCTATTTTCAATTAATTTATTACAATTATTTCTATATTTATTGTTTGCAAACCCGTTTCGTGTTAGAAGCATTTGTTACATGCCACCCCACCTTGCTGCATCACTAATTGCATCCGAGAGCGGTTCATTGCCGATGCTCCGATGTAGTTATAATGAAGCACAGTTTAAATCTTTTCACCATTAACAGCTAGGGTTAACGTTACTAGTTTTCCTAGATACGACTTTAATTCAATAGTTTACGGTCGCTTTCGCATTAATTCTATTCAGTTTTAATTAAAAGTTAAATTAAGCACTTTGTATAAAACTACTCGTATCCTCTCATATAGCACTCGTACTCTCCATATATCTAACATTGTATTTTATTTTACGTAATAAATTAAAATCAAAAATTATTTATTCACATCACACATTAGTAAGTGACTAGTTAAGTTTTATGTATTTATAGTTTAATTACAGAATAATATATCAATAGTGTCAAATTGAGTAGAAGTTATTATAAAATTTGTTTGTTTGTTTGCTAATCAACAGATTAAACACTGCTCCAGAGCTTGCCTGTTTCAACAGAGAGGAGTAGTTATTGAATGAAGAAGAGCTGTAGTGATTGTTTTTAACTCACCTTCTTGGGAAGCCAAAGTGTAAAAGAAGTAAGTTAAGTTTAATTCAATTCAACCCGATTCAATGAAGTAAACAGTCAAGGTTTCGATTTTTATACAATCATAATAATTTGAGATGTTAATTACAGTAAAAACTACTTATTTGAGAAATTTTGAGTTTCAAATGGAGTTTTCTTATATACATATATATACATACGTATCTCATTTTCATATCATTATAATAAAATCCGCTATCTCTATGGTATTAGTATGAATATATATATATACTTATGTGGGATATTTAGATATCTTTCAACTTCAAATAACGTAGTAAAATATAAAATCGACGAGCAATTTTATAGCATATTTATGGCATTGTTTTCATAGCTATTATGTACCATACTATCTAGGGAAAGTGATAGCCAAGTATTACCGGAACTCAGCGTTAATCAAGGTAAAGCAATTTAAAACTTTCCCGCTGTATAGAAGAAAATGGCGGTCTAAGTTTGACTGCTCTCAATTATTGTTGGTTGATTATCTTGCTCATTTTAGTAGTAAGAACTATGCTAGTTTTTTGCATAGAAATTATTATGGTGCTGTTTATAATTAAAGTTAGAATATTACAAATGTCAGTTTAAACATCTTTAATGCAATTAAAGGTATTTAGTAACGATAATTATTAGATATTTTAATATAGATACAATAATATTATACATACAAATAAACGAGGTGTTATCGAGTAAATTTGACATTTGATACATCGACAAACCTAAAAGCATCATTTTCATTTGCTGTTTTTTTAACTTATATAATCTTTGCATAAATATAGTACAATCACTTTCGTTAAAAACAATGAATAAAATTTGCTTCCGCCATTCAATCGATATACATTATAGAATAGACACACTAATATTCTCATTATTTTTATTATATATATTTTATTATGTATACTACATACAAACTGTTAGTTTCACTTGATGGAAAGCAAAAGACATTACTAAATATATTATCCCTAAGTACACTCTAATGTAATACTTCTGCAACCTGTAATTTCACTTCATACGTTCCCTTCCATTTTGTCTTACGACTATATTATAAAATATCTCTGACTCTCTCTCTCTCTCTCTAGTAAAAAGACTTTGAAAAGATTCTGAAAACCAAATTGTTATATATATACACATAAACTAACAAAAAAGTGAAATAGTTGCTACTTTTTTATCTGGTAAAAGTATTAACATTTTCGTAATATTAATGATAGTCAATTCTCTAATCTCAGAAACGAAAGAACAATAATTTTGATTAGTTTACACTATCATCATTAACTATGACTCGATAGATATCTACAAACTCAAAACATGCATTAAACATTTACAAATGCGACACAGACAGAAAGAAGAGTCTTAATATAAAAAGAGCAAATAACAATATAAATCAAAAATAAAATAAAATTACAATGCCGTGGAAAAAATATAGGCAAAACTTACATTAATAAAATCAATATGAACAAAGTGAAGGGAGAAATCTTATGTCTGCCCTGAAGGGCAAAAGGCGTGGGTTCAAAAACAACAACAACAATGAGTACCTAATAAGAAACTTTAAATTATTATTTCTATGCAAAACAAAACCCGCACTACCCCCGGCAAGCTCTTAGAATGTAGCGACGTATTAAATTACCATCGTTGTGAATTAATTATAGAATTTCCAACTCCCCCAAACCTGTAGTAATTGCATTTGCGACTAGTATTACGTTGCCTAAACAACTTTATAAATGAATTATTTAAATTATAATTATTGTCAGCCGGCTTACCTAGAATGTAGCTAATAAATAATTTTATATCATACAAGTTAAATACCTATGTTAATAAAAAATGTAAAAGTATGTTATGTTAGAATTTTACGGTTCTATTTAATTTGCTATTTTTATAATAGCAAGAAACATATTAGACGTATTTTGAAATTCGAACTATCATGATATAAAATCAGGAAATTAGTTTGTTTTCCTCATACCTTCATATTCCTGACAATACATACAAAACATAACCTAGTTACTTGCGTACTTATAAGAAACATTAAAATTCGGTGTTTTGAAATGTACAAGTAATTGTATCCTCCATAGACCCTCATGCGACACAAATATTACTATTCGTGAGGATTAGGGTATTATGTCTTCGTACCTATCCAGTAAAATTACTATCTTATCTTACTCTTCAGCGATAAAATTGTTAAACAAGACAGAGGTATGCGTACTAGTACCTAACTTTACAGAAAAATCTCCTTCTGCATAAACACTATCATTAACTAACTAACATTAGTTAATGACAGTGTTTATGGAGAAGGAGACTTACGTTATATACTATTAACTAGTATTATATACAAATGTGAACTAAAAATATCTAATGATACCAATTAAAATATCTTCAGCAATAAATCATAATTGACATGCGCATATCGCAGCATAATACCCATTATTAGTAGAGAGGCGCGGCGCCCGTCCAATCCTCTGAAGATCGATATTAGCTTTAAATTATGCATGAAGTTTGAGGAAACCTTTTAAACTGCTACAACGGCTTATCAACTGTAGGGGTAACTTTTAACTCGATTAATAATTTGGTGACACGTGTTGATTTCCTTGATAGAAACATACAGTCACGTGTACAGATGGCCCGACAATCCCACCCAAAGTAAGAGGTTTAGTAATGGAGTTTTCAGTCCGTAGTCCTACTTAGTGGGAAGTCCAATACACCCGCAGTAGACGGAAATATAAACAAAATATTTATATATAAAATACTAAAATATCGTGTCATATATACAAGTTTTCTTATGATATGTTTTTACATGAGGGCGAATTTACGACTTGTTTCATTACGGTCTAAATTGAAATATTCACGTTTTTGTTAAGCATTACTAAATTACATATAGGTATTATATATACATATATATAATCCTAGTTATATTTATGCGCCCGTCATGCAATCAAGTCCTTCGAGAATTGAGACCATAAATGGTACATCATTCTCACAATAAGACTGCGAACTGGAATTTTTACTGGAATTATTCCTTCCTTAGAAGCCTATAATAAGGGTCGTCTTTTCCAATACTTTATACTTTTTCTTCCTTTATAATTGATGATTTTCTATACTTTTGAGAAAATATTTGTGTATATGTTTATAACTTGCCTGTCTATTTTTCTATATTGTTATATATAACTATATAATTTACAATAATGGTATCAAATTTATTTAAGGAATAAAACTTTAAAAATAAATAGAAAAATATATAAACATTGTAGATACATTCACAAATACTTTAACAAAAGAATAATTAAATAACTACCTATGTAGATAACTAGGATTCAATTTTCGCAACGCGATAAATAATTATTTATGAAGTCTGTTATTTACTACAATATTCCATTCTACACATTTTCACAGTAAATTGGCATTATTTATAGTTCTTCTCAGAAATAACTGCAAGTCAAATTACTAACGTTAAATTTGCAACTAGTCATTATATGTAACACTATACTAATTTAAGTTTGTTCAAATCTTCTAAATTCCTTACAATAAGTAAGGAATTTAGAAGACTAAGAAAAACCTTTAAAATGTCATAATTAAAAAAAAAATTGTTATATAAACATATTTATCGTAGTCACTACTAAGTACTTAGTAACTGGTCCATAAACATATCACATCTAATAGACAAATACCATGTTAATATAATTTAGTTCAACTGACATATTGCAAATTTATTGCATACACTCGTACATATACACACAGTCATTTGTAGCGATATTTTATGACCTACAAGCTCAAACTAAATGGATATTAAAAGTAAAATAAATAATATGATCACGTCTTTTTTTTCTTCGGACTACTCTAATGCTGTAGGCTGCAGCTGGCCTTTACACCTTCAGCAGATTATAGGGCGCGAGTGGAGGTTGCACTCCAAACCCGCGGATGACTTATTGAGCGGCTGAAGGCCATCTCCTGCCTGACGGATACTACTTTAGTCAGAGGGCACTGCTAGGGGTTCGAACCTCAGCTCATGCCATCGTTATTTCGTTCTCCGTTTGAATTGGTCGGGAGATCGATCGAAGGGGATTGGATGGAGGATCGATCGGAGGAGACGTTCATGACTGTTCTCCCAGGTGGGCATAGTAATCATAACCCTGGTCAATTCCCACATTACCATCTAAATAATTGATAGGAAGACTTAAATACATTTTTAAAAAAACATAAACCACTCACAGAATCAGAGGTCATAAACATTAAAAATAACACTCACTTTTCAAGACTAGACAATATATTGTGCATTATTTATATCCCCCACTAGGTACGTATGAGCTTAATATAGCCGTTCAAGCATAAAATCCGATATCTTGAGCTGGTACATTGATGACTATTTAAATATTCATGAGAAACGCCACGCGCTCAGCCCGGCGCTACTCAAGCAACACTATAGAATGACGGCTGTCGCCGATCAACTTAGAAAAGGTAGGCTGTAAACTGAAGAAATAATTTACACTTTTTATTCAATTTTGTATGTGAACATATTATACATACATTTAAGTACTAATAATTAGAAACAGCCAGTATTTATTAGCAGTTAAATGTATATATATATATATATATATATATATATATATATATATATACTTTAAATATACCTAATAAACAACTTATTAGGTATATTTAAAGTATTTATACATTTACTAATATCAAATTTGTCTTTTAATATAATTTTTACTTATAGTGTTTCAGCTATAAAATTTTAACTTTTTTGTCACATAACTTATATCATGTAAATATTCCTAATTTTCAGTAAATTATAAAAAATATATATAAATGATAATACAGTACTAATATATTATAGTATATAAAGATAACTTCTGTTATTATGACATTTGAAGATACCCCGCCATTTTTAAATGACGTTTAAAGTGATGGAGATAATAACAAAACTGGTATTTTTTTTACAAATATTGCAGCACATAATTATTATATTAATTTAATAAATTCAGTAGAAAGTAATTTAAATAATCGATTTAAATTACATACACTGCTTTTTGAACATCATAATATATGATTTACCTACCCAACACCTAAATAACGCATCGAAATTTAGAGTACAATTATGTGATACCCAATGATACTCTATGAGATATGGTAATTCTACGAATGAATACTGCTGTAACATAAATCATGGTGGTTCAACTGTAATAAGCTCAATTGTCCTGCTAGTGGTCAGAGTAGTGGTTTCGTGAGAAATATGATTTAATTAATATTATAGATACGTGGCTGTGGTTTACTAAATAACAATTCAGTAGATTTTTTGTAATATTTTGATATTGTAATTATCATAATACGCCATTTGTTGTGTAAACCCATCTCTCATATAATTGGTAAATATCCATGTATATTATAAACAAAAGTTATATATTGAAAATTAAAGGTAATAATAAATCACAAAATGACTTTTTCGAACATTCATTTTGTCTTCATCAAAGAGAGATTAAGACAGTAGCACTTGTATTCCATTATATACAAACATATAAATTAGTTTTTTCTTTGATATCAATCGATAATAAGATTTTTTAATACGTATATAAATATTATATATATTCATGAAATATTATAGCAAAGGTTAAAAATAATAATAAATCACAAAATATTTCTTCAGTGGTTCAACAGATGTAATACACAGTATAACTATGATATATGTAGTCACACTAACAGTATAAATTTAATGAACAGTGCATTTAATTTAAAATATAATATAAAGTAATGCTTCAGTATTTTTGTAGAATCCACGAGCTTTGTGGTTCAGTGTAATACACTATAACTAGATATATGCAATTTCAATGAGATAAACAAACTGAGACGTGTGTAATTAATTATGATAATATAAAGTCATCTACGAAATTAACTTATATTATTAACTATACTCTTTAAACAGAGTTCATGTATGTATTATCTATTTATTATATGTAAATTTATTGTATATGCATGTGTGTTAAATAAACAAATTACCTAAAGGCTTGTTGCTACCATTATTTGTTTATGTACCTTATTAGAATGCTAACCCCTTTGATGGACAGGTATTAGTGGTAACCGTCACATACCTACATGAACATTACGGAGATCACATCATCATGTGACGCTCGTGGTCATACTCAAGCATTGTCATGATGTTATACCTCCGTATCCTGTAATTTCACTATCTTATCTTACCCTTAAACTGCAACACATTTTACGAAGTAAACTGCTTATATCTTATATTTCGATGTGAAATATAAGACTATTCATTAAATGTAACATAATAAATATCACCTTAAACCTCAAGGATGGTAATGCGTAATAAGGTTTGTAGACATCCTCAATAATATAGATATCATGATTTTTTTATGTAATTGGAATAGCAAATAATCTAACAGCCACATGATCGTAACTGGTAACTGTTGCCCATATACATGAACAGCACATGATGTCAACCATAGGAAATCTGTGTATGTGTGTATCATCTACTATTGCTACTTGCAACTTATTATTGATGAAAATACAAAATTCGGATATACACCTTAGTCTTTAAGAATTAATGTTAACAAACAGATTTTTTAAAAATCACCTATGAAATTCACTCTAATTTAAGTATGTATAAAACATATATTTTATTTAAGCATCTAAATTACATTAGATTACTAATAATCGAGCACAGAAATGTCTGCACATTTATACCTCTAAACGTCTATTAAGCTAACATCTACCTTTTAAAAACAGCCTGAGTGGCGTTCATTTAACAAGACACAGATGTTAATTAACCTTTTTAATTGAGAATAATTGTAGTGTTGTTTTACAGGACTACCTGAATAAGAATATTTGTTTTTTTATATAGGTACTTAGCACTTCAATTACAGCTCTTCAATTAAGTCTGACATCGAAATACTGTTAAAAGTTTTATCTCTGTTTATTTATAATAATAATACGATAATATTTAAGACTTTTTAAATAGATAAATAATGCGATCTTACATATATAGTACATTGAATTTTAGTATTGTCCATAGTGGTTACAAATGCAGGAAAGATTTTCCGTATATATTTCAATCGATGAGATTACTTGTAGGTATCTAGGTCTATCAGGTCCACTGAAACTTGTGTAAAAAATAGAATTGTCTTAAAACGAATGACTGCGGACCGTCAGCTTGTTTACCATATCAAGCAAAATAAAAAAAGATATATCAAACGTAAAAATTCAAATTACTCTTTACAGCCCGCAGTTTATAGCCACGTCTGCAAGAAACATAGTACAATTTTCTCTGGCCTACAGTATACAAAAATATTGTTTATATTCTGGTTCCATTAAAGACCAGGTTTTTACTACAAACAGTACGAGTATTATAGCTTGCGGTAACTTCCACTCCCTTTAGGCCGAATCTTACCACAAAAATAATATCTGTGTTAAATTCGGCTGGCATAATAATTAAGTAACAGGCGGTCAATCAAGGCTATTGGTACAGGCTGGATAGCCTAATAGTAGTTTGATATTTCGCAACTCAACCGTTCCAGTTTCTTGGCCTAAAGTACAAATTATTTAGGACTAGTGTGTCATAGCGTCATATTATCATTTGTTCATTATTTAGAAACAAATGGAATGTTTAAGCATAAAAGTTGGTAACACAAGAAAATGGAATATGATATATATTTTTTATTTAATTAAAGTAATAATAACATTAATTTATTATTGAATAAAGTAAAGATTTAAATATTTATGTAATTACGTTTATTACTTTTAAAGTATCATAACTGTTTTTTATTATTTATATTTAATTTCTTGCACATTCCTCTAAATGAAGAAGATCCTCTAAAATCCGCTACATGGTAATTATTACATTTAGAAGGCCCATGAAATTAATTCAAATGAACATTTTCATTTTATTTTGATGCAAATTCTCAAGAGTATATGCGTAGCTACTAATGATTCTTTTCTTCTTCTTCATGGTACAGATTTTATAAATTGACTTAAACGATATTTTAATTCTGACACAAGTTAACTATCCAACGCTAAAAACTTACTTGTTTTAAATACGCTTCGAGAATAAAATAATGATTTTTCGACTATAATATGATAGGAGCCATTAAACAGTAATTAATATATGTAAATTGAAAAATAATTTACATAAATTGTTTAAATGTTTTGATCTATTAATTTATATACAAAATATAAATTCTTACAAGCAATAATTAACAAACTAATTTATTTTTTCATTATTAATATAATATAGATAAAGAGTATATTATTTTCTGCTGTTAAACGAAATGATGTTTACAAATGAATATATATGCAACTGTGTTTTGTAGATATGTTAAATTAATAAAAGATAAGGAATAATTCCTTCAAAATATCTACAAAATGTCACTAAGTAATCGTAACATGTCAATCAATATAAGAGACATTTCAATCCTCTACAAAAAGCTATTTTACGACAACAGTCAATCAGTAGCTGTCATTCAATTGGCGTTATTCTAATTTCAAATATTCAAATAAAACAGCACGTGCTTATACTACAAAATTGCTAAGATTTCGCAATCCTTCTCGGCAGGTGCCTACGGGAATGAATGAAATGCCAATCGGCCTAACAAATCCACTCACACAAGAACACCACGAAATTAGACCATTTAAACGCGAACAAGATCGTTACACTACAAATTGTTTTTGCGAAACGTTTTCGTTCAGTACAACCTTAACCTCTCCGTTCGGAATCAATCTATAACGGTCATAAATTGACAAATAACATAAAACGTTTAATAATTTTTGCGCCACGCAAACATCTATTGATTCGTAAGACACGATAATTCAAAACTCTGTACGTATCTGCTGAACGCAATCGTGTCGTGATATTTAAATCCCAACACGCCAATGGCACGGTCTGATTTCGACACGGGCCATTCGTTACACCAAATAATTGTCAATATCAAGCGGGCGTATATCCAAACATTTCAATAGATAAATTTTGTATATACACTGAAATATAATAGGATATCCCGTATAGCTACCATTCCAAAGTGCAATGATAATTTGAATTGCGAAATTTGATAAAGCTCAATGCTCATTGGTTCCCTTTTCAGATATAATCACAGTTTGAATGATTAGCTAAAATCTGATTATGTTGCGATTCCTATCTATAACGCCAGATATCAAATCATAATGCTAATTCTGTACTGTTGGTACATTTCGTATTCCGTATTACCTAAAATTGTAATTTTATTTAAAAATATAGTCCTTCGGAATGGTTATGTATGAGATTTATCACATGATGACTTGATGTCCGTAATACTGTTCATGTACATATGCAACGGCTACTAGTTACATCAGATTTATATTATTAGCTTCTTTGCCATTCTAGTTATATAAAAAAAGGAATGCAGATTTTTGTTAGTTCTTCTCACCTCAAACTACATGCCGAACTAATGATAGATTCTGTCTTAATAATAATCATAATAGGTACATTTATTTATCAAAAAAGTTAACATTAGCATACCTACATTAAATTAATTTTGCTGTATGTATACATGAGGGAACACACGTGTATAATATACACGGAATATATATACACTGTATATATATTCCGCCACTCCAACATAGTAAAACAATAATTAAAAACCAATACACTACCAACAAATATTTGCTAAATATGACTCCGTTTAGCATATTGCTACAGCCGAAGCTACAGCGCTGATTTTTAGCGAAGCCCTTTGTAACTAATAATAACTGTCTGCCATCTACGTACATGAATATAGATAAAATAAGTATTTTATTAAGCTATTTTTATAATTATGTATCTTTCGTTAAAAATGAGATGAGATGAAATGAGAATAAAATTATATATTTTCCAGAAAAAAATATCTTAGTACTGGGATAAAATACCACTATATTATTCAAAATTTAGTATCCTAGACTTTAATATTTTTTGATAGTTTAACTCAATGTGAACGAAGCTTAATACTGTGGGAGTAGTTAGGCTTTGAGGTTAATGTCGGCAAGGGAACGTAGCCCGCACCCAAACTTTGGCCCAATAAAATGCATAACCTGCCCAGTTGAATTATTCTGGCGTTACCACAATGTCTGCCGTAAACCAATTTAAATTAATACAGCCAAAAACTGCCCACGGCTACATGTATAATGCCTCGTTGAGTTTATAATTGGATTAATTATTACCACATATTATTCAATGATTATGGACAAATAAATATCGTTAAATTGCTCAATAAAAATAAAAGATTACATTCATATGGAATTTATTATTCTTCTCAGCTCGAAAGCATTCCGAACAAACGATAGATTTGACATATTATAAGAGTGTGTAATATACTTACATGAATATAGATATTTTAATTTTGATTTGATATCAATGTAATATATATATATATATAAATAGTATATTTATATCTATCTAATGAGATAGGATTTGTTTTTGTTTCCTATCTATTTACGTATTAATACTGTATGTTATTTTGGTGTTACAGTTCATATAATAAAAATGACTAATCCAAAAATTCTTTAAATTATTATTTAAAAAACAAGTAGATACCTGCTACATAACAAAAGACATTGAATTGAGAGAGCACTTATTTTTTAAGGCAATTGATATATTATATAGATATTTACGAGTTAGCTACTTATTTATGCCATCAAGTAAGACATTAATGTGATTTAAATATGTTATTAGAAATAATTGTCCAATTATTGCTTAGCTAGACTACATTACGTACAATTTATTATAAGATAGTAAGGCCACATGTAATTATAGCTTTACAATACTATCTCATTTCCTCAAGGAAGTGCATATTATGACGAATTTGGGCGTAACTTTACACCTACCTAATGATACATGTGCACTATACCTTGTATATGACTTCAATACTCGAAGGTCTAGTTTATCGAAAACAGTTTAAACAATTGCATCAGTATTGTATTGCGCAGTAGATAAATATAGACAAGAATAAAAATATTTAAAATAATCTGAATATTAAAACAAAATCTATTACCTATATATTTGTATCATACTAGCTACGCACCCCGGCTTCACATGGGTGTACTTGTATTGTATATATAAATCTTACTCTTGAATCACTCCATCTATAGCTAAAAACTACATAAAAGTCCGTTGCGTAGTTTAAAAGATCTAAGCGAACAGACAGACGAAGCGACTACATTTTATACTACATAAAGATAAAGTCTTAATGTAAATCTACATAAATATTATATTGTGGAGTATTTTTTCTTCATCACAGCAGTGGCAAACAAGACAGTGCCTATCCGTTAGAGAACTATGACTAGCCAGTAGTAATTGAAGTGGTCGCTCTATAAAGGTGTATAACGTTTCGCCTTCCATTCTGTCGGTATGTATTGGTCACCTAGAGATTGATCACACTCCGGATGATTTTATCTGGAATACGTAAATTATTCCAGATAAAATCATTGTTGCAACAAGTCCAGCGTTTATTAAAAATAATGTTAATTATTGAAACGTTATCTGTTAAAATTAACAATATGCAATATTGGGAAGCTCTTTATTATTATGTTAATAAATTTTCCAATTAAGGCGGAAACGATGACTGCTATAATACCATTTTGAAACCCATTTTGAATACCATTTTCAAACTATGTTGAATATGTATAGTATTATGACTACCAAGAGTGTGCAGTAACAAACATTAGTGTTATATTGGTACATTTGCTTATTTACTAGTTTTCGTATTTAAATAAGTCATTGTAAAACTATGGAGTTTCTCCGGATCCGCTTATTACTTATGATTAATTTATAAAAGGGACACCAAAAGTATTCCTATATTGTTTTTATTTATATAAATTGTTTTACATAAACTAATTAATATAAGTTGTTTAGAATTTTAATGATATAAATATAGTACAAAATATAATAAGACCATATTTTTAGTAATAAGAGACTCCAAATCTCGAAATAGAACCATATTACAGTAAATAGTTATAAATATTTATTTTATAACAAATATTTTTAGAATTCCATGGTAAGAAACAAGTATATTGTATACAAGTATGTTGTACATTTTGCAGGACCTATATAAATCTAAAATATGAGAGAGAGAGATTATTATTATTATTATAGCCTAGAGATTATTATTATAGCGCTATGCTGACTCTTGAGAACCATTACCTACAACTTTTTCTAAAAAAACCCATCCTATATTTTCCGAGCATGAAAATAAAATTCATTCGATTATGGATCGAAATATATATGTATAATTTAATATAAATTGTATAGTTTTAATTATCTTTATAACTATATGTAACGGACATTTTATGTCTGAATTTATAGCATTGACCAAGTTATCTGACGAATGTTCAGTTATGGAGTAATTTGTTTTATTGATGACTATGAATTTTCTCCGCATCAAACAATTTTCCCAAGTGATGACTTGAATGTTTTGTAATATAATATTGTTTTAGGCAGAAATTCGTTATTATATTAAACGCTTAATATATAATAGTTTAGAAAAATATTAATAGTATTATAAATACTATGGCTGTTTCTGTATACTTTTGTAATGTTCGTGATACTATACTTATTTACTATTCTCTAATTCTTGTTTATGTGTACCTGCAGTTTAAGATATGCGAAGGTGAAAATAATAATTATTATGAGCAATTAAGTACTTTTATTACGTTTACTAAAGATTATTTCTATTCTAAAAGAATCAAAAGAAAATGTGTGAAAATATTTGATTTCCAATGTTGATTAATCGGAATTTAATTTAATAGTAAGACCTGCGCGGCGCGGCGCAGCTATGCCAAATTAAGTCTCATATAATTATTGATTATTGAATGCCAATGACTTTTCAATTCGAATATTTTAATAATATTTATATAGGGAACTAATTCAAATTGATTGTTTTAGATGGACTATTTAGTATAACTGTTATAATTAAAAAGTACAAGGCATTTTTCAGAAGGTCTCCACTTTAATTAAGAATACTTTTTCCCTTTCTTCTGAAAGAGTTTCGTTCAGCTTAATTACGGTTAATTCTGCCGCCCCTCTGTCATCTATTTTATCTGAACGCATAGCAACAGCCAACGCCTGTAATTAGCTCTATAATGATGGGTTTTAAGGGCATGAACATCCCTTATTTATTGTTGTAATTCAGGAAGTACATTGTCCGTTATAATGGGTGGCGATATAATTATTATGATTTGTGGTAAGTACATTTACCACCTTATGAACTGAAACCGGAGCTACTTACTAGAACGATTATACGAAAGCATAATAACATCTGAATTATATGTTCTACAAGTCAAAAATTTCTGAATATTTATGAATGAATATTTTTAATGCTTTGATAATTAAATATCTAAGAATTTGCTCATAAATCATCTACTGAAAAATAATCTCTATTTAGTGTTTTAATTTTTTAATTTCGGATATGTTTTTCCATCAAATCTAATATTTCCAGTGACGATTTTAATTTTGAAACCAGAGTATAATTTTTAATTAAAATTATGAAATCAAGGACAAATTTTAGTATTAAACATAATATCATCAAATAAGTCAAACATTATTGCTAAGAAGAACTTTATTTTATCTTAACTTTCATAAACCCTCAAAATACTGAGAAAGTACCTGAATGGATACCTACTATAAAAAAGGTACGTTATATGCGATTATTATAATGAAATTGCAGGCAGTTCTAGCGGGTGTAAGAAAAATGGTAAAATTTGTGGCATTAAATAATATCGTTAAACGGAAAGAAAAATGGACGCGCCCTACAGTAGCTCGGTCTCGCTCTACACCGAAATTGCAAGCCGTATATTACACAGGGAATTTTCAATTACGACAATCCAGCGGTTTTTCATTCGTAATGTGACTTTTAGGCAATACTTCGAGTTGGTCATTCATAACTGCCAGTTCATAGAGTTATGTAGATTGATAGAAATGCCATCGAGTTTATCGATCGGTAACGCAAACGGAAACTGCTCGATTTGCTCACAAAAGGAGATCTTTCATCGAATAGAAGCTTTTATATTACGTCGGAAATTTCCATTTGTACTAGAATTTCAATTTAAAGCCGAATATAAAAAGAACCATTTAATACACTAGTCCTGTATAGAAATGAAATAATATTACCTATTTCATTTAAGCAGCAAATCATTATAAAGCAGGTAGATTGTATTAATAAAATTGTTTTGAAAATTTGGCTGGCAGCAATTTTTTATCAAGTAAAATAAAACATTTTTAACTAAGTGCTGTTTTACAGAAGAAAATCATAACAATAATGTCATGATTATTTCAATACCCAAAAAGAAAAGAATGCTATAATGTAATTCGCCTAATAAAACAAAATATTTTATCTGTCTCCATTTTATTACAATTCTGTATGTAATTTAATGTTATATACAATATTTTTATATAAATGAGATATATATATATATAAAAATAAATAAGATACCTTTCAAATTATTTACCTACTTGGGTGACCAGCATTCCATGTGTTTGTAATAGACCTGTACATACTAAACAGTGCAATCGTTTAAAGGTTTAATGATAATTGTACGATTAATAAATAATACCAGTAATATGTATCGTACACAAATGGGAATTTCGGGAACTGCTATATGTTTTTTTTCATAAATGTAAATAACCAATATATGACTATTTAGTACTATCTATTATTATTATTATAACTAAATAATCAGCACAATAATTTAAACTACAGATGGGGCATGAAAAAACTCCCTATAAAATGACAAGGTTTTCTAAATTGTGAAAATTTCGAAGCCTTTGAAAATCGGCTTTTCACAGCAATCTTGAAGCAGACTATTCAATAAAAAATATTATTATGCAAATCGCATCTCGCAGCGCGAGAGCATGCTCTACACTTCTCACAAATCCTTTCAACGGGCTTTCGTATACGTCAGATTAAGTATTATCTGATTTTATTTTTATCGAAGATGAATACGGAATATAGCATATGGTGAAACTCCTAGAAGGCCAAGTGATGCAGACTAGTGATTTAATAAATAATAGTTATATATATAGACATATAAAGTAATGACTAATAAAAAAAATTCATTGACTAACCCTACAATGAAATTCGTTTAACTTCAATTCCTAAAACTACCAGATATTATAAAATATTCATTTCTAATAAATTCAATGTACATGCACGACAATCGGACAGTATCATAGTGAACTTACAAGTATAGTATTAAACAAACCTACCTAATATACAAACTCACCTAGATATGCTAGTGATATTTTTAATTGTATATTTTTCTACTACTTTTCTTACTTAGGGTTATTTTCGAAAAGGGAAAAATGAATTAAATCTTCAGCATTATTTTTATTATATCAAATGAACTAAAGAGGGTGATGATATCTGTTTAATTTGATAAGCAGCCTGTCATTTCTGACGTCATCTGGTTGTCGGAAAGGAAATTAAAATACTTATCACGAAGATAAAGTCAGTCTTTTCATAGCTACGTTATAGGTATGTCAACTTCTAAGTAGCCGGTTTCTACCGTAGTAATTTTTTTAAAGATTTAATATAATAACAATTGATGTAAATATTTAAACAGTCTTAAGTGTTTATGTTTTTTAGTATTATTTCATTTCTATTATTAATTGAAATCCGTCTTATAATCTTTTTGCTACATATTGTATATACATATATTCGTATTTTTTCAAAATGTTTTACCATCCATTTCTATACACATATATAAATAAATATGAAGCATAACGAAACCTAATATTTAAAATGAAACATCAAAACTAAAAGTTTAACAGTAGTTTGGTTGATAAAAGTACTCTAATTATTATTGATATTATTAAAATTTACCGTACATAATTTCAATGGATTCCTAGATAGTTTGAAATTAAAAATTGACTATAAAACATTATATATAAAATTATCTGTGCTTATAATTTGCTGTCTTTTATAGTGTATATACCTTAATAAAATGTATTATTTTAATATGGAATATATAATTGTTTTAACTACAAGTTTACTTGTCAAAGTATAAGCATAGAATACATACTACATTGTATAAGTGAAACTAATGGAAGTAACTATTACGATTTTTCAATTTAAAATCTACGAACAGACGTCTGCTCATTATAAGTTAAAAATATGAATAAAGAAAATCTTGTTGCCCATTCAAAGCTCTATTCAAAGCACCATCAGGTAGTCGTTATGTTGCATTAAATTCAGCGAGTAATCTCGCAACGCTGGATTTGAAACACGGAAATGAAAAAAGAAATTCTCAGCTAAAAGATATAATACCGTACGTAATTTCTGGCCCTTACGAAGGAGCTAATTAAGAGACGGTACAAGAAAATTGAAGAGAAACGTTAATAGACGAGTCGTTACGAATTAACTGCTGTTTTAAATTATAAAAATTATCAATGCATTATACCAAGAATATCGTTCGACCATTATTAGTGTAAGTCGCTTTGTGTGAAAGCTGTCTGTAAAATCATGTCTGAAAAAAATATTTATTTGTAGAACATTTCAATAGTTGAAATGTAGAGAATATATTAAATGCGTGCTTTTGAAATTTAACTCCTGGTATTAATAGAATATAGAATGGAGTCATTTTTTTCATATTTTGCTTTTACATACTAACTATGGCTTCTATATTCTGGAAATATATATGTCACACATGTATACTATATTTCAGTGGCTTCGATTAATAAAACTAAATATTATTACAAAATCTGCTTGCAAAATATAATATTATAATATTCCAGATAAAACAGCCATTTTGTATCGTTCAGTGAAACAGCGTCGAATCTCACACATGACACTAAGATCAGAGGTAATATTGGAACAATCGTAGGAAGCTGGATCGCTTCCTTGATCGCCTCGGGTCTAGCGAAATCAGAACCAATATCACTTAATGTGCCTTCGAGCCGATTTTTTCTCTACTACAACTGCACTAATATTGTCCGTGATTTTAATAACGTATGTAAACTATTTTAGTCATTGGTTATCATGAACATGCCGGTTTCAGCAGTACAGTATCAGGAAATAAAAAAATATAACAAAACGTGATAAATTATATTAAATATTACGATTAGTTAAAAAAAAATTAAGATATTCTTATCTATAACTGACTTTACGTAAATGCAATTATGTAAACACTATCTAAGGGAAAGTCGTTAACAACAGCTAGAAACTTTATTTTCTCCTTTACCTTTCATTTTATTAGAATTCTGTAATTTTGCTGGTAAGTTCCACCTTTTTCTTGTTGATCCATTAATTTCTTCCGTTATTATACAACGTTGCAATGTTTTAGAACCCGTTACTTATAAATTATTATTATTATTATTATATCCATTATGTATATTATTATTTAGGTCCAGATTAATTCCTTAATTTTTTTTCTTTTTTTGAGGAATAGAATATGTCAGATTTTGTTTGCTAGAAGATAACTTCCTAACTTGGTGACTGTGAGTGTTCATTCCATAGTAATTGCATTAGGGTTCATCTTTACTTACTTACCGTAAATATACGCTATATCAAATAACTTCATGATCTCATAATTATTCACAGTATAAAAATGTATAACGTACAGAAAAAAATCCCACGAAAATAATAAACAATCCGCGGATTACAATCAGCGTGAAAGAAAACCGCGTGATGAAAATTCGCAATATGTATTTACCCTAATCAAGTCCCCGACCGATGTTGACAGACAACTGTCACCATGGCTGCCGCGGTTTCCAAAAAAATATAAAAATAATAGAGGCTCCCATTAAAATTCTTCGTTACCTTTCACCTAAAACGAAAACAGTTAAATAAAATTTAACTTAAGTCTTAATCAAAATATAATATAAATTAATAACAATAATGACTGATTATTTTTATTTAATTCGTTTTTGCATTTCATTTTTCTTGTATTATACTAGTCATGCGGACTAACATATCATGCGGACTCGGTGGTATAGTGGTTTAGCACACTGTTTTACTTTGGATGGTCGCGGGTTCGATTCTTCGCACTGTACAAATTTGCTTGTATTGGTCTGGTTGTTTTCTATGTTTAATGTATACTTACTAATTTACAAAAAAAAAAAGATTTCTACCAGTTCTCTAATACCCATAACACAAGTCCAACTTAGCTTCAGACTAGATGGCGTTGTGTGATATTATTATTAATTTTATTTTATTTATTTATTTTATTTCGGATCCATCCATATTGTGTTAGTAAACAACATACAAAACTATGTTGGTAACTTATAATATACAGATACACTTAATTCGTATATCTGTGTCCACGCAAAAGCACTGGGTCCACAATGCAACAATATCCAGTGCTTCTGGAGCGGACAATCATTAATAATAGTAATATTATTTTTATAACAAAAGACCAATAAAATGAAGTAGTACTGTAGTAGTTATTGTAGTACTACTGTAAAATATAGATACGTTGGTTAGAAATATTTCATAATATTATTAAAAACAACCGTAGAACATATTAACGGTAAAAGAAGATGAGAGAGAGCATCGGTAATTACGATATCAATGTATATTCAATAAATTTGTCTATTTATTAAAATACTTTGTGATGTCTATATTTTTGCTCATCATATTTTAGTAATAGTTATTTAACTCGGTTACAAACCTCAAAAATAGGTATAGGTTATATTTCTTAGTATTATTACTAATCTTTATATTAAACATCACATAATTAAATTACTAAGAGTTATTAAAAAACCAATTACGTTTCATCTAGAATCAATTAAAAAAAGAAATATGTTTCATAGAAATTATTACTACAATTTATTACTACTTAATTATTACTATAATATTGACAAATAAATTGCCAAAAGTATTATTTTACCTAGTTTAATCAATAGTACAATTACTCTTTGGTATTGCCTTTGTAATTTGTGATGTTTAATTTACAAAAATATAATATGAAACAAACAAATAACAAGATTACATTGAGAAAGAAATAAATAATGTTGCCAGTGCAAAGAAACTTTTTAACGCTCTCTTAAAAGTTTTCCTCGTGCTTAATTACATTTTCATTTATCTTTTCCTTTCATCCGTCCAGTCTGCTGAAACTGGTGCGATTTGTGAAACATGGCTAATAATAAACTACTTACCGCTCTCACTTTCAACTCATGTACATCAACTTGGCGACCGACCGCCGAACTCCTTTGATATTTATATTATTTTTAAATTTATATTTTTCTTTTATAAGTGTTCTTTTTTATATACTTCACTTTATTGTATTATTCTATTATATATTGCCTTTTGGATAGTTTGCAATTGTATTTAAATATATTTTACATCATATTCTATATGTGTTTTCATCATTTAGACACCCAGACATACAGTCCACCGATCCATTACAGTTATATATTTAGTAAATTCTTCAACATTTATATGTGACATTTAATTTATGAATCCAGTACGGTATAACTTTTTAATTAATAATAATAAACACCTAGTACAAATGACATAACATCCTGTAGTCTCTAATTAAACAGAGCCTACACTATGTTATTAAAGCACTGCTATTTGCCTAAGTCATTAAAACTCTTATCTATAATATAGGCACGGCCTAATAGATACTGGTGGTCTATTGTCTATAATGTTAGTATATCCATTTTTATTTATTTTGTATTGATTAATAATTAGTGCGTACAATTAAAATCTATTAATTTAGTTCAGTTTATTTATATCTTCTTTATGATACAAATATTAATGCCTTGTATTAAGGATATAATTGGTAGGTAAAAAATTGAACACTTTCTAGCAGAAATTCAACAATTCCAATAACATTTTTTTAAAGATTCCAATACGAGTTGCATTAATATTATCTATGTAATAAATATTACGGTGTAGTTTAAGAAAATTTGAATGTTAATTTGGTATTAAATAAAGTTATTATTCTATTAACTAGACCTGATAAGAAAAATAATTGTAATACAGACAAATTATTTTTCTTATCTTCAATCAAGTATATATTAAAATATAGTTTCAAATTTGTCTATTATGTAGCAACAGGTTTTTTATTTAGATCTTTTAATACCGGCAAAGATATTATTCTACTACAAAATAAATACATCGATAATAATAAAGGATAGTATTACTCCAATACGGAATTAAATTCTTTTGATTAAATAAAGCAATCATAAAATATTTTTAGCATTATTTTCAGTAGACTAAATATATATTTCTTAAGTTAAGTTTTTCTTTATTTAACTTTTCATGAAATAGTAATATGATAGGTTATATTAACTTATGAAAGGGGTAGTACTCCATAAGCTCTTACTCCCTCTTTCTTTTATTTTATACAGTAAACAAAAGAACTAATTTCTAATAATAAAAGTTATTCAACTTCTTCAAAGTAAGAACGCAAAACAACAATTTAAAAATCAACACAATCTCAATTAAAAACAACGATTACATTTCTACTTGGGAAGCGCCTTATCACAAAGCCCAGTGAGGGAGGGATTGTCTGTCGAATTGATACTGACGTACACGAAGCACCTGGCACTTTTCAACGAAATTAAAAAAGTTTCACTTACACAAGAACTTTGTAGGTCTCGTTCATTTAAATGCTAAGGGATTCTGTTAGTATTCATTGTGAGTTTTGTCATTTATAAAAAAGTTCCCTCTCTTCTCGCCGATGGATATCTGCATTTGCATATTTGACACATCAATTATTCAATTTCGTGTTGTTTTTGTTGTAAGCTTCGTATTGTGGCGTATTGTTTAGTACTCCACCACGTGAATAACTACCCCTCTAGGATAACAGTCGTCAATAAAAATAATATACCATATCTTATTATTATATTTTATAATATATGAATAAATTTTAATCTAAGCTAGTGTTAATAAACTATAAATTGCTTAAATAAAACAAACAAATAATTTTAATTTATAATATTATTGTAAAAGTAATAACAACCGACACCAATAATAAATAAAAGTTACAAGATATCTATTTGAAAACAAGCATTAAAAATAAATAATAATAAGGATATTTATTCTACGATTTATTATAAAGTAATACATTTTTTTTTTCTTCGATTATTTCGTAGCATTTTTGTTGCGAGAGACGTTAAAGATTTTTTGCCTATAAAATAATTGTCACTTCACTTGTATTATCTCAGTCCTTTAATTGTTTATTACAAATGGATTTCTTAGCTATTTGCTTTTATATATTGGCCATTAGATGGCGTTGTTCATTTTCTACAAAGTGCTTATACGATATTAGTTTTTTATTCATAATTGTATATAGGAAATACGCCATTTAACCGGATATAAAGAATATATTGATGGACGGACAGTGGAAGCGACTTCATTTTATTTCTATCTACAGTTTAAGTAATTGGAATATTAAAATAAAAATTTTGAAAACTAATACAATTAGAGATCTAAAAAAATGATTATTTTTTCATATCCCTAATTTGTCACTATTAATAATAGTTTTTTTAATTCCTAGTTGTTTAGATTGAGTCAGCTCATGATGCCTAGTTATTCAGCCTGAGTCAGAATTAAAATTAAATGTGGTCTAAGGAGTGTTTTGATCTATCCAGTCTAAGAATTCGACGACGTTCGTATACACGCCAGGAATGTTGGGGCGAGCGCAGCCCGTGCCAAATGACACCACCCCTAATTGCTCACCGGTTGCTTCGTCGACAGCTGGACCACCGGAGTCACCCTAGATTAATTTAATTATAAAATGCTTTCATAAAATACAATTATATTAATTTAAAGTTTTTAGTAAGTTTTAATGACATTTACACGATACGATTTTTTCCAACTATTCATGTGTAAATTATTAAAGATTATTAATGATTTTGGGATACACATGTTAAAATAAATAATAGAATAATTAAAGTCACTTGTTAGGAACCTTGATAACAAACAGTTTTTTTTAAATAATTATAAACACGCTACCTAATACCAATTGAAATAAAAATATGAATATATCAAACACACTGATTCGGTAGATATTTAATTTATTTACATATAATATAAATGGATAAATTGAAGTTTGATGATCGCAATTTCTTTTCAGATAAAAGCGTAGACATCAATGACAAGTATTAGTAATAAATAGCAGAGAAAAAATATAATAAATTACCTGACAGGAATCCTTGCCTCCTTCTTCGTATCCGGCACAGAACATACGCGGTGTGATACTGTTTGAATACGTTTCGTTACAAGACTGCAGAGAGACCACTGGTACTGTCACTACCATCAAAGTATCTGAGCTAGAACCTCCCTCCTAAAATATTACGATATGTTTATATCAATAAAGTAACTTAATACTCAACAATTGTAAGAACAACACATTAAATCCATGTCATCTGTACAAATAATAAGAATAAATGTAAACATCCATAAAAAAATAAACCATTAAAACTAAACATGCAAATACTCGTATGAACTGAAATTAAAAATATTTCAATGAACTTTTGCAGGAGAGATTCGAGGGTCAAAAATATATTTTATAAAGTATGTTTTGACTATATACCTATAAATGGTCATTTAAAACCAAATTACCGTTAATAAGTATATTGAATATAAATGAAAATACTTACAGAAGTAGCACCCCATCCTGTTACAACAACATTCTTTCCTTCGTCTACAGTCGTGCCGGCTGCTGGCAATTCAACGGCTCTTGTGGTAACGCCATCCAAAGTCATACTTCTCACCATTCTGATTATACCAATATCATTGTCACTAGTTAGTGGGTCATAATTGGGATGTATGGTGTACAAGAACGTAGTATATCTGGTGCCACCACTACTTGCAGATGTACTACCTGCTCTAACTCGCACTCTTGAGACACTAGAATAAGCAAACATACATTTTATAAATGTTACTTTTAAGGCTTATGCTAATTCAATAAAATCATAGAAATTAATATCTTAACAACACTTGATAATTACATTTATTCAGTCCATCTTTACATCATCTTTACGTTTGTTTATCATAGCTATTAAGTCTATAATATTTACATCAATACAAGAACCACAATCAATTAGGTGGGTCATTTATAGTTATAATTTATATTTATGTTTATAATATATATTTATACATTAGTAATATTTCAATTAATTTATTAATATTAATATATATTAACGAAATACACAACTAATCTTTTCTCAAAAGCCTCTCTGCTGTTAGATGAGAACAGCATAATGATTGGTTAGGTAGAGTTTTTGAGATTATTACGAACTTAGAGACAGAAGCGGCAGGGGACTTTATTTTATAATATGTATAAATATAAAACTACTATTAAATAATAAAAAAATCTACCCTGTTAGACAATGTGCGGCTGTTAACACATATTTCTCACTAAGTATGCTGCCTCCACAAGCATATGACAGAACTCCTCTTAATACCTCCACATACACTTGATATGGGTAAGATGTTATATTAGTCTCTGTACCACCTACTATCTTCCCGTCGTTATTCCATTTATTCTTTCTTCCATGTCGTTTAGCTAAAACACCTGTAATTAAATCACGTTTTACATAACAATGGCATGTTTTATATATGTCAATTGCAAGTAGTTTGGCAAGTAGCAGCTTTGTAAAGTTCTTTGCATCTGTTTTTTTCTTCTGGAAGAAAATTTACACAGAGTAGACTAAGTAATATAATATTTTTGTTTATATTTTTCTCTTTTTAGAAGTTATTCCCGTATTTTTATTTTTAAAAATAAAATATTAATATCCAAGAAATAGTTACCGTTTGTAGCCCCATAAATAACTACACAGAGTAAGAATATTTTCAACATGTCTCCTCACTTGTTCAAAGAACGTCTATGTTAATTTCTTTTCAGTTACATCTTTAAATACTTGCAACTGTAGTCGTCTAATTATTTTGTTTTCTAATTTTCTATGATTACTCGTGTTTGCACAGATACTATAATTATAGGGGTACATTATCACTACGACAATTTTCAAGGTACCTTGCAGGTACAGTGTCATTATAATTATAGTTCTATTTACATATGTATCAATAATCTATACTTAGCACCCGGTAGAGATATTTTCAGATTATTCCATATTTAAATCAACTGATACCCTCATTTTTATAATACATGTATAATCAGAAAATATTTCTCTTAGGAATGCCTTATTTCGTACTATTACTACAATACAAGATTTGTATGTTTGTTTTTAAAGCATAAACACAAAAAAGACTTAATACATTTAAAAAAACAAATTATACTATGTAATATTAATTTATCTGTGACTATAGTGAGCTACGAGTACTATGCAAACGAATAACACTAAATTAAAAACCTACTTACTTTTTAATTAACAACACAAATATGAACATCCTTTTCAAATGAATATGTTGTAACCGAATATGCCCACTCAGAGTACAATATAGAAATGCATGTTCAAACTAAACTAAGTTCTTAAAATTCGAGAGCTTTTAGCAGGCTCTCACATTTGTAATACAAATACTGTTTTATACTCATGCATTATAAAGAATAATTTATATTGTTCATAAATTCATTTTATTAAGAAACTTACAATATAAACTATACAGAACCCTATACAAAATCCTATTCAATATACTTTTTAAATGTATTCTATATAAATAAGAAATCAGAACGTAATAAACCACTAGACGTAACGTGTAATACGTTATTTTTTTTGCTAGTTTAGAAGAAAATACAAAAGTAAAAACACTGATTAGAAACTCAGGCAGATTTTATACAAATTCGTATAAGTGGATTCCTATTCATCATCACATCAGTAAACCGCAAATCTTCTGCTAACTGTGTTTCAGCTGGAGTATGAGACAGGGGAGTGAAGTTACAGATGAAATATTACGTCTAGTTCTTCGAAAAGGTGTGACATGATGAAGTAACATCTATGGTGTACTTCATGATTTAGGCAACGGTTGCCACTTCACTTGTCTGGTATTCGAGTCTAAAAAAAGCTGTTTACTCATAACCTACAAATAATTACTACCATCCAGTACTGTTGTCACATTAATCGCATTAGAATGTACTTATATTCTTTTATATATTTTATTGGGTTATGTATTATATCGCAGAAGTCAATTTTACTTACTTCAATGTATCCTTATACGAAAACTAATACCTTCAGTTTTAGCTTAATACAGGCATGCATACATGTGCCAAGAAAATATTTTTTTACCAAATTTAATTTTATTAGCGTTGGGAATGTATTGGCCATTAATTTATGTTCTACACCGGACAACGGCTGAATTAATGTAACATAAAATGTGTTTTTGGCTTAATGCCGATATTAAATGAATTATTTATTGTGGGCTACTCTAATAGGGGTCCCATATTGGTGTTTATCGGGTCGAACTTTTTATTACTTATTCTATATTGTTCTATAAATGGGTAACGTTGATCAAAAATCTGTTGAAATTCTTATTTGAGATAATATTTATAAATTCAACATAGGTGTTTGTTTATAAATGATTTATGAGTCTATCTAGTAGTTTATTAGTGTATAAAAAGATAATGTTCGAGATAATACAACCAATAAACCGCTAGATATTGCTATTAATTTTTATATCCTCCTCTATCTATACAAGTAATACTAATTTTGCAACCATTATTTTTTCTTACATAGTGTATATTTTTTTAAGTATAGCCCACAAGAACCCTATCAAATTTCAAACTTACAATATTTATATCTCTATCTGGGTGGCCATTGACATGGGTGAAACCGCGGGCACAGTTAATATATAATAAGAAATTATATATCAGTTGTGCCCGCGGTTTCACCCACGTGAAATATATAGTCTATATGTTATTATAATGTATAATCTATATTACTGTAAAGTTTCATCAAAATCCGTTCAGTTATTTTTAAACTAAACATTACCAATTATTACATAAACCATAAATTATAGTAGGGTTAATTAAAATACATCTTAAATTTTCAATGTTAGGTATATGATTAAAAAATACCCTTGTAATATAAATTTTGAAACTTAATATTGCACATTTTCACAGATCAAAACAATTATTTACTCTATTTTGAATTCAGTCTGTTGTTTTAGCAAAGGCCGCACAGTAAGTAACTAACTTTGTGATTCCACGGGCGTCAAGTTGCTGCTTCTGACGGCTATAGAAGCTTAACTCTTTCGCCATGTAAAACAATGGAGGCGAACAAATTATAAGCACTAAACAATAATTATTGGTTTTATTCAACTATGTGAACAATAGAACAACACAGTACAGCTACAAAATATGGAATATTAATTAATACTTTGTTTTATTTATTCTTCATTTTATGATAATTAAAAGATTGTATTCTATACAGGATTTCAGTATTCGGTACATTACTTTTCTCCCGTGATTTCGATATGAAACACTCATCATCCTCCTGTCAATTCCCTGTCCTATTCCAACGAGGATCGAAATTACAACGGGCTTAAGCCAATGTTCGAACCCCCAGCAAGGCCATAAGACTAAAGTGGTATCTGTCAGGCAGGAGTTAGCCCATCCGCGTATTAAGTCACGCAATATCGCGGGTCTACAGTGCCCTCCACACTTTCTGATATTTCTTTCGGTGAAACTATAAAGGCCATCTGGGGCCACAGCATTAGAATGGTTCGAAGAATAATATAGCGTACTATCTACGCTGATCAAGAGGCTGAGTATTAATTTTTCCCTTACATTGTTATAATCTCTTTTATTTCGTTCCCATACTCCTCCGAAACGGCTTGACCGATTCTCATGAAATTTTGTGAGCGTATTGAGTAGGTCTGAGAATCGGTCAACATCTATTTTTCATCCCCCTAAATGTTAGGGGTAGTCAACCCCTAAACTTTTTTTTTATTTTAAAGCAAAACAACGTTTGCCGGGACAGCTAGTTATGTATATTATTACACACATCATTTTAGGAGTATGGGAGCGTATTGTAATTAAATATATTTTCGTGTAGAATGAATATTGGGATATAAATATATGTATAATCTTTCTACAAATCTATTCATCACCAGTGTGATTTACAAATACAAGTACAAATAATGTATAGATTTTATATGTTTGAATATGATTATTTGAATTTAATAGTACAGTGTTTTCATTAATAAAAAATAAACTAATAAGTAGGTACCTAATAACGATATAAAAAGATTTAAGACATAAAGTTTACGCATTAAGCTGAATGTCCATGAAGTAATATAGAAATAATAATGCACACAGAATAGTGTTAAATACTAATATACACTGAAGTATCTAGTTCATATTAGATATATTCGATTTTCGATTATAGTGTATATTAATACGTTACGAACCATATTAACTGCTGACAGTGTTATATACCTTGAAACTTGATGGATGATAAGAGATCACGCAAGCATCATGCGGGTTACAATAGATTATAACAGGTTATGATACAACCCGTCTATTATTTATTAACGTAAATAAATATTACACGCATATATCAAATGCGACAGTCTCGGTGGTCTCGCGATGTAGCATACCGCCTTACTTCCGATGGTTGCGGGTTCGATTCCTCCCGTCATGCCAAAATTACTAGTCATGAGTAGGTATGTAGTTTCGTATTGGCCAGTATTTTTTATGTATTTACAAAACATAGTTTATACTGTGTTTTAATAGGTATCTGCTTAGCTTGAGACTAGACGGCGCTGTGCGAATTGTACGAAAAAAGTGTATAGTTTACCACAACGTCGACAATTACTAATATTTCTAACTACATATAATAAGTGTAATATATAATTTATAAATGAACACTAAAGGTAAAGCTAATATTAATATTATGATTCTTTCATTCTTATATTTTATTTATTACTTTGTTATTATTTTGCTTAATTTTACCATTAGCATGTGTGAGACGATACTGGACGTGTTATGTTCTTTAATGATAAAACCCATTAATGATCAAATTCCGACCGTTATTGAATCTAAACGCATATTGTGACACGAGTTTGCCTCTGAACGTGGCATCATCAGGCAATAAATAGAGTCTATAAGTTGAAATGCTTGACAGTTGACTGTTCAGCTACCAGACTACAATTGAATACAAATCCATTTTTTTTAAATTGTTTTGTTTTATTAAATAATTGTATTTTAAATTGTAGGTCATTTTAAATTATTAAATTGTTGTATTTTAAATTGTAGGTCATTTTAGCCGCTTATGAACGTAAAATTTATACATTCTAATTTTAATTTTTTCCCTTTCAATTGAATTTTTTTTAAAGCCAGTTATTAAAACAGGCTTTCTTAAAGTTATAATAAATTAAATAGAAATGTACCTCATATTTTTCACGACACTTTGTTATCGATTGCTTGTTGGATATCTAAATGTAGGACTTCTTATCTGTACTTAATGTTATAATTATAATAACGGATTTAGTATAAAATAACGGATTTAGTACCGTAGTTAATACATCTGTCGTTATTTTTTAACTTTCGTGTTTAGTACACGTTTACTATAATTAATATTTTATATGTATTAGCCTTATTTTTTATGTTTAATTAATTTTAATGAGTAAACTCTCATATATCATTAATTATTATATAAGGCTATATATAAGGCATATAGTCTCAAGATGAATTTCAATTTAACTCAAAAACCAAAGTACTACGGACATACCGTTATAAAGCGATACCTGTGATACTACATATACGTTGCTAATCCAGAAGACTTAAAAGCCATGCCAATTATCCAGTAATTTTAATTTTTATAATGTAAAAGTTCAACCTCTTCTATTATATAAAAGACATGTACATCAGGAACAGTATTGTGAACATGATCATGTTGAACTTCCTCCATAATAGCGTATCGTGAAGCGATAGCTTCTACAAGGGGTAGAACTTGTTAAGTTTAATTGTTTCTTGTTTGCCCAACTTCGTGTGGCGTTGACAATGTTGCATAAGGGACAGCTCCAACTAAAGTATAGATGCAGAATGCATTACATATTTCCATAAATTTTGTATTTATTATTAATATCATAGCTTCGCCAATTGATTTACCAAGAGCAGTGGTATAGACATTAAAATTAGGAGATTAAAATACTAATAATAAAAACAACTTTAAGAGTCAATTAATATATCTAATAACCTGGTAAAGGAAAGACGTTGTTGTGTGTTGTAGTCTCGCTTTGTGGCATATTTGTATTTCAATATACTCTGGTAGTCATTTTACAACCGGACTTAAACTATGACTTTTTTATGAGCTCTTGATGTTAGTAGTTATATAAAAACAAATCTAACGTAAATAATCGGGAAATCATTTTAAAATAGTGTTTAAAATATACATTAATTATAATTAATTATATACGACATTGATAGCCGCAGTAACTTTTACTACCCCGTTTGGGTTTTCAGTTGTGAATGTTATTATTCTAATAAGAAAGCCCAAAACTTCTCTAACTCTTACCACGTAACGTTATGTCTCTATGTATAACTTATCGTATGTATTATGGGGAGTGAATGTATGAATTCTATCTGAATTCTATTGCAGTACAACTCGCCACGAATTAAAATTCCATCCCGACAATTTGGATGAGTGACGGCTCTCTGTAGTTTTCAAACTTTTTACCACTCACATACTGTAGAATCTACTCTTTTTTTTCTTGTAGCATATTTAGCAGAAAAATATTTCAAAACTGATACGATATTGCAAGAAAAGCATATATTTTCATATAATATTAATAATATTCAATTAGGTAAAGTTTCGAGTACCACAGTATTAATAACCACAGTATTATAATTAAACGAAACAATTAAGATACATACACTAAGTAAATTGTAACATTAATGTAATGAGATATTATTTGTACATTACTAAGGAGCGAATAAATATTTGAACTACCCTTGAAATACATTGTCAATTAATCAGACAACATTATGTCAACATTTCAAACCTGTATCTAAGATAGTAATATAATAACATTAGATTATTGTACCATGTAAATTGTGTAAACAGTTGAGTTCATTGCGTAGTAGCGACGATTTTTTTTTATAAAATTTGTAATATGAAACAAGCTGAAAGTCTAAAAGATCTCGTTTAAAATCTAATACTACTTCCATAAAGTTTGTCTAAAATCTTCTGCTCTTATTTCAAAAGAATAGCAGCTTGCTTTGTAAGATGGATTCGGATAGGGTGAGTTTTCGAAGGGCATTCCAATTGTGTTAAATATCTGCAATCACGGGATTACGAGGCAGACCTTAATCTTCTGGAATGGCAACTTATGTTGATGTTCATGATAAAATAGATGACGGTTAACACATACCATCAGGTGGACTTCTTGTTGTTTGCCATTCTATTAACATATAAAAAGCTATGTCTAAATATAACACACTAAGTATAAAAATAGTCGATATTTAAATAAATGGTATGACTAACAAGATATGCCTAACAGCGGTTAACATATGTGGAGAGATTGTAAGATCATTAATTTAAAGCACATTTTAATGACTCAACATCTCGGAAATCAGCCGTCATACTGATAATATCTATTTTGTTAGATAAAATACTTTTAATTAGGTGTCAGTATTTTGTCAGATATGTCAGCAAACAACAACGGATTTCCGTCATATTATATTTATTAATGAATACGTTCAATACGTTGGTAAGTTGAAGTACTATAAGTAGTTTGTTCTCTTATTATTTAAATATAAGAAAATGTAAATGAATCGATCGAAACATTTGTCTTTAGTTATTAATGTGGAAATTAAGCTGAGTACGCAATTGTAGTACATGTTATTAATTTAAATATACAATAAATATTTTTTTACAGAAGGCTCGCGTCATGGAAACCATGATTGTGGAAACCCAGCATACGGCTCAACTGTTTCCTATACCTTAATATAGGAAACAGTTGAGCCGTATGCTGGGTAACAGTATATCACAAAATGAAAGACCTTATAATTTGACTGCTATATCTCACCTTAAACACAGTTTATAAAGCAAGTTATTTGATAGAAATAGGTGAGATAAGATAACTTTAACATAACCTAAAGAAACGACTTTATACGAAGTCTACCTTGAAATGATCGCCCTGTCGTGGTGTACATACAGGTAGCTTATTAATTAATATTAATATTCTTTCTAATATATCTTACCATACTGACTTTATCTGCGCTCTAGCATATAAAATAGATACCATGACTTTGAACAGAAATTAACATTTTAGAAGTTTACTTGAACTTCGATTCTTGAAACCTGGAAAGACCGGTCGTTTCACCACCTGTTACCACCGCACAACAATTTAAAAGATGTTTTTTATTGTTATTTTTATTATGATAGCTGTCGGTAATATCATGATTTTGTTTTCAATATTATATTTATACTACTGATCCGTTCTCGCTCTGCACTAGCTTTTCAACGAATTTACACTTAAACTTCTTCACTCTGAATGTTAGTTAAAAACCGCATGAAAATCTATTCTGTTCTTTCTTAGATTATCACGAAAATACTGACAGATGCAGCCGGGGACTTTGTTTTATAATATATATAAACAAAATATTTACATTACACGCATATTATTAATATTGTTATTAATAATATAGAAAATATTAGTTCCTTGTGTTCGATTATATAAATTGGTCACACAGTAAAATGTAATATTAGAAGGTTAAAATTTTCCAGATTTAACAGGTCTCTACACGAATAATTTTATGATACTCAAACAATTTAAAGTTTTGCACCCGGGTGAAGTTGGGGTGGTCACTAGTATTTAGATAAAGTTATATATTTCAGAATGTAAATTAATTGACGGAGTACAATATTCTATTTATTCTATTTTACAAAATTATTCTTTCACTATTACCGTTAATTACTCTCGTATTCATATTTTACGCCCAATATTTCTATATTTTCATTTTCCCATCATTGCCCTACCTCTTGTCGGGCAATGATCTAAGGGCTTTACCCATGGAATCTCTTCTAAATGCAACCGACGGCTCACTGTTTACGCTCGATAAGCTCGGAATAACTCGAAAACAGCCACATGGAAAACCACAAAGCATTATCTAACTTACGATACCCACTGCTTCCATACCTCCATTGAAATTATGTGTGAACTCAGTAAGCACTTTGATACGAAACATAATACAAGTAATATATCTGACAGCGTCGTTAGTGGTAACTACTAGGACTTACGTCGTGTACGATAAGTCGTGAGTTCGAATCTCTCTGAGACAAAAATCGTTTTATCAACTTAAATTTCGAAGGTAATGGAAACACTGGTAACAAATAAACGCCGATAATGAAGGCACGGTGACTCAACTCCTACTACATCAGATTTTGATTATTATATTTATCATTGCTAAATTAGCAACATAATAGGCTAGTCAATTGTTCATCAGCAATTCCTCTAACTAACCCATCTGGGATAATAATAGTGCCGATATATAATATATGTATTTGATTTCTTTTTCAGTTGCTATGGAAAATCTGTTTTGACTAAGACTGACAGACTATATTCGTTTGTAAACTACTATATTTTTAAGAAAATAAATAGTACTGGTAATTAAAACTCAGGAGTAGAAAATTCGAGTAGAAAATTATATTCTGCAGGCAACGGTGTTTACTTAAATCAAATAATTACCTAAACTTCAATGGTTTCTGTACTTCTGCGAAATTCCCTAGTCTAACTTTGTTTACTTACGCTTTGCATAGCATAACAGTTGAAACTACAAGGATATCATTCGATATAATCAGCCGCATGCAAATCAAATCGGTACACGAAAACCGATTAATTGGTTCAATTGTCTGAATCAGTTTGACATCGCACGAACAATCTGTAGACAAAGTTTGTAGGTACTATGCAAAAGTCGCGTTAAACTCACTGCACGATTGGATTGTCTACGGGCAGAAGTTTGATAGCTTTGAGAAATGTAGTTAGATAGGAAAGTTCGTATGAGATGAATTATTACCTCCACACTATGAACCATTCTAGACACGTAATCGATTCAAACAACCAACATTAAAGTATTCAGATTAATCTTCAAGCAAATATTTTAAGATAATATTTCCGTATGTACAACAAACAAATCCAAAACATTTTTTGTACCAGGTCACATATGCAGTAACAAATTTGTTTGCTTTATAAACGTCTACTATGTTTCTTGATAATATGACATAATTGTTTTTTGAAGCATTTTACGAATGTTATATAGATATGTTACCTACATTAAAAAATATGAAGAAATTTCTCATATTTTCTTAGTTCTTATTTAACGTTTATTAAGAGTAGATCAATAAGAGAAAGATTTCATTCTCTCTCTCATTTGGTTTAATATATGGCAGAAAATTTGCAGGGTAAAGTAACGTCCTAAGTCATCCACAGTCGCTATTGATGAGAAATATCATGGATGTCACACGATCACGTGATGTCTATATATTAATAATAGTACCAGTTTCCATTAGTTATATAAAAACATTTTTGATCAGCATTCTCATGATTAAATTTATTTATCTATCAAATGAAACATTTTTATATTCTTCAACTTAACAGTTCCATATTTTCTTAGTTTTGATTAAGTGGGCAGTTCTACAAACTTTCAGCGTGGCTGCCGTACAATGTCTCAAATTTTCTAAGAACTCATAGACAACTCCGGTCTTAAAGTAAAACTTCTTTTCGTTTCCGAACACGGAGTCTTAAAACATTTGGGGTTCAGAGATTAACTAAAAGTTTAAGTACGTACCTACTTAAAGTTTACAAAGTCATTTGAATTGTTCATTCTATAAGATTTGCTATGCTTACAATATTATTGATGTATAAAATGATAAATGATTGATATGCAAACAATCTGATAGATTGTCTAATGATTCGGGTGAAAGTGGCTCAATGTGTTATTATGCACCTAACTATTCGATTGTGGCTGATATTATGTAATTTACTATTGTAATAGTATAATAATCTTTACAGGTACACGTACCAGCAAAAAAGTCACGTATAATTTTAATATCAAGGTAGACTATGTACAAGCCGTGTATATAGATACCGCTGTCTCGCCTATTTTAATCGACAAGCAGCTTACTTTGTAAGATGCGTTTCAGTCGAAGAGCATAAGGTAAATTACAGAGTACGAAATCGTACCTTCATAGTACTCCGAAATACCAATGTTTGACAAGATAATCGTGATGCTGCTCATGTATAAAGACAACCGTTTGACACACTTATTGTTATACAGCTTATTTGCAGTTTTAATGACATAAAAAACCATTGAGTCGGACGTGGAAACTTTGCGTACAAATGCATCTACCGTGCAAATTTCATAGCGTATGGTTTTGTTAAAGTTGTTTGTGTGGAACTGTACTATAATAGTCAGTTATTGTCTGCAAGGCACTTGTATCTAAATTGTAAGTACACGTCACGACGCTGCTACACCAGAGCCGTGGGATAAAGTTCAAAGGGCACATCTGACATTTCACCTTTATATCTAAACGTGGTTTGAGTAACAAACGAAATGAAATCAAAGTATAATAACCCAATAAGCAATACATATATGCTTAAAATGTAACCAAAATTCAATTAACTTCCAAATATGTTATTTTATAAAATTAATAGAATGTTATTAATTCATTATATATATGTTATTTATTATTAAATATTAAAAATGCTATGCTATGTGAAATTTGGTAAAGGGTTATAATACACCCATGAACTTAACAATCTAAAGACCGATTAGACATTCCTAATAACATAAATGTAGTGATGTATTTGATCAATTAATTTATAAGACGTTCATTTTAGACGTGGTCTCGCCGAGAATTTGCGCTATTTTCTCACTTTATGCAGCTTCTAGCGCAAATTATGAGAAGTTAGACGTATAGTAGTTTGTTCAAATTACGAAAACTATCGCGTAATTGTAGTAGGTACAGTCAATCGTGGAATTAGTCTTTGATCAGAAATTATCAGTTACTAACCCGTAATTTATGAACTAAAAGTTAATACCGCTAATATGGTTATCTATAATGGAAATTAAAAATGTAAGCAAAAACTACCAAGAAAAAAATTACAAATATATAGTACAACTATTACAGATTTATACTTATATTACACAAACTTGTACGTTATATTTCAATCTCACTTCTTTATTATTACCTCTCTCGAAATCTTATGACTTAAACCACCTACCTGAAGACCTATGTAATAAAGAAGCTGGTGAACTTCCTCGTAGTGTGACATTTCCTAAGTTCTGATAACCTTCCGTAGTGTTCCATTGATTAATAAACAAGTATGATATTTTACGTGAATTATTAAAGAGTTATGACGTGTATTAGTGTGAGACGGCCTCGGTGTTTTAATGGTTTAGCTCACGTTCGATTCCTCGTACAGTACAAACATTTGTATTCATGAGTACGATTGTTTTTATTTTTTTAGGCCTCTTTATGTATAATATGAATCTATTTATAAAAAAAAATCAACTAATCACATTGTAAATGATTTTCAACAAATAAGTTCAGTAGTTGATACAATTGGAACTACATACAAACTAAGGTACATATAAAATAGCAAAATCAATAACGACGAAGAGAAAAACCACGTAGTCGATAATGCTAATGATTTTTCATTACCATAGTTGAATAGAAGTTGTTAATTAAAAAGTTCAAGAACTTCATTTTTTCTTTAGCCAGCTTCTTCACTTAGTTTTAATATTAATGAATACTGTAATCAATCTTCCTAATTAAGAATTAAAGTTATTTGAACAAATCATAGAATGCAAAAGGTAATTACTATTCCAAGTACTTATCTATTATTTTCTAAAGTTATTGTCTTGACTAATATCTTTTAAATTATTAAATATTAAAAAAAAGAAAATTATTCATGTAATAACGACGTTATTATGTCTCTTGCTGTATCTTTATCTTTTGTTAATAATAATAATTTAATAATGGCGCATTGTATTACCGATTTACTGAACATTGCTGTATTCCCTTTGAAGAATAATCACAGTAATTTCTAGGCTTATGTACCACGAAGATTATTACAGACCTCTGTACAATCTTACGCAATACATACTGGGAGAGCTCGTACTATAATTAGATAATTAAGTTTGTAATTTCGAGGTATGTACTTATAACCCATACAATATCGTCTAATCTATGGCTTTTCAATATACTCATAAAACCTATCTAATTGTGTTTCCATGAACGCCGATATAATCTGAAGTCTTACAGATCCTAATTCTAATAATATTATGAATGGTCTTTAGATGATTGTTAAATAATCTTGGCTACATTTGTAAAGGAGGTACGCACATATATAATAAACGTACAATATACGTGTAACGTGTACGCACATATAAGGCCTCCAGCAAGGTGGACCGACGATCTGGTCAAGATCGCAGGAAGTTTTTGGACGCGAGCGCGCGCGCGCAATTGAAGCGTTGGATGCGCGCAGCGCAGGACCGATCATCATGGAGATTTTTGGGGGAGGCCTTTGTTCAGCAGTGGACATCTTCCGGGCTAAAATAATGATGATGATGATATATAATACTTATTTTACTATGTAGTACATTACAAGCTTAGTTTCAAGTTATCAGTATATTCATATGCTGAGAATGACGTATTAATTTAATGTATGTAGTTTTAATTGAACTTAATTTTCCATACGAATACTAGTAAAAACCGATTTGATTCTCTGAAACTCTGAAGTTAAAATTACATGAAGCCAATTATCAAGTTACTCAACCAACTTTGACGTATACACGTGTAAAATGTTATTCATTCGCGTCTCTTCAGAGGCGATGTATTTGAGGACTGTCTTCATTTCAGCAAGATCCAATTTGGGACGAAATAAGTTATATATTTTTTGCAACTTTGTAACGTTTGCTGCTAAACGGTTCTAATGAACCTTGTAGATTATTTTGGTCCCTGTTAAGTCGACAAGCTTTGATATTATTTGATTACTTAAATTTGATTTATAATGATTTCTGTATTTACTTATATAATGAAAAGTTGAAATTATCCTTTGTTTTCTTTATTGGGATAAAAAAAACTGACGGCACACTTGATTAGTAGTAGTAGTTAGTTAGTGGTAACCGTCGTTTATACACCATACGTATAGTAGCTTACAAAAAAGCTTCTTGGCGGTTAAAACAGGGGAGACTGAGGCCAGACTATCGCAGGCTAGTGACTTTATACACAGTCTTTCTACAGACTTTATTCTTTTTCATAATGTAATAGATTTTTTCATTTGCATGTGTGTTACATGTCATTCTCGTTCATTTGGAACCGATTATTATGTTTGAATTTGATTAATCAATCTTCTACCAATGATCATATACCTACCAGGTATCTACTATTTGGCCAATCCAAATTAAAAAGAAAACAATTATTACTGTGAAAGGTTTTCAAATATAAAAAGTAAAGTAATAACAAAAGCACCTTAAATAAGTACCACGTAGTCGTAAATTCTGTGATCGATTACATCGATAGTATCAACATAGGCAGCTCGTTACTTTATTACTCTATAATATAATTAATATTATTTATCTAAATTCGAATCTTTGATTCGTGAAAAAATACTTGATAGGGTGTGGCGTGGCGGTGTCTGTCCCCATCAATCATGATAAGGCCAGTGAAGTAGAGGTCAGTATAGTGTCTATTGTACACAGGTTTCACATAGTGGATTGTTTATAAGTGGGCACGAGGAAAACTTTTCAACTTGACCGTACAGTCCTTTACATAAAGCAAAGGGTTTTTGTTATACAATTAGCATGGCAAACAACCTGACGGAAAAGTACTGTAGTTTACAGATAACACAGGCATATAAATATCATACAATAGATTACGATGCTCGAAGTTTATATTATGCGTTGGGGGAAGACAATTATTTGTAATAGGAACTAGTAACCCCATTGGAGGCAATGTTACGTGTCAGGTGGACCTCCACACAGTTTCCCCTGAACACCATAGTCGTTAGTTATTGCCTGATGCATTTATTAAGATGGGCTAACTGACTCCACCTTATCTACTCATGTTTTAATTATCTACTGCCAGCTAATAAAACTTACGAACTATCTGCAAAACCAATATCCCCATCGTCATCAAATGCCTATCTTCTACAAAATCATTCAAGATGGGCATTAGATACGGATGAAACCATAACCAAACCAACCAAACATGATATTATAGTATAAAATAAATAATAACAAGTTGATATAACACTCTAAACTTTAGAACAATCCCTTGATCACTTATGTTTTCTATACGTTGCTCTCAAATAGTTGGTGATTTATGATAAGACAGGACTTTTGTCTAACAGTCCATCACCACTACAAGATACACAGTAAATCATCACTAAAACCACTGCATAATCACATTGTTAGCACATGTCAAAGTCATAATGGTATTGCAACATTAAGTTCCTTTTAACTATTGTCAATTACAGACTATTTGCGATAATCACCAATAACTTTTTGTGTATGTTTGTTCTATCATTGTTCCATTACCAACAACTCTTTACCAACATATTGTTGTCAACTGTGGTATTTCTCACGTGTTTGTGTTTTACAATTCGATTACGAATTTCGAAAGTCTCTTCAGCAATATTATTTACCTGCTATTATTATTATTATGAAGCGAAGAGGATTCATTAAAACTTATAACAGCTAGATTATGGCTTAAAATGTTTCAAGGATCACCGGTGTCACAGGTGCAAACTTCGCACCAAGGCAATTTCTAAGCCAATTTGTGAAAATAGGTTTCAATTATGTATAGATAGAGTGTCGTCTGTAATGCACGGTTATTGAACATCATCCATAGATAATATAACGTATACATATATATATCTTATATCGGGTTCTTCATTCATCCCATTTTAAACCATCTATAGCTCACTGCTAAACAAAATAGTACGTAGTTTACGTCACAATATAAGAAAAATTTTATTATTGTAGTCTATAAGTAAGGAAAATATATAAAAATTTCATTGACTCCTGTTTGTCGCGTATTGATAATTATAATAGTATTTTGAACTATATTTTGTATATTTAAATTGTAATCAATATGATAATTGTATTAATTTTATAATACAAATAATATTACTCGACTAAATTCACTAACCTTTCCACTAGTTTGCTTATTTATACGCTTGTTTGCCACCACAGTAGTATAAAAAAAAACTTACTTTAAATGGAAGAAGTGATCTTAACTATTTTTTTTTTTGTATACTTATAATTGTAATTATATATTACAGTTATCGTCAAATATTCTAACAAATTCGACATAAAATAAATCTACTAGACATAGGATCTACTTCCAAGAGTAGTAGTTTAGTTGTATAACAAAATGGATGTTGTTTTATTTGATTCATTCACTATAACAAATAATTTAGATCATTTCTTCATCATAGAGTCCTTATCATGGGTACACTTACGTCACTGCATATGAAAATCAGTGCTCACACATGGATCTCACTCTACCACGATTATTACCAATTTTCTATTGTGTAATAAAATTTAGACACTTGTCTATTCAAACTCGTTTAGCTGCAAAATTGCTTACCACTTGACTAAATTACTAAAGCAGTTCGAAGTAACCTGAATTACCATAATGTAGTAGCCAGAATACCTAATAATACTTTGTGGTAGTTCTTTATACAAAATAAGTACATTTTGTAACAAATTATTTGTAATGAAATGAAACAAATTAATTGTAACAATTAAAAAGTTAATAAACCATACAAATTAAGAACGATAATATAAGAATAATACACCCAAAATCCATAAAACCTCAAGAGTTTCTCGGGAATTGTTTTTATATGGGTCTTTACAGTTTTATTGCTCGCAAGTCCCTGTAGTGTAACTGAAAATTGAAAACCGTTCCAAGTAAAAGAAAATGGCAACTTTAACAATTCATAATATTATCCTTAAACAAATATTAATACAGTTATATTTTGTTGTATAATATAGTTAATACCCGTATATAATTATTAATTTTCTGTATATATGTACAAAAGAGCTTGTGGCACACCTGATGGTAAGAGATGACTCACGAGCATCTGCAACACCAGAGAAACTATGGTTGGGTTACGGACTTGTAACCAGGAATATACTCTTTATTGAAATTTCAATATCGTATCGTATCGGATGTCACATTGTAGTTATGCATGGCTGTAGAAAAGTATGACATATATACGTGAAGGAATTAATATCCGTAATATGTATCGGATTACATATTACGGATTTAATTAACCAGTATCGTTTATTTTATTGTATTGGTTTTCGCAGAAAAAAAAACTAGCTTAAATTTGATGGTGCTGATAATATTATTTGATTACACAAAGTATGAGTGCGTAGCAATTTCTATAATGATTGTCGCATGCCTTCTCCTTGTTAATGTGTATTGTCTAAATAAAACAACATCCACATAGTATAGCTATTTAGTAGTAAAATGAGTTGTGACGTGGTTGAGTGGCCGTAATCACTTAAATATCCAGACAAGTAGTAACCTGGTGGCATGGCACCCTTAAATAAGCTTGAACGCAATGATCACTTGTTATACTCAAGAATGGATGCTGTTTTGTAGGGATTGATCTGCTCTTATAAATATGTCTGTCGTTTTGTTTCACAAGTAGCTATTATATACATTAACTTTTCTCAATCTTACTAAAAAAATATTATTTAACTATTCAAAAGTGTATGTATTAAGTTTATTTGAATAAAGGTTATTTCTATTCTCTGAGGCAGTATGTAAAGTTTTAATACGAAAAATGGTTATATTAAATTATGGCCAACACGTTATAGATTATTACAGTTAGTATGTAACATAGAGCACTGCACTGCCACAATGAAATTTATATATTCATTTCATTATTAATTAAAATTAATCAAGAGTTTGTGCCAAAAAATCCGGATATATAACTTAATATATCCGAAAAACATTACCCTCCTTTCTTCGTTAGTCGGTATCGGGTAACCAATCATTAAAATAATGAGACCCATGAAGGATTTAAAAATAAAGTATCATACTTTAATAAAGCAGTATTATCCGCAGCTGTATGTCCACTACAAATAACAGTTATATTGTATAGTAAACGTAAACTTTTAATGCGAGAAATGGCTGTATGTAAAACGGAACATTATTCCAACTGTTATATCCACTGGAAAGCAATGGATATCAGTGTTTATTGTGCCAATACTCCTGCAGAGCAATATCATAAACTAAAATTTAGTAGTACTGCATTTTCCGCACTTTTATCGATACTAGACATTTTGTATTAACATGTACTAACGTTAAACATAAATTAAACATTAAAATATACCTAACTGTATCCGCCAATTGAGATCTATATATTGAAAAAAAATTGTTGGTATTTTTTTTCTAGCACTTGATTTATGTAGTATGGGAATAGAACCAGAGACCCTTGTAAGGTGAGACAGTGTGACCGCTAGACTCGAGCCTGCAGGCTAACGGGATCATACCGGTGGTACCGCGATAGAGTGTCATAATGGACGTGAGCTACAGCTTGAATTTAAAATTTATTAATTCACTAGTTGAGCCCGCGACTTTGTACTCCTGAGCCGTATATGAAGTTACAATAGTTTATAGAAAACTATCGTCATTTTAAATCATGATTATCACAATACATTAGAAAAAACTATACCTAAATCGTGTCTGAGATTAGCGCGTAAAATACGAAAATTCTGGAATATAAATAAATAATTGCGTCAGGTTTTGGAAAAGTGCCCCACAATACATTACAATAGTATTTTTCATATGTTTTCCATATACAGACAGCGTTACATTCTTAATATATGTACATGTGTAGATATAAATATAATAACAATATTATTTCATTCTGTCCCCAGGTTAAGAATCTCGGCTTGATCATTGATCCAACACTTAGGTGGCATATGCAGGTGACCGAGGTGTGTCGTAGGGATACAGGTATATTGCGTGTGTTATATCGCTTTAAATTCTTTCTCCCACCTTCGACAAATTACTTCTCGTCCAATCCTTAATTCTTCCGCATTTCGACTATGCTGACGTGTGTCTTACTAACCTTTCGCAAGATCAGCTGAATAAGTTGGAGCGTCTGCTTAACAACTATATCTTCGGACTACGGAAGTATGACCACGTTTCCAATTTTCGCTCACAACTTAAATGGTTGACCATCCGTAACCGCAGAGACTTCCGTATCCTAAATCATTAATGACCCTCTCTCTCCCACTTATTTGAAAATTAGATTTCAGTTTATCATTCCCATTCCCGTGATCTTCGCTCATCCCATAATAACTCCCTCACATCTTTCAGGCTTTATGTCCAACTCATTTACAGTTACTGCGATTAGCCTTTGGAACCAATTACCTGTAGACCTACGTAAAACACGATCCAAGCCACTTTATAAAAATAAATTATTCAAATACTTATTGAGTACTCAGAATCAGCAGAATTAGCTTTAACTATTGTGCATTGCGTTAGTTTTAGTATATTTATCTATATTTAACGTGTATGTATGTATTTATTATTTTATTAATTCAATATATATCTTACTTATTCATACATGTATACAATAATTTTGTTTACTGTATATTTATATAATATATATATATATATATGTATATATATATCTTGCATTATTATATATTAGCAATTTAAAACAGCTCTATATTACGCTTTCTGTTTATACCCTAAGGTTAGCTGGGAGAGAATGCCATACGGCATTAAGCTCACCTGTTGTACAAAATTTTTTTTTTTTTTGTTCACTAAAGAATAAATAAATAAATAAATAAATAATTAATACATCCGTTTTGGCGATATTAATTAACGACCAATATGTTTCCAATACTGCACGCATTGTTACCTGAAATTATTACTATACATAAATACCACATTAAAAGCTCTGCCGACAGAAGCTCTTAAATAATTAATTAATCATATAATATCGACATTTTTTTAAATGTTATTGAATTGGCAATCAAGTTTGCAACCTGATGATACATGGTAACCGTCGTCGGAAACATATATATATAAGATATATATGAACAGCAGCCAACATATACGGACATCATGATATCATGTGACCTGCCCCGTGATATAACTTGCATTAGCATTCCTGAAAACTAAATAACTCTTATCCAATACTTTAAACAATCTCAACCAACAACCAAATCAAACCAAAGGTTTACAGACCAAACTGCTTGTCGGTTGAAATATTTTGTGTCGAATTAGTTTAGACAGAGGGTACCTCTGTCAATGTAGTAGACTTTTTACAAAGTTTTATAGCATTTAAATATATTATACATATAATTCACGTTGTCGTATGTCTAGAAATGTAATTAGTTTTTGCGTGCTCTCTGTAACAACATTTTATCTACAATCTGTTTGTTTGATTGAACCACAACTACCAAATAGATCAAGATAAAATAATTTGCATTAAATTAAATTTCATGTCACACGTTCAAATGACTAAGTAACCTAACCTACCTTCTATATAAACTATATAAAAAATAGTCACCCAGAACTGTTTTTATTTACCAACTATATATATATATATATACGTAGTATGTAGTATATACTAAGTAGTAATGGTAAGGATATCTACTTATGGTAATTAAATGAAATCAATATACAAAACATTTATATAATCTATTATCTGATTAATGAATTAATTAATAAAATAATAAGTTGTATATTGAATCTTTCCACAAAACAATGTATCCTGCGAAAATTTTATCGTAATTCGAAAAAATTCGAATCCAGCGTTCGTTTTTACGTGAATCCTTAATACACACAGACAAACAAATACATTTTTATGTGTAAAAATTAAAAGGAGCAGAGGTTTATGTTTTTAGTAATTGTTTTAATGCAATTATACTTTTATTCGTGTATGTATTTGATCGATTATAAAAAATAACTTATTCGTAACTAGCAGTATTCGGGATACAGTTTGTTTTATTATAAAATTTCCGCTTATGCATCGATTTTTTGTTTTTTTTTTAATATTATATCCCTATTTACCCATAACTTCTGTGCTCCCATAAAGTAACTTTCCCATTAGCACCTTCAAAGTATAAGCTTAATAATTGTGTGTAGAGGGATATTTTGCTCCCAAAATTCGAATGAGTTTCAATGGGATCATGATTAAGGCAGACAGGATCCTAAATAATTAAATACAAACTTTATAAATAAGATACAGTTGTTTGAAAGTAAGCAACTTGTTACTTGGAAAACATTGAGTTCAATAGTATCTCATGATACTTTCGAAAATAGGTGTAAATATATATCTATTGTATATCAAGAACGGCAAATAGGTTAATGATCTTGCACCTTGTAGTTTCTCTGTCTTATCTCACCCTTCAATCGAACCACATCTTATATAGCACGTGTTGCTCTCTAAAAAGTTTAACGGATAAATAATTGAGACAAAGGTATTGCAGTTTCCTATACAGTCCACCGGATGTTAAGTGAATGGCTTCATTTATAGATGTCTACAGTCCTTTGCACTCCTGAATAAAACACATTTAATTACTTCTTTGAAGAGCACATTCTGTTGTCTGGATCTGGATGGAAAATCTACTTCCACTTCAGCCGCGGTCCTGGTGGGTGAGATATGTGATAGTGACCTCAATCTCAAATATTTCACGCAGACGACTTTTTGCATCCGAACCTAATTGAACCAAAAAAATACAAAATGGGATCATAATTCTGGTTCAAATATGACGTTATTGTACTTATAAATATCTTTCTATATTTAAATTTAACAGTCACTAATATAGGAAGGGAGCCTGGGCCCATTATAGAATAAATATTTACTTACCTACTTCCAGTTATTTCGGCTCGTGTAATAAATTATGAATACGAGAGCTCAGCAAATTCACCTTAACACCTTCTCTCTTGAACGTATAGGCAAACTATTTGCATTATTCAAAACGCCCGGACTCTTGTTATCTTTGCACTCAAAACTTTGAATATACTTCTGGAGTTGTTGCAGGGAAAATAATATACTTGAGCAAGTTCGACGAAGTCATAAGGAACCTGGGGATTATACCTGTCGTGTAGTTGATGTTCCACGCCATTACATTGTTATGTCACTGAATGCAATCAACATGTTGTGTTGAAAATGTTATGTAGAAAACTACACTGTACCTACTTAGTTTAGAAACATTTCCCAGACACGTTGCTCTAGTATTTAGTTTGGGAACATTGGTGTCATCATTAAACATAGTAAGAGAAACACAGTTTCTGAATTAAATGAACAAGCTACTGTGTGTGTTGTTTTAGCGAATCTTTAATATCGTTTTAACAAATGTTAGCATTTGGTAGATTTATTATTTTTTTTACTAAACTAGACTTTATTACTAAATTTTTTAAAAACTTTTGCATCTTGCAATTTCCCTCAAGTAGAACTGTAAAAGTAACGCCAGATGAGGCACCCGTACCGTACCATATGAGCTTGTATTAATTAATACACCAAGTAGTGCCTTGTTACTATTGTTACTATTATTTTTTATATAATTTTAAATTTATCTATTACCAGAATAAGCTTATTTATGTTAAATCTCTAATAAATAAAAACAAATGTCAATCAATATCTTCCATTTCCTGTAATATTTAATTTTTATACCTATTACAGGGATATTGCAGTTTTAACAAACAACAAATAAGATTGCAAAGACGATAATCAATCACATAACTATAAAACTTTCATTTAATAATAGTAATATCTCAGAACAATTCACACAGTGCAATCTAGTTCTAAGCTTAGCAGAGCTTGTATAATGATAACTAAACATCTGATATGAATAAATGGATACATTGTTTTGTATAGAAAATACCCAGACCGATACAAACAATCATGCATGAATACTAATACCTCGCAAGGTACAAATAAATATTTGCACCTTGCGAGGAGTAGAACCGGAGACCATCGGAAAGTTAGGCGGTGTGCTATAACCGCTAGACCACCGAGCGCGACATTTATTTAAACCTTTAATAATATTACACTATGTTGTTAAATTTAAGCAATGTGTTTAATAAAAATAAACACATTGCTAGACTATTTTATTAACAGATAATTCATACGACTACACAAAGCAAAGGGATTTCTCTGGAGCCAACGCAATTATATGAAGGCAACATCCATCTCTGCCTGCAAGGCAAAGATATTTAGAAAACAAGATAAATATAAACTTGTTGTTACAAATAACTGAGTTCTGTATCCGCGTTCTATAATTTGTTATTGCTCTGTAAAATAATGTATAAAGAGAAATTAGGAAAATGCACTGTGTTTTCATTTTATGTAATACAAGCTGTACCCGCGACTTCGCCCGCGTGGAATTATACTTTATTTTTTTAAAATAAAAGTAGCCTAAGTTACTCCCTATTACATCAGCTACCTGCCAAAAAAAGTACCGTTAAAATTGGTTCAGCCATTTCAGAGATTAGCCGGAACAAACAGACCGACAAACAGACAGATAAAAATTTTGAAAGTGGTTTTTTGGTGTATGTACCATATTTTTATTCATATGCATGCTGTAAAAAACGGTTATTTCAATATTACAAGCAGACACTCTAATTTTATTTATATGTATAGATATAGATAATCCTATATATTATAGAAATAATTTTAGTTATTTTTATCGCCTAAAGAACACACAATTCTTGAAAATTTTTACTAAACTGATTTCAATATAAACAGATTTAATGATGGATTATATCTAAATTATAATAATAATGATAATGCTTACCGCTCTAATTAAGATATTACAGACTACAACATGGGGATTTCAAGAAATGAAATTAAATTAAGTTTCTTAATTGTCTGCAACGCGCACGCGACACTCCTGGTGTTTCAGGAGTCCATAGTCAGTGGTAACCGTTTACCATTAGACAGGCCATATGCTTGTTTGCCACCTACGTAGTATAAAAAAACATCTGTCAACATCACAAACAGAATGTGCATCCACCGTATCAATAATAATGAACAATTATGGAGTGTAACCTACAGTGAAAATTATACATATGTTAGCTTATAAAAAAGAACAATATTAATTGTTTTTTATTACTAACAATATAGATATAACTAATAGGGTGGAAATAATAAATAATAAAGTAAAGTAGGTGATAATAACATTGTGTTTAAAACAAAATGTGTAAACCAAGAAGCATTCTCCCTTCCCTCATTCCCAATATATTTATAGTATTATCAAGGGCTAGTCTTTGTGGAAATTAAAAAATATATATTACTAGCTGACCCCGCAAATATCGTTTTACCAAATAAATTTAAATCGCTATTGAAAAATAGGGGTTGATGGTAGAAGGGTAAAAATTTAAGGTCGTGTGTCTTTTTTAATGCCACATTATAAGATAAAAAAGATTAATTAAAAAAAAGTGAACAACCCTTATAACCCGGTATGAAAAATAGAAAGGTGAAAAATAAAATTGCATAAAAATCGGTCAATCCGAGTATTATATGTAAGAAATAACGTGTTATTTAAATTATAATTGTATTTTTTGCCTTATTTGATAATTCATTCATTTACGCTAACTAATGTTATTACTACGAAATTGTCTTTAGTTACGCTTTCAAGGCTATCCCGCTTCCAAGCCTCAAAGTCCTAACTGCTCATAATATCATTATGCATATATGCAGCCTTTGGAATACACACAACAATAACAATAAATAAATATAATATCAGTAGAATACAGAATATTTCAATTTATAAACTTACAAAAAAAATTATTTCGTAATCGTTTCAAACCTATTTGCCACTACAATAACGTACATGTTATGGATAATATAGGGTTTCAATTCCTGAGCTCACAGTGCTTATGTGAACTTCAATATTAATATAAGAAACAATACTCTGCTACGTAGGTACTCGACCTAATAACAACAAATTTTCATTAAATGTCCATGAAATTGTTAATATAGCTTGTACCGATAAATAAAGCCAGCTGCGAACTATTTGTTATCGCTGACATTAGAAACTATTGTAACCGAAACAAACGAACATTAACCTCACGAACCATAGATCAAGATTCTGTTAAGTTCATTAATTTACTTATTGACTACTCTATTTAATCCAAACTTGCCTCCGTCTACACTATCAAGCTACGTAAGCTACGTTACAATATATGTGCCTGCAAATTCGTCCCCAACTATTAACTGAACACCTCCGTTCTAGTCTCTCCTATCTTATATCTCACCTTATCTCATTCTCTCATTTGCTCGAGCAAATGAGAGAATGAGAAACGGTCGACCGTTTCTTATAAAATATATTTACAAGTGTTTTATGACTGTCTTAAGCTTATTATTAAGTATACAGGTTCTATCAAATACTACTTATTGCGATAACAGACACCTATTACTCGTACCACAATTTTAAAATCAGTGGCTTCTGTTCCTTATATTCTAATTTGCTAGATAATCTTTCACAAAATATAAGTTGACATGTATATAGTTCAACTTTTTAATTATATATAGAAAAGGTTATCATGTCGTAAGTACCAAGTGCTCTTGCTTTTTAGTATATACTTAGTCTTAGCACAACTAAAATTAAATAGTTAGTTTCATACTTTCTGCCAACAATCAAACATTTAACGACAACATGCAGGTACATATAACCGCAGATTTGTATGCCTGAATATAAGTCTTCAGTCATTATATTCAAAGGTCTATTTTAAATAGTGATGAAATAGTTTTGTATAATTGCCTCCGTACGTGCCATATTGCAAAATTACACGTTTTATATAGGTAATATTACTAAAATCGTACATTCCCAATTTAAGTACTAGGTATCTTTCTTTAGCTACAATTTAATCTACAGTAGCCCACCAGAAAATTACTTTATATTTTTAGCGATTTATATTACATAGTTAATAACCTCAAGTTCATAAATTGTATAATAAACAATAGATCTGTTTTAATTGACAGCTTTACTCCAAAGTTCATTCAAATTAAGATGTATTTATCGATAAGTGGTTACAAGAGTAAATCTTCTATTACTCGTTTCAATAACAAGTCATTAATTAACGGTTTAATGTAGTTGAAATATTTTACTGACAATGTTACATGATTATACTGTGCCTATTAACAGTCAGTAGCACTTTACAAAAATTTATGTACATGATTTTTATTAAATAATGCGTTATTTATTATTACAGAAAACTTTCAAAACAAAATATGTATTACATAATAGAAATATACACTACAATTTACTTGTGAATCTATCTTTAGCCAAACATAAAACCACTATGCTCTTTTTCTTAAGGATGATAATAGAATGGTATACCCGCCTGCGCTAACGGTTTACGCTGGCGAGGTATCGGGGATAGATGATTAGATGTGTATGAGGTCAGGTTAGTTAGATCGAAATTCACCATAAATTTATCAAGATGATTTCCATGGAGAACCACGTGGAGGTCAATCTAATATAGTACATTGCTAACAATGTGGTTATTGGTCAAATTACTAAAAATCCCCTTCCCCCAAAACTGTTCCGTTATATTGTTTATCTGATACTTTTATTATATAAAAAAACATTCACAACTTTAATTATATGTCCTATTTTTTTAATATTTATATATTTATATTGTTATCAAATAATATTTAATCTTTTTAATTATATGCCTAAAATTTATATATTTATATTACGAATGAAGGCAATTAGCGGTCTATATATATATACTACTGGCGTGGTGACCCCCGGGCGATGAGAACGAGAATAAAATTAATTTGAACATTTTATAAAGGAATTCGGTAAGATATATATGAATCGTACAGCCTGAAGCATTTTAATACAAACGACCTCCAATGGTCTCAAAGACGTCCGAAAGAAAACTGACCCTGAGTTACTTTTCAGTATTTTTAAAACCAGTTGTCCCAATTATCTTTTGAAGTTTCACAAAATGCTAAAATAACCACATTTCAGTACAATAAGTAAGAAACCATGAATAGGTTCTTCAATATGTATTATGAATTAATAAGATAAGGAAAAGTAGATAATTTTCCTGTAGATATTTTCAAAACCTTTATTAATACGTCTAATATGATGAAATTTTAAAGATCCTGTATTAGTGAAGATAATCAAGGTAGACTTCGTAATAGGGTTCTTCGCGTGGGCAATATAGAGATATTGCCTATTTGAGCCAATAAACTTTATAAACTATAAGTGACGTAATAAACTTATAAAATATAAGGTACATCAGGCATAACATTCTAGTCCTCTAGAAAGGCAACGGACGTGGAGCACCACGTGCTTCACATGATAACGTGATGTCCGTTATACCACAGATAACATAATATTACATAGTTATACTGTTCATGTATGTAGGAGATAATTTTTCAATTATCCAGAGTTGCTCCCCTTCTTCTAATACTTCTGACATATATTTTCTTATATCATAATTTGTTTAGATAACAAGAAAAATAAGGTATGACCAAATTTCAAATTCAAAACTCCAATTATTCTTTTTGATTAAATGATTGATCAATCCGTATAAACAGTATTTCTTTATATATTTAGTTCTACAGACTCACAGTGTTATAGTTTTTCTTTAAGCTGCAGGGCTCTATTTTTATTAAACTTTTTACGTTGTCTAAAAAGTTTTGAAACTGTAGTAACTTCGCTAATTACAATTCTAGAACTTTCACGACTAATGAAGGTGTAGTTGCTTGTCTAATTTTATTTTAATGAACGTTGAGCTATTTAGTTTCGGATTCTTAACGATCGTCAATATAAAGTAGACATTAGTAAAAGTCTTAAATTGTTAACTCCATTAGTAGAGAAGTTGATAAATCTCACGTATTTTTTTTTTTTATTTTAATTTACTTATTTATGTCTTTTGGTTTTATCTTTAATATACAAATCTGTACTACATTATTTTCATTCTATAGAGCATTCAATATTAAATTTAAATTTTATATATATAATATATGTTTTTATTTTATTTAACAAGTTGAAGTGTTTAATTTCTGTTATATTAGTACAATTATTCATTAGAAGTAAACGCAACAATAGGTGTAATTAAATTTATTTCATATTCTATAGGATAGTTAAATATTTCAATCTTTATTGTTATTTCATTGCTATTTTTAATGTTTATATATCGTAGACTGAAACAAATTCAGCAAATACATTAGTGATTGCATTACATACGATTCCTTATAACTTTTCCCCATGGTTATCCGGATTTATTACTATAAAATAAATGAAACGTTTAACCGTTTTATGGACAGCAAAGTGAAGAAAATTCAAAGACCCCTTTGTCGCCTTTCACTACTGCCTTCAACGTCAATGAACGATTTCCTATAGTAAAAAAGTAATAAAGGAAACGCGAGCGAAATTGGCCTCAAGAGTGAATCTCAATAAAAGGTTTAACTTAGTTTTCAGCGGCCTCCGCGTATATTAAAGGGGAATTTTGGAAGGGGTTAAAGGATTTTGATTTGGGGAGACAAGGAAAAGGTGGCTCCTCTGTATAAATCGAGATCTAAAGCAAAGAGAAACTGTCGCAAAATTTGCCAAATGTCTGTCAAACTTCACATTCTCAGAGACGTGTGAGTTATAATAACTTTTTACGACTTTTTCTTTACTTTTTCATCTAAGACTAGCATAAACTAAAATAAGTTTATTCAGCATTTTTTACGGTCTTTCTGTATGGGTAGTTTTTTACATTAGAATATTATGTTACTATGTTACTGTATAAAATTAATTTCGAATCAATTTGTATGTTCTTTTGTCCTAATGAAATGTATACATACGTATGTACGCAAACAAAAAATATGTCCTTATTTATTTATAGTAGTACAAAATAATAATTTTGTATTGCGGATTGATAAACATATGTAGGACTGTGGGTACATAGGCCTAAATATAAGGAATAAATACGCTAGAATAAACCAGTATTTAAAATCGAACGTTGACACCAGTTTATTTTTATTTCCTTTGTTTGCCCATAGGCTTTTTATTCTTTGTAATTTGGATTTAAAATTCCACCTTATTCGTGTTCGGTTCGTTCAATTTTAGGGTTGTCACATTGTCAAGAGCTGTCCAATCTGGGTATCGATAAAATTTATATTTTGCAGTCTACAGTATCACGAAAATGTCTCATCAAAGCGCTACTATTTCGGTATACAACCAGTATGGTTCTGTTAAAAATAAATTTGTCGATTTCATTGATAGTATTACAGGTATTATTGGCACTCACTCTTTATTAGTAAAGTTAATTTCTAGAGGTAACTTTATTATTTAATTAATGGCTGTCTATAATTGAGTCATCATTTTGGTTCACATTATGTAACTTAGTAAATGATATTTCGCAACTATTTATGTACAATATAAAAATCTAAAATACACAAAAATTAGTTGTGAATACTTTAAAAATTTCGATCTAGTAAAGAACTTAAAATATTTCTCTCCACATTAACACAGACAACATAAGAATATCTTGATATAAATTCCAATACAAAATTTTGCCACCATAATGGTCTACCTTAATATTATAATATATGTGATATATGTGATATTATAATATTAAGGTAGACCATTATGGTGGTAAAATTTTGTATTGGAATTTATATCAAGATATTCTTATGTTGCCTGCTACTAGTCAGATAATATAATATTCTAGTAGTAAGAAAAAATCTAGGTTTATTCAATAATAATCCTATAAAAAGTCTACAATATCTACTCAATTTTCTAAAATAAATAGGAAATTTCTTGTTTTCTTCATAATTCTAGGTGTCCTTGTTATTTGTCCTACAAATACACCTAGTGGTACATATACACCTAGGTCTAGGTACCTCATAATAATGTGTATTGCATGAATGTATCGACATTTATTAAATAAATAATAATAATACAAAATAATTAATATTAAAGACAATAATAGTCTAATACTTTTACAAACTTTCAATTAAGATCTCTTACTCTGTCTCTTCTCTTCTTCAAAATCCTAAATTGCTAGCCCTAATTTACATTACTATACCGTACCTACAACATTGATGCTTATTTTCGTCCAAATAATAAAAATTATGTGGATTTGGCGAATGTCCAAAATACGGCATTGTTCTTTTTCCCTTTGTATTTACTACCCTGCTTTGTCTTAATTTACATATAATTTGAAAACTTGAATTATACTTTGAAAGCCATGACACGGATTCTTCAATGTAAGTACCTATATAATTACTAATATGCTATTTCTTTATAAAAAAAATACCACTACGAATAATACCATCGTTGATGGAGAATATGTACGATGAATTCGATGAATTAAAACTGTAATATTTTTTTTTGTATATATATTTATTTGCATCGAACATGTCCCACTGAAAATATGATTGACATGCAAAAATAAATCATACTAATGAATGATTAAATAAATTACACAATTTAAATATTTCATAGAAATATTCTGATGATGATCGATTTTACCGGCAAATTTGTACAAATTACAATAAAAGCTGGGATTAAAACCCACTATCCCAATGTCTTTCGCCACACGTAGAATACTTTTAGGTATATAATAGGACTTGTTCTATACCATTATGTGTATAATATACAATGTTATATCAGATGTTGCAACGGAAATGCCATAATAAAATTAATAATAAGTACTTCCAAGTAAAATAATATTTTACATGAATCGCTCATAAACTTTTGTACAAAGAAAACATTACGCGTCGACAGCTTCGAAACAAATTTGAAAAGTAAGCAATGCCTTCAAATAATAATTTGTTTTAATACGAAAATTGTTATTATGCTAAAATTTACTTCGTACCTATATCTATAAGTATATGTATGATATTCTGCATTTAATCACTCAATTAAGAGTTCTATTTATTCTTCTTACAAAAAAGTCTTCTTTTCTCCACCACGTTGGATTTTAATATACTTACTCAGAAAAATATGGTCATGGAAAGTATTGCTGTTACTATGACGTTGACAGACGATATCATCTCTAACTATCCTACCTACGAGTAGAATTACAATCATGATGATTTATTATTATTTAGTACAGGTATGTAATATTATGTTATCTGTGGTACAGGTAATAAAATTTTACTAGCTTTCCCATATGTAATGTTAGTAAAAGGTGAGGAAGGGGTTATTAGTAACAGAGACAATTGCTACCAATGTACCTTTCGACAAGTATCATATTGACAATCACCACAATTTTCTAAGTTAGTGATATGATAGAGGTTCTTAGCACAAATGAATTTTATTCGGTTTTTTATTATGTTTAAAAATTTGAATATTTTCAATTTTGCATTTGAATTGTATAATAATTATTTTGTGTGTATATACACACAAAATAATTATTATTAATATATATAAATAAATTATTTATTTATCCATATATATTCTTAAAGTCAGTGTAATGTTTTTTATTGGATATCTCGCTGTAATTGCCACATCGAGGAACAAACATGGTTATCGTACCGAAATTATTTTAATTGGCATTAAGATTGTCTATCGATAACGGAAGTTATATCGACATATTGCGCAGTGATGCAGTAATTATATTATACATACGCGAGACGAGAAAGAAAATAGTGACTATTTCTCTAATAAAATAAAATTATATTCTTTCTAACATTTTCCTGCGTCTGTAAATAAACAAACTTCAGAAATATATCGTATTGGCCTAAAACTTGAGTAGATAAAAAAATTATCTAGTGGCAATCCTAAAACCATAATGTGGAGCGAACGCCATGAGAAATTATTATGCTGCGACGATTTACTGGGAAAAATTAACGAAAAAAGTATGTACTTTTTATTCTATTATACGTCTATCTAATACAAGTCTATTATTTTATTTATTGCTGAGTTGTTATTTAAATGCTGTCAACATATCAACACATAAAGAAATCTAAAGTCACCTGCATGGATATCTCTGTCTCACCTACTTCAGTCGACAAGCAACTTGTATTGTAACATGTTTTGGTCGAAGGGTGATATTACGCAGTAAAATAACAGTCACGACATATTAGACCTCCGGAATGGCAACCTCTAAAAAGTGTAACTCATCATGGTTGTCACATCATCCAAAATTTCAAAATAATCTTCTTTACTTAGATAACACAATTTTTATGTATAACGATGTATGTAGAATAATGATAACATGATGCTGTTCACTTATATAGGTGATTATTATCATTTACTGTCAGTTGGGCCGTCAGTTTGTTTACTCTTCCACTTAATCCGTTACATTAAAAAAACAATTTATTTATACAAGAAATCCCTTTGACAAATTGTGTAAGTACTATTAGTATGTTAATATACAGCTAGAGATTCTGTTGATCATTACTAATTATATATTATTACCTAGCATATACAGAATAATAATAACCCATTAAAACTTTTATGTCAACAACCAAATGAACAATGAAATGTCCGAACATAACTTCTTTCATTTATTATTATCGCCAAAGTTATGAAACTGTCTACTTGTCATCTCGTCGTCCACTAGTCGTTTAATCAATTTAGAGTGATGAATGGCTATATTTCTGCAAGATGGTCGGGTTCATTTTTTGTCATAATAATTTTCATTGAAAATCGCTGTCACAGTATCTCATTGAAAAGCATCATAAATATATTCAAAATCGTTGTAAATGGAGCGCTAAATTAAAATATTTATAATACCTGGTTTCTAGCAAAAATATTTGGTATGTTATTTCATAATTGACTCGCCTTTATACCTTTTGGTAAATATTTTTTGTACATGAATATATTTATTATGTATAATTGCATATAAGTAATAAGCCTAAATAATAAGCAATTATTAATTACAATATATTCAGATGAAATAATGTAATTTTAAAATGTGTTAATTTTTATAAATATATATTAATTGACGGTCTCTGCGGTCTAGCAGTTTAGTGCACCGCACCGCCTTACTTCCGATGGTTCGATACAAATGTTTGTGCCGTGCGAGTTCGAATCCTCGCACGGCACAAGCATTTATATCCATGAGTATGATTGTTTGTATCGGTCTGGGTGTCGGTGGTCTATATATATGTGTATTTGTATCAGCTATCTAGTACCAATAACACAAGCTTTAACTATCATAGTTTAATTTATGTCTAGATGGTGCTGTGTGAATGAGTCCTGAGATGGTTATTATTATTATTATATAAACAGATAAAAAATAATCTCACATTCCTGACAACATGATATTGCAAATGGGAATTTTGAAGTAAATATTGCAATAATGTATAATAGCACAATTATATTGTTACAGACAAGTATTAAGTAATAGTTACAACCCAGATGTAAACATTTTTTCGAGATCAGGCCAAAAGTGCAATTAATCTCATTATAAACAATACGAATAAATTAGTTTCAAGAATTAAAACAAAAATGTGTTAATTATACATCTGAATTGTAAACATATCTAATCTTATATATAGTATATATTTTCATAATTTCAAGCATTAGTTTAAAAATGAACATTACCTACTTATTGCAATGCAAGGCATTATAATTTTATTGCTTTTTGTTGTAAATCATGAACGCAGTCAGACAGGCCGGAGACTAGTCTATCGTTTTTTGGATTTTATTGACCAGTGGCAAGTTAATGGCAGTTTCATATTCACTACTACTAAAACCTTATTTCCATGTCGGTTTTATAAACCATTACGATAGAATGCCCTCAACTATTTTCCTAACTACCAATAAAAAGGATATGAAAGGAATAATAAATAATATAATAATAAAAACTACTAATTAATAAAATTATTCTATTACTAGAAGCGTGGTGTCCTTTTTTATTGGGTTGTTTGAACTATTGCCAGGTGCATGGTACCTGTAGCACTGCGACCTATATAGATCTATTATGCTCACCCTTTTCAAAGTTTGCTACCTAGACCCGTCAGGGACAAGAATTGAAGGATATTCTTAGGAGCGATGGTTTTTATCTCCTCAGGAAAGAGTGTAAACTTTCCAAAGGAGATATTTCATTTAGGCATGAGTGGGCTACAACCACATAGGATGTGTAGTGGCGTTTCCTTTATCCGAAAGTGAGATGGAAATTACGCTATAAAAAAAATATTATCACAAGCCAGCCAGCCAACAGACTTGTTGGAAATAATCAGTCGGATGTCTCGTCTTCCCGTAGTCACGGATTCGAACTTCGCATGTCACCGACTTACAACTACCTAACGAAAATTTATTGCACTTCTTATATTGTCCGTTAAATAGTGATAAAATATAGATGTAATAAACAAAAGTATTAAAACAATCACATACTACTATTATGAAATATTACTGTTTGTTACCTTTTTCACTACAAACCCTAATGAAAGAGGTGAACATAGATTTTATCACAAGGACTATGTATATAAATATAAAAAAGTTATTTTTACAATGTCGAACTGAAATACTATTCGTATTAGGAATTTTCCTATATATTATGTATACATATATATGTACACCGCGTAATTCATGACGGTTGACTTCATTTATCAGTCTTCACATGACTTAGCGGTTGCGAAATCATGGCCGCCAGAGGGCACCTGACGATGTGACTTGCATTGCTTGCCTATTATTTAAAATAAGCACCGTTTATATTGCACCAAGTCCATGACTGTATTATATATACTTATTGCAATACAATATATGATATTGTTGCATGCTGTCACCCAGTTGTATTTAGATTTGACAATGCTCGACAACTATACAGACAATGAGTTGTGAGAAAATCAGTATGCGGATAAACACTTTGGATTGAGAAGAACGATAAATTAGGTTTATAAGTGACTTACTTATTACATTGTATATATGGAAGTATATATCTATTATTATATTTACTCCGAAACGCTCCGCTTTGAAGTCTGTTATTATACCATACTGAACAAGACTTAAAAGTAATACACTTAAGACTGTATTTTTGTATATAACTTAAGTAGTGGGTAGTATTTACTATTTCTTATATGAATAATAGTATCATTAAAGTTAAGCACTAATGTGAACAAAAAATATTGCTCTATTTTAGGTATATAACTCAAATTATAACAGAATATATTATAATCATCTCAACTCTATATAGATATTAATGAAAAAGACCTAATATATCGATTTCACTGAAGGAAATAAAACTACATGCATATTATTGATTGGAAACTTTCATTTATATGACACAATAGTATATTATTATACAGCAATCATAGATATCGATTAATATTCAGTTCAATACACCAATATTACTTGCCAAATAGGCAATATTTATATTGGATTGGACAATAGCATAACTTGTCACGCAAAACATATAACAAAATAAATGAAGCAGTGTGGATATGAAAAGAAATAAGATGTTGGAGTTCTACATTTAAAACCTTTTATTTAAAAAAAAAACTAGTAAATCTATACAATTTCAATCGGGCTGTCAAGAAGGACGATCGCCATTCATTCCTTAATTCTTATCGATACCTAATCATTCCAATCCTATTAGCCCCGCCATTTACAAAGTCCTACATAAATATGTATAATACATTAATTATTTCATTACTTATAAGATATACCTTAAATGATTGCAACTTTTATTATTTTAGTAGTATATTAAAATGTATATATATATGTAATATAGTATATTAAAAATATAAACAAATTAAATTCGAAAACAAATTTTTTTTTGTCACATTCACAAACAAACAAATTATTATTATTAAACATAATATTATATTAGTTCTAACTTTTCAATTAAAAGTTAAGTGTATTTAAGTGTGAGATATATATACATTAGACTGTATAACCTATAAATATCTCACTTACTTACTTTACTTAAATGAAATGTTGTAATTAAAATATTACTTCCTAGTAACAATTGGCTCAAGATCCATACTATATATAAGAAAGTAATTTTGTTTAACTGTCTTCCCAGTTGTTTCTCTTTTACAGCTGAACAAATTTTAATTCAATTTGGTATGAAAATAGAACATTGGTTATCTTATATACCAAAAAACTGATCCAATTGCTGATCCAATGGCAAATAAAGGCGCCATACCGTTGATGTCCAAAAATATTCACATATGTATGTATATTGTTGACAGTTTTACAGGAAACCTGCTACAACGTTCAAACTTAGGTACTTTATACTTTATTTTGTACATTCTTGTATTACAATAATAAACTGAACATGGCGTCACTGTATAACTTAAATTTTTATTTTTATTATACTGTATAATCCATGTACTGGACTAAAGCAATGTTAGTATGAAACGTATAACCAATATTTCTCAACGCCACACGACTTTATTTCGCCAATTTCCACCACAAAATTGTGGTGCTGCGACAGCACTTAGCAGCAATGTCGTTTTATTGCGTTATTTTGTTACTATTGCTTAGTGTTTTTTCGATTGTGTTGAAATTTAATTGTACCTATATCCTTATGAAAATAGAGGGTATACAATAATAGGTAAAAAATATTTTAATTTATGATATGATTTGACTTGCAAATTTTCAAGTGAGATGTAACAGAATTACAAAAACTACTGTATAACTAAATGTTTCTTGTAATTATATAATATAAAATTCTAAACAAAAACTATGAAATATAATTTAAAAAAATAACAGTTAAGTGATATTATCACTTAACTGGTTTTTATATTCCTAAAAATTACGACTTTATAATATTTATATTCCAATATGGACTTCACTCTCTCTATCAAATATTTATTTATTGAAATAGCTTTTTTCACCAAATAAAATGTGTGTATAAAAGGCGAATACGGTACCGGAATACTCTATTCTCTAGCAGTCAACCATTAGGATGAAACAATAATTCACGAATGGTATACTTTAAACCCAATGTTATAGAAAGCAGACCTACCGCCGACTTTCATAGAAATAGAAACAATCTTTTTCAAAATAAACTTAATATAAATACTTTTGAATTTATTATTTATTTATTTATTATATATTTTTTTTTATTCTACTACTCATTTGAAACACAAACTCACAAGAAGAATGAGCAAGAAATTTAAGTGTTGCTCTTTTTAATAAATATTAGTAAATACACATTAACAACGATTAGGTGCGCAACAATCAACATATACATATTAATCTAGTTTGTTATCAGTATTTTCCATTTCCGAAGAATTAGTTTATATATATACCAGTACTGTCCTGTGCTCATATTAATGTGATTTATGATAATGATAAACAATATACATCGATCATCCAAACAAAGGCATAACACAAGAACTAGAGCCGAGCCAATGTAGAACAAATAGTTCATTTCGTGAACTGAATCGTAACCTCAATTAGGCAAGCATCGTGCGTACCTTTAACTTGCTAAAGAACTGATAAAAACTAGCAAATCGGGCTTCGTGTCTATTGTTATCGAGTTCAATAATTCTCTGATTTTACTGAAACACAAAAATTAGTAAAGAAATAAAATTTATCTACGTAACCATACAAAAAGAGTTATTTTCAAAACGAAATTTTAAGGCTGTAATGAAATATGAAAATATTCTTATTTATATATAATACTGTGTTGTAATGACTGTAATCCCAACTGTATATACCAGGGTAGTCATAGCATTATCAACTATCAATATCTTGGTGATCGAAGCATTATTATACTCACTGGATGTAGTTGAATCCAAAATAGAAGCAGGCAAACATAGCAGTATCTCTAGACTTAATTTGATTTATTGTTACTGTTTCCCCATCCTAGAGTCAGCTAGAAATATAAATTGACAGACAATTATTATTAGTATCGGTAGGATTTGAGGACTTGACTTACATAGAGTTGAGTTACCAGTACGATGCTCTCTATGACGTATGTTATTATAGTATACATATGTGTATGTTGTATAATGTAAATATTATAACATGTATTTGTAAATCTCAAAATTCACTGCTATTTTTCAACACCATTCAAATATTGAAAAATAGTAGTGTAGTCGTATATTAAAAGGACTAATACATGCGAAAATACCTCATCTCCACACTAATCTACACGACGCTATTTACGACTTATATATAAAATAACCTATGATAGTTGTATCGTATTGTGACTGACTCAGTTGAACTTCGAGTTCCTACAGCAACACGAACTAATACAGATCTGATTGTAGTCAGAGCGCAACGACGTGCTCTAATGCAAGATTAAAATAGTTGGAGATAATTGTGATGTCGAAGAAAACAAATTGTTCTCGTACAACTACGATACAAATTATGGTGATTTATTTTGGCCGAGTTTGTGTCCCAGTGATTCAAAGTTTGCAACTTTTTTTATTTGAATTATAATTATGTTAGTCTAAATTTGTTTTAAATAAAAATGAATTTGGCGTAATCATGTTTTAACAACAAATTCACCATAGTTACATATACCACTAAGTAATGTGTACCCATTATTCGCGAATACTCAAATTGGTACGTGTACAAACTTAGATATTGTGTACATTTTTTCCATTAATGATTTTATATGCACAAAAGAACTTTATTTTCAGTAATATTGCTGAGTTTATTCTAATTGAATTATATTTAATAAGTGAATTATTTTAAAGTATAATAGATAGAATAAATATATTAAATTATAATAGATGCACATATTTTTAATTATATATTAATCACTTAAGAGGCTACTTATAAAGTAGATAATAATAAAGTTAGAAATATTTTTATAGTAATTTTATTTTCAATTTTTTTTTGGGTGTGGTTTTATGATTTCAATATTTTATATTTTAATTGTTTTTCTGCATTGCATATTTATGACGAAATACGTATTTTACACAACACTTACAGCACAATTAATAAATATCTACAATTAAACCGGGTAACTGCCTATATCGATACACGCTCTAATTGCTGTACTAAAGTCTGATTACAAATTAATCTGTTATCATGCAATCACGCCACATTGAATCGATCAAGAAAAACTTTTCACATATCACTACTGTTACTACTTTTCTATCCTTAACCTTAATAATGCCTGCGCATACTACGCATTGTGACCGCAAATCTTTCCGATTTACGCGGTAAGGAGTCCGCCCGCGGTTTCGGTTTTACTTTTAGGCGAGCGCGCGCGCAAGCACGCACAACTCTTCCGTTCAATCGCTCAGTGTAACAACGACACTGGTCAGGTATAGAACGAACTTTGAAACCGAGAACTAGTTACGCGACTTGTGACTGTGAACTTACGAACTCTGTGCTTTGTAGTGATTGTGTTTTGTTTAACATTTGTCGCGGTAAGTATTCATATAATATCGAGTTTCTACTCTCTCTTGAGGCGACAAAGAAAGCGGGCTTTAGATGGAGGGTTACACGTTGATAAATGATTTTCGCGCTCTGCAATTTATGATGAATATTTTATTAGATGCTAAAATGATTAATGATCGTTTAGTGAAATCAAATAGGCCTGTCAAATTGTGTATTAACCACATATACTTACTATGCTGTTAAGGAATATTCTTATAGATACATGTTAAATATTCAATAGACTGGTTTTAGTAGGGACATGAATTTTGACGGAGAAAGTTGTTATTGTTTTTTTAAGTACATAAGTGATTCAACATGGCTATCATAGAGTTAGAACATACAACTACTAGAATAAGTAAATAACAACTCATGTTACTTTTTTACTTTACAGTACTTTTACCTTTAAATATTTACCCTGAGACTTCGTCTGCGTTTCCACGTTAAATGCAGTCAATCGACTGCGTTAATTAATTTATTAATTTTAGGTGATTAACGGTGTAAATTTATGTCACTAATCATTAACATGAATGAAAAATGTATTAATAACTTTATTATTATTATAATATATAAAATAGAGTAATATACAAAATATATTAATAACTATTATTATTATTAATGACTAATAATAATAATAAAGTTATTAATACATTTTGTATATTGCTCTATTTTTAATATTTATTAAGTTTTATATAACCAACAGATAATAAATAATCAAGTATAATAATTTGTACATATATAATATTAATAAAATAAATAAAATATTGTTCTAAATAATATAATATATGTATGCTAATGTTCTTAAAATAAGATACTATAAGTTTTAAAATAAAATTATAAAATATTTTCTTACAGCTAAAGAATAAAAAATAATAATTCATTACACTAGATGTAATCGAAATAATACAAATATAATTTTTTTCTTTAAATAATTATAGAAAGCGATAATCCATAATTTACTAATAATCAATTTATTTGCATTCAGTGGTTCAAATTACTGTGTACCAATTTGCAACAATTGGTGGTTTATGGATTTTTTTCTCAGTGTCGTAACTCCGATACGGTTCGTGCAAAATGTAACAGCGTTAGGCCACAGCTGCTAATTCAACGGAAAGCCTATTTGCATATTTCACGTTCGATCGATTTTCAGCTGAAAACATTACGATTCATATGATTTAATGAGTGCTACTTTAGCAATATCGAGAATGGCATGTGATACAATTGTGCTGTATTCCGCGATCTGCTTTACACTACATTACAGTCCGTCATACATCATTGTATTAGCAATAGGTATTATGTCCATTTTATTTAAGTAGATTAAAATTCAAACTCCTTAAGTTTTTAGTATTTTAATTCATAATATGTCTGTTTTAAAATATACCACAAAAGAACAGTTAAATTAAATATATTTTTAACATAGTTCATTATATTTAAACACTGAAGTTTTAATATATTTTACGTAATATATAAAAAGTAATATTATGAAAATTAAATTAAAAACTTAACTAATTTTATTTATTCTTTTCACTAGTAACTTTACGGGATATATAGAATGTCTCTAATTTAATTAAATAGTCAATAACATCATACGATTTATAATCCTATATAGGTATGTCGTGGGTACGTCCAAGATTATTTATAGGACACAAGACACGTATTCACTAATATCACTTTAATTGATTTAAAATAGTAGTAATTTTTTTACTCATTGAAGGGTACTGCTTCAAATATAAATATATTATGGTGGGAATTGGTGGATATAAGAGTAGGCTTAAAATTTGTGCGGCAATTTCAAACAGCTAAAGTTTTATATTTTATTATTTTATGTTTCGCAAAGAAATATAAATTATACGTGCATATCACGATATATTAATATGTTAAAAATATAAGTACTCAATTGTAGTAAATTGGCCTTATAAATACCGCGTTTTCTCTCGCCGTAAGTATCCCACGACGTAAAGGTGCGATCATCATGACCTACAAAACGTCGGAACACTCTCACTGTCGTGGAGCGCGGCCGAACGCGAAGAAGAGCGTTATGCAAGTATGACCAATTACAGATTTTGCTATGAAATTTACATCTGCTGTCACAGTTAACTTAATTTAGATTTACTCGGCTCGGAATAACAATTGAGAGCTACTTCTTTACTATGACGCATTAATTCTTCACACTTACATAAACAGATTCCTGTTCGCAATATGAATTCACTTTTGTCATAAATTGCAAAAGACATACTAGTGTTATAAATGTGTCTGTCTGTTTATTACCTTTTCTCGCGACTGAACAGCTCAACAGATTTTAATAAAATTTGACACGAAGATAGATTGTACCAGAGGAATAACTATCTGTTATCTTAATAAATAATTTGAAAGGGAATGAAATTTGCTCCTGACGAAGAAATTAGTATCATTTAAAAAAATATTAGTATATTTTGTCCTAAAAATAGTAAACAAAGCGGAAAGAACTAATAAATAAAACATAATAAAAATTAACATCTTAAATCTTACGAGAAACTTTACAATCCATTCTAAACTAAACAATAATAACATCGTATAGTAATAACAACATTAGTTTTTTACACGGAAAAGTTATTGAATAAATACAAACCTTAATAGATGTTTAATAATTTTTTTTATTGTTTTTAAGCATTATGGTGAATAATTTGTTTGTTATAATTATATATATACGGACATTTATTTGTTATACAAACATACAATTTGCAAATTTATTATATATGTACATTATTGTCTAGAAGTCCCGCTTAGATAGGAATGTATACTAGCATAGAAAAAGTATTATATGAGTAATGCTTTGTCTATGGTACTAATTACAAATATAATATAATAGCCCTATCTTTTCCAAAAGGCTTCCTATAGAATAATATTTTTCATTCAATTTCTTAAATATCTTCAAGAAAACTTAACGCTTGGACAAAGTGATATATAATAGGTTAATCATATTTAATACAAATTGTACACTGAGTCGAGTATAAGAAAATTATGAGACATCGAACATTTCTGTTTTGTTTAACCTCATGCGTGCTATACCGGAAAATTTCAATTATAAATAACTAGGGACTCGGCTTCACATGATTTATATAAATCTTTTAGGAATTCTATAACAAAACAAAAGAAACTATTAGGTAATATAAAAAATACAGATACGGCGGTGTACTTCCTGTTATATGTATATATTTTATTTACATAATATTAATCAATCTATCTAGTTATTTAGAATAGAATATCATATAATTTTTTAAAAAAACTTATATTTAATTCTAAGAATAATCTAGTAGCAAGGTGTTTAACTCACAAAGTATGTCCATAGTCGATTTTCATGAAATATAACAGGAAAGCCTCGATTTCTACCACTATTCATTATGTACATCTACGTAATAGATTCAATAACAGTATACTGAGAACAAAAGAGAAATATGTTATAAAACTAATATTTTTTTACAAGCAGAACGGCATTGCAATTTGTTTAATTACACTCTATGAATATTTCATACACGAATTATTACAAAGGCCAGCGATGAAGGTAAATGCAGTAATTGTTTGTATTTTTTTTTATTTATTTCTAAAACGTGATATAAAATTATGTTAGTAAAAACAATATTCTATAGAAATAGTTCGCATCGGTTGATTATAATGTACTGTAAATTTCAATTTACAATAATTGCCTATCAAATTTTACAACAATTCGAATTTTAATTAAGAGCCGGGATAACAAAATTTAGTATTAGAATTTTAATTGTTTATAGATATAACCATAAGCACTATCAAATATCTGCAAAGTTTTATTCCAATTCTATCTAATGTTTTTTTAAGTGTACATTAAAATATTGTATTTATGCCTATACAACTCTCTGTCATTACCATTGCCCACTAACTACCACCTCTGTAACAGGGTTAGGTTCGCTGGAAGAAATCTTTTCAGAGAGAAACTCGCGCTTGCTCATATATTTGTATAACATAGTTATTTATTTATATATAATGTTACAAATACAATAACGTGTATCAGTACCAAAGTAAGCAATGACGTAAGCAATTAAAATAATCTGGAAGAAAAGTTTTGGTTTTTATATAGAGTTGATATTCAACTTATTCCTTTTATTTTCTTGTATACTTTTATGTTCATTCTTGTACGTTGCCATCCACTCGGCTAGATACTATCTACTTGTCTAAGTTATGATGTAGCTTTCTGTCTATCTGACTAAATAACTCTAATATTCTACAAAGACATGTCGTGTAAGCTTGAACTTCCGTAGAATAAACACGTTGCCACGGAATCATACTGCTGTTGTCTGTCAAAATGCTTTATTAGACTGTAATGTATACAAATAAAATTATAAAATTCTTAATAATAAAAAATACAATATATGAACTACAAAAGTATGTGGCCAGTATGTCAGCACATATTGATAGGTCACTAAACCAGTTGAAACGTACAAGATGTACGAATATTCGTCTTTGGTGGAGCTATCAATTTAAAAGACCAAAAAATACTTACGTACCTACTACATTAGTAAGATTTATATGTTTTGTGTTTGATCTTAAGTCACCGAGTTGAAAATAGTACGCAGACTATTATGTAATTCGTAGTCTACCATTAAAACACATAACAACTTATAGTAGGTATTCTAAAATTAAAAGTCCGCTATAAGGAAAATGGATATAGTAACAGTTAATTGTGGGAATAAAGCCCATCATTGTAATAGTGGAAAGACTTAATATAATACCTTATATTTTTTTATACAACTTTAATGCACACAGTACAAAAAGTAACAGTTTTTGTACTGTATATATTTGGCGAACTTAACACCATGCGGTATTTTCTATAGAAAATATAATATAGGTTATATATATAACCTATGTTACATCTAAAAAAAAAGTTGGGTGTGCAAGTATAATCATAAAAAAATATATTATAAAAAAATTAAAACATATATATTTCTAAAATATATTATAGATCTAGCTTTTGAACCCTGCAGTGAGACTTCAATGTACTTTTTGTTGTGGTTTTGTATAGTTTCTTATTAGAAGTATGTAATATTATGTTATCTGTGTTAGAAGTAAATTTTATTTTATTTGAACTACTATACAATACCAATAGTCACACCTAGCAAAGATTGCCTGGAATAATATTTATTGAAACAATTTTTTGTCATAATAAAAATTTACTAAAATATTTCGCACAATTTAGCAAATGACTTCACACATAGTAATCCTATTTATAGTTGCATTCATCATTCTTTTATTAATGATTCAATTATTAAATTTATTTTCATTAGGCGGTCGCTTTATCTATTCATACTGCTAGTGATGATTCAATAAGCTGTTCTATTTTTTTATATTCATAGATTATTCTATGCACTGATAAATTCGAGTATTTATCATAAGAAACAATAGCTGCTTCTCGAAACTTCACTCGAACATGTTATTAATTCAGTCATGGTAATTGTGGTCAAATTTCATCAATTACCTACAAAATAATGAAGAGTATACATAAATGTGAAAATTATACTCATTCATCGATTCTCTTCTCTCGATGCAACCTCGCGATCATAGCCACAAAATATATGACACGCAATTTCGATCATTCGATAGACATTTGAAGATTTGCGACGCGGTCTTGTGAAAGTCGCCAGTATAACTTATTCCACACACGCTACTTGCCACGGAGCCGGTAAGTCACATACGTAGCGGTATATTGACGCAACTAATTATATATAACGATCTATAGACACAGATCGAAGCAACAGGTCGTATAGCGAAAGTTACGCGTAATAGTATTTAACATGTGTAATTGCAACGACATTATATTTTTGGTATTCGAATATTGTTCGAACTTGTATAATAAAGTTTTAGTTAAATATTCATAGTTGTCTGCAATTATAAATTCAATAATTATCAACAGTTTAAATATATATACATATGAATCGTGTAAATAAAATAAGAAATGTGCTGCTCATAAGTTTATACACATATACATATTTACATACAACTACACATAAACTCATATACAATAAAATTAGAAGGTATATTATTAGTTCAAAAATGTATTTCGAAAAAATTCTTTATTGAAACCAGTCATAGAGTTATATGTTAAAACGAACGTAAAAGCGGAAACGTATTAGAGAAATCTGAATAACAGTAATCTACAACAGATGTAATTAAATCATAAAAAATCGTATTGGTGAAACAGTTTGCATGTTGTGTTCGTAAAAATGGTGCAGTCTTATTAATAAATCACTGATTTTGACAGTTCGTGAACAACTGCAAAAAATTAAATTAAGGTTAATTTTATCCTATTCTCATCTATTATATTTACGAATTGTAATCCATTTTCATGGCTAGACTATCTAGGTCTATGCCTACAAACTATTGCACAATAACATAAGTTAGTTCAATTACAAATCAGCACCAATTAATATGCATTGGAATTGATAAATCAAACATGCCAATTTATATTACACGGTCCTGTGTTGAATAAACACTCGATGCATTTCTAGTTATGTAAATAACGTACTATTTAATCACAACCCAACCAAATACTTTCGATTCTTCTTTATTGACCAAATAATTTCACGGGTGTATGATTTAACGTTTAATTAATCAGTTAGTATTTAAAATTATCACTATTGAATAAATTATAGTTACTTTATTTACAACTAGCTACTTGCCCCGGCTTCGCACGGGTTTACATAGATCTACATATAACCTTCATCAATCACAAATTATATTTACAATCAAACAGACAACTTAGGAACTTTATTTTATACTATGTAAAGATTACAATACTACACATCTACCCTTAATTTATATGTATTTTTGGGATCATAGATGAATTTGTTAACTTATGTACTCTTGAAAATGTCACATTGTATTATATATTTTTTATAGTTTAGAAATAATAATATGTAATCAATTTTTGTTCCCATTCTATATTTATATCCACGGTATGTACATATGATACTATATTTAATAATATAAAAGAACAAGACCTCTTATTAACTCTTATCCCCATCATGATGACTCATTCATCCTGTCTGATGGAAAACGCCAATATTATTATAATAACAAATAATGTGTGAACAGTTTCTATAGCGACACAAAGTTACGTCTTAATTTAATATTGGATTTCAATATATCATTATATAATGATAATTATATATGAACTCTAAAAGACGTTATTTAACCTTTAAACTTAAAATTTACTTTCGGTAGAGCAATGACCTGTTGGAGAAACCGGTCAACCGCGAGTCACAATAACGTTATAGGGGTTTGGTATAATCGTAACCAATAATGACATTTGATAACATGAAGATAGATAGAACAAAATATAGAAGTCGATTGGAAGTATTAATTAGTGATTTTATTTTAATTCGTTCGTTTATTTACTTATACCTACTACTTATATATTTGTTTTATGTATGATAATGGAATGGTGCACCCGCCTGCGCTAACGGTTTACGCTGGCGGGACACAAGTGGAGGATAATAAGATGAGCATGAGGTCTGTTCAGCTAGCCCATCATGACAAATTCACTAAGAATTTATTATGATGGTTTCCAGGGGGAACCGCGTGGAGGTCAACCTGACGTGGTACATTGCTAGCAATGAGATCAGTCCACATTACTGACAATTACCTTCCCCCCTATACTTATATACATTGTACATGCATATCACATAAATGTACGGGATATGGGAGTTTGTATTTACTGTGTCGATAAATTTTTTTCTAGTCGAAAAATTTGATCATATTTAAGATATTTAATGGAACAGACGGATAAATAATACTGATAATAATCCAGGACAATTCTCACAGCGCATCAAATCCCAGCAGATATAGTGTTATAGGTACTAGACACCAGTTATAAACACACAATATACATAGACGACTCCCAGACCGACACAAACAATAATGTTAATGTATACAAATGTTTGCATCCTGCGAAGAATCGAACTCGCCACCATCGGATGTAAAGCGGTGTACAAAACCGCTAGATCAGCAAGGCCGTCTATATCAAATATATCAATAATGAAACATGCTTCATAAAATGGCGAAATCTTTGATGACCTGGACCTGTCACGACTTAAGAACATCAACAACATTGGCATATTAATTTTATCGTCACCCGTATGATAACATCGTGCGTTGCTACACCTAAAGATTATGGTAAACAGAGACGTATTAGTTTTAATACCTTTACGCATCCAGTAATATATTAAATTTTACAGAATACACAGTTTACATAACATTCTCGGTGGTGTAGCTGATTAAAACACCGCCAGTCTCGTCTGATGTTGCGAAGTTTCCTCGCAAGATACAAATATTTGTATTTTCTATGTACATTACACATGCAAAAAAAATCATGCAAGTATATTTATCAGTTGTTTAGTATCCATAACACAAGCTGTGCTTAGCTTGATACTAGACGGCATTGTGTGAATTCCAATTGTCCATGTTTATTATTATTGTTATATTTTGCTTATTTTATGTTTTTTTATAAAAAATATAGATATATAGCTAACTTGTATGAAATTAAAAATAATCATCATTTTTAATCTAGCACCTTCTGCTTTCTTACCTCTATCCAAATATACAATGTACTTTAAAGTGAGTATTAACTTGTTATAACTAACAAAAATACAAGTATTATTTTAAATAAGAATTTTATCCTTATTTCCAGAGAAAACATTGTGTAAATATTTAAAAATAAAATATTCAGACACGTCAGTTGTAACGGGAGAACACAATGCTTAGAGGATGTACAAGATTTTTAAAATAACCCCGTACACTGAGATATCTCACCTGTTTTATGGCTGGCATTACTGTGGGTATGTCCTCTGAATGCCTGGGTGTAAGTCAATGCACCCAGAGCAAGTTCAGTGATCCTCTAAAGATATTCTGTACACGTGCTTGTGAGCACTTATATCGGATAAACGTTTGTGACAATTGATGTTTTGCGACATCTCTAAGACGAATACTAGGGACAGAATATTGGAAAAGTTATCGTATATTACTCGTCTATAAGTATTCACCCTTTATATACTAATACATATCGGTAACAATAAACAACAAAACCGAATAAATGAATGTGTAGCATCTGTTTGAAATATTTGAGTAATCATTATGTTTGGATACTGTGGTTGAAGTTTGTCGTGCTCATTGCGGTTTTTGTATTTAATGAATTTGGTTTAATATAATAGCGGCCATATATAATCAGAACTAAATATCAATACTAATTAATATCGCGCTTACATAAGGGTAAAAAATAAGGTATACTAAACAAAAGAATCATTTTCTCATATTTTTTAATACATTATGTACACTGATTTGTCTTAATCTATAATAATAATGTTATACAATATTTGCACAATACATTTTGATATAACTAAACCTGAATCAAATTCAAATTATATTATAACATTTGGAAGATCATTTTTTCTATGTATGGCCATTTCTAAATTTTATTTCACCAATATATATTTTTAATTTTCTATTGTTTTGTTGCCAGGATTATAAAATCATACAGTAGAACAATTGAAATATCTATTATTATTCTATCCTTTAAAATATTTACATCTTCTGTAAATAATAATGACTTAGTATGTTTATGTGATTACTTTCGGTGTTTATTCTATGCTACATAGCAAAAATACACACATTTTCGCTAATTGTCCACTTACACTAAACAATAGACAACATAGCAATGTAATGAATGGAAATACTAATAAAACATTACGTGGCCTACGTAAAACCATATATGTACAATCATTTTCAATAACGCGTCCTTTCTTACTAGATATTATTGTTACAAAACACATCGTGATACATAAAGTACTTCGTGTGACAAAGGTGACAAGTTTTGTAGCTGTCACGGTCAGATTATGCTAGTTACTACTGACATGTGTCACTTCAACACTTGAAGTGTGGGTTGATCGATAATCCTGGATGTCAATCTGTAATACTATTATATCTTATTCTATTAATAAACTCAATAGCCATGCATTTATGTATTACTGGCTCCTTACTGGAGTGATTATCTCGCCAGTGGTTATCCATGTCCTATTACAATGAAATTTCTAATTTATTGTTGAAACTTCATGTCTTACATATTATACAAAGAATATAAAATCAAATTTTCAGACTCTAACGTTAAAGTAACAAACTATTAAGCTGAGTATAAATAATATTTGCATGCCAGCTGTAAAATATATATTGCCACTCAAGATAACAAATATAGTAATACTTTACTGTACGACTAACTATAAAATTTTAATAAATAATCAATCATTCAAGTTTAACGCACACAAAATAATTTAATTGAATGGACAATCTTCTAAGACATGAAATAAGTTAGAAAAATAAGATTTTATGTTAAAAAACAAATCAAATTACACTTACCATAAAATAGTATGTAAATACCATAACGTCAAGGCTTTACACAATCATAAAATTGATTCACCTGCAAAATAGCCTAGAAATCGTGGAGAATAATTAATTAATTGATCATGTACGTTTAATCCATTTACTTCGATAGCATCTATGAACTTAATTAAGCCTACTACTTGTCTATATGTAGCAAGGCTGAAGAATATAAGTATAGAAGAAACTAGATCCAATCTCGGTCAAGTGGACGGATGCATCTATTTACTTGCTATTGACATTCCTAACTTCATGTCCAGTGAATAAGTTACGAAGCATGCAATTATGGTAGGTAATTGTCATCACTTTATGGAAGGTAAAGTTTTTTACTGCTAAATTGGCATATATGAGCAAACAACTTATATTGTTAACTACTAGTTATATTCCGCAGTTATGCATTGTATAGCTGTAAAAACTAATATATACATATATATTAGTTTTTACAGCTATACTCATATAACAATTGTTTGTTTATATTTGTATGTACTTTGTAATAACTGAGGGGTCAATTCCCTTAACGTAATATCATTGCCCTCACAAAACTGCTGAGTAACAAAAATATTGGGCATGGAGCCCAGGAATTTATTATGACCTCATCGCCACAGACCTTTGCGTTCAGGTATCGAAAACTTGATTTAGGTTTCTTAGTATTTTTTATATCGTTACATCATTTTTGGTTTGGATAGACATTTTTTTGTGTAAGTGGTATAGCATTCAACCTACCTGACTGCCCACCTCACTGGAAGTACCTACCATTGCTTATATACATGAACAGCACAATGGACATGATCTTATCATGTGACATCCGACTAAGAGATGTTATCTATGTTATGTCTTATCCTGTAATTTCACTGCCAAATCTCACCATAAACCTGAGGTCCACCTAGACGACTTCCTCAAATAAATAAATTCTACCTCGGTAATTTTGTAACTGTCTTACTTAGTCTACAGGATTTTTTATTTATATACTACCGTATATACAATTAATCTTCTTAGAAATTATACAAACTCTAAGTACAGTGTGATGAGAAACCTATATATAAATATACAAAATAATACAAATGATCCCTTCTCGATATCCGTATAACAAACTTATAAGAATCCCGTGTACTCACCATACACATGCAATTTATATGTCTCATATTTACATAAAATACACGTTTACGCGATCTTGCGTAGCGTCTACAAGTAAAGTTTCCGGCGACATGCATGCTCATTCAGATTTGCATGAATTTCTCATGCACTTGTAATAAAATTGAGCTATTTCTCTCACTTATCTATTTCCGGGAACTGCATTCCATCGTATCACTACAATTTAAACATCATACTCCTCTGAGTGTGTGAGTTCACATCACCGTCATAAAATTTTGTTGGCAAACTTGTTGTTCTTACTAGTGGTTGAGTTTGTATTACTTAGTCCAATATCAATCTCATAAAAATAATATATCGATAACTGAAAATAAATCCCTATGTATATGTATTTACATATGTGTAGGCACGCAGTCACCAGTCCAGGGACTGGACAGGACTTTGAATAAAGTCGTCTGCATAGTCTTTTCTTTCTCACATCATTCTGCTCCTCAGTAACTTGTAATCTGTATTCCAATCTGAAGATACGGCAATAAAAAGTATGGAGGCATAACAACTTAGACATAGCATGTAAGGTACTACGGCCGTCTCTATGTATTCTGTGAAATCCGTGATTCTGGTCATTTATATATTGCGACCATTACCATTTACAATTATGTACGTAATTTGTGTACCATTCCAGTTTCATAAAAACCTATTTCATTCGATTGCTGTCTAGGTACTTGCTGGAGTATAGTATCAAGCGTTCCTACAAATTATACGAGTATCATGGTTACTTCAATTCATGGACAATGTTCAGAAATAGAATTAGACTAGTATTCGGAAAGTGGAATTTGAATCTAGTTTACAACCTCTCATGCTAATAGAAGTACGGCAACTTTGGAACGCTAATTTAAACTATTTACTAATTAATACACCACAGTATAACATATTGGAGTGGGTAGATAAAATATTAAACATATAAAAGTTATGTAATATCAACATAAATTTCCGAAAACAAGCACAATATATGTACATTTTCAGTAGTGATATCACAAGATAATCATATCATGCTAACATGCTTGATTTTCACTACAATTTAAAATACTACAACATTAGCATAACAATAGTAATAATTAATAGCAACAAAAAATATCTTCCTGATTTTTTAAGGCTATTTTTATAACAGACCGTTTCCGTAACTTTAGTTAAGAACAAAGTCTACATTTTTTGTTTTGTAATAAAATATAATTATCATTTAATTATTAAATTTTATATATATGTGGTAACCTAAAACATTCTGCATATATGTACTCATGTTTCATTTATATTATTATACTAGCTTTTGCCCGCGGCTTCGCTCGCGTTAATTTATCCCCTTAGGGGTGTAATTTATCAAAGTAATTTCTTAGGGGATGCCTACGTCATAGTAGCTTTATGCATGCAAAGTCTCAGCCCGATCAGTTTAAAATTGACAAAGTTTCATACAAACATTCATCCCCTATTTTATCCCTTTGGGGGTAGAATTAATCAAAATCCTTTCTTAGCGGATGCCTACGTCATAACATCAACCTGCATGCCAAATTTCAGCCCGATCCGTCCAGTGGTTTGGACTGTGCGTTGATAGAGCACTACGTCAGTCACCTTTGAGATATATATATTTAGATATACATTTTTGCTATTATTGCTTATTATTATTTTTCCTGCATTCTAACTTCAATCAAGTATATAATATGAAAATTATTTTTACTAACTAGTTCATATACAATTACATATACGGTAAATACACTAGGCATACACAAACTATAATATTGTAGTAAAGTGCAATCATAATATTTAAAACCTGTAATGAAAATATTTTTTTGTTACATGGTAGAACAGTGTTTACATATAAATCTAGGCGAATCTACCGCCATCTTTCTGACTTATGCTGTGAAGCACCAATACCAGAATTGTCATTTTAATCAGTTATAGATAATCCTATAAATATATTTTAAATAGTTGCAACCACATAGACATACGGGTAAGCCATTCGCAGTACTGAAACAGCAGAAATAAAATGTCTGTAAACCTATTGAACTAACTTTTTAAACGCATATATTAATAACAAATAAACATATTAAGTGTATCAAAACTATAACCTAGTAATCTCTTTTACAATTTAATTATAAAATTATACTAGAGCACTGAATATATAAAGATATCTACTTCATGTATAATTCATGACTATTATGAATATGATGTTCTACTTTAAAATTGATACTTAAAATAGTAAAATAAATATAACATTAATTGTATAACTAGAATTTTGCAAACAAAGTGGTCCAGTGATGAGTACATAACGCCTCTAGATAGTTGTAGTTCTGTTCCCGAATAATACAAGCATTTGTGTTCTTGAGTATTATTACTTCTTGTGTTGTTTACGTTGTATTTCATGTATAATTTAGATATAATTAAATCTATATTTCAGCTTCTTGTATCTCATATAAGCTCTGCTTTATTATAGTACTTGACTCAGTGAGACAATGATATGTGATACATACACAATATATATGTTAATTATTAATATTATATTCATTAATATTTACGTAATTATTACTAATTTAACGAAATAGCAAAGTCTAAAGGGTTTGTTAATCTTAATATACGTATAGATAATCAATTCTAATCATATGAGTATACCTTCACCTAAAGAAATGTAAGCATAATACCGGAAGTTATTTTTTGATTAAACAAACAAAACTTTCATTCCATTACCAAAAAAATCCAATAAAGCTACGGTCACTATATTTTGCATCTTCATTATAATAATTGAATTAGCATCAAGGTATATAAACGATTGCAAATAACGAGCTCGTTGCGAACTGGTTTGCTAGAGAAGGATTATTTTACAATATCTATGTCAAGATCAAGGAACGAATAAACAAGTTTCTAGACACCGCTGTATTTACTTATGAGACGTCAGTGACCCTTAATATTAAAAAATATATAGAATCTATAAAAAACCAATAAGGAAGTAAACATACTTTCTTTTAAAAAGATACAATCAGAATTTATAACAATAAATTTGAAAAACTATCGCGAGACGGTATTTTACTTTTTACTGTATTAACTCGATAGAGAATCTTCATTTTTTAAAGTTGGTTAAATATGAATTAACATATAATAAAGACGAACCAGGTCGTATTCTAGTCACTGATGAAACTGTGGAAGTGACCTCAAGCACGAAAAAACAGATAGCATCATCTCGTATGAAGTAAAAACAGTTTTTTGTTAGAACAGCACTACATTTTTTATATCACTATGTGTTACTTCACAGACAGAACAGGTTAGGCTATTACGAAATTTGTTACAAATACATCTGCTTTAATATTATAAATACTATGTATAATTAAACTAATACAGTGATAATCCTATTCATTCATTGAGAAATAACGAAATCTTGTAAATTATGTACATATACTTGACATACGAATTAAACCAAAATCCCAAAGATAAAGAGAAATAAAATAAAATTTGAACCCACTGAATAACAGGAATAATAAATTTCTGCTACATGAAAACATATCAGATGAAAACATTTTCAAAATTGTCAATATAAAATTATAAATAAATGGATTATACATTCATTGAAATATACAAAAATATTATTAGTAAAAAATATATTTATAATCGAAATTAGAAACAAAACAAAGTAGAATATTATTCAAAATGTGTTGTTATTTATAAAAATACCATTACTATTATTAATACCCCATTGAACATTTGTACTTTTCTCCATCTAAAAAATATTATTTGAAAGCGATCACTTTTAACGATAAGAGCACCTATTGTTTTCGTTATATTTTGTCATTTTTATTAGAATAATAATATTATTATTCTATATTATGACTATATAGTCATTAAAAAAACATTACAGCACATAATGCAACCGCAAGAAAATCTCTAGATGTCTAGGAAATGGTAAATAACAGACATAAATAATTGACGACTGTGAAGGCTCTAATATGGCAAAGGTGTAGGTGCAGGTTTGATTGCATTGCGCATCTATGACAGGGAGATAAAATAGAAATAATTTCTCTTTCACAATTTCTGTGTTCATTTATTATGTGACAACATTGAAACGCCACAATAGAATTTTGCGATTATCATAAAATCTTACTTGAAATCATACTAAGCTTGACGATGCTTACTTATATTTTGGTTTTAGTAAATGATAATAATTTTAGCGGATTTAATGTGCATGTCGTTTAGTCAAACTTTACAGACTTAATATTAGAATACAATCTATTACACAATAAATTATTACCACTTATTACCTTTATACATATATATATATTCTTTCTACCTTCTACTCTCTACTCTCTCTAGAGTATTTTATGGAAGAGATTGCTTCTTATGATAAGACCGCCTTTTGATGTATAAAAGGCGGTCTCCATATATCTTTTCTATATAAATCTTATGTAAAATGATCGGTGTAATAAAGAGTTTAGAAATAAATAAATATTCATCCATATGAGAGAATAATTACTATACAGTTTCAAATATAACATCATAACGGCACGTATGATTTATGAGCTCTAGATATTTCGAAGTATACGGTAATTCTATCGACTAAGGGCTGTAACAGCATCGAAATATCAGGTACTAATAAATAATATTACCATGGTAAACATTGTATTTACTTAATATGTGCAATTGTAAACAACCGTAGAAAAGGTCATAATAGCATAATAATATAATATCACATGTATATAATATTGTAAAGTTATACAAAAAATAACCGTTTAGCATATTGTTTCTCGATTTGTAAATATAATTTTTGTGTAAATTTCCATTGAATGTTTTTTTAATCATTATATAATTGTCGTATTATATTTGTTTGTGAAATGTTATGTACTCTTAGCTACTGTTAAAAGGTAGCTGACAGAAAAAAAAACAAAAGTTGGCCTTACGGGTTGATTAATTGATAGGTTACAAAGTGAAGAATAATGTATAAGTTAGCTGCCAGTCAAGTGTAGCCAATATTAATTACACTGCGAATGTTCATTATTAATTTATAAATAAAGTATTAATTTATTCCGCCGTGCTTTAGCTACTTAAGTTTAAGTGAAGTGGAAAGATTTCACCTATCTGTTACATGTATTATAGATATATACTTACAAATATACGAGATACTTCTTCGTAAATAATCTTTTTTGTATATAAATTGCTTAAAATATCTATTACAATATATATCACAGCGTTGCTTAAAATAATGATATTCAAAGTGATCATATTATTAATATTACATAATGTTTATAAGTGGTCCATGATCCTTAACATTTAGCAAATACTTAAAATATTATCAGTTTCCTAAAAGTAGTAAATAAGTCCACCCAAAACCTACAAACTAAGTAAATGGGTAAAAAAATAAAAAAAAATGCCAAAGGCCAACAAGATAGTCACTTCGAGATATCTATAGTATAAAGCTATATAGATCTATAACTGCGCCCAATCGGTCGAGCCGATCTATGAAATCCAAACAAATTCAGCTGTGGTGATGCTAATTGTGTAGAGCCTAGTTATTTATGTGTTTACAGAGAACATAACAATATAGTTTTGACCGGACGTACCAACCCGACCCAGGTGACAAGAAGTGACGCACGTAGTCATTTCATGACACTTTTGTGAACAAAAGAAAATGAAACTTGTTTTCTAGCCATTTAAACTTAACGAGGTTTGTTTTTATTATAATTTCAAATCTTCTTCTATAACCATAAGTTTCTTAATTCAACGTTTTGTGTTTCTATATTCGCCAAATCAAAACATAGTTATTATTTTTTTATAAAAAGTTTTTACTACCATATTGATTTCGTAGTAATTATTTTTAGTACTGTCAGTTATTTTTTCTAAAAATATATCTTAGACTAATTATTTTGTATTTTACTATCTTATCATTAAATACTACTATTTATTTTTAATATAAAAGTCTCTCAATGCTTATATTAATTTTTTATCTCCATTTTAATTATATAAGAACACAACGTTAAAAATAGAATACTAACTTACAGCGTATTTAATTTAAACTCCGTCCATCCATCTGTATCCACAAGTAATTAAAAGGAAAAAGAGAAAATTTAGTTTTTTTTTAAAACAAATACATTTTGTATAACTCGGCTACACCAAACAAGTTTGGTTTTAAAGTTAGTCTGTTCGTAGTAGGAAATACAAAATAATGTTTGGCGTCCTGTCGATACCAAGTTTGAGAGTTAATCTTAGTTGAGATTACTCCGAGCTACGTATTCTGTCCGTTCCATTAGTTGTTGACACTGAGATTGATAGATAGAGCTAGTATTCTCTTGTTAGTCCATTTAAGAACGTGGTATTTTATTTTTAAGTTTAAGGTCACCCCGGTCACTAGAAATTATTGCTTTTCGTTTGAAAGAGATTAAAATAGGCAGTTATAGATTATCTATAGCTATTGTTATATTCGATAGTTGCGGTTATAAATTCACCTGTACATTATATATTTTGGACTATGTAAGTAGATTATATAATCAAGCCTCTGGTATTTACTAACCTAAATGGTCAGTTATTTGAATATGTATGTTAACTATTTCTAAATGTTTACAAATTAGAAAATTAGGAAGATATAAAATTTATTCTAGATTATAATCTATAATATACTTTATCCGTGTAAACAAATTTATTCAAATCCATCCAGCCATTGTGACGTAATGTGGTTGAAAAATAAATAATTAAATCAATAACTTTTAAAACACCTATATCATGCCCGATATTATAATATTAAAAATAGTTTTTTTTTATTGGAATGGTAAAATCCCTGATGGGTTATCTGATGTTAAGTGTTAAAGGTTGCACATATCATAAGTTGCCATTCCGGAGTAGATGGTATGCCTTTTATCTTGTAATTTTACTTATTTATTTCATCCTCCAAACTTCGTATAGTAGCTATTTCAGCTACTATACGAAATAAATACAATGGTCTACCTTGGTGATAATTATATTAGAAAGTTATATATTATAGTTAAAAAGGACTACATATATCTCCTCCATTTTTTATGACACGGTAATTGAAGTTTAGCTCTGCTTGACGTTTCGTATACCTAAATATCACAGTGCGATGGCCCTGCTAGCTTCTGAAGGTATTCGTAAGTACTGACTTAATCATCGAATTAACTGTATAGTTTATATCTCACCTACATATAGCAAACGTTATTAGTGGTATGAAATTATATTGTATATTGTTTATATATAGTTATATTTCTTTAATACGCATGTAGTTGAATTTCACCTGACATATTCATGGCTTTACATTGTTTTGAATATATTATCAATATATAATACATTAAGATTATATCTATATGACGCCAGATGAGAAAATGAAAATGATGAAAAATAATCTCAATTTGGTGTAGTTTTCAGTTTTTAATTTCCTTATAATTCGGTCTCTACGTCTTTATCTTTATAATATTAAATACAGATTATTATTAACAGCCCACTGTAAATTAAAAAAATATATGACTATATTTCTTTAATAAGAGAGATATTTCCTCAAAAGAGAAATATACCTCCTCTCATTACCACTTGTAACATGATGTCTTTAATGGTAATATTAGGGTTCATTATATTTCGAATAGGGGTTCATTATTAATTTGCCTTATTGAATTATAAATCTTCCTCAGAAATTACTTTGTCCGTACATAAAAACCGCATGGCAATCCATTCAGTAGTTTTTAAAATTATCGGTAACATACGGACAGACACAGCGGGAACTTGGTTTTATAATATATACAAATATATATGTAATATACGTATCTAGCAACGTGCTGGAGATAAGACTTGAGACATACAAACATATTCACCACAAGTAGAAAAAATCACAGCAATCAGTATATTTCTTCATACCATGCACATTGAATTATACCAATAGATTTCAGTTGCATGCAATCTACATAAAATCCTAGGAAACCATACCGTAATAAGGAAGCAAACACCTAAGATGCACTATTACCAACAATTTCTCGAGCGATGCAGCATTCATGTTTTATGAGGCAAGCACGAGACGCGACCAGTTCCGGCCACTTTCCCAATGAAAGCGACGGCTCTGCGGCGGCCTTGCTTCACGGACGGTAGACTTAAGGGAATTTCGTTAACCTACTTGACTATTACATTAACACTAATAATATCATACTAAATCGCAATGTGGATCGATTATATGTTTATCATCCAAAAATCAAGGACTGTATATTTTTTTTGTGATATCATTCTTTTCATAAAACTGAATGTTGCACGTTATTTTTTACGGAATAAAAATCCTGGCGCGTTTTGTTATGAAAAATCAGTTAAATAAATAATTTATCACTATACATCAGAAAGGGGTATATACTATTTATGTATTCAAGTGCACACTGGTACAATATCATAAATTAAACATTTACAATTAAACCTTTACATAGACTTGCTGCCTATTAACGCTATGTAAATTAAAAAGTATGTTATAATTTTATAATTTCGAACATTTTAATTCAATTAAAGATTTCTATTTGTGTTATTGACTGTAACAAAAATTGTATATTTTATTATGAAAATAATTCACAAATATTAATTCCATTATGATCGTAAGTATTATTACTCTGTCAATGATTAATATATAATATAATCAGACAATAGTATCTTAAAATAGACGTCTTCTCGTGTATGTTTCCCCTGAGGCGACAATGAGTAGTCAAATCACATTTAATAAGATACAATCTTATGTTGTACTATAGTTAGTATAATATTATGTATGCATGTATGGCATTTTTAATTCTAAATTTAAAATAGCATACAGCTTATTAAAAAGCCTGATTAAAATTATTATCGATTATTATATTAAAGGTAAGGATCTTTAATATATGTTTAAAGAAAAGACGTTTACATTTCAATGTTCATAATGACATTTCTTTTAAAACGTTCACTAAATCCATGCATATATTATGTTGTTTGTAAAACTGGTATAGAGTGAAAGTTGGCCAAAGTCAGAGGTTAAAAGGTAAGTTATGGGTAACATGTAATTAGGAAATCATTCATAATATGTATGCAATACGCAACATATACGCTAAAATAATCATAGACTATATAATGGGGCTTCCTGTTGGAAATAAAACCACCTCTCAATTCTATTACCTATATTATTTATGTAACCGGGATAGCAGACATGCCAACGGCCATTTTGATGGTAAGTGGTAACCGTAACTCATATACATACATATATGAATATGAATGTCATACCTCTATCTCTGTAATTTCACTGCCTTATCTTTCTTGACCAGATCTTACAATGCAAGTTGTTTGGCGGCTGAATACCAGTAGAACAGAAGTACTCCCGTAGACGACTTTGGACAAAGACCTCAATAAAATAATGTAATGGTGTACCTATATAAAACAAAAAAATATATAAAAACGATACAAAATTAATCAAGAGTCTTATGTAAATATTTCATTTCATATTACAATATAATATCGTATTCAGAATAAATGATGCAGAAATATTAGTAAAATTTATTCATTAAAAAGATAAAATTTCATCGAAATAACATTTGCAAGAACAATGATCGGACAATTAACGCTTATTTCATTACCCACAAAATTAAACATTATTGCATTGCCACAAGTTTATTCAATTTAAATGATAATGCCATGCCATATTGCCACTTTTACATACAATTATTGATATAATATTTACAAACTATTTTATATGCGAATTATTTACACGGATTGTTATATTCGTAATACTTACATAATAGTAACCCTTAGCAATCAGTAATATTATTATTGTATATTGATTTAGATGTTAACCTCTCACCGATATACATATGTTAATACAATTAATGTTATTCGCTTATTAGTCTAGCTGAACTGAAAAATTACTTAACCAATGTATTCAGCATCATTTTTTGTTTTGTTCTTTATCAGTCAGTGATAGTTTAATTGATAATATTATATGGGAAATGCTACATTTAACTAATTTTAAACTTTCGTGTTTAATATACATTATTTAAATTATTAACCGGGTCTTAACACGAATAATTTTATGGCAAATAAAGGTATTTACCTCTCTCGACGTTTCGACTAGGTTGCACTAGCCGTGGTCACGAGCTGACTGGAGTAACAGCGATGTCAATGTAGATAGGTGACAGCAGTTTTTTCTTCATCTACCGTCACTAGATTGTTTAACGAAAGTTCGCGACACACAGCACTCACGGTATCCGTACACTTATTGACTATTGATGCTACTGAACTTTGCTTGAATTTATTTATGACTGGATTCCACGCAGATGATAATTTTAAGCCATTCTCTCTGTTGAAATTGGGATGTTTTTTAATTTCAACCGCCTCCCGGACCATTCGTGGGTAATAGTGGCGATCAGTAGAGAGGACCTTAGGCGCATGTAGTTCAATCCAGTGATTTGTTCCTGCGTTCAGTAGATGATCGGCAATCGCTGATTTGTGTGGTTGTCGATTTTTAACCGCTGCGATGTGCTCTTTGACTCTCTCGGCTATTGATCGCTTTGTTTGGCCAATATAAGAGCTACCACAACTACAGTCAATTTTGTAGACACCTGGAGCTTCATAAGGTAGCTTATCCTTTGGTGAACGTAAATTGTTCGTTACTTTTGAGGGCGGATAATATACAGTCTTAATGGAGTATTTATTTAGTGCTGTTCCAATTTTGTCCGTTATTCCTCTTAAGTAAGTCATGTACGCTGGCTGTCTGTTCACTTCCGGTTTTTTAGCTTTTGTTACGCGCTTATTTTGCCTTCTACTCTTTATGTAACCATTTTTCTTGAGTACTTCTTGAACGTGGGATAGTTCTTGTTCCACAAATTCAGGGGCACAGAGATCTTGCGCTCTGTTTGTGAGAGTGGTGACGACTGATTGTAAATGGCGTGGGTGATGATGTGAGGAGGCATGTAGGTATCTATCTGTGTGTGTTGGTTTCCGGTATACTGTGTGTGTAACCGAGCCATCGGATCTCACCATAACTAGGATGTCCAGGAAGGCTAAGGACCTATCTTTCTCCAATTCCATTGTAAATTTGGTTTTAGAATGTACGGAATTTAGGTATTTTAGGTATTCGTCTACTTGTTGTTGTGTACCATTAAATATGCAAAAAACATCATCTACATATCTTTTCTTAAACGAACTTTCGTTAAACAATCTAGTGACGGTAGATGAAGAAAAAACTGCTGTCACCTATCTACATTGACATCGCTGTTACTCCAGTCAGCTCGTGACCACGGCTAGTGCAACCTAGTCGAAACGTCGAGAGAGGTAAATACCTTTATTTGCCATAAAATTATTCGTGTTAAGACCCGGTTAATAATTTAAATAATGCTACATTTAACTAATTAAACATTAATATGTAACTGTTCGCGGTTTGTGTATGAGAAAAATAATAAAAAAAATATAATAAAAGAAATATAATTGTGGGACTTTAGCATTGTAAATCAATTTTTTGAATTCTGTTTACCTGTGCTTTTGTGCGCAATTACGAGTATCTCAGAAACTGTTTAACCTATTTCCAACAATGTATTGTTGTAAGTTCACATATATTTTCCTATTTCCAAAAGTTATAATTCAAATATAAAAGTTACAACTATAACTCGGGCTCAATTGATACCGTAATATGTACAATTAGGACACTTCATCGAGAATACATCAGATGATATAACCTGGCCGCTTAAACACATTATTTAACATTAGCTAGATGCAACTAACAGGTATTAATTAAAACACTTGTGCAATAAACTTATCATATTATTTTATTAAATATACGTAAAGGAAGTAAAACACGCACATTTCTTGAGTAAATAAGGCTGTTAGAGGTTATATTTGATAGTAAACAAAAGGTGACCCAATTACGTACCAACGTAATGGTGACCCAAATAGCAAAACAAACATGTTGTAAAATAATTGTTATATTTATTTTCTACAAATATTTTTAAACTTGTATTCAGTTAATACACAGGAAGCTGATTAGATCTTCTTTAATAAAAGACCCTGAGTACTAGCTATTTTAAGAGCCAAAGTCAAAATTATTTATTCACATGGAACCTTTCGGCCTATTGTGCATGTTTGTTATCAATATCTCCAGCATCCAGTTCTGCTACTAATGACAGTTCGGAGACCAATGTTATAATAATACAGACAATAAAAATATTGATTACGATAACATCGTCTTATGTAACCCAAATACATATATATTATACAAATACATATTTATTATACTTTAGACTTATTTATATTTATACTTATTCTGTAGTTACGGCATTAACATTGGCAGTCTAAAACGATATAGTCAGCAGACTATACAATTTACATAATTCTATTCCCTCGTGAGGTTGTTAAGCATTCGAGGACACAAAGTACAAATGTCTAAAGTAATTAGTGTACTATATGTATATTCAATAACTTCACAGCCATATCTATATTACCCTTTAATTCGCTAGAACAGTAACTGGCAGAAGAAATAGGTGAAACAAAAGTAACAATACACAACTTTGTATAAGGCCTCATTTTGGTTTTGATGGTTCATCTACCTAGTCCTTTATGGAAATAAGGCCGTAAGACATTGTGTGGATGTTGAAGATGACAGGCAAAATGAAACGGAACGTACAATCTTGATAATAGTTAACATTAAAAATACTTAGTTGCACTCATAAATGTTAATAGAACTAAAAATTTTGAACATTGCTTTTACCCCAGTATTCCGGACTTAATCAGCCAGCTCTAAGTGCATTCGCCGTCCATACGAGCTCTTAGCGAGACATTTCGCTTCACAAGCGAGTTGATTAAAACTCTAGACGAAAAGGAACAAAACTGGCACATTATCTGAACACGCCACTTAGTAGCAGGACGAGTGTTATGAGCTCTGTTACTTGCTGTTACATTTAGGAATATTGGACACAGTTTTCTGTAATTAGTTTTAATGTTGACGGTCTCGGTAGTCTAGCGATTTACATACCGCCTTATTTCCGATGATCGCGGGTTCGCTTCATCGGACATTGTATTCAAGAGTATGATTGTTTGTATCGGGATGAGTGATTTATAATATGTATATATATACTATAAAAATACATACATATATAATATGTATGTATTTACAAAACAAAAAAAAATATTTGTATCAGTTGTCTAGTACCCACTGTGTGACGATGTGTGCATTGTCCTGCAACAAACAAATATCTCTTTTTAATTACGCCTTTAACAGAACTCTTTTGCTTAGTTAATTGGTTTGATTTTCTAAGTAGACAGACTAGCCAACTAGCAAGCAAGAAGCTAACAAAGATTCCATGTTATTCATTAGAATAACTTAGCACGTAAACTATATACTATAATCACCTGAATGATAATTCAGTATAATCCCTGTTCACGTTAAGTTATATGAGAACGGGAAAAAAATCTAAACTTTCGTATGTTTATATGAAAATACATTTATTGTATATTCAATTTATTTACAGTTGCATTTTACGACATCATGCCATACCTTGAACTAAAATAAGTTTAATGTAACCATTTAAACATAACAGTAAACGACAAAGGTGTATGATTTTTAATGATGATTAGACTCATTCTTAGCTATTCATGTTAAGTAGCTACCTTTGTATTTGTAAATGGTATGTTATTAAATCCAAAATTTAAAAGGGCAAAATTTCCAAGGTTGTATCAAACTGTAAGCGACTTCATAAATATACTTAAAAGACAAGACAAAAATCACGATTATCTTAACAGAATTTAAATTTAATCTGCTATGGCGTTAACAGCGGATGTTATTTTATTGTACAGTATAGAGGCTTGATAGTTACTTTAATTTGCATTCGGAAATAATAATTGTTAATCTTAATATATGCATATTTTTAATTAGGTCTATAATGGCCTACTCTCTTTAAACATGCTTACAATATTTATTTTGTAAAGATTTTACATTTCGTTAAATATACGAGTCTATTTTATTATTTACAGATTCTTTTATAAGATGTATTCTTAATTATTTATTTATTATTATATTTTTGCTTGGCATGTTTGATGAAGAAAGATATTCTGTTTTTTTATCAAGCAGAAATTGCTGACTTCCATCACATTGGCTATAAGATAATAACTGTGCTTGTGTCTGAATTAACCTAATAACAATAAATTAACGAAGATCTGGACAATACTACTGCGACATAATTTAAATAAGTAAATCTTATTACATAAACTGATTCATGAAAGTTTTTTTGTTATTTTAAAATGTATAGTACACTATAAAACAAACAATTTCACTTATGTTTGCAACTAATGAATTTTAATTCTATAGTTTCTTTTAGTGTTCATAATGTATTTATGCATATGTATAAATACTTTGAATGCTTATTAAAACTTTGATATAGATCAAACACAATGTGAAATGGAATCAGTCTCCTAACAAACTCAAATTAAAAATCTTAATGAAAGTAATTGTTTTCCTCATTGTTTTCTGTTTGCTCATTTTTTTACAAACCATTAACATCTAACTGCAGGGTAAAGTTTTTCAAGTTTCTCGTAATAAAGATATTATTTGCTCTAATATTCTAGATTATTTAAATGTTACGAAAACTTATTTGGTCAACAGAAAAAAATAATGCAATGCACGAAATACGGTGCTCTCCTTTCTTGATCACAATTTATCTTTTATAAATATAAATAACTTTAGTTATGCAGATTTTCAGTTTCCCAGAATGTATTACTCAATATAAATATCTTTATCTACGTAAGTCTGGCTGTATACCTGTTTCACCTACAGCAGCTGCCAAGCTACTTGCTTTGTAGAACGTGTTTCTGTTAGAAGGTGAGATGAGGCAGTATTATATTTTCTGTCACTAAAATTAGTGAAGCTGTTTTCCAAGTTATTATACAATGATTATTACACAGTCAGTCATTAGTTAGTGATGCAAATCACAGCAATGACACTTGCATAACGAAAACGATCGAACTATTAAGTATAACCGCAGCTAGGGATGTGAAAAAAGAATCAATTATGGATAATCTCGCTTAATATTCAATAAAAAAATATTATATTTATTTAAATTCCAATAAATCGATTATATTAAGAATTTTGTTTTTTACAGTTGAATTTATATATCGACGATGGGCATAAAAAGACAAGATTGAAAAATTAAATAACTGGAACAAGTGTAGATCTATAGAACAAGACTTTAGTGGTCTACTTATAAATCAGTTATATAGTAAATTTTGATCATATAAAATATATATATATAAAATTTATATATGAAATATATATGTAAAATTTATTAGCTTTTCATATTTATAATGCGTTTAATGCTACTAAAAATAATCAATTAAGAATATATTTTTAGTTAGTATGCGATAATTGTGATAAAATTTTTGTCACAATTGTCAACAGTATTGCACACAATAATTTTGTTTGTATATGACATCCCTAACAGTTGCGCGTGCAACTAATCAATAGTGATCTCGCGCTCTACTGGTGCGCATACAACGTACGCAAGTACAGGTTCCTCTTTATTTTTTGCTAGTATTCAGTGCATTCTTTAATCTATTTCAGTATCGATCTAATCTATATAGACCATGGGATCTATTATACAATAAACAAATCTTAATTCGTGGAGTAGATCGTGTATACAAATCAATTTCATTAATAGGGATAAGGGAATCCTGTTCTATAGTCACTTTATGTACACTGTCGTGTACTATGTGTCATGTACTATTTTATTATCAGTAATATAAAAAATGGTTGATGTTTACTACACAATACTACACATTTTTTATAGATAGCTATTTGCAGCCATTTAGCAGGTAAAGTGAGGAAGCTTAAAACTGAAATGACATTTAAATATTATAGTAGTATAAGTACCTTTGAACAGTCATTTTCTTATTCTACTGCTACAAAGAGACCGCTAATTTAACAGAATTTTTAGTTTACCATCAGGTGGGCTAGCTTGTAGTATTGTATATACAACAAAAAGTTTTTCAGTCTCGTTACGTATATAAATAGACTTATTAAAATATCTATTCATACAACATTGCAACTAAAATACCACCCTAGTCATCTGGATTAATAGCGGTCCTCCACAGTGAAAAATAAAAAATAGAAACCACATTTTGGAATCACCATGCAATTCCCCTGGTGTTGAGGGTGGTCATAGGCGGCGGTAATCGCTTACCATCAAGTGAGGCGCAGGCTCGTTTGTCGTCTGTGCTATAAAAAAATCTATTCCTACACGACTTAAAAGTCAAGTTAGTGACTCGCGTAACATTTCACATCAAATAAACTATTCGAGTGTCATTACACATGGTTTAATGAACAATTACGTCATGACACTCGACTCTTGGGTTCATATGATCCAACTCTCACTAACCGGTCGAATCAAACCAAACAAGATACGAGTATGTGCACGCTTTCTTCCATGCATCAAAGCTACGTAAGTGTAGTGCTTATATTTCCTGTCCCAAGTATACTTAACAATGTCTTAAATAGAATTGCCAATATCGCAAACTTTTATTCTAAAGTATCACAAGATTCTAATCGTTTTAATTCTCCGTATATTAGTTTCTATTGTCATCATATACCCTAAGATTTTTGTTTTTCTAGAATAAAGATTGGGTTATGTTATGTTATCTTACAAAATATATAAAACAAAATAAAATGACATTACATTTTATTTTGTTAATAAACATATACCCCATACTAATTACTACTATAATAAGCAAAATAAAATGGAAAATATTTCAATATTTCAATATTTTGGTATAAAGTTAACAGCTACTGTTTTTTTTATATGAAAGTTAGCCAGCCAGAGTAACAAACGGACAAATTAATGTATTTTAGCATTTACAATATTAGTATGGATATAGAGAAAGAAACCAATTCCGATTTTTATTACTTTACTACTATTATAAAATTGTTTGGAAGTTTATATATTTTTACTCAATTGCAATTAAATGGCTTATTTGATTTCAATAGCCATGTTCTGTATTTATATATAGAATTATTTTATATTAATTTAAAAGTGTAAATTGGAGACGGCTAATTCTTAAAATGTATTTATTGTACACATATTTATTTTATTAAAAGTAATGAAAAGTCATAAAGTAAATGCTATAAAAGTTTATTTGTTTAGTACCTAACCAACTTTTATAGCATTTACTTATGTTATATATGATAATTGATATATGATAAATATGTTTTAATCGATGCTCAATTATTTTACAATAGGGTACAATATTAGAAAATACATTATATTTTTATTTTTTTTCATATATGCAACAGATGTTTTTGATACACTTGTCGCATTCGTATATTTTACGTAGGTAAATACCAAGATGATTAAAACGCAGATAAATGAACCGTTAAATTCAGTAACATATCACTGTCACGCAGTGTCCTTAAGGTAAAACGGAACAGGCATACGGAACAAACACATGACAAGGCATATATAAGAGAATAAAATCGTGCACACTTCAAGACTTTAAAGTTATGACAACAAAAAAAACGGAGTCCCGAAACGTGAGGTCACGTCACGCGGCGCACGCGCATTACCTAATGACTTTATTTTAGCTCACATGATAACATCCTTCCTCATAAACTAATCAATACTATGACTTCATATTGTTTTTTTTATAAATATTCGTATTTCCTAATCTGTAGGTACTATAAAATTATTTGTCCTAACTATTAATTGGTCAATACATACGTATATGTTAGTCAGGGCGAACACTGACGCCAAAACCCATGTTATTTATATAGTATATATTACAATTTTTCGGCATGACTGTTATAGGGCTGTCATGTCTATTTTTAACTAAATTATATAATATTATGTTATCTGTGCCTAAAGGTAGAGAATGTCATATGGCATTAAACTCGCCTTTTGTACACGTGATATTATACAATAAAAAAAAATACTCAACTTTTTCTATGTATTTGTGATGTATTATGTAAATGTGATAGTGATAACCGTCAACTATATACTTGAACAGCACTTTGGTAATCACATCATCATGTGACGCCTGTAATACCATACACAACTTCGCCATTCCGATGGTTAAAGATGTTATGTTTCTATTTCTTGCAATCTCACCCTGCAAACAACAACTAATCTTTAATAAAGGAAGGGGTCAAACTAATAGTAGGTTCATATTTTTATTATTTTTAGATGTATCTACAATCATTTTATTTATTTATTAGAAAACCAATAGCTTACAGTTCTGAACTGATTTTAGTGAATCTTATAATCGAAAATGCTATTTAATATGAAACGTTCCTATATTATTTAAGTAATTAATAACTATTTTGTAGTAACTGATTCGACCATAAATCTGTGTAGTGTGATCAAAAACACATTTATGTTTGTATTGATATTGATAATGTAACAACATTATGTCAATATCTCTCATTATATGGTCATTGCGCAATGTTTGGATCAAAGCGCTTTGCAACTTGTGTAACTTCTCAGAAAGTTCTGGGTTCGAATCTTGTTTGATTCTATTAACTATGCATCTAGTAGGATTCCAACAACTAAAGTAAATCCAGACTATCGTTCTAATTATCTGAAGTACTTTACTATTGTAAAAAAAATGTTCGACATTACGTACTACGATTAGCACATTTATAGATTGCGGGTGACAGATCACAAGTTATTTGCTTTATTTCTATTTTTTATTGGAAATCAGTATACTATCAGTAATATTACTGAAGATTCAATGTAATAGTCATTTTCTCGCATATTGAATCATTTTGAATATTGAAGATCTAAATTCATCACCATACCAAGTTTTAGTCATTTTCATATCTGCTACATGAAACATACTAACTCACAGAATATAGTAATAACCAAGTGAATAAAAATGGTTATCTCCCAAAATTAATAATCCCAAAAACCATAAATGTCTACATACGGCATAAAATATTGCACCATTTAGAACCGAGACAATGTATCTTCAGGTCCAAATGTAAGGAACGACTGTAAACTTATAAGAATTCAAGAGAACAGCTGTAAAAATTTATAGTCACGCACAAAAGTAATTTGTCATAGTGATTGTTGTCGGCATCTGGTCACAGATATAAATTGTCGAGTTTTAACATTAGAGAGGCAGCGGTGGCGCCAGGGCCGACGGTCCGGTCAGCCTAACGACCAGGTAATAACTCCAATCTGCACCCGCGCACGTCCAAACTTTACAATGGCCAAACTTGAACACATTATCTTTTAATTTGAACCCGACGCAGACAAATAAGATGTTACCCGAATTCCATTGAAACAGCTGAAAGTTTAGGTAAGATAGAATTGACGGAGGACATCTCTCGCGCCCCAGCCCGCTCTAAAGTAACGAATTTCTCATTAAAATTTCCAAGAGTGGAAGTCGGAATCCCGGTGCTCCATTCAATTCCGCCTTTTGAAACTAAATCACAAGTTTTAACGAATAACTTTGACAATAAGGTATTGAATATAAAAGTTGGCGAGCCAAATCTTCGTTATATAATATACACCTAATCAGATGATTTCTTGTTACATCAAATTCAACAAACATTTACACGTTCGCATGAAACATTTACACGTGTAATAAAGCAAACAATAAACACAAAAATCAAATTATTATTTTAATTTGTATTCCTTTCACTTAAAGTATATTGTGAGAGCAAATTAACGCAAATTAGATTGAAATGTAAATATTTATTTTCTAGGTTGATACCAATTGTTTCATATTTTCTACAATCTATTGTTGTAGTTGAATGACACTTCCAAATTGTATTTTTGTTAGTAGTAAATTTACTTTAATTAAGAAAATTTCAAATCAGAAAACTATTCGAATATTTTATGGATGAATTTCAGTTAGTTTGCTTAGTTATTGTTTATGAATTTCTATTGTATCTATAAACATAACTACTATATTATAATCACTAGAATCACTACAATCTAAGAAAACGATAGACAGGTTCGTCTGCTCATAATAATTATTTAAAACACCACATCATCTACCTTCATCTGTTTTCGACCCGATATGATAAGATGTAGCACATCAAAATGTCGGTATAGCTTATAAACAATATGATCACGATATATAAGTATCCTATGTGCAATGTATGTAACGTATTAAAATATATTATGCAAAGATATATTAGCAAGGAATTTCTTATTCTTGTCGAATTACATATAAATATTTTATATCTTGATATTTTATCACATTCCAATACCAATAATATAATATTATAGTTACCACGTAACAGAAGAAACAATGCACTAAACAAAGATAACTTATAAAATACATTCGAAATAAATAAACCTCCCGTCTCTGATTGTGTATCCGTTTCTTTATTAATATAAAAAAGGTAAAAGAACAAAAAATCCACTTACTTCCGATATTTTGCGACAAAGTGAACTGGTTACAAACGTGTTTTGGTGATCACGAATGATATGTATTTTTTATTATTTTCAGAATTTGTAAATAACAAGATATAAAAGCGTAGCAGCAAGCAAACATACTAATGCATTCCTATGCAATCATGACTATATACAAATGTCATCACTTTATTTCCTGTATCACTGACAACCGGTTTGTTAGTATAATCGTATAAAGATCTATGCTTTAAAAAACTTAAGGTTTTTATAATTTTGTTTTCACTTATAGACGAAGGACGCAATACCTCATTTTGTATGATCTGCTTGTTTGGTTCTTGGCTTCCTGTTTGACCTCCAATACTAAAATCCATCTGTCTCACTAATTCTATAACATCACAAACATTTGTCAGTGCCTTTAAAGTTGATAAAATTTAAACGAAATGTAATCAAGCTTCTTAGAAAAGAAGAGTGGTCAATTTGACTAGCAAATGTAAATAAAAGTGTTTCTCTTTGCTTATACGCAAAGAGAATCACTTTTATGTATCAACTTTACCATATGATTTTTTTATTACAAAATACTAAATAATATATATACATTTATAATACTACTGATGTTTATTTTATAAGAAGAGATTACCGGTTGATAATATATGTTTTGTTGTAGCGCATGTCTTATTACACGTATAATACGCGACAAAGCTTTCAATACTTTGTCAGAACGTAATAAGCAGTTTAGAAACTAAGCACGAAGGAGCTGAAGTATTATATCTACAAGCTTATAACTACTTATTAAAAGATATTGCAATAACACATTACAGACAACTAAATACTCTTATAATGTCAGATAATAGTCTGACTGTTTCCTCTGAAGTTTATGACCAAATTAGAATTTCAAACACAAATCGTTCAATATGATTTATTCATCGAAAAAGAATGTTCTTTTTTCACACGTGACCAAATTCAACAATATAAATTCAGATTTAAAACCCACCCGGCGTCGATGAACCGCATCGCAAACGATTCACGGGCCAATGGCATAGTTTGTTGAATAAATATACCTAAAGCTAAACAAACAAAAATTTAAAACAAGAATTTTTATATAAAAGGTAATAAAATGGCAACAGATCCTTGCCTAACGGATCTTTGGCAATAAACAAATTTTGAGAGATATGTATTCTTATACGTATTTTTTTTTTAAATATATATATGTAAACTGAATGATAACAATGTTTAATAGATGTATGGTGCTGATGATATTAATTGATTTCATAAAGTAAAAGTGAGTAGCGGTATCTATGTTGATTGTCGCAAGCCCCCTCCTTGTTAATGTGTATTATGTGAATACCACAACTTTAGTATAATAATATAATATTAGTTGTGAAATGGTCATGGGTCATGAGATTTTAATTAAATATCCAGACAGGTGATGGCGTGGTGGATCGGGTCATTGGGCTCTCTGAAATATGGTTGGGCGCATAGATGGCTGGCTCACCCATTATACTCTTGAACGAGTGCTGCTTGTAGGGACTAGTCTGACCTGATTTATTTTATTATTCAAGTAGCTATTATATTTATTTACTTTTGTCATTTTTGCTATTTGAGCAGTTTGTATTCCCACAAAATCTTAAATATGTAATGCTGAACAACGTTTCTTTAAAAGAATCTAATTTCCGACTGAGCGGTGGAATAAAAAAGTATTACATGACTTTAGAATAATGCTTATGTTAATTTATTCAAAGATTATCTATTTCTATACGTAATAAGTATTAACTTCATTATTGAATAAATGGTAAATAAAGAAATTATTTATTTTCTAATGAATGATATTCTAGTACAATACAATGAATCACAAGATCTATAGTACTATCCATTAATTTTTATTGTTTATACAGAATATTAATTACATAAAGCGATGCATTTTATTAGCTTCTTGCTCTTGTTATAATTGTACGATTAAATATGATTAGAAAAAGTATGCATAAAGCTTTACTGTTTCTAATAAAATTTAATTTAATTTCGCCATCAAATCCGCCAATTTAGAAGTTTCTTTTTCTCGACTTATTCAAATAGGTACTTAGTTACTGATTAATTTCGGGAACTCATTCTCAGTTTCATTGAATAAAACAAGTTTAATTAACAAATTTTGCGTTGCACGAGTTTTAGAAATTAAAATGGCTCTCCTTGCTTCGGCGGGTGTAATGGAGCATTAATTTTTATGTAAATTGTTTAAATAAATCTCAGTAGGGCCGGAAAATTATTCTTAGTTCTCAGTTAATAATGTAAGTAAAAAACGTAATTGTTGTCTTAATTGAATTGTCACCAATGTTACTAAAATTATCATTTTATTTTTAATAGATCTTTAAACTTAAAAATATTAATTACTGAAGAATTAAGAATGTTTTTTAAAAACTAAGAAAGCCTTAAAATTGCTCATTTTTTTCGCTGTACTATTTCACTTTCACTCGAAATATATAATCATCTCAATAGACTACAAGATGACAAGGCGGAATCTCAGATGACCAAAAATGAATTAGTCGCTCTCTCTGTGACCTCTAAACTATTTGGTAGACCAATACTTTGTATTATATAATTGTTATTAAGACGAAGATTATAATAACGATATAATAGGAGCCGGAAATAATCTTAAGAATCTGCTGTTTAAGATATTAAAAAATTAAATGGTGAAACGAAGTTTAGCGTACCTTTTAGGATCTATCTTAAATTTTAATAACAAAATTGGTGTTTTCTCTTTATTAAAGCAACTTTGCTTCTTATTTTAAAAGCGCTGTTATGATTAAATTCCAAGTTGTTTCTACCTTTAATTTTATTCAATCTCGAACCATTTCCTATCTTTAAGTTGATACCTACGTTCATTATAAAGTTTACCTCGATATTGTAATACGAATGGTAAAAAGCTTTCTAACAAATTTGTATTCTAGAATATCAAACAAGCTGATAGGCCACTTGATGGCTTACCATTATGTATACTATATATTACATGTCACGGATGGAAGTGATGGTTACCACTTATGGTACCACTACCACTTATATACCACTTATATCCATGCACTACAGACATCATGTTAATGATCACATGAGTGATGATTGTGATTCACTGTAATGATCATGCATTGTCTTTCCGAAAAACCAAGAAATCATGCCTCTTATCCTGTAGTTATACCGAAGCATGCCTGGCGGCTAAAACATGACGATAAAGGTACCCACACCAACGACTTTTCACAAAGTCATTCATTTATATTATTCTATTTATTCTTAATAATTTACATTGCCTATTTACAGTGCTAGTCTACCTTCGTGAAATATTAAATAAAAATAGAAATGACAAAATAGAACTTGTCAATCAATTTGTTAATGTCTATATGTAATATATACGCATGTAGGTACGTACACTGTTTATCATGAAAAAGATCATAATCAACTTTTTATCCCGGTCGATCCTTACATCCCGATCACGCTGATGAAATTGCTATAAAATAAATGACTATGTGGAGTTACAGTATTAAATATATTTATTATTTATATATATATATATATATATTTTATTTATTTTTATTATTTATTTAGTTATATTTTTAGTTATATATATTTATTATTTATTTTTAGATAGGTACCCCCGTTACGTTCCGTATATTTGATTACGGTTGTCACGAAAAGAAAATTGTTGTATTATTGGCAAAAGAAAAACCTTTAAATACAAATTTGACGTGTTTAACCATATTTTATGTTTCTGACATATCTATAATTGTTTATTAGCTAGTTTCCATTGTAATGCACACTGCATTTAAGGCCACGTGTAAGAACAATGTGTTTAATCATCAGAACTACAAATTAATTTAGGTCTAAATGGATATTAATACTATTTTTATTAAAAGTATGTATAGTAAACAGTCAAGAGCCAGATCTTCACTAAGCCATAAGGGTCTGTCTGCCTGTCTGCCATCTTGGGTACAAATATTGCCGACACTGAAAAAAATGTGTGTCAATTCATATCCCTGACTGACTATCTCCGGTGAAATATCAAACTAAAAATAAATCGTTGAGGCTGCGGTAGGATCGCCCCCGCCTACGTAGGATACTTTTTATGTACGATAATGCAATCATACTCCTGCTTGCGCTAACGTGGGGGTGACAGTGGAGAATCATAAAATGAGCATGAAGTCTGCTCATTTAGCCTGGTAAATGGCAATTAACCACTATGGTATCAAGGAAACTCCAATTCCAGGTGTAACTCAACCTAACATAGTACATTGCTAGCAATGGGATCAATAGTCCACATTACTAATAATACACTTACTCTCTACCACGTAGGATTAAAAATCTGAATTTGAGTATACCAAGTGTTGCGTTCAAAACATCATCTACATTTTATATAGAGGCATTCTCTACTACCCTTCCTGAAATAACAGTCGTAATGGTATTTGTTGCCTATAATAATTATTAACCCAGGATAATTCACACAGCATCATCCAGTTCCAAGTGAAGCAGTACTTATATTATGGATATCAAATAACTGATATAAAATCTTAAATATATATTTTTGTAAATACATACATAATGTGAATAGAAAACAATTGTATTCCGAAAGTAGTATGGGTGAACCCAACTTATCCCGTGGGTGTTATGATGAAATAGAATCCGTGGGATTCCCAACACGCACCATGCTTGTAAGACTTTAACCAACCCACGTGCTTGGGCAGTGTAGAGAATATTAACTATGCTTAGATATTTTTTTTTACTCAATGCCAAAGAAAGATTTGTAGTATAGTTACTGTATGTACTTACAATATTACAAAAGATTACCTATAGTAAAACAGTGCAACCCTATCTAATTTCAGTTATTTTTTTTTGCAACGTGCTTGGTTATCAGACAAATATAGATCAGGTATTGATTTGAATCCAGAATGTAACACTAGATTCGTGCGTATATATAATTCACTTAAAATTATCACGAATGCTGTCTTTTTCGAGAGGTGGCAACAAACAGCTGACTAGAGGCCCTTTTAGCTAATTCCGTAGCCATCATTGTATTATGCTGTGATAAAAAGCTAAGTTGTTATTGTTATTATTTTAAATTGATTAATATATACAGAAATAAAAATATCATTTTTTTTATTCTCACCAACACACCTACATATAATTGCTTTCCTACAACTCAACAGTTAAGTGATTCTGTAACCGCAAGCACTGAATAAGGGGTAAATCCGGCTCTCCAGTTTCTAATTCATTATTAAGAACAATCATAAACTTTGTAATGAAGGATTTTAATTAAAAGTTGCCCATTTGTGTTTGTTTCAGGAGGACAAGCCGCCGTGTTCCTCTCGTTTGGTAAGTGATCATGAATTGTGGCATTACCTTTCAAAAAATTATGTGTTTGTAATTATAAATTTTAAAGATAATTTCGCTAACACATAACCTTTTTTCTACTGTACTCATTGATAATAAATATTCACGAAGACCCTTTAACACTTTACTGTCTTATGTAGTTAACTTATCATGAAGAATCTTTGTTCGTCATATAACAGCGTTTACTAATATTATAGCATCTTATCAACACTAATTGAGTAATAAAACTATTCCAATATTTTTTCTGTCTATCCTACTTACATGTATAATTTTTCGCGAATGAGGAATGCGGGAAAAAATTAAACTTATAGGTAACAGAAAACTATTCTCAAATATAACTCAAATATTTCTTCTAAATGTAAGGCTGTGTAAGAAATACGCTATGTCCTTATATATTCACTTATTTTTACTATAAAGTATTATGAATATAGAAACTCACTCACTTGTCACTAGTCGTCTTCATATCAAATATAGAAGACACTAGCAATGCCACTAACGTACAGGAGATAGAAAACGGAAAATTCTATATATATATATATATATGTGTGTTGGTATACATATATATAAAAATTTCCATTTTCTATCTAGCCGTGTGGCATGATAGCATATCAGATGATTGTGTTATCGCCATTGATCATATACCTACAATACTTATGCATGCAGCCCTTATTTGAATTGAAGATACAATAATTTTAGATCGTTCAAGTAATAAATCATCTATCTATATAAGTATAGGTAATAATCATTACCATTATGACCCCTGGAAGGATCAAACCTCCCGCGTCATCAAATATTTCGCGTTTATCAGAAAGGGGAGGATCGACACAGCTCTATAATTTATACAGACCTCGACCTTTTAAACATTTATAAATTAACTAACGGTCCGATGCGACTTTGTCCGTGTTGAATAATTTACTATCTATCTATTTTCAAGCCACATCTAACACGGGATAGACAGAGGTAGTTAAATACTTTCGGGTTATACTCTAATTTTATCTTATACAATATAAATGTAATATCAAAGTGATTTTGGTGTTGAAATGTTAAAATTTTCTTTAAAAATATATAATAATAGTCAATATTAAATTTGTAGTCATTTTATCGTCTAATTTATAAAATCATTCTTTTTAATTTATTAAAAACCAGAAATTGACGACGCTGAATCATATATAGTTTTATTGTATTGCATGTTATTATTTTGAAAGAAAGAAAGATAGAAGTTATTAAAATGTGAAAGATACATATTTAATGTAATAAAAAAGTACGTGACATAAAATATTCCTACAATATATTTTTTTATTTCATACGACACAATATTAATTATCTCGTAATAGTTTATTTCAATGACATATATAAGTGGACGCACATTCATAAAAACTGTTTTGTGGACCCACCCCTACTATGTGTTCCAGTTAGATTAACTATCGTCTCTTATTAAATTCGACTGAACATCGGAAACTATCGAACCGGCGCCGGCGGCCGGCGGAAATCAAACTAATCGATTTTCATTTCGTCGACAGGAAATTAAATCCTTTGAGAGTCGTTCCCGATAACGAATTTCGACTAAGCACGACACGTGCTCAACCAGTTCAGATGAGGATTTATGTTTTTAATGCACTATAAGCACAGGTCCGCGAGCGGACTACATACTGATTTTGACAAGAGCTTATGCGTACAAAGACTTCGTGAAACTTACATTCAAATGTATTCAATTTTCAATAGAGATGATAACATTTCTCCAACAGTTTTTATTATTTAGTTATAAATTTATAATTATTTATTAATGTAGTAATAAACGACGACCTCGCGTCTATACAGATAAATAATTTAACTATTAATATGTTTAATCATTACGCTTTTGCAACTTGTTTAATTATTTCCTCCATGTAAATATTTATTATTATGAAATAATTACTTATCATAACATAACGTTATATTTTTGCTACTCTACCGTCTACATATTTGCAAGTTATTAAAACATTATCCTTTCATCTTAGCCGCTTGAAGTAATAGAGCGTAGGCATAAATTCTAATAGGGTTAATGTTCTAAATAAACACAAAAAATATACCATTACAAAGAATTTCCCTAACTAAAAAGAAACGTTTCACCCCTTACAATGATCAAAGAGTACTGCTAAAGAAATTCCCGTCAGGCAATATCAAATTGAGTTTTTATTTCATATTAAAGCAATAGTTTGCATAAAAATTCACATCAAAGCTTCAAACAACTCTTCTTTAAAGGTACATAACATTATAATGGACTCGTAGATGCCTAACAATATCTGGATTCGAAACAATACGATATCTCATATAGGGTTTCGTCCTTTTAGCTCGGAAGGCATTCGTATTAATGTTGTTTATAAAAGTAATAGGATCCCGGCCGGAGTGGTGTATGACATGTGCAAAGGTTCGATTTGTCCATGGACGCAAGGCGCCCTCCCTCGGGAAATTAAGAAAGGAGGTCCACTGACCACGTCCCGTACTAGACATAACTATCTGAGCGGTTGTTCACATCGAAATCTATTTCAGAGTAGTACATAAGCCCTCTGACGGCCAAGAATTGAAATCTGGATCCCCCGGGCTTCATATTGTTGCTGATTTCATATGGGAATCAGTGGTAGGAAATATTGTAGTAAATAATCTTATTCACAAATAATTACTTTTAATTGATTTCTTCTTTCTACTTCATATTAAAATTGAATTAACTTTATTTATTAACATTATATAGTTATATAGACTCTTCATATTTTAAAAAAGGAAAATATATTTAAAACTCTAAAATATTTTTGCTGAAAACAATACTTTAACCCAAAAGTAGACTTATTTTATTACATTCGATATTGGATTCATTTAATTTGTGAGATAACTCTTTGATACAATGATAATACAAATTACAGTATAGGCAGGTATTAAATATGAAACAATAGGTAAAGCAAACTGAAAATCTGTCCCAAATGTTTACTGTAGTAGGTACCTAAGAAATACGTACAAATTTATAGAATATTACCGCTTCTGATTACATTCCCAACGGGTTTCTTTCATGTTTAATTTACCTCCATCGAATGATCACGAAAATTAAATTCTTTGAAGCGTAAAATGGCAAACTCAAACAGAATTTTGCACCACATAGGAATGTTATTATTGCTCTGAGGTGAAGAATCAAAAGGATTCGAAATGCTGTAGGCATACCTACAAAAAAATAAGATGAAACATCTAATTTTAGCAAACAAGAGGGTTGCGTCATGAATACCCACTGAATTATATCTAAGTAGCTATCATTTATTTCAGTCATATAATCAGTATTAGAAATGTACTATAATACTATGATAAGAATAATTATAATAGGACAATCTGAAGTATTGATATTTTATATCATTTTCGATTTAACAAAGTAATTGGAAAATTATGGAGGAATAAGATGACTGAAATAGTTAGTTAGGTTCTGAAGTACAAAAAACAGCTTACAAAGTCTCTCCATAAAACCGAGTAGTTATTTTGGAAACAAATTTACATTTCTGATTAATTACACGAACAATTAATAACAAAAGAAAGAATACTGATAAAAAAGAAGAAAAAAATTTCGTATATAAATAATAAATTTACAGATGTCATCTGATTTTAAGACATTTTTTTTAACTGTCGTAAATATAAACCTAACAAACTGAAATGTAAGCAAACATTTTATTTTAGAAAATAAGTACAATATTTAGAGAATAGGCATAAAGTTATGCACAAAATAATCTGTTAACGTCGCAAACATCTTAATCTATAAGAAGTGAGTAGATAGACGAGAGAAACTGACATTGATGAAAAAATACCTCCAAAAGAATATGTAAAAATATTAATAAGGGGAGTATCTTGTTCGTTTTGTACACCTGGAGGCAAAAGCCGTAAAAATATTTTGTTTCCAACTCTCGGCTCCCACCGCCTTAATGTAAAAGTTGGAACTCAAAATTCCAGTAAACAATGCTAATTTATGAATGAACCATGAAATATGACGGGCATGAAATTTTCTTTGATTGTTCAATGCTTTGAAAATTATGTTTCCTCTTACTTCATGATACATCATGACGCTAGGAAGTATAGTAGAAATACATAGTTTATATATTACATATGTAATATTGATTTTTATTTTTTTCCTTCCACATTATTTATATTTGTTTTCAGACTTGTTACCCGGTTTAGTGTACGTATACTTTCTTACACAGCACGATTATTTAGTCAAATAAAATTAATAATTATACTCTTACCTATTTATCAATATATCAATTCTGACATTATTTTTTTTAATTTAACAAAATTTTTACTTTTATTTATTTGAATTTAACATTGTCGTATGTAACAATACTATTTTTTTTTTATTTAGTTACACTTAAAAAAAGAATATAAATTCGGCTGTTCATAATTGATTTACTTACATAGATATTACAATAATTCATTATTTGATTTAATATATACGTAGAATCAAATGTTATTTCATTTTATTTATAATTGTTTATATACTTGAAAGTCTGGAGACTAACTACGAACTACATATTTGAACAAAATTCAGAGCTACTGAAGGCTGGCTGATGGCCTGTCAATAACACCAGAGTAGATCCAATTTGTCTGCGATATCACAGAGTTGAACACTTCAGATAAACTTACCTATGTCTCTGGTAGATTAGGTTTCTTTATTTTGTATAATACCGTTAAATATATTGAAATTTATTTTAGTTGAAAATTAGTTGAAATATTGAATTAAAGTAGATTTTGTGAACTCTGATCTTAGTTTGAAAACTAATGACACATATTGCAGTATCCGAAGAGAAATTACTTGATGACTTTGTATCTTTAAACTATTCATTCTTTACTGTAATATTTTAATTCGACCCCCACAGTGCATGTCATTCCAAAAAGTCATAAATAGAAGCTACGTGAAAGTCAAATATGTTTGCAGCGACATTTATATGTAGCTTACTGTATGCTTGAAAATGTTAGTACAAACACGTTTCAGTTTGTATATTTTGCTTTATGTGACATCATTATAATAGTGTAGCTTTTATGTCCGCTAGTATAACTTTTTCAACTTGCAGGCGACCAAAGTTTGTGCACATAGCAGTTGCTTTTTGTTCTTATACAGTTAAGCGCTGTGGCGCTTCACAAAAATGATGTTTCGCTGTAAAATCTCCACTGCTTTTGTATCTAATTATTTTAAATATTTTTCTTCGCAAATTAAACTACAAAATCAAATTTCCATCTTAAACTTTTATGCAAAGCGCCCACAATAGCGAAAACTGTATATATCTGTAGTTTTCCACAAACTTTATTAGATACGAGAAAACATAATTGTACTGACTCACAGCGTACATGAAGAGAAAACCTCTAAATCAATTTTAATTAAATCTGTCTTATTAATAGCATATCACATTCAGTGTATGAATATTTAGGAACTGTAAAGGCATAACTATAAACACACGAATGGAATATATAAATATAGAACTAATTAATTAATATTGTTTACTGAAGAGTTTAATGTAATAATAACAAAAATAGTTAATTTGAGAATGAGTTTTTTAGAAAATTGCATTTTGTATTAATGATATCGCAATATCCACTTTTCATCTTAATCAAATTTGAACGTGGACTATTATTACTAACAGAATAAGTAATATAATAAATCTATGTATTTGTCTCAGTTTTTCTACTATCTTTACGTTTACGTATGATTTGTACGCGTGATAATACTTTGAATGCCTGTTACAACATATTATTGACGTAATAGTCCTTATACCTTAACAGGCATAATAAAAATCTTTACATATAAATTAAGTCGTCATCAATATTACTACCTATATTTGCAGCGCCATATTTTATTTAATTCTATAATTAACATGTATCTGTAATATTATAATTTAGATGAAGTACATTACGTTATGCATAATTATAATGTATGATGTTAAATTTATCGTAATAAAACATTGCTCAAATCAATTAGAGGCAATAAACTTATTAACGAAATTATTACTACTAACTATGAACTATCTATTTTATCATATATATACAAGAGAAGCGGCCTTTAATAAAATATACCATCTAAAAACATTTATAAGTGTATCAATCATTACAGAGTATAAAATAAAGAAGCTGTCGCTGTCTGTCCCTATTTAGGCCTAAATCTTTAAAATTACGCAACTGATTTTCAAGCCGTTTAAAATTATGTACTATTTATTTCTATTTGATCTTACACGATTTGTAATTATCGTATACGTTTACGTTTTTGTGTAGTAAAAGATTTTCTCATTGCAAATTTTCTATATTGCCCATTGAATATTTTGCTATACCTAATTATGAATCACGCCCTATAGCTAGTTTCAATAGCCATCATTAATCTTTTGCCCATATATAGGAGTTCTTTCTGAAATCCGCACATTGCACAAGTCGTGTGCAATGATTTTGCATGCCTCGACATAATGCATTCCGCTTAGTACTTGTGAATTGACAAAAGAAACATTTTCACAATAAAACGAGGTTAGTGTGTTACAATTCTATTATAATAAAGTTATATACAGATTAAAAAATAATCATATTACATTATATATCTTCTAGAGTTTACGAGAATACGACTCAACTGAAGTTTATAATTAAGAGTTTAAATCGTAGATCAGAAATAAATTATGCTTCGGTTTATTTCAAATATTGAAAGTTTTACAATTTAGCTGTTTTTTTGTAGCCACAAATTCTACAATACAGTTTTTTATAATTCTTATTGTAATAAATTACCCTCCTTTTATTCCTACTCAAATTTGATCACAATTGAAGGTGGTAGGTAAGTAAAGTAGTTTTTGCAGATATATATTAAATATGCAATAAATATATTAACAGTTAATTAATATGTAATTAATATTTTCACTAATAAAACACTTATTACGTAATATGCTAATAGCTATATAAGGTTTATATTATCTATTACAAATTACTACTGTCACATTTCGAAACTAGATTAGTCCGCAAGTGACAAGTTGTCAAACAAAGCGTCCAAGATACTTTCACTTGGAGCTATTCGAAACACACATTTAAGTATAAAAAGTAAAAGTGTATTATGAAACAAACTGACTATTTGTCTCGGATCATTAGAAAGAGAACAAATTACGTGCTAAACTTAGACCAACGTCATAACAGTTTCGTGCTTCACCTGTTAATGGGCTGACGAACTTTTTCGTCGTATTTACTTAAAAAGTGTTTCTAAATAAAAACACGATTTTGCATAATGCATATAAAAAGGAGAGCAAAAAATTGTATTTATTCAATTTACAACAACTATCGATTATGAGACGAACTTATCTATGTCAACTACTTGTAATATGGGACATTTACACTACTTACTTAAGTCGCTAGAACGCAAATAAGCATTTTCAGGTGCGCTTATGAATGAAATTATCATTATAATCCAAAACATACGTTTACGCATATTTTCGAAGTTTTTAACCATTGCTGGGTTCTATGAATGTTTTAATAGCACATTATTGTTGATCATACATATGTTCTATTTCTTTGCTCTACTAATGCCAATGGGCGTTCACCCGCCGTACCTAATGATTTGCAGTAAATGAATGTTATGCGTAATGAACACAAAAAAATAAAGAAAACTTGACCTTCGTGGTGGGTGAGCAATCATTATCATTATTCTTAGTCCATTTAACGATGTGATTACAGTGAGCGCAGGAAAAGGAAGTGAACTCTAATATCAGGTTCTATTCAAGGTGTCATATTGCATAGGTATCATGATGATCTAGATCCTGTTACTTTGAATAATTTATTTTTAACATAACGCGAAAGGATCTGTAATTAGAGTTTTATTAGGCTAGATTTATTGCATTTTTTTTAGTTTTAAATAAAAATGTAAATAGAACTCTTATGGTGCTTTATAATTGATCCGTACATTTCACTTTCATAAAAGATCAATTAGCATTATCATTATCATTCGAACTGCATGGATATGTCGTAAAGAAAATAACCAATTCGAAAATAAAGTTAAATACATAACATTATTTAAGAATATAGCTGTACCTATTACTATGTAATATTATGTAATCTGTGCTATTACTAACCAATAAGAAATGTTTTGTGTAAAAAATATTTCTTAGTATTATTTACAAAAATAAATGTCGGCGAAATAAAAAGAATCTGATAGATCGACTTTCATTAAAAAAATATAATAAATATAAAACAAAAGTAACAATGACTCTCTAGTATTGATATTTTCACGTTCGTAATTTCTATTTCGTTTCTCGAATTTATTTCCTACGTAGTAGTTTTATACAAAATTATTTTTGCTGGTCTATAAATATATATTTTTTATAAAATATCTTTATAATCTAGAATAAATTATAATAATAAAAACTCTCCGATTTCAGAGAGTTATTATATATAATTAATTATAGAATTTGTTGTTTCACTAATTCACATATGAATATGAAATTGCATAATTTATATTTAACATTATATACTTATAACGTCTCAAGTTCCTTTCATTCTGTATATCGAAAGAGGCAATTACGAAAACAAAGCAGTTAAATAATTTTTCGTTTGGCGTAAGAGAAGGAAAAATCGAAATAGAACCACACAGGTGACTCGCTTTGTAACAGTAGGCAGCTCTTATAATGAGAAATCTATACTCATTAATGCAATATTATTATGTTAATGAGAATAATATATTGATTGTAGGTACATAAACACTCATTCCTTTTAAAATTGCAAATGACTAATTATTCATTCATATTCAATGAAAAGGAAAATATTGCAATAGACGTAAAACTTTTCTGCAATATAGTCACGTAGCTATTATACCCATGAAGTGGATATTACTATTCATAATAGCGGGTATGTTTACGAAAGAAATTGTTTATGTAAGAAAACCTTCGCATTAACGAGGGACCAACATGCGTGCGTGAAACATGCGTTATGAGACCAAGTACTGTCTGTTTCATGAACTAGAAAATGTACCAATTCTAATGTATTACTCATGGCTTCAAATGTTTGAACACATGTTGGTGTAATTAAAAGTGCCCTAAACAGGAATTGCAAACATAATAATATGCACATATTTAGTACTTCACGCAAGGTGAGTTTGCTGCATACGAATTTAATCTTTGCCGCGCTGCATTTGTTCAATGTGCGCTCAAGATCAACAAACAATTACTTAAGGCAAATAATTCTAATTTTGAACTACTACTCTAAGATGAAATAACGGTGTAGTTATCTTTGTGACTGAAATGTAATCAGACTAAACCTTAGACTAACGTTTTAGTTTAGTTCTTATTTAGTTGTACATAATGTGATTAAAGTTTTACGATTTTATCTCAGAGCTAAATGATTATACTAAGGATCAGGATCTTAACTAAAATTTCAAATGAATTGTAAATTTAAATCTTCATACTAAATGATAATAATCAATGATGTTATCATGCAAACTTTTAATGTGCTATTGGAAAAAAACATTTACTTTCGCTTTTTATATTGTTACAATCAACCATGGATTAGCATAGTTTCTTTCCATAAAATATCCGGTGAGGACAACACCCAACAAATCTGTCCTTATTTTAAATTTTTTACTATAACTATAGTTATATTGATAGGTAAAATATACTTACCTACATAAACATATTACCTCCATAGTAGATATAATAAATACATGTTTCTAAATTGTTTAACCTAAAACAAAAATCTGATAACTCCCTACATAGCCATAACCTTGTGGTTTACATGAAACAGGTATATAGGCAGCTAGAATATTTTTTTGTAACAAGCAATTAGTGTCACAGTTTCATATGAAATATGTACTAAGCCATATTTCTGTTGTTTTATCGCAGAACTATCGAATGTTTCGACAACATTATTAGCTAACACGGGCTCGCCCCTTGTGTAGTTCATGCTTCCGTGACCGCCTCAATCGGTTACCTTAAATTGAGCTATAAAGTTCTCGGCCGTTGCAAAAGACAACGAAAATTCAATGCCACGAAATGGGAAAGTCCAATCTGGTAGTGCACTTTACTTAATTTACACAATATTAAAATATTTCACGAAATAACAAAGTTACACCATCAGTTTCTCTTAGCACTTTTTCTCCACTTCCCCTTTGTCGTTTGGTAACGAAGCAGTTTTTTTTCTCAACCGCTGAAACTGAGGTTTGTTTCAGTTTCTCAAACTTTCAAAACTGATCATTAGTGAAAGTTTTGTCATTTATTTTATCGCGAATCACGTTGTTTTTACTGACTACGTGACTTTTTAGAACAGAAATAAATTAGGCTAGTGGTAGCCAGCAAAATAATTAAAAAGAATGTTTAAAAACAAATCCCTGTATAACAATTTTTTACGTTTCATCATTTTCGTTTTCAGCTTTGCAGTGTAAATAGAAATAATTGCGATTCTCACAGATACATCACAATACTTTCTAAGGTTTATGAAACGTTTTGTATATACCAATCATGGGCCCATTCGTAAATTTATGACGGCCTCAAAGGCGGGCGTACGTAACGACCCTTCAATTTCCTTTTAGCCTGAATCTATTCAGGAAGCGAAAGCATTTCCCTTCGGCTCCCAACTTCCAATCAGGGACTCCAAAAATATAATATTAAGGCAGGTACTTTTAATCGAAGACGAGGTGAATATTAAAAATGGTCTTTCACAGTTGACTGCGAGCACAAATTTTATGAAAAAGTCAATACATCTCCATTCATATGGAAAAAGTTCGCTTTAAAGCTGTGTGATTTGGAATTATAATTAAGGCCATTTCGCATAAGCCCCCAATAAAAATGTATTGAATTGAACAAAATATTTCCAAGTACTATAATGTATAGTATGTGTATGTATAAGAAATAGTATTTAAAAAGCCAAAGTGACTATTCACATGCTGTCCCGATTTATGTAGACATAAAAAATAAACTTCAAATATAATTTAAAGGCTATATTGAAGAATAAGGTACAAAATTTTTATGGTATTTTATTATTAAGTGGCGCGGGCGCTCGCCGTGACTTCTGAATGGGAAGAGGCAGACCGGTCGCCGCGCGGATCAGCGGTGCCGGCAGATGCCGCACCCCTCTCCCCCTTCTCAGTGTTCTGAACATCCTCCGCCCCCAGCAGCGTCGTGGGGAGGAGGCAGACCTTGTTTAGGGCTCTCCTCTCGATCCCGCTGATGGTCTTGAAATCCGCTACTCTGCAAAGCCCGTCACTGCCTGGAAACAGCTGAACGGCTCTGCCAAGTTTCCATTTCAGTGGTGGAGTGGTGGCATCTTTGAATACCACTAGGTCCCCGACCTGGATGTCTCGCTGCCGACGCTTCCACTTGGTACGCTGCTGAAGTTCGCATAAATATTCATTACGCCATCTAGACCAAAAATGTTGTCTTAGTACTTCAATTAGTTGATAGCGGTTAGGATGTAGTGGCGGAGGCGACGTTGGCAAGGCACTGATAGGTCTTCCAATCAAGAAGTGCCCCGGAGTTAAAGGTGAGAGATCATTGGGGTCAGATGAGAGGGGAGTAAGTGGTCTAGAATTTAGGATAGCCTCTATTTGTGTGAACAGTGTGTCTAGTTCCTCATAAGTTAAACTTGTATTACATATTCGTTTCAAGTGGTACTTAACTAACTTTACAAAAGATTCCCATAAACCACCCATGGTGGGTGAATAGGGGGGATAAAAGAAAATTTAATGCCTTCATTGGCAAAAAAACTGTCAAAGACGGAAATATTTGATTTTAACATCCTTCCCAACTCATTATTAGCCCCAACAAAATTACGACCATTATCACAGTGAATCGTATGAGGTTTACCCCTACGTGATATAAACCTGCGTAGGCATAATATAAAGGCATTTGTACTTAAGTCACTAACTATCTCTAAATGTACAGCTTTAGTAGCAAAACAGACAAATAAACACAAATAACATTTTGAAATTTTGCTACCACGACCCTTTCTTGTAGATATTTGAAAAGGACCAGCAAAGTCTGCACCACAGATTTGAAATGCATATCCAGGGTGCAGCCTGTCAGCTGGTAGATTACCCATCAGCTGCTCCATAGTGTTACCGCGTAAGCGAGTGCAAACGATACACTCGCGAGTTATTCTTCGTGCCAAATTACGACCATTAATTGGCCAATACTGATCACGGACGGAGCTAAGGAGCAGCTGGGGTCCAGCATGCATCAGTCGCAAGTGTTCGCCTTCCATGATTAATTTTGTAAAATAATGTTTACTATGTAACAGCGCTGGATGCTTTTTATTAAAGGAATGTTCTGAGTTCTGAAGGCGACCACCCACTCTGAGCAGTCCGTCTTTGTCAATGAATGGAGTTAACTGTAATAAAGGTGAATTTGAATTTAAATATTTTTGATTTTTAAGTAATCGTATCTCATTTAAAAATAATTCATGTTGCACAAGTTTAGTTAAAGTTAATTCAGCTAAATATAATTCATCTGTAGTTAAGCTTCCTTCACGTTTCTTATTATTACGACAATTATATATAAACCTATGTATGTATGCCATGGTTCCTTTTAACTTTATTAATTTTGAAAATCTATTGTAATCTAAGAGAGGTGTATTAATAATGTTTATGTGTACTTTGAGTTCAGGTAAATCTGTTATACATGAATTTATATGTTGTTGCAGTGGCCACTGAGACTCATTTTCATTTAGAAAGGGTGGTCCCTCAAACCACAATTTTGATTTCCGCAGTTGATCCGGCGCTACACCTCTAGAGGCCAGATCAGCTGGGTTTAAAGAAGTAGGTATATGATACCATGATTGTCTGGTTGTGAGTTCATGAATTTCAATCAGCCTGTTACATACAAATGAATTTAAATCCTTTGGTTGCCTTTTGATCCAAGCCAATACAATGGTGGAATCAGACCAAAAAAACTTGCGTTGTATAGGACAACGTAAAGCTTGACACACCTTGGCAACCAAGCGTGCGCCTAATAGTGCTCCACACAGCTCGAGGCGGGGTATAGTGGTAGGTTTTAACGGTGCGACCCGAGTCTTGGCGCACACAAGGGTTACCGATGGTTTGCTCTTATCATTAAAGCTCCGTAAGTATACACAAGCTCCATAAGCTTCTTGTGAAGCGTCCACAAAACAATGGATCTCAGTTACCACATATGAACAACATAATATATGTCTAGGTATTGTTATGCAAGTAAGTATGTGTAATTTATTAACGATATTTTGCCAACTGTCTCTTATATCATCAGGTACGCGATCGTCCCATCCCAATTTTAGCAGCCATAACTTTTGTAAAATAATTTTAAATTTAATTGTACAAGGGCTAAGTATACCTAATGGATCAAATAATTTACATGTGTTAGATAAAATTATTCTTTTAGTTATTTTATTTAAATTGTTATCAATTTTTACAGTAAATTGTAGCATGTCAGTACTAGGAGACCACTGTAAACCTAGTACACTTGACATCTTACTAGAATCTAATAAGTGTGAGTTTATTATATTAGAACTGGGACATACGTTTTGACAGTTTTTACGAATTTTATGTAATGGAAAACACGCAGAAGCTAGTGATTGTGTAACAGATTGTTGAATATAAATTAAGTCCGGTATAGTGTCAGCTCCAGTTAGCAAGTCATCATAATAAAAATCATGTTTTAATATGTCTGAAATTCTCTTATCCTTACACTCATGTGCCAATTGTAAAAGACAGCGCTGACTAAGATAAGGAGCTGACGCCGTTCCGTACGTGACAGTGTTAAGTTGTAAAATCTCAAGTGGTAGGTCAGGTGTATCTCGCCACAAAATTAACTGTAGATGGCGCTGTGATGAGTCTAACTGTATCTGCCTATACATTTTTTGTATATCAGCAGTTAAGACGTAACGATGCTGCCTAAAACGAACAATAATATTAAATAATGGATCCTGTAATGTAGGACCTATATATTGTATATCATTTAAAGATTTACTAAGTGATGACTTTGCTGAAGCGTCAAAGACAACTCTAAGTTTGGTTGTTTCGCTTCCGTCTCGTAGGACAGCATGGTGTGGTAAATAAATACCGAAATTAGGTTTATTAATTCTAGTTAAATGTCCCAAAAGCTCATATTCTTTAATGAATTTACTATAATCTTTTTTAATTTCAGGGTTTTTTATTAATTTTCTTTCCAGGTTAATAAATCTACTGCGGGCTATATGGTAAGTTTCCCCTAATGTTTCAGGTGATTCACGTAATGGCATACAGACTGAAAACCTACCGTCAGACAACCTATGAGTAGTCTCAGTAAAGTATTTTTCACAGTAGTCATAGTCAGGAGACAGATTTATTTTACGAGTATTAATTTCAGGTATTTCTTCAAGCTCCCAAAATTTAATTAATGAGTTATGAATTTGTTTACTAAAATTACAGTAGGTTTTTGTGTTATTGTCTGTAATGAAACCCAAAGGTCCTACCACTAACCATCCTAACTTGGAGCTTTGTAAAATAGGTTTATTATCTCCAAGTGATATTCTTTCTGTGTTTATAATTTCAAAAAATACATCCGCACCTAGAAGTACGTCTATTTCTGAGGATTCAAAAAATGTGGGATCTGCAAGTTGAATATTTAACGGTAATGATAATTCAGAAATATTAATATTTGTGTTTGGTAGACAACCAGTAATTTTAGGCACAATTAAACAGTTAATATTTTTATTATAATGTGTATTCAAAGAATATAAATCAAAGTTGCATTTTTCTGAAATACTGAAATTTGAATCATTTATACCTATAATACGAATAGGATCCATATGGTGGGAAGTTAAACCTATCATATTTTTCATGTTTTTTGTAATGTATGAAGACTGACTCGCTGAATCAAGTAATGCTCGAGCCCGGTATGTACGATTATTGCTGTAATTGATTATATTTATTATAGCAGTTCCCAGAAGAACCTGTTTACTACAAGATACGGTAAGGCTGACTGGTAAGGCATGGGTTAATGTGTCTTGTTTATCTAAATGTGTATTGCTTTCAGACTTAACATGCAACAATGTATTATGAGGCCCCTTGCAAATTCTGCAGGTACCTAATGTGCATTGGGATACATTGTGACCCCTTCGAAGGCAGTTCAAACAAAGATTTAATTTGGAACATTCATTTATTCTCCCTTCAGGCTTTAATTGTTTAAATGCAGTACATTCTACTATTCTGTGATTTTTATTACAAAATGCACAGGTAGGTGCCTTATAGTAAGACTTGTCACACGAGGACGTGACAAACGTTTTTGTTATTTTAGTACGATTATTATTATTGTAAGTATATTGATGATTATCATTACGTGTCGAAATTTGAAAATTATTTTTATTGAAATATAAAGTTTCAAGCATATCTGCCCGGTTACGTAAAAATTGAGTAAACTCATCCAAGACAGGAAAGGAATTCATGTTGTTTTTATACTCTTCCCATTTCGAAAGAGTCACAGTATCCAATTTGCTAGCTATCATGAATATCAATAAAGTATCCCACTTATCCGTGGGTTGACCTAGCGTATTTAATGCACGTAAGTTTTTAGAAATATGATCAATAATAAAACGAATACCCTTATGTGAATCATGTCTTAAAGGTTCAATATTAAATAAAGACTTGATATGATTATTAATAAGGATGTTAATGTTGTTATACCTATCAGTTAATAATTGCCACGCATTTTTATAATTAGCAGAGGTAAACTCAATCGATTTAATTATATCTCTAGGTTCACCTTCCAACGATGATCTCAAGTAATGGAATTTGTTTATATCAGGCATTGAGTCATTTGAATTAATTAAAGAATCGAATGTTTCCTTATATTCTAGCCACGATAAATAATTTCCTAAAAATTTAGGAAGTTTTATTTCGGGTAAGCGAATATTACCAAAAGACCCAGGAGCGATTGATGTAGTAACATCGTGTAATCTTGCTTGAAGATTATCGCTGTTTGGTTTATGTAAGGAAGAATCGACAATGGCTTGTGCTTGGGCAAGGAGGGAGAAAAAGGAAGATTCAATGCTATCTCTTTGTTCTACCTCATTGTCCACATCTAAAGTTAATGTTTCAATTTGTGACTGAATAGACTGAAATTCATTGTAAGCTGTATCAATGTTACTCATTCTACGCGTAAACTCATCAATTTGTATTTTACTTAACATGTCAGGTTTTATTTGTTGAAAAAGAGAAATAGACTCTTTAAATTTAGTTAATCGTGCCTTAATAGCACCTCTTTTTCTAGTCAAATCTCGTAATTCTTTCTTTTCTTGTGCATCAAGCATTGTCGGTTCTGTATCTGAAGAATCACTCATATTAAATAATTACAAAAAACAAGGCTCCCTTCTCAGTGTTCTGAACACATGCGGTGATTATGAAAAATGTTAAACAAAAAAGCACCCGTTATACCTGAAAAATTCACACATTCGTATTTTGTTAGTCAAAATAAAAAACGAATATTTCGACATAAAAATTCATGCATCTATTACTCTACTAGCTTAGTATCGATCAACAAACATATCTATATGTCGATCTATAAATACAATGATGATAATAACTACAATATCAGCATGGCAGTGATAACACAGCTTACATATATACTTAGTTTCTATGATAATAGACAACTGTAAAACACAGACCAATACATATACACTCACAAATATATTTTTTTGCACTTACACACGGCTAATTTTAATACATGACTGTTAATTATAGTATATATTATATATTAGTATATACAGAACTAATCTTCTCAACTAGCTAGCACGATTTTATTTTCCTGGTAATTTCATGTAACATACTTGCTTGTTTTGTTAACTTGCAAAACTTTGCACTTGCACATTACCATTTTACTGAGATACTTCAATTAAGCTTTGTTGAAACGTTTTTACCTAATAACCCTGTATAAGCGAAGGCGAGTAGTCTGAATAATTAACATAAAACAAAGTGAAGGTACGGAACAAGGACCTTTCCACTATAAAATCCATTTGTCTAAGTTTGCTAAGGAGTTTAGTGGTTTTAGCTGCAGCAAGCTCTTTAAGTCAACCTCTAATACTGTGACCACCCACAAGTATGTGAGATACCGTAAAATGTAGCACAAGAGTACTAAATCAATGTCGCTGAAATTTGGTAGTACTTAGAATAATGTCACGACACCACTGAATAGGACAATAACCTAAAACAGTATTTGACAACATGTAAGAGAGAAATTATAACCACTAATTCGCTGAAAATTATAATTATTTTGTAGTAATTATTTTAATAGTAGCACAGATAACATAATATTACATAATAGTAGCAATAATCTCTTTATAAACAAATGACTATGGCTCATATCTGAGATGTAAGATCTTTACGCCAAAATATACATACTAAAATGCACATCTACGTCCAACATACTTGTGATACACGATTCGCAATAATACGAAAACTGTTAGTTCATAGTTAAATTTAGTTGTACTTTTAGTTTATTAAATATGGCCGGTGTGAATTTACAGCCCAAGCAATTTAGGGAATCGCAGGGGCGTCGGTAGTGCCCGAAGCGGCTGTCTAGATTGCTTGAGAACGACACTCGGCGAATACTCCATTAAAACCCCGCCTGCGCCCGACGCAACCTAACCAACTTTAAGAAAACTACCACTCTTTAGACGCTCCTCGTATCCCTCTCATTTCCCCGTTAAACAAGTAACTGTTTATTGTTAGACGAGAAATTCTCAGCGAGAAATTCCTTTTTCAACTACACTATTACCGACTAGGTACCTGTCCGGTTCGAGAAAATTACACGGTGCCTGTTGAAAGCCCGCCGAGAGATCGCTGCAAACACTGTCATTAACAAAATACGGTTTCCTCTATGAATTCATTACTTGGGCTCACGTACCCACATTGTTTATCAGGGTTGCTTAAGACAACATAAATTTGAATAAGTAGCGAAATTTACGATCATCATTAACGAAAATTGTGTAGGTATGTAAATGAATGGAGTTTTGCGTGTGCAAAGTGATAGATTAGGTTAGTCCATCTATAGATGCCTCTCTGTTAGAGAAAACAATGGATTCCTTCCTGTTCGTAGAAAGCGAGGTGTTAGCCGTCTTTCCGTCACCAGATAAATAAGTGTGTACCAACACTTCATCGCAGTTTGCATCTCTTTGTACACCAGTACGCTAATAATGTCACATTAGATGGAGAACGCTTTTATCTTGTTACGTTTCTAGAAAGTATTTCCTAATGACACGAATAGACATGTTTTTGTCTGACAACCGCAATTTATATTATCGAATAAATTCGCTACAGTCAATATATTATTTTATACCTATCTATCCTTATTGCAATTGTAAGTAGTTATTTATATAAATGATTTTTGAAAATATTGATATAGACTAACTAGTCATTATCTTATCTATGGAAGGTGTTTCTTTACCAACTTCGCCAGCAAGAAGTGATAATTATCATTCTAATGTTTCTAAATGTATTACAAAATATAATGTATACTCGTATTTGCTAGAAACAAGCGAATTTACGAAACTTATCGTGATCGCCTAACCACAGGTTTTCCATGTCAGACAATTTTATTATGCGGCCACTTAAGAGATATTTCAAATATGCTTTTATTAAACCTTACAAGACATACGTGACAAAGGTGTTCTGATATACGCAATACAAGAGACGCTAATTTTGCACTATTAAAAGCGAAACTTTCTAACCGGCACCCAACGATGTTATAACTGATAATTTCATTCATTCATTTGAAGTAAAATTTTTCATGAACCTTAGATTGCATCGAATTGTTTTTTTTAATGATAATAGATAATAATAATAATTTATTTTTGCGTCCAATATTGACATAAATTGTCAACATAACAAAAATGATCCCCGGTACCTAAACTAAATAGAAACTTATATACCTAAAGTATCAGTTCCCTTCTCTCAGTATTAACATATTTATTATTGTTTATTGCTGTTGTAACTTATTGACGAAGAAAATTTAAATCTACTTGAAAATTCTTTCTTATTACTGCTATACGGGATATAGTATTTAGTCATGGCTTAATAATAATGATGATATAATCGTCCTTAATTGAAAATTGTTATTTAATCATTCAAGTAGTGCCCCGTTCATATATATAATATATTGTAAAAAATTATTATGTTTAATAAGCTTTAATAGCTTCAAGCTCTATTAAATAATCTATTTTAAGTATCATCAATGATCCATTTATCGTGCAACTGTTTAACGTTACTAAAGCAATTATGAAGCTTTTATACGGCTATCATTTAGATTTAACTTTACGATTTTCCTTCACTCAGATTGATACAAATTAATATAAATTAAAAAAAAACAAAGTTGTGCCGCTAAACTTGAGCGTGAACGCTGGCTATAAGCCTGTCTATGACCAGTTATAACCTGTAATTTGAAGATACTGCGATAAAGTTGCAACTACGTACTACACTTCTTGTTCGCTATAAAATATTTAGTGTGAGATTTTAGTAAAGTTGGCAATGTACAGTAAACAAATGAAGCTATTGTTTACGGAGACAGTTTGGAAGTAATCTTAGCTGGTATTGAACGGGGCCGTGGTGTGTCGGTCAGCTTACCGCAAACTGGTTTCATTATCAAAAGTCAATAACTTTCCGATGCATTCCGAGTCATGGCCAACGCCAATCAACAAACGTAATACTTAATTAATAATATTGACAGATGGTAGTGAAATGTGATACAATGCGAAATTTCTATGTGAGCTTGATTTAATATTTGAATATAATAAATATTACACACTTATTATTTGTTAAACAAACTTTCACTAGGTCAATTTTGTATTGTAGATTTTTAGTAAATGCATTATGTACCTACTGGTTTAATAAGACGGTACAAAAGATGAAAAGAGAGATACCCATCTTAATCTCTACATATGTAAATCATAGTTTCATTCATCAAATATACTTTCTCTTATACCTACTATATTTACATTTTTCAACCGACTGAAAAAAAAGAAGTTTGATTCTATTTTCTCTGTATGAGTATGTATTTGATATTTTCGTCAAAACTGAATTCATTTTGGTGTTTTCGGTTTGGTTTATCTCAAATTTTTCGAAAAACATGTACCATGATTTAACCATTTTTGTCAAGGTCTCACAACCAAGACCTTTAAATCTAGATCACCGTAAAGACCTGTGGTCAGCAAAATACAAAAAAAAATATTACAAATAATAGTTTATTTTAACACCTAGATATTTTTGTTCACATACTTTTAAAGATCTTACGTAACACAATAAAAATCATTTCGCTGATTATATTGTTCTTGATAGTTATCAACGTCTATAATTGTTGCCAATTTGTAATACGAGTTGTATTGTTTTATTTTTTAGCCTGTATCTATTAAATATCTACTAGTAAATTGAATTAAGTAACAACTTTCACTTGTGATTGCGGATACGATATTATTATGTACTTATTTATCTAGTAGCTTTTGCCTACCGCCATAAATGTTTGGTGCACTTATTATAATGATCGTGTCATTATAAGTGGAATTATTAGTTTGTAATATATATTTTCCTTATTATTTTATTTTAGGTACCTCTACTCAAATTCTTGAATTTGTGCAATTTAGGTTCTACACTATATTATGATTAATAATAATAAATAGCGACTAAACTAATATACAACTATCAGTAAAATACTAAAATAATCACAAATATTATAAAGGAATTGTATAATATATCACTAACGGATATTACAAAATTCATTTTAATTTCAAATAGTTATTACGTAAGTTTGTCTCAAATGAGATTTTAAACAACACTATCAATATTTTATGCCTCAAGAAGGCAGATTATAGCTGTATGTAGTTCTAGTAGTAATATATATTATAAAAAAATATTTTTTTTAATATTGTAATAGGATGACATAAAAAATTTCTCAAGGTATTAATTTTGAATATGTTACATACGTTTTTACTATCCGTGATCCAACCCACGACTATCCGAAAATAAAACAGTATACCGCCGCCTAGTAAGCCGCTGCTCCATCTAGTGCATAATTATTTATTCCAAAATGTATTTAGCAGGATATCTGGTTAATATTTGAAACTAGAAACCCTACCGGGTTTAATTCTGTAAACAGATTCTCGCTTAGCTCAGACGGAAACTTGTTGTTACACTCCAATGAATCTCCGAGCTCGGTATGTACTTACGATCCTGTTGCAGCTAAATCTTAGATGCGCTTAGGAGACAAGGAATGAAACGGGTTTAATTTAACAAGAATTCATTTCAAATACGTCATTATTGATCATTTTATCTGAATAAGATTTTGTACAAAATTGTCTACTCGATACAGTTGTCCTCATAAACATGTGAATTCTAAAAAAAGTGATTATGTAATACAAGACATTAGCATTATTTAAATATATATCAAAATTATTTTATTTATGACATTCAAAATTAGTTTTTATTATTATTAAAATGTGACTGAAGATTTGTTATATCAGATTCTCGATTTAAAATGGTCCATACCTTTATAACTAAGAATAAAAAAAAACATGATTTATAACATCAACCTAAAATTAGACTTTAATTGTGAGAGACAATGAACGATCACAACAATAATAGATCATTACATTATCAGAAGTTTTTTCTTTAGACAAAATGCACTCTCAAAGTTAAATCCCACACGTCGGCCACAGTATTTTGTTGTATAAACTTATCTATTGTATTCAGGGAAAGCTAAGCATGTAATAAGTTAGGCAAACAAAGCTTAAGTTGGTTGCAGTGCTAATTAATATCGCCACTCCGTTTCGCTGCCCCCGTTCTGTTTAATTACTCTAATGATGATTTAAAATAATGTTTACAATGTTGACTTTATCGTGCATTATGATTAATATACGTTCTTTCGATTTAATTACTCACCAGCACTAAAAATTTATAGGTATATATGATTTACCGCGAAAGTAGTTTAGAACTGATGAAAGTAGAAGTTTGTGTTCCATTGCCTTTTATTTTCTTTTTATTTACAAAATTAAGAACGTATAACGAGGAACGCTCGCTTATAACTTTTTAAATTTGTCGCTTATAACTTTTTAAATTTGATTGAATTGATGTGTTCTAACACATCAATTCAATCAAATATTTATAATAATGTGAGGTTTTAAATAGTAACTGATATTAATTATACTAAAATCTAAATACTGAGACCGAGATAGGCTTTGTTTAAAGGTGTCTGCTTCAACCGCACTTATTTCAAACCCCACACAGCTAACTTTGTCAATTGTGTTTAAAATTAGATTCCATCAGAGGTTATATCTTCAAACAAATTTAGTACGAATACAAACTATATAAGAATACATATTATTATCAGTTAACACCTATATCCTCTTGGGATAGCAAAAACAAAGGCTAATAATTCGTCCATTCTGGGTTCTCTAAATTTGGCCTCTGTTGTAAAGTATCTTCAGCCTGTTGAACTGTAAACTGTATTTATTACTGTTATGTTTAGTGAAAGTGGGTAAGTAACTAATAAGAGAATAAAACCACTAAAAATGGATTGTTAAATCTCTAAAGTAAAGAAAAACGTCACTGCTCTATCACTATATTGTCTTATATCGTAACCAACTGACTAAATATTTTTAAACATCATAAAATAAATTACTGCTACATTTGCACGTGCTTGCGTGCATCTGATTACTTATATTATATTTATTTAATGACTAATTATTATGACCAATTAAATGGCAATCAAGCTGACGGTCCATCTGACGCTAACTAGTAACCATCGCCTATATACATGAACAGCACCATGAAAATCCCTACTATATGATGACTATGGTATATCTTATACCTTGCAATTCCGTAGGACTATAATCACCCTTCTAAAGAAACACACAGACAGACAGACATTACATTAATACGGGTATATACAGACATATTACTTTTATTATGTTACTATTTAGCAAAGCCTATTTACTAAACGATTACTTGAATGACGATCGTGCATGGCTATAGTTGTTCATGTACGGGATTTTCATTAAATGTTAGACATAGGCTTATACACGAGTACAATATGTAACGAAATGTCTTTTTTAAAAAAATAAGTAACAATCAGTTGAGTTTCTTGTCAGTTCTTCTCAATTGAATTCGTATACTGAACTGGACGGTAGGGAAAAGAATATAATACATAAGCGGCTAAAATGTCTTAAATAAATAAATAATTTTTGTATTGATTTCGTTTGTTTTATATTACATATTTCGTTTTATCGTTATTTTATAGCGTTGTGCATATTTGTACCACAGATAACATAATTGTTTGTACTAAAGATAGACATAAATCATAAATATATCTTCTATCAATCTTATCTAAACAGCACGCCATCCACTGTTATACCGATGTCAACATTTGAATCCATTAAATAACTGTTACACCACTTCCGTGTAGAAGTCATTTAAAAACTATATCCTCCAAATTCTATTTTGATAATGGTATCATAATTCCAAATTTATTAACATGCGTTCTCATTTCCTAGTTACATAATTTGAATCTCAGCAAATGTTTAGAAAGTTATGCACCAGTTTTACCACTAGTGGCATTTTTACGACCTTTATTTTTTATCTTTTGACAAAATAAGGGATGACAAACAATGGCAACACTTAATAATAATGAATATATATTTTAGACAATACATTACTGCAATATTTAAAACGTGGTAGAATAATGTTTTAAAATACAGGAAAACATAGAAAAGTCCCGCATAGCCTATATGTACTATATATTAGTAAAATCTAAAACCGTCCCCCGCCACGCCGGAGGGGTGGTGTGAGAGTGTGTGGGTTTCTTGCCCACTAAAAAAACTCTAACTAAATGTACTCGAAACTATGGGTGCAATGGCATTTTCTAGAGAAATAAAAAATATATTATAGTATAATATATTGTTAGTTATAATAATTCCAGGTTCAGTAAAACTGTAAAAAAAAATGGCCAGAGTCACGACATCACCTTAGCATTCCAATAATAAATAATATACCTGGACAATTCACACACTGTCATCTAGTTAAGCACAACTTGTCTTGTAGGTAATAACATATAGAAAAACTTAAATTTTTAATAATAAAAATGTTTGTTTCATTCGTGGAATTGAACTCGTGACCACCGTTAAGGAAGACGGAGAACTACTGATAAACCACCGAAATCGTAAAACATAATAATATTAATCTCTAAATATCCTAACAACATTCATTGTTTTCTAAAATAAAAAAATAAGGAAACTAAATAATTGAATTTGTAAAAAAAATTGAAGACCAATATCAATTGGTGTGAAAACAGCAAATCATGTCACGCCTAGAAAATAGTCTTTATATTCAATTACACGGCACTTTTTTGCTTGTAACTGTCGTGAGAAAATGCGACTTTCCGAATTGACAAAATATGCTCTAGATAGTTATACATACCTACTGTATAATCGTATATATAATAAATGTACCTGTACCGATCAATTCCATATTTTAATTATAAGCCTAGAATATAATTTCAAATGTTCCTATTTCTTAATTATAATTCAAAATGTAATTTTGATCTATTTGTGAGACTCTTGTGATATAGTCAAATGCATATAATACAATAAAAAATATAAGTCTTATAAACAGAATAAGTAGGCTTATTCATGAACACAAATGTTGATAAAAAAAAGCAATCATTACAGTTTTGACTAGATGTAATATTTAACAATATTTTTAATGCATCTGAACTTTAGTAGTGGCTTATAATATTTATTATAAATTATAAATATACTAGATCGTTTCATATTTATATATTACTTTAACCATTGCAAATAACAATAAGGAAATCATCTGTATACACACAAAATTTCTTCAAACTCCCATCAAATTTAAAAACATAACATAGCGAATTCTAGTCATTTGTAACTGTTACACGTACAATTGCTCAAGGTGAATTTACTATTTCCGTAATACAACTCATTTATTACATGTTACGTACAATGAAACCATTGGTTTAGACATGTCTTTATACGCCTTGTTCCGTTATCTTTACAAGTATTCAAATTGTCGCAGACCTATAGACGTAAATATAAATATGGGCATAGATTATGAATCATAATGCACGCGAGCGCATTTGTCCATGACTGATCAATGGTCCAAGTAAAAAGATATATATTTTTATGACACAGATTTGAAAAACAAAACTTACCAATTTATTATATTGCATATTTTATAAAGGTGAATTACACGTAAATAAATTGCAGTCGACTTACATTACATTTTGAATTGTTTCCATAAGAATAAAAACAACAATCTTTATAATGTATGACCTTTAAAACAATTGAGATTTAATATTTAATCATAAAACATATTTATATTACGGTGAATATGAATATTCAAATAATCGTAACAATTGCACATAACTATAAAAATGAACCGGTTACAATGATACGAGTTCATATGCTCTGATTTGGTCCGTTGATGTTGTCCAATATTTATTAAAAAAAGATGGAATGTATCTCAAAACGAATTCAAAATGTAATATTGTAGCTAATAATAATAATAAAACAACAACATGTTTGTAAATACAAATAATAACATATTTATAAAATGTCATGGCAATTCATTATTTTATTAATTTTATAGAGAAATAAAAAATATATTATAGTATAATATATTGTTAGTTATAATAATTCCAGGTTCAGTAAAACTGTAAAAAAAAATTGATTATTCAATATTTATTATATTGAATAATCAATTTATTTTTATCTTACTGCTAACTAAAAAAATACTCAAATGTTATTATAAAACAGCTATAACATTATCTTAATAATTAACGTCGAATATATTAAGACTAATGATGGTATGGTTATAAATACTGTGGAAATAGGTGGGAAGGAAAATATGATTATAAATAATAAAAAGAAATAAATATTATCAGGTACTAAAACCTGTAACTTTGCGACCTGCATAGATCTATTCTATTCGACCTTTTATATATTGTTAATAATCATAATAAAATTCATTCTAATTATTCAAAAACTATGAAAGAGAGTATATATTTAAAAAAGATATACACATATGATCTGTAACATCTGACATTACCAACCAGAAAATGAGTTTGTACCATCTGACAGCCAACGTTACCACCCGTATTATTTAAATCAAATAGCGTTCCCGCTTCCACGAAATCACTCCCACAGATAGCAGAAAATGGGACGAAATATGTTACACATAAAAAAATATTATAATAAGAAATCGCTGTCTTTTATAACTGTACCATACACGGTCAACTGACCTGACCACCTCACGATTACGGTCAAGCCTCAAGGTCCCCCATTACATAATTACACCGCGTCTAATCATCTGCACTCAATTGTAACGTACTCAACTCGATATTGTCAATATAAATTGATCGACAGATCGATACAACAACGCAGAGTATTCGTTTTAAAAATAAACATACGGTCAGCAATTTCCGAGCGCAAATAACTATTCTTTATTTCTATTTGTTAATATTCGTGTACTTACAATGTAGCTTGTTATTTAGAAACGTAATGTGTGGCAGCGAACTCATATTTCCCTTGGGAGTATGTGCAAAAATAAAATTAAGTAATAAGTATTTTATGGAACACGTGCTTAGTGTTTTAGATCATATACAATTCACGATATAGAGTAGGTGTTAAATAATAAAATATCATGGCCTTAAAGCTGCTTTCAGTTACGTATAAATATATGTTATGTATACCTAAATTACGCAATCAAAATAGCACAAGTTTATATTCTCCGGACTTTTAAAATGGGTGCTGTCGCGGTATTTAATTTGGAGAGAGTAAATACGTAAAAATAAATGTTACATAAAGGTAACCTAAGGATTTGTTGTATATTAATGTACTTATGTAAAATTTACAGTTATAAAGACCTAAAAACATATATAAAATTCTCGTGATAGTTTATAGTTTTCCCATACTCCTCCGAAACGGCTTGACCGATTCTCGTGAAATTTTGTGAGCGTATTGAGTAGGTCTGAGAAAGGCCAACATCTATTTTTCATCCCCCTAAATATGAGGGGTAGTCCACCCCTAATTTTTTTTTTATTTTAAGGCAAAACAACGTTTGCCGGGACAGCTAATTTTAAAAATAAATATGGTATAAAAGGAAGCAGTAAAAAAGAAAACAATGTTATTATCATGCATCATGCTCCTTCTTTTGTTCGAAATTTAAAAGTATTGTTCAGAATTCTAAATTCAAAAGTACTTTTTAGTGACTTTCACACATTATTGTATTATTATTATCTTTTAACCGCATCATTCACGCACGTGAGCATCATTACAAAACAAAATAACGTTTACAATCTAAAGTACGAGCAATTCTCGAACCTTATAGGTAACAACCTTCGTAGCTTATTGTATGCCAAAATAGTTTGAAAATCGAATGCACACATTGCATAAAATTTTCACAACAAATTCATGCGTTCGTGACCAACGCCATCAATAAAGTATCTCATATTAAGTAAACCATATTCCGAATACTTCGCTTTGAAGCTTGTGAAGCCTCTTCCGATCACCTTTATTGGTCGATAGAATATCGTGATAAACGCTTTTATGAAATTCGACACTATCACACCAATGTACATAAAAGGCACAACAAACATCACGACATCAACAACAACATCACACGCTGACCCATCACCTTGATATTTATACGAACCTTGTAATATTTACCTTTAACTATATTATCTTTTAATCGATATAACAAAATAATCTGCTGTATAGTATACTCCTTAATAAAACAATAGGCGCCATATATCACTCATAAGCATAAATATATTATACATCTACTATAGTAGTCTCAGAAGCGACATTGCTTAGATTCATATCTAAGCATGAACGCACTATTGTATAAAAAATGACACACTGCTCATTTGCTTTTGTTTCACGAATTATTTGATGTCTAATAGCAAAGAACGTTTATTCAAACTCGTATAATAAAGCAAGCAATGTAAAGTATGGTGACTACACCACAATTGTTTGCTCCTACCTGTAAATATGATATCTCCTCTATATGGTAAGTAATACGAGCACATAATAGCTCAATGTTAGTAAGTCCAATAACAACCATTCAATCAACGTACATTTTTAGTTCAATGTGAATGGGAGACACCTTTTTACCCTTGATTCGTATAAGTATTTAGGTCAACAATGATAACCGTCTATTGTCCGAAGTACATTGGAATTAGCAAATGACCTGTCGAACAGACAATTGATTCATGAATTTAATTTAGATACGAACATGTATCAGTAGCTGATTCGTGTCATTAATTTATATAACTTTGATCGATCAAGCCTTTGTTTCTCTATGGGATACAATAAACAAGGTTTCTGTATGACACTGTTTGATTAAAGTTATATTTTTAGTGTAGGTTTTACTATCACTGTCATTTAAATATTTTTATCATTACGTTTGTATAACAGGCATTGTTTTATAAATTTATTGCGCCCACCACGAATGTATTTGTATACGGTATTTAATACAAAACAGACATAATCAATTTACGTCCTGTATTAATTTATTAATAAAGGAAATATTAGGTGACCTAATTAATATTATTATGTTTAAAATTCCCCTTTTGAAAAGTATATTTTTCAACTTTCTCTACCTTCTACCGGCTTGTGGACCCACATTACCCAATTCCTCTAGCCGGTTTTGTTTGAAACTTTAACACACAAACGAACAATTTTCACCTCGTAACAATTTTACTATACATAAAATTTATGTACTCAATATTAGCCATATAAAATTCAAAAATAGATAGATATATATATTTAAGAACTTAAATTTTTACTTTGTACTATTACGATTAAGGGTTCCATTTTCCGCAGTAGCCGTTCAAATGGGTTTTTGTGCGTATAAAACCAACGCTATTGTAATAGACAAACCTAAGGCGTCTATGCTTCTTAGTATCTTCGTGCGCATCATGAGATTACTTAATGATTTTCTTAAGATTTGTGTGCATTGGGAGACCACAGCTACACCTGGAGTGTGTAGCTGTGGTCTTATGAAAATATAAAGAAACTCCTCGTCATAACTGTCTATAGCACCAATTGTCTATACGTGTGTAATATTAAATGGCTGATAGTATAATACGAACATCAGAGGAAACTCTGTCACTCAGCAGTACAATACAGTGTCCGTATCATATTCATTAACAAGTTTGAAATCTAAATCTAAATATATATAACTCAAAGGTGACTGACATAGTGATCTATCAACGCACAGCCCAAACCACTAGACGGATCGGGCTGAAATTTGGCATGCAGGTTGATGTTATGACGTAGGTATCCGCTAAGAAAGGATTTTGATTAATTCTACCCCCAAGGGGATAAAATAGGGGATGAAAGTTTGTATGAAACTTTGTCAATTTTAAACCGATCGGGCTGAGACTTTGCATGCATAAAGCTACTATGACATAGGCATCCCCTAAGAAAGGAAACAAAAGTAAAGCCGCAAAAACTATACCTAATTAATAATAATACTTCTTAACACCAGCGTAACAGCGGGTAAAATCTAGTAAAAAATAAATATGTATTTCATATGTCTTTCTTTATAATAGCTGTCCTCGCTATCTCGAAATCTGTGTCTTCTCATCAGGGTTGCCAACATTGAAACATATAGTCCTTTACGAAGAACTCTTAATCTGACAAAATATCGTAAGTAGGCTCAAGTTAGCTCACAAATTTCATATATCATTATATTTTGGCCGTCAACATCTCGTGCGACTTTGTAAGAGAATGAAAATATTCTTCTGATCAGGATTGCCAACTTTAAAACATTTAGTCTGCTTCAAATAACTAAAAAATCTGACAAAATATCGTATATAGGCTCAAGTTAGCTCACATATTTCGTACATCCTTATATTTTGGCCGTCAATATCTCGTGCGACTTTGTAAGAGATTGAAAATATTCTCTTGCCGAATTCCAAATCCTATTTATACGAGATTTCTTGTACAGTTACGACATCCCTGACTTCCCATACGTATGTCAGTGAAAGTAATATCACAGAATTATATTCATATCGGGCTGTTGGTCAGCATAAATCTGCATTAATATGATGAATAGATTAGATCATGGATACATCAGAAAATAAAAGCATATAATAGTAATCACTCAGTCATAATCAGTCTTAATATAAATATCCCTATATCCAATAATTATATTATTAGTGGCAGTCATTATAAATGAATCCGTAGAATACAATAAATATATGCAATAAAATTTATTCTATGATTCATATTAACTTTTAATAATATTTTTTATATCAGTAAATAAATAAATAAATAAATAACCCTGAACAATTAACACAGCGCCGTCTAGTCCCAATCGAAGTAGAAGGGTACTAGACAACTGATATAAATACCTAAATATTTATGTTATATCAGTTGTCTGTTTTTATCTATCTGGGTGTTTTCTATATACAAAAAATGAGTACTCATTTTTTGAAAATACACAATTACATAATATACATAGAAAACACACAGACAGATAAAAACAGTCACACTCATAAATACAAATGTTTGCATCGTGCGAGGAATCGAACCCGCAACCATCAGAAGTAAAGCGGCCATACCGCTAGACCACCGAAGCCGTCGTAATCATTGTGTATAAACTTTATATCCTTTGCCATTAAATTATATTTAATGAATACTCGTACCTTCACTTTTTTGTATTAATACAAGTTTTTCACTATTCATTGTCTACAGTTGTAAACCGCTGTAATTACTGTCAGTGCCGTGAACAGCAGCGTAAATTGAAAGTGCAATTTATAGCGGGATTCTACGGATTTTCATTTCATTACAAAGAAATAGAAGCTATTCGAATATTATACTAATATTTCGTTCTATATCACTGAAAAGAGAATCCCGGGCAGTTTTTGCTGAGCTTTCTTAAGGTTTAGTAATTTATATTTTATACGTTTTATAGGTATTTATTCGTATATAACTTCTTCCATAGCAAAGAGATTGTAATGTTAGATATATTTTAAGGATTAACTTTAGGTGTAACCTAGACCTAGACCAATTAAATCAGATTTCATCAAAGCTTAAAAGTTTTTATAATAAAACCAATAATTTTCTTTTGCGTTGACAGAATCTTGAACAACCGAATTTTTAGCGTGACTCGGAGTAGTAACCAGTAGACCGACGCTCTCTATTAAACTAATAAAAAGTAGTATATAAATGCAGATTCTTCAAGTCACAAATTTTTGTTTTAATATTTATTATAATTAAATGACATATCTGAAAAAACAAAATATATTCTAAACAATATAAAAGTCAGATGATTGAAACTTTAGGCATAAAACAGTTGTACACTAGCTATAGCCAGTGTTAGTTTACTACACAAGAACTATAAACTATCACTTTTGATATTTTGGCACATGGCAAACGCAAACTTATTGGCAGCTATTTGTATCTATATTTCATGATATCTCAGAATATATTGAGACAAACATTGAATCTCGAATACGTTACCACATATTCTACAGTAAATATCTTATATTTTACATCTTGTAGTCTTCGCTCGAGCAACAAACAAATGCTGTGTTCGTTGGATTAATGTTTGTTAGATAAGATGTATTTAATTTAGTATTGATTTATTAAAGATTAGCTATGACCGCGATTTCGTCCGCGTGGTGTGACCTTAGATTGCATAAAATATATAATAATCTGACCTAAAAAGGGCAAAAAAAAGTCTCATCTCAAATCTAGCTTTAAAAATAACGAATTTCCATACAAACTTTCATTACTTATTTTGTTTTCCACCTTAAGGGTAACTTTTTTACAAACTTTGAATATTATATTTTACAGCCTAAAAAATAAGTTTTAAACTTCTAGCTTTAAGAATGTCAATACTTCCATACAACCTCTCATCTCCCCTTTTAACCACTTACAACCCTTTTTTCGCATTAAAAAGTAACCTATGTCCTTTCGCAGAATCTGGATAATAGTTCAGTAGTTTTGGCGTAAAAGCACGACAGACAGACAGACAAAGTTGCTTCAGCATTTATAATATTAGTAAGGATTGCATGTGGCGATGTAATTGGTAATACCTTAGTTATCCATAAGTCACAACAAGTCAGCAACATTAGGACAGCTATTAACACCTCAAAAGTAGGGCCTAGCTAACTTACTGACATTAAACCGATCATAATAGATAGGAGCATTGTATTTCTACATTGCATTGCATTGACATCTGAAGGTGTTCATGTTTTGACATTTGACACGGCCTTGACGGGTATGTCCATCTAGTAGCCATTTGGCAGAGCATAAAAATTAATTGCTCTATATATTCTATCTATAAAACTAATTGCTCTATATAATAATGTAATAAAAATGCATTTATTGCTCTATAATAGAAAGAGGCGGGCAATTGTAAATTAACACTTAATTACATTTCAAGGGCCTCACTAGACGGGTAAGTTAAATATTATAAGCATGAATAGTATCTGAGACTAAAAATGTTTTCAATATAATATTTATACATTTACATAGAATCAAAAGACAGCTAATCTGAAAAAGGCTTGTTTTTATTGAAGGAATTGGTGTATTTTACTTATCTTAAAGTTTATTGTAAATTTGAAAAACTACTCCAAAAGATTCAGAAAAAATTGTGTATTTCACACAATCGATTCGATGTGCTTTGTGGTATACGTCATTTATTTATTTTTTATTACTCTTTATTGTACCAGAAATGATATATAATAAACAATTCTATAGAGATGGACTTTATCGCTTTAGCAATCTCTTCCAGATAACCTTCGGGTATAGCAGATAAGACCGAAGGTGGTAGATGATTGGAATGAAAGAAATGTTAAAATTATATTAGACGTAAATAATAATAACATATACACAGATTATAAACAGACATAAAATTTATTTATTTACGATGTATCTTTGGAAAACTCTTGCCTTAAAATATATTTAATTGTTTTATAAGTAACACACCTATACATATAAATGATTAAATATATAGAGCATTGTATATGTCATTTACTGTTTTAATCGCCATACGTACACATTATTTTTTATTCCATTTTCATGATACAGAAGTAGTGTGTGTATGGCCATAGATTTATAATACCTTACAAAATTTGAGTGTCTGTTTGTAATATTAAAATAACTGTTTTTTACTACATGCATATGAATATAATTACGGTACATACACCAAGATAACATTTTTCAATTTTTGTCTGTCTGTCTGTCTGTCTGTTTGCTCCGGCTAATCGCTAAAATGCCTGGACCAATTTTGACGGGACTTTTATTAGCTGATATAATAAGGAGTACTTAGACTACTTTCATTTTAGAAAAACATTGTTAAATTCCACGCGGACGAAGTCGCGGAAACAGCTAGTACTATAATATATAAACAATAACTTAATATTAAATATAATCCAACGCCAAAATTATTACCACATCGTAGAATTTTAAAATATTACTGAGTAGCCGGAGCTGATATCGGGATTTCAGCGTCCGTTCATGGATGGTAAACATCAATCAGTATCAGGGTGGCGCCGACTGATCGACGCGGACTGATCCCGCCGCGCCGTCCCTTATTTAGACGCCCCACAAAACTTAACCTCGGTTTTGATTTAATTATCTATTCTTTCCATTCAACATGTCATCACCACGTAATTATAACATTTTCTGAAATCTTAATATGATTTTAGGATAATTTATTATTGATAATATCCTCAGGACAGTTAACAGCGCCATCTGGTCCTAAGCTAAACATAGCTTGTATTATAGGTACTAGACAACTAATATAAATAAATAGGTACCTATGTATTGTTTTAGTAAATAAATACATATTAAACATAAAAAACTCTCATACCGGTACAAATAGACTCATGAATACAAATGTTTGTACCGTGCAAAGAATTGAACCCGTGACCGTTACAAGTAAGACAGTCAGTACACTGCCTTACTACCGATAGACCACCGAGGCCAATTATTAACTGCCTTATCTTATTTATATCTTATCCCATGTATATCCTCCGTGATTAATACTCATACAACCATTTAGTAGGTAAGAAACAGACTGATAGACAAAGACTTACTTCCGAATTTATAATTGGTGTTTAGATAGATTTTCATATATGAAAGAGTTATTGGAAAAGGAAAAAATGTATTTTGGAAATCCTATCCCTTAAAATAATTGTAGTTAAAATATTAAAAGTAAAACTTTTCTTATTATAATATTAGTTTAAACATTTAGGGTTATAAAAATAAACTTAGGTTAGTATTTCTATGACAGAATCTTAAATCGTAAGTTGTAAGTGACACATTCATACATCAATCACAAGAATTGATAAGATGTATTAATTATGTCGTAAGATGTTTTATGAATGACTTGCATCAATCATAGTTTGCTTCAGACAGATCACGCTTAAACATGATTGATTAATTAATCGAAAAAAAACTATAAACACCTTTGTAAGATTTATTTATTGCTAAGTAAATAATTTGTGGCTGCATAACGTGTGCAAATACATATTATATTCTTTACTAAACAAATATTCAATTGACGCTCATTTTTTAAATACACGCCGCGCCGTAAGAAATTTGAAAATAGAACAATTATAAATTGTAATTGTTCTATTTTCAAATTGCTTTCTTACAATTACAATTTCTTTATTTTGTTAAAGTATTTTTAAAAGTATATAGGTTATTATATTTATTCCAAACATGTTAATATGTTTTTTGAAAAGAGAAGACATGGAATATTGAACTGACATTTCTTTTTGATAATGATTACTTCTTCGGTCTCTTCACTTACCAATTGTAACTCCATAAATAACTAAAGTTATTTCATTCTATTTTACTGACATTTTAGATATTTTAATATTAATTTACTAATTTATTCAAGTATCTAACTTAAATATAGTCAAATTTGTATTCATTAATATGCAAATTGACTATTACTGTTTTAATACAATCTCCATAATAAATAAACGCTACACCTTACTTAAAAGCAATACCAAACCAACGTGTTTGTATCGGAAAAGCTTATCTCGACAATAAAATTACTCTAAACATAGCCCACGGTGAATGGGTTAGATAGTTGATTTCAATTACTAAAACGGAAGATAAACAAAATTATTATTGATTACTAGTAGCTGCCAGGAGCTACTTATTATCTACCTACTGCATTATCCACTTACTCCTCAACAAGATATTTTAAAGTCCATTTACAAAAGTAATATATATGTGTTCCATATTATTAATGTAGTCTAGTGTCTACTAATGTGGGATAAAACCGGCCCTCCGTTGCATTGAATTGCTAATATAGGCCTTATTGCTATCGATGTACCATTTGCTTAATTCCGTACAATACTTCTTATTCTGACTTCGTCCTTATATTTTCTTTCATGTTTGCCCCGTCAGCGTACCGATCCATCCAATTAAAAATAAAAGTAGACTAAACTAAATCTGTTATCTGAAAAAGAAACCTCAATATGGAATGCATGTCTATGCATGAATAATTTTATAATGTAAATAAATCATCTAGTAAATTAAAATCAATATTACTTATTTTCGTTTCGTCTCGGGTTCGATTCCTCGCACGGTACAGATATTTGTAATCATGAGCATGATTGCTTGTATCAATTTGAGTGTATTCTGTGTATATTATGTATGTATTTACATAAATAAATTTATCAAAGATATATATTTGTATCAGTAGTCTAGTACCCATAACACAAATTCTGGTTAGCTTGAAAATAGATGGCGCTGTGTGAATTATCCTGAGATATATGTGGGTCAGCTAGTTTTCAATACTCTATGTTTCCTTCCTTACATTTTAATTTCGTTACTGGTATTTGAAATACGAAACTTGTAATATCTAATGAACAATCATAACTCCAACTTTTAAAATGAGTGACAGTGAATTTCGTTATTATAATTAATGGTGAGTCTTCATTTATGTAATGACCCAATGACCCGATTTTTCTAAGTACGGCCCTGGTTCCCATCACAATACATTGCTCACTGTGAAGAGACAATAACTAGATATTCGGGTTTACGCGTCGTTGTGAAATATGTAATGGGATTGTTTCAATGTCGCGTTGAGTAACACCGTTAAGGTAATTAAACACCAAACACTGTGAGAAACTGTTTACATTCTGTGCATTTGTTGTAGGGCTAATTTGAAAGTATTTCCTTAATTTAAATAAACCGCGCAATAAGGCTTACATGTACGAGTGACTTTATAGAAGAAAACCTTATCTGAGGTAATAATTTTATTACTAACAATATAGGATATATTGGGCATAGGTCCTAACGTTTCCTCTTTCAGACAACTGGTCTATGATACAATATACCGAAATCAGTGAAAAGACAGAATATGGAGGCTTGACATCTTGTTCACTGGAATGGCAATACATGAGTGTTACCACGTGAGCCATGATGTATTCTGTCACATCCATATTGCTGTCCTTGTATACAGACTATGGTTACCACTTTCCATCAAAAGGAATTAAAAAGCATAAATTGTTTTAAAAAAAGAATATTACTAAAAATTATAAGTTCATAAGCGGCTAAAATGGTCTACATAAATAAAGTATTTTTAAATTAATTTGTTATACTATGATTACTTATTACTAAACTGCATAGTTAATTTTTCAGAACAAATATTTAATATAAAGACATATAGCCAATTTATAACAATGGCAAGTACAAACATCTATCAAGAATGCAATACCTTCTAAACAGTTCTTGAGATATGGAATGATTAAGCATTTAAATGTTGAACTAAGAAGTAATAAGACACACTAAAACATAACAGTACACTTTAAATGGTAGTCTATAGAAACACAAATTTAATTATGTATATAACTGAAATGAATAAAGATAATTTGCAAGCCCGTCCAAAACATAATACTACATAATGGTTGTGCTAAGAGGTCGTATATTATTTCCAATTCATATCATTCGCAATTACCGAAGGAGACGGAACGCACAAAAAGGAATTGAGTGACAGAAAAGATTGATTTTATTCAATTCCCAACGATTCATCGCGGTCGAGTCGGACTTCTTTCTATGTAAAATACGTCAATTTTTTAGACAAATTGATCAATCCCGGTAGATGCTCCTTCACAATCGAGTACGGATCGGTGCCATCCATCATCTTCTGTCACTATATATTGCACCAGACGTGTGTTTTGTTTGTATATTTTGTCTTTTATGATATATCTTTTCTATTATCGTTAATTACGACTGGGAAAATAAATTATTTTTTTAACCATGGAGACAACGTAATTTGCGACAACTAAAGTCTCAATATGTATTTTTTAATTTCAACGATAATAAATAATATATATTGCTCTCCCTTGCCTAGTTCGATTAACATCCTTCCTGGTGAACGTCTTTACCTTAATTTTCATTAAGATTCATCCTTTTAGTAGTGAAAAGGTTACAAACAACATACACAGGATTAAACCGTATGTAACCTATACATAATTAAGTCTACATGATAATGAAAATATTACCTTCAACATGTAATTTTGTGTTATTCAATAATATGACATTGTAACGAATTCAAGGTTTCTTTCATTGTTCTGGTGCATTATGGTTAGGTATTATATAAAATTTAAATTGTACAGCGGCAATGTCTAATACAAATAATTTCCTAAAATACAAACATTTGCCCTTGACGATGTTTAGAACAAGACCTACATTCTAATAACCTTTTGAATGCAGTTCATAGAACATTGGGCTAACGTCAAGTTTTGCATAATAACGAGACAATGGGGGATCGGGCTTGTCATTACAAAACACTAGAAAGAGTGCCACCTCTGAAGCCGCCCTCTCGCATGGCTCATGAATTATTCGCAGTTGTGTCACTTGTGGACGCCCCTGCCAACTGGCTCTGATACACAGACACAATAAAACAGTCACTTGTCGCATTAAATCACATGCACACGGAACACAGTGCATTTTTTTATAAACTGTGTATGAAAGACAGCCAAATAATAAGAACACAAAATAGATATTAATAATATTTTTGTAAGCTCTATCTGTACATTAATTAGGTATTGTTTCAAACAAAACAATTTGAACATGTTGTACAAATTTGTATATGTTTTGTTTTAGGATAATTGTCTATGTATGTTTGAGTTTATGCACTTAATGACTAATTCTGATAAATTTGAATGTGGTTTTCATGTATTGCAACAAGCAAAACACAACAACAGTTAGTACCTATTTGTTTACAATTTGATCACAAACAAAAAAAGTTACAAACTTTTGTTTATCCCGAACTCTAAACATGCTAGATCTCGGACTCAACTAGTAATATTAATAAATACGTCTACTTATGTCTAAATTCCAAGATTTGTAAAGGCTTGCGCATTATTCTCTAGTATGACATAATACCATTTACTAGGAAAGAGTTGAAAATTCACAGGTAAATACGAGTAAAAGGCTTCCGTGAGTGTAAAATATTTCAGTTTCATTTTAACAGACCATTAACGTCAAAACACAATCTCCATGTTATATTTTGACAATAAAGACCACATATTAAATATTGTATGACAAATTATTTTATCAATGTTGGCCATATTATAATGCAGTCGCTAACTCGATATATCCGCACTTCCTAAAAGGTAGATACCTGAGAGATTATACTATAGCCTTAAGTACACCTTTTGTACTATATTTTATTAGTCTATAGATAAAAGAGTCCATTTACACTACCTTGTCTAAAATACGTCATTGACGTTTTTAGACGTATTACTCTCTAAATCTATATATTACATATACTTCTATTCGTATATATCTAATATATCGTTTAAATTCATTCTTTGTTCATGCCACATATAATAGTATAAAGTATAGCCACGATTATTTGATCAATGACGCAAATATTTCGCAAACTGTTCTCATTATTCTTACTATTTTTCAGCTCTATGGGGTGCCGCTATCTCCGGTACCCTATTGTTATAAATAAAGTTTGATAATCTAACTAATGTACTAAATATAAAATTATCAAATGATAGATAAAATCTATTTAATTCTCTACTACACTACTAATACTATAAAGACGAGAGATTTTATTTCTTTTTAATGGATAAAAAATTCTTGGCTCGTATTGTAAGTGACATTACCAGCATGTAACATAGGCTGTATTCCACTGGGGCAGCGTCTAGAATAAAAAACATTAAGAAAATTATATTTTTGTTTATTTTATCACCCATTCATACTCATATTATAATTACGAAAGTATGCCTGTCCATCCGGCTATTTGTTGCCTTTTCATAACTAAACGCCTGAAAGAATTTTAATGACGTTTTTAATATGAATATACAATATATATTGTATCACATGGACGGGCACTATGCCGTTATATAAAGCCTATGCTTTATATTAAAAAACGATATGAAGAGGTGAAATTATGGATAAAAGTTTACGCATATACAGTTGCGTGTACATACTAATAGTGGAAATAACTGTAAATAGTAATAAAATTTAGGCCGACCCCAAATAAATGGGATAAGGAAGAAGCAGATTATGATGAGTAATAAAATTTAGAATGATAAAACTCATAATTATTAAGACAATACCTAATCCTAATAGAGTTACAAGCTACATTTTTATTAATTAAATTCTTGTCTTTACAGATCGTGACTACAAAAGCAATCGTTAGAGGACTCTTCATAATCGTAAGCGAATTTAAAATTACTGTTATCAGGAAATTGGGAGTTTAATTAATGTACTCGAGCTTTTATAAATGCGTAGCAGTCTATTTGATTGAAATTAAGGTCAATTGTTGAATGACAGATAATCGGATTTCATATATAAATCTAAAAACAGTTCTTTATTTTATATATTCATGTTACACTCAGTACTTATTTATTAATAAAATAATGTAACAAGTAATTAATGTAGAAATTTCTAATATTTGTGACATAAAAGTAACACAGGTATTAACTTAATTGAAATGCTAATATTAAATTATTCGTAGACATAAACAACTTTTCTTAAATACAAAATTAAAGTACCATAATTAAATTTTATTATCCTACATTTTATGATGGATAATAATTTGATTAATAAATTTATTCTCTTTTAAATATGCATATTATTTGAGATAAAAATATAAATGAAATATTTTAGTTTCAGTATCATAAATTATACTTCTTGTAATTAAATATACACTCTGCAAAATATAAATTAATATGAATATTAATTTAAGTCAAATGTTCTACAATATTAAATGTATCCATCTACTTTCATTGGGAAGTAAGTCAATAATGTTAATGGAATTGCAAATTGTGTTTATTTTAAGTACTCTACCGCCAAATGTCACCCTTAGAGCACTTACGATAATTAGATATTTGGTTGAAAAATACACTAAGAGCTTGCTGCTTCGTAACAACTAGCTGTTACTGCCATATCATTTGCATTATTTAAGACAAAAATCATCTGTTTCAGTCCCCAAAATACAACCTATCTTCACGTTAAATTGCATTTAAATCAGTTTAGCCGTGTAATCGTGAAAGAGTAACAGACAGACACGCTTTCGTTTTATTATACTAGCTGTTACTTACAGCTTGGTTTCATTTTGTTCTGAGATAAATAAAATTACCTATATCCATCTTCATTTTGTGAACTGTTCAGCCATTTAGTCACGAAAACTCTCCAAAAGATAGACACAATTCGTAATTCGTATGTTATTATTTCCTACTAATATTCAATATTAGTAGGTATGGATATTAATTGCCGTCTGAACAGCATAATTAATTAATAAGGAGTACCTTGTTCAGGATAATAGCTATCATCAAACAGAACACACAAGATTAGTATATATATGAAGTAATTGTTATATGCATATATCTGATACGACATGCAATTAAATATTTAGTAACCTTCACGTCTACATGTCCACGTATCTCATTACATAATGCAATTAGACATTTTTTAACAATTATTAAATGACCGTCAATACTATTATTATATTGCATACTTAATTACAGTACAAGTAGTAGACATTTATTTTTAGAACTGGATGACCTAAACAGTACCTAGTAATTTTGTTCATATCATTGGACACAATCCACCTTCTAACAAGTTGGATGGTGGTTCTTGAATCTGACTCCAGTTAATTAATATTACCTTAAGTATGTTTAATATTGACGTCCTCGGTGGTTTAGCAGTTTAACACTCCCCTTTACTTCCGTCGGTCGTGGATCCGATTCCCCGCGCGATACAAACATTTGTATTCATGAGTATGATTGTTGTATTGGTCTAGGTGTTTTCTATGTAGATTATATACTATATATAATACTATACATAATACTATTTTTAATTACTGTTCTCTAAAAACATAAAATTGAAAAATTAATAAATAAAACATAGAGTCATTTGATCTACTAAACTAGATACATTCATAACCTCAAGATATATTAACCACTCACTTCATTGATACGTCTTTTAATAATGTGTATAAAACCTTTATTGTAAACTAATCACTTGGTTATCAGTTAAATAAACTATACATCCGATGAAGCGTTAATATAATTAAAGATACTGCGTTAAAAGCTTCACTGCCAATATCATCCGCGACGGGGCGGAGGGAGGGTCTGAGGCTAAATGGATTAGGGTAAACAGCATAAAGAGCCTTTTGTATCCGAAATTAAATGTCACCCGACGTCATTATTCAGGCTCTGGGTGACACGCACGCGATCTGCCGTCTGCCACTCTGATATAGACGCGGTACCGATTACACGACACGACACGACACACGACTTTACCAGACACTTTTTTTTTCGGACTACTCTAATGCCGTTGGCCGCAGTTGGCCTTTACAGCTTCACGGGACGATAGGAGGCGAGTGCATATGGCACTCCAAACTCGAGGAAGGACTTATGAAATGGCTCAAGGCCTGATGGATAAGACTTCTGTCTGAGGGCAGCGCTAGGGGTTCAAACCTAGGTTCAGGCCATCGTAATTTGGATCCCCTTTTCAATTAGACGGGGGATCGATTGGAGGGAATCGCGTTGATCTAGTGCATTAGCATAACATCTTGCTACCGATGGTACTACCGATTATCGTACTACGATATTATTTGTACTCATGAGTATAACGTTTTTGTATTCATCTGGGTGTTTTTAATGTATCTTATTATAGGTATGTGTAGTTCCAAAAAACACGTACATCAAAATTTCTATCAGATATCTAGCAGCAAAACACAAGCTCTGCTGAGCTTGGACTAGATGGCGCTGTGTAAATTGTCCCAGGTTATTACTATTATTATTACCTTGCAGTCTCTACGACTGTGACTGTGTGTACTGACCCCGTGAACTTATAATGCATTTAGGTCTATATAAACTTTTATATTTGAAACTGATGTATGAAGGTTAATGATGTGATTAATAAATTTATTCTCTTTATGTTAGGAATGGTGTCAATATTTTTAAACAGCGTTTGTATCTTCAGGCCTCAATGGTATGTGGAAGGGTCTTCTGAACTCACTACAATCCATTTGAATTTCTGCGCTTGAGATCTATATATATATCCTAAAACGCATTATATTATATTAATAATATTCCGTAAACGAGATTTTGTATTGGCCATTTTCTAATTGTGAGATAAAAATAGAACAATATTCGAATAGCTACAGATTTACAGATAAAATAACTATGATAATGGTGTGTATACTAAGCAATTTACGCAACACCACAACAACCACTATCTGATTATACAAAATATTCAATTTTCAAAAACTTTTACTAGAACACACAGTTTTAGTACAAATTATAGTACTGCGGCTGTTATTACACTTAATATGCGTAAATAATAAATAATAGAGTTAAGAAACTGTTAATTTACATAAAAATTAAAATGTTTATATAATGTTATTTAGTCGTACAGTATAAAGAGTTTCGTAGCTACTAAACCATTAATTATATTTGTAACGGCTGTCGAAGATCTCTCTAAACAAAACTTTAAGGGCGAATTAAATAAAGGAAAGCCATTTGAAACAAATCCTAATACTATTGTAACCTTGTTTTGTCAACCTTACTTAATTAAGCAATATTATATAACTACATATTAGCTTAAGTTATTTATTATATAATGAACATGCCTATTATATGAATAATTGCATAATATCAATATCCTCAATCATAAATTTTCTCATGTATATTCATAATAAATCTGTACATATTATAAAACAGAAGACGTCTATAGGTATGTTAACGATAACCTCAAAAACTACTCAATGCATTTTTCATGCGGTTTTCATCAATTAACAGAGTAAATTCTGAGAGGGGATTCGTTAAAGTTTTATGTAAAATATTAATCAGGTCAGAAAGTATATACTTGAAATAAACATGTTCAAGTAATACATAATTTATTCTTAAAGATATTTACGAAATCAAGATTTAAAATGCGATCGTATTATTGTTGTGTTGTGTGATTTTATTTAGATAAAAACTTTTTTGAATAATATTCAAATACGGATAACACAAACATAATAGTTATATAATTCATCGGCAACTCATATTTCTGGGACTTCATTTATATACTACCACAGCAAATAAGCTGACATACTGCATTTGTAAAATATTTCCCTGGAATACAATGGTATAAACTTTTATTATTACATTTTTTAAATCGAATTATATTATTAAATAAATGCAGAATATATAATTACGGTTACCCCGTAAAATAAGTTCATGATTAATATATACTAATGCAAAATAAAAAAGGTAATCGAAAATTCGAAAACGTAATACATAATTTATTCTTAAAGATATTTACGAAATCAAGATTTAAATATACACTTATTATAATAATGCGATCGTATTATAATTGTGTTGTTAAATCTATTTTCAAAAATTTTTAATTTCTAAATTACACCATTATTGTACTAGATATGCGACTTGTTAACGCTCATATGTCATAAATAAACATATATGTCATAATTGTACGGAAACACAACTGATTATTATATAATCATTGTCTCCTTATGAATTTAAATGAATAAACGTTTGCTCTGCAATTTTATTTTATAAATACATTATAATCCTGGTATAGTATAACTGATGACCCTGCTCTTGGACAAGACAACATATAATATTAAAAATGTTGTCAATACATATGAACAACATTTCCTTGGAAGAAACAACATCTACCGTTCCATCCGAGCTATTCAGGTTCGGAATACACGTTTCTCCATTCTGAGTAGAGTCAGCAAGTAGAGGGATAGTTTGCAATTTAGAATATCACATCTATTATTTTGATTTAACAAAATTTTATTATGTTATTGGCCAACTGGACCACCAATTTTCAAAAGAATTTAAAGAAATGTTTAAACTGTTTATTAAATATCAATAAATATGACATTTAAATTTGTAAATATCACATTGTCACCATTCAAGGGGTAAAATAAAATAGCAGATAAAAGTTTTTAAATAAATTCGTCATATATAAGCTAGAACGATGAAGCTTTTTTCTTACGCTTTTTTGGGTCAGTTTAAATAAATACCTTACTAATATTATGAAAGTGAAAGTGACTCTGTCTGTCTGTCTTAAAAGCCAAAACTTCTGAACTTTTAAATGATATATACATAGGTTACTTTTTAATGCCAAAATTATAAGAGACTGAAAGAGGAATTTTTTAAAAGTTTAAGCGCGTAAAAATATAATTAACGAAAATAAAATGTTGTATGCGAAACCCATTTTTTAGGCTGTTGAGAAAATATCAGTACCTACCGCCACAGGAATCAGCCATAAATGGTTACAGTATAGCGACATCTTATCATTGGTACATGATTACACTAATATAAGTAGCATTAAAAAAAACAAGAAAAAGGGTTATAAGGGGTTGAAAGGGGAGATGTAATGTATGTATGGTATGTATGGAAGTATCTTCATTTTAAAGATAGTAGTTTGAAACTTAGTTTTTGGCTGTTGATTGAATTGTAAATTATGCATTTTTGAAGCAGAACGATGATATATAAAGGTCACGCGGACGAAGTCGCGGGTACAGCTAGTGATATATATGTAAAAGCAACACTGAAAAATGCATGCATTGTCAATAAGTTTTCTTTACCTGCCTCGTAAATGTCCTGGCATGAAGATAAACAATTATATCCATGACACATTCAATTTAACGTATGTAGCAGTGGTAAAAAATACTACACGAATAGGAACATTTATTCTACAAGCGTGAGTGTACAGAAATAAAATACATGGCGTAGCATAAAATCGTATCACCGGTCAGATAGCGGCCCCAATTTTCATAACGATTCAAATAACAGACTGCCATAAATGTGGTTATGTGTGGGTGACAATTCAACCCTTTCTATTTCTGACTTTGATTAACTGAATTGTCCGATAGATAACGAGTAGCTCGCGAGATACGAGTATGGGTGAATTATTAGAGTTCCCACATGAAATATAAAATTAGATGGGAATATCTACGGACTGTTTGTATGAGGGAGCTATTATCTTTATTTAGCCACCCACCTGTGTGTGAAAGGGAATTCATATAATACAGGTATTAAACATGTAAACTTTTCGGAAAATCTCACAATGATGATATAAAGCATATCAAAATTCGTACATGTACATAAGCGGAGAAATAAAAACGACAAACAACGATTTTGCTTTCTGCTATCTATATAGATATTTGCATGTAACTAAAATAGGACGCAAGGTGAGGCAAACCCACTTAATGGACAGTAGTAACTGTCATCTATACACAGGAACAGCACTACGAACATCATATAAATAGATTATCATTCCGTGGATGCTCCACGCTTTGTTATTCCTGAGATACCAGATGCTATCTCCATACCATGTAATTCTATTCGATTTCTATGTTCCTTATTGCACAATTTCGTTTTAATAGTTGTTAGAAAATAACCTGTAGCTAATTAATTTCCCATAAAATACTAGCAATCACTGCCTATATATACAAGAACAAAACGACGGATAGACCTCCATGTAATTCGGACATTCTCATTTATATGAATATTTAAAATATTCATACGATATAGAATTCTAAAATTGAAATTTTATATTAATTATTTTAACATATGAATTAAAAAAAATACAGATGTATTATATAAATTACATAGTAGCAATTTAAGAGATTTCTCAACATTGCATAAAGAATTCATAAATTAATCGTTTTTCCTCAAGACATCTAAATCGCTCTGTCAATCTGGCTTAATTGAATGCAAATAGACTTATTCGTCGACACTGAAATCAATAAATTAAACCTAAATTGTATAACGAACCGTGATTTTATTTGTTTCTCTACCAATATTGAATGAATAGATTAATAATACAAAATTAGTTCTATCAATATTTATTTATTTGTTTCCTATCTCCTTCTAAACAAAGTAATATTAAATTAGCTTAACCAAATATACCAGGTGCAATAAAATCATAAAACGATGGAAATAATGTGTCGATTATGACTTTGATTACAACTAAATTATAATTATCTATATATAATTTTGTTGTAATCAAAGTCATAATCGACACATTATTTCCATCGTTATATTAATATATCGTTAATATATCTTTATTTTGTTAATTTTGCTATAAATATGAAGTCACTAAAAACATAACTATTTTTATATACGTATATAATTTACCTTCTGCACTTGGAATATCAACGACTGGTATGTTTACGTAAAAGTGACGTCTTCATTGAAATTAACTTTATACCAATTCCATATATTAAATGATTCTAATGTCTACGTACAACTTTATACCTTTATATTTTCTACTAATGAGCTTCATTCCAGTTTGAAGATGTAGGTATATGCATACACTAATAAACATATATACAAACCATTCTCTTGTAAATTTATTGGGAGGTAAAGTGTATTCTGTGACGCTTATGACGTTGATTTTATCTATAGACCGTTACCATCAAATGGACAATCATTCCAATCCTATAAAAATAATACAATGCTTAGATTAGATAGAATGTATCTTTGTTCTCTTATGTAATTAACATGTCAAAATTGTCCTCACCAAAATTTGGATAGATAAATTTGTTGGCCAGAACAACTCAGCAATAACTAATTGACCACGACTACATTAATTATATGTAAATATGATTTAACTGTATAATATATTTTTACGCCGACACTATATAAAGTAAATATTAAGTGTATAATGATATAAATGTGTATATATATCAATTTATATTTTTACATAGGTGTTGTAAAAACCACACCTACTAATCACTAACCATCAAATAGGACTTTTTGTCATTTTATTTCAAATATATATATATATATTGTATTTTATGAAATATATGTGTCATATAATTGATTTTGTGTAATCGAATCAACAATATTTTTAACGATATTACATGTGATACAGATAGTAATCGGCTTTACTGATTATGCAGGCTTCGCCAGTTGATTAGACAGCACTGCAACCCCCATGAGTTCCGATGTTCTCTACTTGTTTATGTTCCCAGTATCTTGTTTTAGCTGACCCCTCCAAACGTGCATATCGGTTTACGTGCAGGGTCAACAAATACAGGACTTGATGTTACCTATAAGTACACGAGGTGATTGCTTGCTCTGGTGGACTTGTAGATAAAGTTAGATTTCTGTAGTTTGGTTGAATTCGAAGTTCACACAGTTTTGTTCCAGTGTTTCCTTCATATAATGTGACTAGACGTTTGCCATGACTTCGCAAGTGCGAACTCGTTATCTCTTGTTCTCTTAGAAACAATTTTAAATAATCAGCATCTTATTATATACCGCCACTATATTTATAAAAGTAGCGTAAGCGTAGATACGCTATTTGATTGTTATATTATATATATATATATATATATAATTCTCGTGTCACAGTTTTCGTTCCCATACTCCTCCGAAACGGCTTGTATTTCTCATGAAATTTTGTAAGCGTATTGAGTAGGTCTGAGAATCGGTCAACATCTATTTTTCATCTCCCTAAATGTTAGGGGTGGTCCTCCTCCCTAATTTTTTTTTATTCTAAGGCAAAACAACGTTTGCCGGGATAGCTAGTATAATATAATAATTCTAACTTAATTTACTTGAATTTCCCATACATAATTCTTCTACCTAAATACTACTTGTAAACCAAATTTCACAATTAATGTAACCAATGTTGTGTAGCCATTTAACTGCCTCTGTTTCAAATTATAATGGATCCTACCTCGAACTATATATATTTTTCCTGAAATAGCACATCGCATCTTGGACGCCCGTGCATAGTACCTCCCACGCATTACACGCAAGAAATAAGATGTCGTATCACCGTGTTCTGTAATTTTACTATTGTTTTGTCTGATTTTCTATAAACAAAATCAGAATTGTTAGTACACACTCTATATTTAGTTTGGAACTAGACTAGTAGACTAGACTTTGGAATGTGTATTATCCAGAAATCCAAGGTCATTTGTTTTGTATGAAGTGATGTTGCAATGAAGGAAGTACTGAGGACATCACGTACGGAAACTAGCTAAGGTTACAATGTGCGTACACTGGTCCATTCATAAAACGCTCTAGTTAAAGTCTGTTAAAGTAAATAAAAAACTGAATGTATTATTAATGTTAATTAAATAAACTACAACCTTGTCTATAAAGATACTAATCCGACAGCATGGTTGCACAATATACGAATAAAATATTAAAGCGTTTGCTTTGTTTTAATATTAACAACCACACTTGTTGACTCGATATTTGCTATGAAGTTCCTCGAACAGAAGTTTGCATTTAATTAAATTATGGTATAATATAATACGTAATTGCACAAGGCATCCTTGCTCCCTGAGGGCATAAATAAGCTAGCTAGTCGTGCATGCCTCGTATTCAAACTACGATGTTTTGCAATAGTCCTATTGTTTATCGTGCATAGCGCCGCATGGTTATAATGCATATATCTGCACCTCGGAGAAGCATTCGGCATTTACTGAGACATTGTCGGGGACCTATGAAAATAGGCAAACTGTCAATATTGATTTATTCTTCGTTCCGACATATCCTTGGCTCAAAATTGTAAACATGCCTGCGAGAAAATTCTATTTTATCTCCGGTTACAGTACGCGCGACGTCTCTGTACGAGTTGTAAAAAGGATGTTTTCATGAAATCGAGTGGAAACTATTCATCACGTTTACTTCTCTTACGACTCCCGTATTCTCGTATATAAAAATAGAAATTTTTATTTGAATCATGTACTTCTCAATGCTATGTGCTTTATGATGTTTTACGACCTATAGAGGCTTGACAAACTTCTGCAGTTATACTTACCTACTCGTGAAACAACTATACGTTTTTAAGTTTCCACTACTCACAACATACTAAATACCTTACTAAATCAGAAAATAATTAAAATGTAGCAAAAAGATATCCATTAAAGAAAGTACGATTGTCTCTGATTTTAGTCATTCTTAATTTTTTCAGTCCATTATTTATACTCAAGACTATTATCCCAGATGAGGTGATTCATTATCAAAAAATAACTATATGGTACCTAAAACACTTGGCATACCTACATTTCCCCTAGAATATGTACTTAGTATGTGGTGCATCGGCGCAACCATGTCATATAGCTATAGTCATTGCCGTGACGTAGTCTCTATGGACTATATTTTATATTTATATTTCAAATGTATGTCAATCTTTGAGATATTTATAATATAGTCTATTAGTAGCCTGAAATAAATAAAAATTGAGCCATACACACGTCACAGCCACATGTCATTAATGCAACCTAATTCTTTTTTATGTAAACATATAGCAAGAAGTAATTAAATGAATTAGACATACTCGTATAGCAACTGGATGAATTAAAGGAATGATTTACCTAAACATTGTCACAACTAGCAGCAGTATTAAAATATTCCGTAAACCCTCAAGGTTTCAGAGAGATCTACTAACACTAATGTTACAGTTTGTGAACACTGATATACTCTAAATAAACTTAAATAAAAAACTTATTTACTTATGTGTCAGCAGCAGTTTAAAGTTGGATATTTTATTTTATTATATCAGGCCTAGTTCATAATTCAATAAAATCAATTGCTTCAATGCATATCAGACTGTTTAGTTGTCGAACACTACGTCAAAATTTACAAATCTCATCAAAGTCTTCAATTAAACTATAGAATACAGTATTATCCACCTTAGGGAATGTTATTGCGTAACTTTACAATCGCATTGGTTCAATATATACAAGTGAAATAAATACTGTAATTATCAACATACTTAGGTTCTGTAATTGCATATAATGTAATATACTAATAATAAGTATTATTTAAAACTAAGCCTATGTTACGGAAAAATATCTGTATTTAGCAATTGAAAAGAAGTCGATATAATTTCAGAATGTTGAAATTTGTACCTTACTTTTCTTCTAATAAAAAACAACAGGATATTTCTTTATTCTATACAACTAAATTTTCCAATAACTCCAACAAATTAGTGATAAATGATATTTTCTATAGCTCTGTTATTTATAATAAGTATAAATTAATGTAATGGCGAATGACTGAAAATATGAATATCTCTCTCTCTGGCTAGCCATTTCCCATTTCATTTGGGGTTGGCAGTGAAAATATGAATATGATAATGAAAAAATTAATATATTATAATTTAACCTTTAAATTATCGCCCATTTTATCTACTAATAAATACATAATTATTTACTTAACATTTATATCTTAATTATTTCGTTGAAAAAGTTAAACTATAATGAGTTTGTCTCTTAAGTAATAAAAATAGTTGCTAAATTGCATTACTTTTTTCGAAGCGTAATTGAAATGCTCACCCAACCCAGATAGTTGAGATGTATATGTCTTCTTCTCGGAACATTAAATTACTTTAATAATTTACCATTCCATATTGCAGGAATTTAAAATATTTTTCTTTCATTTAAGTACATCTATCCAGGTCATAGTATGAGGTGACAAAATAGTATAGTAATAAAAATAAGAATTTAGTCTATAAAGTGATATTTACTGCTATTATAGGTTTCACGTTTTTTTACATAACTATTTTCCACATCTATTTAGGTACTAGACACCTAATTATGTGTACCTACATTTTTCGGCACGCATTATAATATATTTGCCAACTGCATTTACATGTGGAATGTTTAGTCTAAGTATATTTACCTCGCTTTAATTACAAGCTCAATGCCAGACATGGATCGATATCAAACGTGATATGAATATTTAATCCTATATTAAATACAGATTTTATTTATGTAAAACGATTCCCGACGATAAATATTGAACGTGATCATTTTTAGGAAATTATTCTCATGAATTAGAACACTTTTTTTTACTAGTTCTGTAATATTTAAGACATTTATAAAATTCAGTATACATACAAATTACTTAGATAACTCTCCAGGAATATTTTGTTTAAAGCTTTGCAAACATGTTGCTAGGTCGATACCTACCATTACTACCTACTATTTATTAACAGAATTAAGTACTCACAGCGGAGAAGCGCATGTTAATCTGCGTGATAACCGTGACTCGAATTCGCTTAATGAATTTAAAATGTTACATAAAAAGTAGATAATCGTGTTTAATTGTAACAGTAATCGCTACAAAATCTATGCTTACAAAACTGTAAACAGAATCGCCTTGAGAATACAGATTTCTTTTTTCACATTACAGGGCGTTTGCTTAATAAGTGTAGCAATCCAGCTTAGAAATTCCATCCTATATACCTATACACCGTATATTGCACCTTGTATTATGGCTTATGTAGGTGAATATTGAATAGCAACTTTATGACAAGTAATGTAATGCGACGGTTCATTGTTTCTGGTAGCGAATGCGCGATCAAAGTGCGTTATCGCTGCCTATGTGCACCCGATCAGAGTAAAGCAATATGCAAGCCGTGGGATCTTCCCACGTGCCTACTGCTTAGTAATTACTCGTTAACCCACTGTTTACGAGCCGCAACTATGTTGAATAGGTACAATTTAACTACATAATTATTTATTTTGCCTTGCATTTACTCGTATGTTCATATATCTTAAACAAATAGACGTGAGATTGTCAAAAACGCAATTATTACATTTCTCACACAATAAATAAATTACTAACATCATAAATTTTATTTTATATAGAGCTATTTATTGTAAGGTTTGGTGTTGTTATTATAATTATAAATTATTTCTTGTGACTTTTTGTTTTGTTGTGATATACAATTTTCAAAAATAGATTTTAAATAATTAGGAATTTATAATACTGCTCTGCGGGCCCTTTTGCGAAATACTAATATTATTAGTTTTAAGATCCTATCGACGAGATACGAATTACTAAAGTGGTTCTGGCCAGTAGTAAATAGAAAATATATATTCATTATAAAACAAGACACATATACACATGTGTGCTAAAATATATTTACTTCATAACTTATTTCTTACCAATAATAACGTTTTATGAATGAATGGGAACAAATATTTAGCATTTGTAATAATCCAAGTAATGGCCGATGTCCGCCTACTGTTTGAAATTCATCCTACGTTTAAGTGTGCTTATATAGAGGATTTTTTTTTTACTAATTAATTTTATTAATTTTCTACGATTCAAAGTCATGAATTGCAGGATAACTTCAAATAAAAACTGGCAGTTTTAACTTTATGGCATATTTAGTAAAATTCCAATATATATAGCTGTTTGAGTTTTATTAAGGTGCCGACAAATTCGTCATCGGAACATAACTCAAAGCGAACTATCCACTTATTATGACAGTTTATTCAATGGCTCAATTTGTCACTATAATTTATACCGGATCAATTTCAGCTAAGTGTATGCGCGGAATCATTGCTTATTGTTCTTGCTTATACCTCATGCTAATCTTATTCAAAGCTCATGGGTGTTGTGTGTTACAACCTTATTAATATTTATTTGTAAGTGGTGTATACTTTGACTTGTCAGATAAATTTAAATGCAATGATTTGTTTGTTGTAATAAAGGAATACGGTTAATTACTTTATGCACCTCTACTGCACATTGGTCACATGTATTATGTTAAAAAACAAATGTTACAAATAGAGTTTCTTATTACAATATAACTAAATATATAAAATCTTATTAATAACAAGCGCAGACTCATGCAGCTGGTTTTGACAACCTGTATTAGAATGCAGCAAACTGTAATTAAGTATGATTTCTATCAGAAAATAAATGACCCAACAGAACACAATAATGCATAGTTTTTGTTACCAATATGTATGAAACTGCACCTAAGTAGAATAATTGGTAAGTGGAACGGAAACAAGACTAAAAACAAGCAATAAATTTATACACGTATTAGAAATCGTAATATATGTATATACAACATTAAATGAATATTATTAAGTATTTATTATCGATAGATACTGTCATTATCCGTGATACCGTACAACCTGTCACGAATATCATCACCGAAACTCACGATCAGAATTATTAGATAGTACGCAATCCAATTTCATGTCGACGTTCAACGTCGCCTGAGTAGCGGCACAATGCAATTTGCTATTCGATATTTCAAAATACAGACCCTATTTACTTCTCACCGCAACGTCCCCTCTTAAATATCAGATTAACTATTGGTTTTGATAAATTTCTCGCCTTTTTATCACATTTTTTATTAGTTCACTGGCGTCAATTTTAATATTCTCATATAATTATAATATATCAGATTCAGTACGAGTTATTACGCTAACTTATTATCAATTTCATATTAATCCAATATTTCTATATTTTTTATTTCGGCTTATACCTTAGATTTTGTACCATAGAATTCCTTACGCCCTTATCTCTTTATTGATTACACCCACAAGTTTACGTGCTAATACATTCTTTACTTATATGAGCAGGTATATTGTAACGTTTACGACTAACAATAAAAAGTAGTACTCAGGCAATTAATTTTTCTATGCTTTTAAAATTAAAATGAATTGTCTTCCGTCTTGTATAAAATTCTTGATCAATTACACTCTATAAGAAAGTATGCTTGGCGAGTTTCAGCTTTGTAGATTAAATAGTATTGAGATTTTTATTAACTTCTTATTATATCAATACTGTGAATTAAAAAATATAGATTTATATATTTTATCACCCTTATATGTTTTAATCACTCGTCTATAGTATACCTTAACAATTTGTTAAAAATGTTCGATTTAGTGAAGAATAAAGGGAATTAAAGGCTATACTTCGATGGGTATATTTAAATCAGACGTTGCTGGAGTGAGCCTGCCGTCGTCTCTCAAATTAAATGGATTTCTTAACGGCGTTTCCAGTACCGGAGAATCAGTTAGAAATATAAATTGACAAACATTTTCCAGCTTCGGCCAGATTCATACTAACGACCACGTCTAATAGAATATCTAACCACTGGATTACAACGATCTCTGTTAAATATGTAACGGTTTATAGAGTTATGAGAATATACCGATGTATAATATTATTCTATTACTACGATTTGCCATCTCTAGTTTTTTTTCGTTCTGCATGCCCCTCTGTCCACGGTTTCAAGTATCAAATTTACTTTTATGTATATTTTTATTGTTTGCGGTGAGGATTGTCGCCTCCTTAGGGGCTGTTTGTATGCGGCCTGAGAAGAATTACGTACGCGACTGAGCAGATCCACTTTAGAAGTAGCGATAAAACAATTTGTTTAGAAAATGTGCCGTATAATGCGACTGCATATGGCACGGGCCGAGAGGAATCTGTGAAGGAGCATACTGTTTATTTAACCGATCGTGTCCATTAGGGCGTGCCAAAGATCACAAAGCTGGAAACTGGAGCATAGCTTGAAAATATGAATGTAAGTTTTCACTACATTATACTAGTGCATCGTACACTAGTGTCCTGTGTAACGTATATTCAGTCTGAAGTTCCGGTGAAATGCGTTTGTCTGTATAATTTCATTTCACGTTTTTTAATCGATGTTAATGAAATAATGCTGCCGGCTGCACGAAAGGTATAAGCTGGCGGGGCAGCAGTAGAAGTTTTTGAGATGAAAATAAAGTTAAGGCATTTAATCTTTTGTGGGTAATAGGTTAAAAAGGTCGAGCTGATAGCGTAAATTGGTAGCATTTATGGCCATTACTAATAAATTCCTTCCTTCCTCTTTTGTTAAACTAATATAGTAATTTCGGACCCTACACAACATACAAAACACTATAAATTTCACTCCAATACTTTCATCCAAAAATAATTTGAACATTGGCCCGTGATTCTCGACGTGTGTTTTGATATAAATCAAATGCCGTTATTCAGTTCGAGTAAATAAAATCACATACCCGTATTTCTGTTGCGAAAATGTTTGCGATTGGCAACACTACAGGTCCTATTGGAGCGAATCCCGGAAACACGCTTTGAAAGCAATCAAGCCGGTGTTAACGTTCAAAGTAATTTCTTTGGCTTCGTAGGTCGGTACGTAGTGATAGACGGGTCGTATTACGTATTCGGAAGGTAATCAACTCGCTAGTTGCGATCAGCGCTGAAACAAAGTTGGAAGTACGAGTGTTATTCGGCGACTTGCCATTGTCGTAATGTTGTGGTGAAAATATTTATTCTATTTACTTATTAGTGTTACAAATATGAATGTACAACTATTTGTATGTATTTTATGGCGGCTTCATAATTAAACAAAAAAAATTAAAGTACTTAATCACGGAACATTTTAATTAATCAGCGCAACTAATTATGAACACTACCGCAAATCAAAAATAATTCGAATTTATTTACAATAGACAGATAACGACAATATTTTCTAATTATATATCTGTAAATATTTTTATTTTTTAATAAAATAGGCTGTATTGATACAAAATTAGTTTAGACAAACAAATGTGATAATTAAGAAATGCCACGTGACAAATTAAAGGTTACATAAAAGTACCTTATTTTGAAACAGGTTGTAAATTTATGTACAGGTAGTTTTTACATCCAATATAAGACTTGTGGTTCCATTATAATTTCACGCCAATGAAACCACATCTATCAGATTATATATATCATACAGTAAACCAATACACTTTTCTACGAGATATCGATAAACGCTGTATACTCGCCGTATCCTGTCAACCGGCGATAATAAAATTAATTATCACACCAAAACATTCACTATAATTGTAAATTGTATATTTATAATCGATATTCATTTCATAATTAATTTCGTATATTATTATTCCACCACGGGTACTTATAAAAGTCAAGTAGGTAATATAACTATATGTTCGCTCATATAAATATATATATTCATAATCATAGATATGGTAAACATAGAATAATGCAAACAAATTGAATGTTTTGGTCATGATTTCAAATGTTTGTATTCCGCGGAGATCGAACGCATGGCTATCAGAAATTCAGACAATGCACTTAGTACACTACACCTACCATCGAGGCCGTCACTGTTTTGTTTAATACAAAACAGTGACGGCCTCGATGGCATAGCGCTTTAGCCCGTCGCTTTATTTCTATGGTCGCGGGTTCGATTCCTCTAAAAGTATAAACATTCGTATTCATGAATATATGGTGTTTGGTTGGATTTGGATGTTTCTTATTTACACTAGATGGGCTGTTTACGTATATATTATTCCACAATATATCATATATCACCTTTACCTTTAACTCCCCTACACGACAACCAGCTTTCTTTTTAAAATATGTTTCTGTAGAAGATATGGCAGTTAAGTTAAGGATGGGAGACATGACTTAGTCGTGTTAGTATCGAGGCCATTACCTGTTAACCTAATGTCCATTGTACTGTTCATGTATAAAGGCAAGTTACTTGCCCTTTCAGTATTATAAATAAAAACGAAAAAAAAAATTGTAAATGATAGCCTATATTAAAATATTTTAATACACGTATTATATACTGGCTTTGCTGATTCGACACTAATTACTACTTTCGTTTTACAGTTGATCATTGGCGGTAAATCCTGGGATCGCCTGTGCTTTTGGTAAGTGCATCCGTTTGATTGCTTACCTCCCACTCGGTAGATTATTCCAGAAAATTTGTGGTAAAAGTCGACAGTGATGTAAAACATTTAAATATCTAATGATCCTAACTTCATCTACCTAATTAAAAAGTATAATTATTTTTATATTCGTATATAAATAAACAAATACTATTACGACTTGTACGGGAAACACTTCTGGGTGTATGTCTGTTTGTTACCTTTTCACGACTCTACTGCTAAACAGATCTTTATGAAATTTAATTTGAAGATAGATTATATTACGATGAAGAACATACGCTGTCTTTGAAATACCAAATGATTGTAAATGCACAAAAAGTCTCGAGTAACAGCATATATTATATAAAAAGTAATCTAAAACATCACAGCGAACGTAACAAGCACTACAAATTGAATCAATTTAAATTCATTCATAACCCTGTCTACCAAGAGCCTTGGTCTTGACAAAGGTAAGCATGCCATTGAGAACTATGTATTAAACGGTTGAATGAATTCAGTCTTATCAATCCACATTAACCGAAACGAACGAACCCAGTCCACAGACATCAAGTTCGCTGATTGATTGACATTGATAGAATATTTCTAAATTATTAAATGTGTAGAACCAATCACGCTTTTGTTACGGACATCATTTGTACATGGATTGACATGTGATTTGCATATCTAAATGACGTTTTGTGCAATCATATTATATTCTTTGTTGCAATTGTTTATTTATAGATAAATACAACATGTCACTATGTTAATTGGAATGCTAATTGCGCCAATATATCATTGATTGACAGTTCAGCTAAGTTATAACCGCAGACACGATTAAATAATTTGACACGATCAATGCGATGGTTTCATTCAAATATTTTAATTATTCATTAGGAGGGCCATACCATATTTAATTGAACTCTGATACAGAATATACTTGGCTAGAAGTATTTCAATATGGTATTTTTTCTTTTTTGAAGACTGCTTTACTCTGAAGGTATCTTGGCAGTTTCGTGGAAATCACACGACAGGAAGGTAAAATTGATGCCAGCTAAAACATTGGAATTGGATTAGATGTTTTGGAACATTAAACCTAGTTAAACCCGAATGGATCCAAATAAGCAAAAATATCTAGAGATTTAAGAAATCGATAAGTCTGCATTCTTTACTAAATAAATGATGATGATCCTTTTTTAATTTTTTTTTTTTATTTTCAATCGAAATTCTTTTAAGATAAATTTTACACATTGAGAATTTTTACCATCAGGATGCAAACCCAAAGTCTTATAAACAGTTGCTAAATGCACGATTATCCAAGCAGCACACTGCATGCGGGAGGCAATCGAGTTACTCCTGTGGCCAGTAAAACCTTAAAATTTTCACGTAACCAGCTTTCGCCACAACAACACCCGGGTGCATTAAAACCCGAGCAAAACGAACTTTATAATCACTAATTGTGTTTGTACATTCATTGTTCTCTGTACGGATGCACCGGTGTTTTTAATTTTATTTACTGCAGTTCACTCACGTAAATGTACTTATATTTCATTGCCGCTGGAGGAAACTTAATTAACTTCCTTTAGTGATGTAAATAGTCGACGATTTTATTAAAAGGGGGATAGTGGTTCGCCATTAATCTATTTAAAACACGTTGTGGACAAACTATAGACGACACGTAAACTTAGATTTTTAGAAGTGACAATATTATTATCTTTCAATATTTTAGTCCTGACTGAATATAAACCTTCAAATCCAAGCAAAATATATTATTTTAGTAACGCCTTCTCGTAAATACTAAGCAAAGCTCTGTCGCCATTATATTATTTAATCATACTAAGTGCCATCCTATACAGTAATATCAATAGCGACAAATGTAATAGCAACTAATTAATTAATTAGAGAAGCGACGGGTAGCTCGCCTCCTGTCTGTCACGGTGAATTTGCAACAGGAACAGAGATACCTCATCAAGTTTCAGATATCTGATCAACAGCCGATAAAATGCCTCTGACTACATCTAGGATTACAGTCTTAAGCATTGCCATCCATCTATGTATGTGTATTTGGTGTATACATAGTAGTGTAATTATACACACCTGAAATTCTGCTGGTATTGTAGGAGGCGATAATCACTAATCAGTTACCATCAAGACTGTTTAATTCCTGCTCTATAATAAGATAAATAAATAACCCTGTACAATTAACACAACGTCATATAGCAGAATTTGTGTTATAGTTATAGAGAACTGATATAAATACTTAGATTTCTTTTTGTAAGTACATATATAAAAAATAGAAAACAACTGGACCGATACAAACGATCATACCCATTAATACAAATGTTTGCACGTATGAGGAATCGAACCCGCGATCATCGGAGAGATATACTAAACCGCTATAGGTAGCACCAAAGCCATCGAAATAAGTAAAACAAGTAAATCGTCTGTACAATATGAATATATACTATGAAGTGTAAAATATTAATATTATTCTGCATGATTGAATAATGGCTGTTATTTTAAACGTCAAATAATAGATAAGCTATTGTATGTTAATAAATACTAGACTTCCCTGACCTACGCGCGACCTAAGGCATAGTTTCGATAGGAAACTACATATATATTACTCGCTCTAACACACATCTTTATTATTCATTCATGCACATGGTATACCTAAATTGAAATGTAAAAGTTTAGATTAAAAAATAATTATTAGAATCGCTGAAGAGTAAATATTGACAAATTAACAAAAATATAATAAGTAGGTCCCTTATGTTTTGATGCAAACTATCGATAACGACAATTTAAAATATTAAGAACTTTTGTGAATCAATTTATCAGTGAATTTACAAAAAGTTTATACTGTCCTTAGCAGAACTTAATAGTGTTAAATAAACATTAAGTATAGATAGTATCACTATATATTACTCTAACTTACATAAACATAAGAGTTATAATTCATATATACATATAAGTTAAATTACATAATCATTATTATTTTTTTTAAACGATCACGATCCATATTATTTAATATATTCTTCTACATTTTAAAAAAGGTCAACATAACAATATAAATATACCTTTAACCTTACCTCTTCCTCATGAAACATTATAATAAATCAGTCGATCACGTTTTTTAAAATACGATATATATACATCCCGTGTAAAAAGGCCGCAACTACACTTGCGTCAAAAATGTTTTATTACATAAATAAAGCGAGCTTCACGGTTTACACCTTCTGTCAAAATCTCATGAAGCTATCGACAAAAATGAAGGAATAAATGCAAAAATACTAAAATTTTGCGACTTTAGAAAACATAAAATTCCAGCATAAAATAGAGGTATGCGTATTTGCATTTATTCGCTTTACAATTATCCCGCTCATAAAGTCATAATTGTATTTACGTAAATTTTAAAAGAAGATTTACAAAAAAATGTTTAACGCAAATATACTTAAATACTTGTTCCTATATCTTACAATCTAGGACTATTGTGTAATTCTAATTACTTACTTCTTCTACGAAACTTTTAGCTGATAGTTTATGTGTGATTATTGTTACATACTTTTCCCCCAGCAAAACTTCACAATGCGTAAAGGTTAGTTGTAGTTACTTCTTTATTACACGTAACATTTCATACCTGATGTTGCGTAATTTTGAATACAGCATGTATTTACAAGAAAAAAAAATTAAGAATATGTTCATGTAATTAAAATTAAGTAAAAAAATAAACTATTTTTAGCTAATTGTATAAGCTGACGGGCACCAATGATGGATGATAGGAGGAGCAGGAGATCAGATGAATTTGCCAGGAATAGTAATAATAAATGATAGAAAAATCGATCTGCTTTTAGACATTTACCATAGCAGAGCGAATTGATAGAAGTGTATATAAAAACAATAGATAAAAAGAATACTTCTATTTTAAATATGTATAAACGAATATACAATTGCCAGTGAATCTTATTGTAGGTCTAACAGGAATTAACTAACGATGGTTTCAAGGATGGACCGCGTGGAACTACATGTACCTTATATTGCTAGCAATAATATTCATATTAATTCCCACTGCTCATAATAGGTACACATACAATACTAGCTGGTCCCGCAAACGTTACTTTGTTATAAATTACTAGCTGTGCCCGCGTTAAATTTCAATAAAAAATATATCCTGTGTTATTCAGATGCATAAACTATATTAGTGTAAAGTTTCGTAAAAATCCATTCAGTAGTTTTTGCGTGAAAGAGCAACAAAGATCCATACTTACAAACTTTCGCGTTTAGAATATTATATTAAGATTAAGATTTCTGAAAACTATTAAAGTACTAATCATCATAATTTCAACTTGTGTCTATCCACAGTTGGATATAGGCCTGTCCCAATTTGGCTTTGGTGGTCTAGCGGTTAAGCACACCGATTTGCATCGAAAATGCATCGTTTATACTTATAGTGCATTAAGAAAATACCCAGATTATTAAAATGTTACTCCAGCCTCTCAGAGATGGTACTATAATATTAGGTCCTTACATATGAAATTGGTGTTTTGTCGTACTGGCTACTTTGATCTCAAATATCTCCTCTTTCGCCAGGAATTCAAATTTCAAATTTGTACAGTTATTTACTCATGCATTTGTTTTTCGAAAACCGTAATCCATATGTTTTTTCCATCTTTGGTTTTTTCTTTACGTCACTGAGTTTACAAAATGGAAAACATAAAATACCGCGTTTTTTAATAGTCCGACTTCCTTCGTGGCGCTTGTGTCCAGAAACGACTCGAAGAATTAATGATGTGTATGGCGATGGTGTCGCAAAAGAAAACACAGTGGTTCCAATGTTTTCGTTCTGGAAATTTCGATCTGCAAAACAAGCCCCGTGAGCAGCCAGAGTCCAAGGTTGATAATGAAGAATTAAAGGCTAATGTGGAAGCGGATCCATCGCTAACCACGTCCGAGTTAACTGCAGGCTGCAGTGTTAGTAACAAAACTGTTTTAATCCACTTCAAGCAAATTGGGAAGGTGAAAAAAGCTTGAAAGGATCATGAATTGAATGGAGCAAATCGACAAACGTGCGTAGACTGCTGCGTTACATTAGCCAACCGGCATAATAATGAAGGGATTTTAAATCAGATCATTGTGATGAAAAGTGGATCTTGTACGATAATCAGTAACACTCATCGCAATGGCTGAATCCTAGCAAACTAACCAAATCCTTATTATATATAAGCATTTAGTGCACTAGTCCACTAAGTGCTCACAAGTAACTTTTTTTGAGTTTGAATTTTCGCTTGGGGCAGGATTTGATTAGTTTGCTAGGATTCAGCCATTGCGATGAGTGTTGTTCACTTCAGCTTTCTTAAATCTGGCCAGAATATTACGGCTGATGTGTATTGTTAGTAATTGCAAACCATGATGGAAAAGCTAGCTGCTAAACAACCGAGGCTGGTCAATCACCGTAGGCCACTGCTGCTTCAGGACAACGCTACACCACAGACAGTTACCAAATTAGAAGAGCTTCAATTGTCCAATATATCCACCGTAATTCCCGGATCTTGCTGCTTTCTTTCAAAATTTGGATAATTTCTTGCAAGGGAAAAAATTCAAGTTCGATTTATCGATTCCCGTCCTAATGGTTTTTTAGTAAAGGGATCAATAAAACTACTTATCAAATGGCAAAAGTGCATGAATAGCAATGGACCATATTTTGATTAAATAAATATATTATATTTTGAAAAATCAACTGAAATTGGCGTTTTGTAAGGGAGTAATTAGGTTACTCCCTTACAAATTTCATATGTTAGGACCTAATATATTTACTACACGAGTTGGAGTAAAATTAAAGAGATTTCGGCAGATCCTCAATGTCCGGGGAAATTCCAAATAAAATACGCATTCGCTGATGAGACACCAAATAATAGACAAATAGAAGGGGAAGACTTATGAGAAAAAAAGAGCTGCACACAGCGAGCCTTCTGAAATCAGGCATTAGTATGATGCACCGCTACCGATACCTAAAATATATACAAAGACTTGATGAATCTATATAAAGATAAAAACATACCACCACACTATCAGACGTTTTATAAGAACTGAAGTACTAAATCTGCTACCACAGAGTCCAATTCCGAAGTTGAGGATAATGAAGGTTAATAAAAATAATAAAAATATCACTATTTTGAACATTTTTTGATTAAGTGGATTATGGAGGCAATAAACATTTCTTTAAAAATAATAAAAAATTAATAATAACCCTGTTTGTTTTCATATTCTCTAAATTAATTTGTCCCTATATTTATACTTTTGACTTACATGCACGCACATAATGGACTATTTACTGTAAGAAGTAGGTATTACAAGATACAAATTAAATATTCAGTTACTTTCCGCATTATAAAAGCTATTTTTATAAATACACTAACTAAACTAAAATAAATTGCTCCCTCGATGTACAAAAAATGATTTTCCGTTAAATAACAACGTAATTATACTTGCAACTCTAGATTATAATGAAATATAGGAGAGTATAAAGGCGTAAGTAGAGTTAAATTTGTTCATATATTTCAAAATACATAACAAAAAAGCAATAATTGTAGTTACCCCTGCAAATGTTCTTTGTGTTTCGTGGAATACAGAAGTAACCGTGTTTTTTTAGATTATCTGGAAGTACATGAAGCTGTTCCTAAATTAAATGACACATGTAGTTGAAGGCAACTGTGACCTACGATTTTCTCTTTGAAACTTATTTCTAGAACTCATACAAAAAATATAGGACAGTTTTTTTAAGCTCCTGAAAAGTTGGTGAAAATCACTTACTTCCTTTTTCCAGAAATAGTGCGATATATATATTTTTTATAATCTAAAGTTTATTGATTTTAATCGATAATGTTTTATCGATACCGTCTCAACATTGTCCTGTAGGCACAGCTACATGGACGGTCTACGAATGACCTTTCACGATATAATTAAGGGTCTTTGAATGTTACCCAATTACCTATTACTGACATTACGGATACATTCTTGTTGTTACCAAGATATATCGTTTTCGGATAGAAAGGTTAAAAGCTGACTGAACGGAGAACCTATGCCTATCTGAAATCTAAATAACTTAATATCTCTAAACTTCTAGTAAATCTACAAATAAAAAATATATACATAGAGATTGTTATCAAAAGCACTCAGAAAAGCTTAAAATTTAATCCATATCCATCATAACATACAAACACTATCAATACTATTAGTATTTTCTAATTTAATTTGAATGTTATTGTTAGAATGTTAAAACTTACAGTCACTAACATAAACTAGTACTAGTACTAGAAATAGTGCTTACTGACTGTTCAATGTTAGAATAAAACCACGAAAATTCCAACTAAATACAATTAGTAATATAGCGATAACACCAACAATCGTTCCTTTTACGTTTACAACGCTGTAAAGGGAATGCATATCCAAAAACTACAATATTTGGTATTCCCAGCTTAGCCATTGCTACGAAAGTTTATGCGGTTATAAATTTGGCCACGCCCCCGATCTTAGTCTGATAATTGTAAAAACCCATAAAGATACGGTCTAAATATCCTACTAAACCCAACAGTAACAGCTTTATTGTAAAGTAGCAAATACGTGACTCAATCTAGGTTACTCACTCGTTTTCGAAATACAAAATAGTTCCCTAAAATGAATGGCAGAGTAGATATAAAGGTTAAGAAACATTGTTTGTTATGCTTTTCAACCGACTTAAAAAAGGAGAAGTTTACCACTTGGACTGTGCTTTTTTATATATTTTGTTACCGGCAGTTTTTTCTGTTCCATTATCTTAAAACTGCTAAAATCAGGGTGAAAATTACTACTTCCATAACTAGTAAAATCTACTCAATCGATCAATTAGTCATTTATCTCTTTCAATTAAACTTTCTCAGTGATGACACATATCTAGATCGATTATTCATCCCCAAGGAGCCATAGAATAAAACATTCAACTAGAATTGTTTATGGACTGAAACAGTCGATTTTGCTTTTGATGTTAGTCGCTTATATGTCCGTGAACAATTGAAATATTAAATCTTTAGATATATTCTTTATTGCACTTTTAAATACAAAATTTCAATAAATGTTTAAAATTTAGTAGCAATGGATCTTTCTTCATAAAAAACAGAATTTGGTTTATTGATGACAACATTTTTTTAGAATCCATATCAACCACAGGAAGTAATAAAATGTTACTAAATTTATTATCAGAAATACATATAATATTTTCCACATTCAACTTACTTTAAGACTTACACAACTTCTTACTATACTACCCACGTATACTGTACGATGAAATATATAGCCCTATAATCAAAGTAATTCGATAGTATAATGTACAACAATCTTTATAATAAATTAATGAAACTCTTTTATGTCCCTCTTACAGAAAATACAGTTACTTACACAATTATGGATAAAAAGGTAAAAAAACACAACAATAAACAAGACAAAGAGGTAACAACGGGCGGCCTTATCTGTAAAAAGAGATCGCTTCCAGACTCATATACTCTAAACTTAATACCAAATCGCAGAATTAACCACATCATAACGTAGTCAATTTATCCAAGTATCCTATAGGAGCTTCCACCAAAATAATTAAGTATCATTAATCAAGAGGTAACGCGGTGTATGTATGCTAGTTCAATATTCTGTAATAACAGTACGGTTGTTAATTGACTTATTTCCTGATAGCAATATTCAGGTAAACGAATACGTACAGGGAATGCATTTTCGTTGCAGCGCATGCTGGGTCGAATTACAACGCAAAACCGAATATTCATTTGCTCAGTATAGCTTTAATACTGTATACTGTAACGTCTAGTGAAGTAATTATATTCACTGTTCAGTAATACACCAAATAAATAGTAATATTATTATTATGTACCAAATAAACTATTTTCTTTATTATCATCATCAGTATATATCCTATCTAAGTAGGTTTACAGTGGTTATATAACAATAATTACCTATAGTATACACAATATTAAGTTCATAAAACGTCTTTTTCAAGTATTGGATAAACATTATACAAAAATCTTTTAAAATTGTAATTCGAACAACATTTATTTTTTCTTGTGATGTGTCTGCGTTCCGAATGAGTGATAGAATAAAATGTCCTTGTATTAAATTTATTTGAATAAAAATAATTTCTATTAATTATAATTTATGTCAGTATTGGTATTGGTTATATAAGTATAACTATTATGTTCTGTTCTCTATCTGTAGTAGTATGAACTAAAGTAGCTGTTCTCGTCTATCCCTCTGTTTTTAATTAATCTAACTTCTTCGAAACTTTTTCGTTCTTCTGTACTTCGTTTTTTTTTATTTTGATACCATTTTCACTAAGGTTTTGAGAAAATCTTTCAGAATAATTCTTACGAGAACATGTAACCTCCAACCTACAGTGTAAATCCATGCAAAACCTTGGCGAGTGGCTAGTGTATATATTTTCTGAGAATACACCTTTCTGTCTGTAGAGCGTATTATAATTACCGTTACACAATCAATTGTATAGTATATTAGATATTTTCATTGAATATTCTATATTATAGCTATACTATATCTATTTACTATTTAGTTCCAATTAACTTAATTAGGAAGAAATATTATTTATATAGTAATCAGATACTTTATGGAGTCTCAATGCACCTTAATAATCATAAATTGATATCTTATAATTATACCAGATACCTGACAGTAGAATTTCCGGGTTATTGGGAATCAGATAATAAACATGTAATAACCCCGTGTACGGACAAGCAAATTAGAACAGTTCGTTAAATGAACTCTAATGGACAATCGAACTCAACACGACAGATTTACCATCAGTGTTGCCGCAACGACAATTTGGATTGACACAAAACGCAATTAGTCGTGGTTGACGATGATATGTAGAATACGTGATGTCTATGACATCTATTTTATTAATGACATAATTAATAGCAAAATCAATTTCTAATTCAAAATTTGAAAATAGAATTCGGTGTTATATGTCATTACATGCATATAATTAGCGAATTCTATTTTCAAATTTTAAACAGTTCAATAACATTATAACATTTCATATTATTATTTATACATATCAGTGTAAAATTATATATTATAGGTTTATCGTTGTTTCTTAATAAATATTTGTAACTGTATATACCAAGTGTAATCTACATTATAATATTTATATTTATACTAATAATACCACGTTTCAACTAAAATTCATGTAACTAAACTTATTAAAAATACAACATATTTAAAGATAAGTATTTTATTTCAATCGTGGTCGATAATTATATAAACGAAATATATATGTCTGCCTGGCAGTTTTTCCGCTTAAACTTATCCACACGCAACGGGTGTGGATACTGCTTTCAGTGCTTTGATGGCCTGTATGGTCTAGCGGTTTAGCACGCCGGCTTACTGCCGACGGCCAAAAGTTCGTTTCCTTACTCCTTACACGATTCATATTATACATATTTATACATATACATATACATATTTATTCTTACTACCGATGGCCACTAGCTCGATGCCTCAGAAGAGGCAAACATTTTTATTCATAAATAGGTGTTTTTTTTTTTGTGGGTGACAATGGAATGGTGCTCCCGCCTGTGCTAACGGTTTACGCTGGCGGGGCACCAGTGGAGGATGATAAGATGAGCATGAGGTCAGGTCAGTTAGCCTATCGTGACAAATTCACCAGGAATTTAACACGATGGTTTCCAGGGGGAACCGCGTGGAGGTCGACCTAACATGGTACATTGCTAGCAATGGGGTTACTAGTTCCCATTGCTAACAATCCCCTTCCCCCCATAAATAGGTGTTAAAAGGATGTACCTATTCAAGTTATTCTATTAGCTGTTTATTTCCTCTAATATAAGCTCTGCTATATCTATATAGTTTGGGACTAGATAGCGCTGTAGGAATAGTCCTGGACTAATATCATTATTGTTATATCGAGAATTTCTTTCGGAAGATCTATATGTATAATACATGTACATAGTTCTACGACTTCCGGCCTATAATCATACATTGTATACTCTTCGGGGACGAGATAGGGTAATAATATAGTATATAGATATAGTATATAATAATCGTTTGGCCTAAACGCGTTATAATCAATCAAAGGGCATCAAAACACTCATTTACTACTACTGTCCAAAAACTTAATTTCAATAGGTATTTAAAGCCACTGAGTGTCGTGCCAATCAATTAAAATTTCGCGCGACAAAGCCGTAATCACGTCGCAAACTAATGTGCACGTGCTGGAGCCTGGCGACCGCATACTCCATCAGTTAAACGTATATCCTGGTGGATATGTAGCACAATTGTAATCATGTTTGCATTTAGTTTATAACCTCAATTTCCGCGAGTGTCGACCGCGCGGTAATTATTTCCGTGCTTTAATCAGGTGGAACAGTGATCTACGTACTGCACGATGCGACTCATATTGTAACTAGAATTATAAGAACACCACCATACCAGACCCGAACAATTCAGGCAATTGTTTCATATAGAATATATTGTATAAATTATATACTTACTTACTAACTATTATCCACCACTTTGTCGTTTTTGTGATAAAAGATAGCCTAGCTATCTCTTTCCTCAAGATACTTGTGATATAATTCTAATATCAAATTTCAGTAAAATCCTTATTTATGCCTGAAAATGTAACAAATGCGGGGAGACACACAGGTACATTTTCGTATTTATAATATCAAAAAGAACAAGTTATCCAATACCCCATATTTCAAGCGGTACTTCATTTGAGTACAAGATGTCCACGGTTATATATTAGCCCTGAGTAAATGTATACTTTACTTAAATAAATAATATTAATAAAGATTATGAATTAATGGCCTTTGTGTGTAAAGATTATAAAGAAAAACTAAAAGACATATCGTTTATTTTAAAATACCCACAGGCAACATAACGGAGTTTTTGAGATTTATAAGAAGAAATTTTATTATCAATAATTTCGATTCATATTTATTTTCAGAATAGCACAATACACTGCGTAGATATATACCTACGCGTAATACGTATTTATATTATACATACAAAGGGCTATAATTGAATTTTTCCATATTTCCGCTGTCAATAGTACGGAAAAAATAGTATTTCATCCATCGTATCGAATCCTAATCCGTATAAAGGGTAAGTGGATGATTTCTGACGTGACGACGAATATAAAGGGCTACTAGTGGCGTGTGTCGAATGAATAACCACGACCTAGATTTCAATACGCCATCCAGAGAAACACAATCAAAAGTCAATCCGAAAACACTTGGAACTTGTTGGCGCATCACGCAAATCGCTTACAAATCGCAACTTCTTCATACTATGATTATATAACGACCCTTATTCAGAAGTAATACTCGCACAACCAAAGACACCCTTGACATTTTAACACGAAACTAAGTTTGAACGATGGTTTGGTCTTTGTTCAATTACGCCATCTGCTTACTAAGTTTACTAACACAAAGAAATCAGTACAGAACTTTGTTATATAATAACAGTAATACAAAAATCATGTTCTGTCTTGATTCGAAATTTATAATTAAATATAAATTTGGAAAATTATAACCAATGTTTTATATTGTAGCCTATAAGTCGAGTGACGTCACGGACGTCTTGGTGTACAGTACATCGTTACGTCAAATTATTTGTTAAAAATAAAAATATAGTTATAATTGTTGTGAAAATTTGTTTATTTTAATAGCAGTGATCCAGTACTTAATATTTAGTGTTATCTAATAATAATATACAGTAATTGCAGAGTAGTCGTGTGATAGTGGCGATCTGGAAGTTCGTTGGTGACGGTATATTTGAAAAATTCAGTGCATTACAATACTAAGTAAATAGTTATCAGCGCCATCTTTTGACACCCGTTCACATCAACAAGTATCGATCGATAACAGTGCCATCTGTTGACACGCGTTAACACCAATAAGTAGCGATCTATTTTATTTGACACAGAAGAATGGTTGTAAATTGTGGTGCTTGTGGAAAGTTCCTCTCACCGGCAGATGGTGCTGTATGCACTAAATGTAAAAATATTTACCACGCAGCTTGTTTGGGGCTTCCAAACTTAGCTAAACTTAGACCTGGCTGGATTTGTCCTGGGTGCTCAATGAACATGCCTAGAGATAACTCATCCGAAACACCTGTAAAGGGTATGAGCAGCACATATACCATGGACAAGCGTGAGAGGCAGAATGTGGCGGATGATGAATCGATGGATTGCACGGCGTTGAATACCACGGAGGAGTTTAAAATAGAGCTGGCACTGGAAATTAAAGATTTTAGAAGTGAGCTGAAATGTGTGCGAGAAGAAATGAAGGTTCTTCGTCAGGAAATGGCAGAATACAGAGCTTCGGTCGCCGCCTGTAACACTCGAATAGACAACATGGAGCGAAGGCTAGACGTAGTAGAGCAAAAGGTTTCGGAGGCTGGTGTGGGCCGCACAGCTGAGCTAGAGGAAGTGGTACATTCGTTACAATCCCAGTTAAATGAACGAGACCAGGAGTTACTCTCAAACGATGTTGAGATAGTGAACATACCGGAGTTACAGGGAGAAAATCCGTATCACATAGCATCGGTGGTAGCAGCCAAGCTGGGTGTGCCGCTGGAGGAGCGCGACATAGTATCCGTGTCCCGAGTGGGGGGCGCCGCGCGGCGGGGGCGAGCAGGCGTCCGGCCGCCCGCGCCCTCTAGTTGTTACGTTCGCCCGACGCTCATTGCGGGACCGACTGCTCCAAAGCGCTCGAGTAAGGCGAGGAATTACGACACTAGACCTGGAAGTATCGAGAGAGGCACATAGAGTCTATATAAATGAAAGACTTACTCGATACAATAGAAATCTGTTCTACAAGTCCCGAGAAGCCGGTCGTGAAAAGGGCTGGAGGTATATATGGACAAGAAATGGAAAGATTTTTGCACGCAGGAGCCAGGACGGTATAGCGCATAGAATAAAACTTGAAACAGACATTATTAAGGTTTTTGGCAGTGAAGTGGTTAGTCCTAATAATAAAGTATAGGTTGCATTTTAATATAATTATTATTTTTAATCAAAGAATTATCAAATGTAGGAATATTTTTATAGTGTTAGGCAATGGGTGCTGTGATCCCTGTATTTGTGTACAAATAATAATGATAAGTATATATCAGTATAACATTTATTTAGCAAATTCTCTTTATTTTTTTGGTTTAAGCTATAGTTATAAATTGTTTGCACTAGTAGTATGTGTACATTGGTCTTGTAATTTGATTCATTTTATTAATGTTTATATGTGTATGTACATGGAATGTAGAAATATGTATTGGCTCTTATATTTGTTAGTAGAAGAACAGTTAGGAATAACCACCATGAAATATAGTGTATGGACAATTCTTTGTATGTGTAGTAATATGTATAGTAATATAATGAAGAATGGGTGGGAAAACATATATTTTAGTGTACTGAATTATTACTATGGAATGTTGGCTTATATAATGTTAATTTTTTTAGTCAATTGGTGGAGTAGATGTGCGGCTGTGTTGATTGACATCATGTGGTTGTTATGTCTAATGTATCTAGTATATATTTACCTGCATTTTATAACAAGTCATAGCATTTGTGCAATATATTATATGGATATCAGACAATGTATATATAGATTGCTACAAAACTTAAAATAGAGTTCAAATCGCGTCATATTAAGTTGGGACTTTTCAATGCAGGTTCTTTGTGTACTCGACAGGACGAATTTGTAGCCGCCATGGGCCGATATTCTATAGACATTGTGGCAATAAATGAGACGTGGATTAGGGAGGGGGAGGAGGCCCGTGCGCCGTTGGTACCAGATTATCGCTTGCGCCATGCCCCGCGACCCGACGCAGTGCGAGGAGGACGTGGTGGGGGGGGTAGGATTTTATATACGAAATAACATAGGTGCCAGGGTTTGTCCCCACCCGGGTGATGGGAATGTCGAGCAGTTGTGGATTCGTTTTAAAATAAATACGGCCACAGTCATTATTGGCACTGCATACCGTCCACCATGGCAAGACATCAATCTTTTTCTGGATGCACTGACAGAGTCCATAACTGCATTTACTGGATTTGACCATTTGTTTCTGTTGGGAGATTTTAATATAAATTTGTTAAACAATGACAACAAAGTAAGGCTTTTTCAAAATTTTCTTCAGTGCACATCTCTTAATCAATATGTAAATGAACCAACACATTTCACAGACCACAGTGAAACATTGATTGACGTAATTTGTTCTGATACTCCTACAATTAAAAATGTGACAGTTAATTATATACCAGAATTGGGTGCTCATGCATTGATATCAGCGGAGCTATCTTTAAACAGAGTTAAACCGGTACCATACTGTACTACATACAGACCTCTAAGGAATATAATAATAGAAAAATTCAATAAAGATTGCAACAGCATAGATTGGAAGTATATAGAGGGACTAGCAGATGTAAATGAAATGGTTGTAGCCTTCAATAATTTTATGCTTGGATTATTTGATCTCCATGCTCCAGTGAAAACACTGACAATTAAGCATCCATCTCCTCCATGGTTGACAGACACACTGCAACAAATGATGAAGATCAGAGACAACAGCCATAAAAGGTATAAAAAAACAAAATTAGAAATGCATAAACTTTTTTATAAAGACATGAAAGCCGTAGTAAAGGCAGCCATTGTTTCAGAGAAATTTGCCTATTATAACAAATACATTAACAATCACATTCATAATCCTAAAAAGTTATGGTCCAACCTTAAAACATCTGTTCTCCCAAAGAAAATGCATGGGGACTGTATTCCTGAGTCATTTGACAACCCAGATGCCTTAAACAGCCATTTCCTGAATTTACCGGGTAGAGATTCTGTTGAATTGTCTGAACTTACATATTATGAATTCAACCGATTTAGTAAATCTGTATTTCAGTTTAGCACGGTTTCAGAACAGGATATCATAAATATTATTAGGACACTTAATTCCAATGCTCAGGGTACTGATCTTATTTCACTTGACATGATCAAGCTCACTTTACCATATACACTTAGTGTCATAACTACTATAGTAAATAAATCAATTACCTCAGGCATCTTCCCAGACTTATGGAAGTGTTCTCTAATAAAACCAATACCGAAATCTTCAAATCCAACTGAATATAAGGATCTTCGTCCAATAAATATTCTCCCTTGTATTTCCAAGTTATTGGAAAGGGCTATAAGTCGACAACTTACTACTTATTTAGAAAAAGAAAATATACTCCCAAAATTTCAGTCAGGTTTCCGTAAGTCACACAGCACCACTACCGCTTTACTTGATGTTATTGACAATTACAATAAATGAGCAGGATCAGGGTAGGGGGACAGTCTTGGCATTGTTAGATTTTTCTCGTGCTTTCGAAACAATAAACTCATCATTGTTGCTGTCAAAACTGTCATACTATGGATTTGACTCTTGCGCAGTCTCCTGGTTCCATAGTTATCTCACTGGACGAATGCAGATAGTGGAGATTCAATCAAATTGTGGAACAAGAAATTATTCAGCACCTAGATCAGTACACAGAGGAGTGCCTCAAGGATCAATTCTTGGTCCAATTCTTTTTATTCTGTACAGTGCTGATATCATTGATTGCATGCAGCATTGCAAATATCATCTTTACGCAGATGATCTGCAATTGTATATTGATTGTCACCCGAAGAATACACTGGACAGTATTAGAAAATTAAATGAAGATCTAGAGAGAGTTAGTCTGTGGTCAAATAAGAACTGCCTGGTGCTTAATCCAACCAAATCAAAATATATAATTCTTGGTACAAAGAAACAGGTGAATGGTATTATAGAACGTATGACATTGCCTGTTTCTATAAATGGGAAATCTATTGAAAGAGTAACGGAGGCAAGGAATCTAGGAGTTCTCTTTGATTCTAACATGAAGTTTGAGAAACATATAATTGAGGCCACCAGGAATAGTTTTTATCGACTTAAGCTTTTGTACCAAATTAGACAATATCTTTCGGTGGAATTGAGGATAAAGTTGTGTGAGTCTCTTGTATTGTCAAAGTTGAATTATGCAGATGCAACATTTGGACCTTGTCTTCTTGCAAGATCAGAGCGCTTAATACAGCGTGTACAGAATGCTTGTGCACGTTTTTGTTATCATGTTCCTCCACGTGCACATGTCACACCTTATCTCAACAAAGGAAATATGTTGAAGATGAATTTTAGAAGACAGTTACACTTTGCCACTCTCTTATTTGGAATCATTAAAACAAATAAACCTCCATATCTTGCTGAAAAGTTGTCGTGGTCTCGTGATAGTCATAACTATCGCACAAGGGCCTCCTCTCATCTGCTTACTACTCAAAAACATAGAACTGTGTCTTTCAGGGGCTCTTTCAGATACTCCGCTACGTCTTGCTGGAATAATATTCCGCCTCCATTACGTGCTAAAACCACAAAATATAGTTTTAGTAAATGTCTTAGAGAACATCTTATTAATAGTCAAAAATTGTCTAATTAAATTAAACTACCTTTTGGATCTGCACGATGGGCACGGCGGTGGATGGTGGCTTGATGTAGCGGAGAATAATCCCTCTGTGTTGTGTTTTTTTCTTGTTGTGCTTGTAGTATTTTAGTAACTGTAGTATTTTTCTGTTCCTTAATATTAATTTTAAAATTGTAATTGTGTACGTGGCAGGTCTCGAACACGTGTAAAAATTTTGCTGTCAGTAACAATAATGACATCTGACAGATGTCAAAGGTCAAAAAACTGACATCGAGCTGTACGTGTTGTCACTAATGGCAGGCACAGAATACCAGCGCCGTGACAGTTAGCTGTCACGGCATATGCTGAGTGTCAGTCATGTTGTCAACCATATTTAGAAATAAGATAAATTATTATTGTAATTGTCCTAAGTGTGTATGTATGTATGTATATATGTATATGTAAAAATGGTTGACAATAAATGTTTTTCTTTCTTTCTTTCTATATAATTATTAAAAAAAATTGAAAGTGTTATTAAGTACAAAGTAAAATGTCATCGTTAATTAAAACAGACATAACAGTTTCTTACATAGGTATGCAAACAGATTGACAAGCAAGATACGAGAAGAAAGTGATTAGAGAAACTAAAATATCGAGGCATGTCATACCTATTATTAAGTGACATAATATTGTTAAGCAGAAGACAATTATAACTGACATTTATTCTGTGAACTTATATATATATTTTTAACTACAACAGTAATTTTCGTTTCTTAATTTCACACCACCAAATAACAACTATGAATTTGTAATGCAACATAGGTAAATTAAAGATAAAAAAGATATAAGGAGACAAATAATATTTTTTTTATAAATTAAAAATATATACAACAAATTAATAATGATGAAATACCACCCACAGCGTGTTGGCTGTGGTCGAAAGGCAAACCATTCGTCATAATTAATTTGTGAAAACTACGTTGCAAAATAATGGGAATAAACCACATTTAAAAACAGGACAGATAACGGATGAAATTTACCTGTCAAATGATATCTCTACTCAAAATTGGAATATTGAGTTTAATATTAATATATTGGATTTTCCGATAAAAGTAGTCAAAATATTACCATGGTGGTAAATGTTTCAACTCAATAAATAAATTTATAGAATTTATATGCTTACGATTTTGTTGTATATATAAAGTAAATTTAAATGTATGAATTGTACAATGAATATAAAAATATATCTTCTACACATTGAAATTACTTGTTTTTGTACGCGTAAGTTTTAAGTATACGTTTGTGTACGCTAATCTCAGAAACGATGTACGTGATGCTTTCACTGATGAATTCTACCAAATCTCCAGTGATATTTCAAGTTAATTTCATTCACAAGTGATGAAAATATTTATTATTGTTATTCCGACCATCTCGGGTATGTACAAAGCCGCGGGCTCAGCTAGTTCATATAATAAATTCTAACGCGTGATCATAAACTCTCCGCCTACATCCGACACGAGAGTATTGAGTGACGGGGGATGCAGCGTGCCACGGAATAAATGACGGTCAAATGAACCGAGATCCGACATGAATTGCAATCATCTGAGACCAGCAGCATATTGCTAAATTGCAGGTACATTTCTAGTAAATGAACTCACATTCCTATGTTTTCAGACGTAACCTGTAATCTGTCTTTTGTTATGGATTTCTATTACAAAACTAATAATTAATCATATTTTATATATATTATTGATGTATGTAAAATGAAAATCAAATATATAAAAGCTTTGAAGCTTTGTTAGAAACAGTAGTCTAAACACGAAAATATATATATATATATACACATATATCATCTATTCGCTGATCTTCAGTTTAGCCGTAATAATAAATAGTCCGTTTATATAATGTGCACACAAAATAATATTTCTACAATTTTTATGGGAACTATTATTAAACATTTATTTGTAAGAACATTATTCTAGCTAGATAATGTTATTTTATGCAAAGATCAGCAAGAGAACGGAAGGAGCAATTACTCTACAGAATGGAAGGTACATTCATTTTGTTACGAAAGTTACAATTGCGTTAGTACATTAATAATAAAGAATTTATCACTAGAATTATTAACATTTATATTTAATGTCATAAAGTCCACTAGAAAATTAGTATATTCCTGATTTACAGTGAACTCTAGAAATGCTTTGAGAGTGCGATCAAACGATTCCACGTCGTCACACTTCAATTGATGTGACAGTGACTTAGGCTTTATGGGTACAACGCCCATACCTGATATGGTATGTAACAATGGAATGCAACAAAGGGATCCGTGTTCTAGAATAGCTTGAGCTTCGCCGAACGTGGTTAATCGATTCTGATCAGCGTGAATGGCAGCCGTCAGTTAAAGCTGGTATCTACCTGAAATACAACTTTATTTTATATCATGAAATAATCGTTTAAATAACAAGGTTTCTTATTAATTTTATATTAGGAACTGTTTAACATTGACCTTGTCTTCTTTATTATACATATATTGAATGTCGAGTTAATTACAGAATGATAAAACAATTGACGTTGCAACTTATTGTAAATAATAACCGTCCCGTATGAACAGTGTACGAGTATAAAATTAACTCTAAAGATTGTGGTACCCCATACAGATAAATCATGCGCAATTTAATGGAGGAGTCAAAAACCTCCATGTGTATACAAGATACGAGTTATGAAAGTAAAATAAAGCAAAAGGTAATGGATATTTTCAGGGTATAGAAACTTATTTCACTAAATTCTTTCTGCTTTACAAGCAACTTCAGGAGATAAGACCCAGCCGTGTAAAGATGATAAACAAAAATTAACTATTGTTTCACGGGTTTCTCGATTTTAAGAATAATTATACAAAAAATAATTCTATTCTATTAATATCACCAATATACATACACTATATTTATAATTATAAATATATATCTAAATTAATTCAATATATTGCTTTGATGCCACAGTCAGCTGTTTATTAATTAATTTGTATTGCAACAAATAGAAGCCGTCACCGGCTGTGGGAATCGGAAACATTGTTATTGTGCGGAAGTCGATTTTGAAATCAGATGATTAAATTGCGGTTGCTGTTAGCTAATTATGCCGGTGATATGTCGGCATACTGAAGTCTTGCTTCCTCTGAAAAAACTACTGAAATATAACGTTCACTTTAATTAGTTCATATTTAATTACGCCGTAATATAATTTTCGAATTATGAGCAACCAGTATTTTCTCACTTTAATGCATGGAGTTGATGACATATTAACGGTGCGTCCCATTAAATGATTACTCAATTATTGTTCAAATATTAATTTTATCTTTTCATATACTATTTAGTAATAGCAAAAGACATATAACTATCTTCACGTCATATCCCATAATTGGTAGACGTATAAATAAATCATAATGTTAACAATTGGCCTAATATGATGAAAGCTTGACATTCACAACACCCACTACAACTCCAACACCTGCTAATAAACTGTTACCTTGCGATTACACTATGCGATGTGAGTCATACTATTAAAAAAGATAAATATTTTTCTATTATTCTATTATATTATAGTATGAGTTAGGTATGGATAGGTAGGTACTTGTTTGAAACTACAAATGTTCACATCATCTCTATTTTCTAACATAACGATAACATGTCAAAGAAATTGTAACACCAAACGCTGTTTCCTCTTGCGTGCATTTTTTACTACGTCCACTGTTGCCTGCAACATCGCCTCTTTTCTGTGCTTAAATATAGTCTTTCTACTTATCTACTACTTTCAAATTTATAATATTATTCTGGATATGGATTAAGAAATATATCCTATAAGAAACATATATTAGTAGAAACTTCAGCTGCTCCTATACAAGTAAAATTATTTAATATATTTATAGTAAAACTACCGTGTACTTAGGAAAGATTCGCAAATTGCGAGGGGAATAAGGGTACTTGTGTCCCATTTAGGTACCTTTAGATATCATTCACATGTCGTACGTGTTTACTAACATAATCACATGCAAATTATTAGTTTTTATGCTGCTTTATGCTTTAGAAATATATTTATGAAACGTAAACGGTATAAATAAATATATTTTTAAATAGCAACTTTTCTGATGGAAAGCAGTATATTTTACTGAGCACAAAAGCATTAACTTAATATCATTGCAAACTGATACTATTTTCGCCAAACTTAAGCCATTCATTGTCCGTTGAGTCCATCCACCTTCTTATGAAATGCTTCTAAACTTCCTTCAACCATTGTCTTCCTGCAATGCTAAAGAAGTCGCCACTCGCATTGGGTAACGACTGAAAAATCTTTACGAAAAACCAATACGACGCGGCGCCATCTAGTTCTAAGCTAAGTAGAGTTTTTGTTATAGGAAATAGACAATATTTTTAATAAACTCATGATACGCACAGAAAACACCCAAACCAAAAAACATAAAAGTCATACTCATGAATGTAAATGTTTGCAATATGCAAACAATGGAACTCGCTACCGTAACCTAAATCGCTAAACCAACGTGATCATCAATTAGTATAATAATTATTTTATTATTTTATGTTTAAAATCCTAAAAGCGCTCGGAATAATAAACTAGATGTATGTGTTAAGTATGGTCTCTTGAAACATGCATGTCTATGAATAATGATGCGGCCAGTCGACGCACGCGTGACGCTGAATAAACGCTTAACGCTCACAGGCATAACTAGGTTTCATACTTATAAATGCAGTTTATAAATGAATTTATTTTAAGTGTTACAGTATGTTTTAATCAATATATATATATAATGATTAAAACACCCACAAAATAGTATCCAGGTGCACCTACGATGAACGTTCATAATTACTCGGTTAATTTCACTTCTTTAAAACTGATAATATAAAACAAACTAATGCCATAAAAATGTAAGAATATAATTAAAGCAACTGTAGTGTTCTGTATGACATAAGGGTGTAACATTATGACGTCTATAGAAAAACACAATCAGGAAATGGGCTGCGTCCTCCATCGTTGTTACGGAGTAAGTCGTAAGAGGAACCGCCTTTTGTTTTGGACATACTCCACTTCATTAAAACAAGGCAATACGGACTGACACAATGATGGTTAAGTGTCATTGAATGCTATTATCTAATACATCTCATGTCGCATGAATGGTGAGAGGATGAAATTATTCATGCACAACTATATTCGTGTCGTACGGTACATAGTTGCCTTCAAATGTACTTATGTATATAGGTAGCTGGGACATCTTTGCTTTCAGCGGGATACAAGAGGATAAATAGACTCAGGCTATTAAACTAAACCTTAATAATTTTCAAATTTGTCATAAAAACTGATGACTTCGTAATTGTCATAAAGTCTTTTTGACCAAAATAATATAGTGTGTATAATGTTTAATTATAACATTGAATGATAAACAATCTAAGAGTCGGCAATGCGCGCCGATGGTCTACATTCAATGTTATAATTAAACATTATACACACTATATTATTTTGGTCAAAAAGACTTTATGACAATTACGAAGTCATCAGTTTTTATGACAAATTTGAAAATTACGTGATACTCCTGGTGTTTCAAGCATTCATATGATACAGTAACCGTTTATTATGAGATGTGCCATATGCTGTATATATTGGTACTATCGTAGTATAAAAAAAGTCATGCCTTCGAATCCTGTAATTACACTGCCTTATCGCCTCTTCAACCATAAAATATGTGTTCGATATCAAAAGTGCTTGGGAGTGGCATCAGGTGAGATAGATATGGAGATAAAGATAAGATGGAGTCAATCTACCTCTGCGGAAACACGTCAGCATGCGTTTCGTTTTTTTTAGATTTGCTTTGTACAATGTACCTCTGTAAAACAGTAATAGATTAAATATGTACATTAGAAACACTTTTATAATATTACAGAATATAGGTTTATTCATGCCAAAGCCGACTTATGAGCTTACTTGATTTTTATCCCCAGTTTGCAAAATTGACACATTTCTGGTAACACTACCGACGCCCACGGACAGAACCGATCCTTTCATTAGCATATTTTCCTGAATGATATCAAATATCGGGGCTTCTGGTCGCATCTTAGCACATTATATCGGCGGCTCTGTAATTACACTTCGACAACTCCTGTTATAATTACATGGCGTTAGGCTGTCTGTGGAAGGAACTGCTAAATTATTCATGAAAGGATCATCTCGATTAAACAAATACTTGGTCACATCTAAAATTACAAATATAAATGGGCGAGATTTTGTGATCTGATTACATATTCGTGTTCTTTGTAAAGTCGTCTTTGTTGTTAATAGATAAAATATTTCATTACTAACTTTATTTTTAATTAAAATTGTTTTAAATACAGAACTTTAAATTGCACCTTACACATACGTATGTTCTTTGTTAACGGATCCAATCGATCGGTGTATTTTCAGTATTATTGCAATTAATGCAGTGGTTATTGTAAAATGTCTTCCTAGTTCTCATGTAACCGCACTTCGTGTAATGATAGCCGCTATTACGTGAAATTGAGGTACATGCCTGCATTGATGGCATGCTTTCAAGATGCACACGGTAAGTATTCACGCTACCACTTAACGATTACATTAACTACACTGTGTAGTAGATAACGGGTCTTTCACATGTGCATTATGAACTAACAACGGACGTAATAGAAATCGTTTGCTGCATAGAAACATATGTTCCCTAATATCCCGTAAATATGCTAGTAACTCTAATACTAAAGGTACTGTATTTTGTAACAAATTATTTTAAATACAATGCCTTTACAGCCAAAAGACAATTTAAGAATTTAGCCATGCGTAATCCAAGTTTATCTTCATTTCTTATTTTATTAGATATTTTCATATAACTTTTGATTGTTAATACACATAACCCAATGATTAATGGTGATATGGCCAGGGTGTATGATTAATAAGCTTATACATATATTCAGATAACATTAACTTCCGCCAGTTTGCATTCTTTTGATGAGATCAATACTATTGCACATCAACGACTTACAGTATAAAATTTAAGTTCTATATTGTACATACATTATTATACGCGTTTTAGAATGTGCTAATATATAACCTTAAATATAATTTGAATTAGATATAAATCCTTTTGTACATTAATAAAGTACTTTCAGTTTCATATAAAAACAAGGTCTACAATTCGGATTTTTATAATTTTATTGTAAATAAATAAACCCTACTGAAAAAAACCTTACATTTTGAAAAACATATCGCATAATATGTTTATATATAAACATCCGTTTTCAGAACCTCTCCCTTTAGACAATTAGTTGAAAATTCCTTGTAATCGGCGAGCGTATAGAAATAAATTGTTGTATATGATGCAATAAGCAATAGAGAACTATTTGAATGACAACATTTGATTTGCCTCGGAAAAAAACAAAACCGCAATTTAACACTTGCCAATTTCGTATAATATTACTCTGTCTATAAATTTTAAGTACGAAGATAATGAAAATAATATATGCATTTTAATATGTATTTATTTAAATGACCAGTATTGTGCTGGCACCTCTGTTGTATAACAAACAAACAAAAGAAAAAGATTTTTACATAAAGGAAAACTCGAGAGTAGATACCTAACAAACGCTATTGTGAAAGTCTTAGTCCACAGAAAGCAAATAAACGTTTTTCTCTCTCTCTCTAAGCACGTTTAGTACCCTCTGTCCCCTGGTTTTATATATTAAACAGCTCTTCGTTAACAAAAAGTTTATGTAGCAAAAAGAAAAAACTATGAAATCGTTGCATAATATTATACGTACCTACTTGCATAGTAAATGCTGAAGGTAACCCTCAGAGCAAAGTTTACTTAATCATCGTTTTAGTAGAAACTTTTCTATATAAATGTTAATTTAAAGTCTTCTATTAATATTTGGATATCTCGCGTATAAAAAATCTATTAGTAGAGAACATTGAAAGGAAATCGCTTTTCTTGTATAGCAAAGAAATTGCAAAGATTTTTATACCATCAACCAGTTATACTGATTATTATTTTCAGCAAATAATCCTTTTGACGACTTCGTGAAATTCGATAACGGTAAATTCACTGATCATCAATTTCTTATTAGTATTAATGTACACTCTTTTTATAATGAAATTACTAAATTTAACGTTTTCTATGCAGATGCATTTTATTAACTAAACACTATTGCAATGAAGAACTTTATTTTATGCGTATTTATAATACATAATTACATTTGATGGATGTGTTAGCGGCAGTCGTGAATATAATAGCACGTCATTTTACGTGTGGTAAAGTTAAGCACGATTCAACCCAAGCGAGTATCAAAAAAGCCCTGCCACAAACGCAAAGCGTCACGAAGTTATTTTCTGACCTCGTGTATATAATAACAATGAATGTTTCATACCTACATATAACCTACGCATCTCCCATTACTAATAGCTTCAAAAGATGGATACTAATTAACGTTTTGGATGATATATCATATCATTCAGCGCCGTTGAAATAAAGATGATGCACCAACGTGCACGTCAATTTAGTAAACAATAAGTTATTTGCGCCCTTGACTTTTTGATCCCAAATGCTCGAGGTTAATACTGTAATAATTTTATTGCATTACATTTCAATAAAAATGAAGGAAGAGATTACAAAGTATGACTGTATTGGTCTATTAGACGTATGTGTATTGGATAATTGAATGAACAATACTAAATACTTATGTAATACAAAAATATTTTAACGTATAGTACATACAATTGAATTGTGAATGTCAAGGAATATCAGAACATAACTTAACACGTGATTAAACAAATATCTTCTGTAACATCAAAGCAAGTTTTAATATCACTGTATATTCAATCTTGACTTTTTTACTGTTCAATAAATTATTACACACAAACGTGTGTAGGTATAGAAAGCAACTTAGTAGTGATACCTACATTCAATTTTCATACAAAGTGTAAACTAATAATAACAATATTTTGTATTTGAATCAAAAACATATATACAGTATTACTGCAAGACATTCGTACAAAAAACGTTTCGTGTTTATAATTTCAAAATGTCTACTGAGATGTATTTAGTAAAATTTTACTAAATAATAAAAATACTACAATAGACTACATAGCTAGAAATTGATACCCGTATCTTCTATTTCTATATATATATCTATGGTAATATCTAAGATGTAGCCTCTGTCCCAAAGTAATGGTTCAGGAGGCGTAATATCCCATTATATTGTAGTAAATAAAGTTATAAATCCCACTTCCCAGTGAAAAAATACTCAGAGGCTATATAAGGGCGGAGATTTTTACAGCTAAATGGCATTTAGTACATCGTGTAGAGGGTTGGAAGGTACTCCCCAGAGATAATTAAGAGTTATCTTTCTGTTTGTATCAACAAGTAGTGAGCTATATGAGACAATGTAAAGAAACAAATAACAATGCATTCATGATTATCATTGTATCCGTCAGTGTGATCTATGTATATTATATATGTATATACAAAATTAGTTGTCTAGTCCCCATAACTTAAGCACTGCTTACCTTGGAATTTCTATGTATAATATGTATATATTGACGAAAAAAATGCCTATGTATTTGTAACAGTTATCAAGTACCCATAACAAAAGCTTTAGATAGCTTAACTTGAGTCTAAATAGCGCTGTGTGAATTGTCCTGATATTACTATTAATATTATATGAATAAAACCTTATTAATATCAAGGGAGACACATTTCATGCTACAAATAAATACACATTACATTATTAACGTAAAATGCAATCTATAAATATAAAAAAATTATGTCATCACTCAATCTCATATACTGTTGAGTACAAGAACTGTTAACGTTAAAATATGTTAACGATCTAATTCTCATTTTTTTTATAATAATGTACATATGTATATTACCATTTTTAATTATTCCATCATCATGTCTCAATGTCATCCGTTCCATGTTGTAATCTATAACTAAAGTAAAAAACAATTTATTGCTTCTCTCTTGATGTCACTCCAGATGAACGAAGTAAAAGGTCGAATGAGACGTGAATATATGCCACGTTGGCGTATGTCACACTTCGGCTGGATGGGTTATATGACGGGCAATTAAAAATTGCGACTATATAACTTAGTAAATGACCTCCGTTGGAATGGATGCTGCACGTTTCTTCTTATCAGCGATATGTAATAATTTAATGTTATTGTTAAATGAGTGAGAAACCTTCGCTTTGTTCATTATTGTATATTCATAATTTAATCTTGATTATTTAATATGATTTGCTCCGGAATTACATTGTATACAGTACTATATTACTAATATAATCACCTACATTTGCAATATTATTTTTTATGTTAACGAACTACGCTTCGAAGAAGATATCCGATTCGATTATCAACCTGTATAAGTAAAATGAGAAGAAAACCTTTCGACAAATTTAGATCTGTCTATCTAAGATAATTGCATGATACGAAAGTCAAAATATACAAGACAAGACAAATATAAAAAAATATGTCTCGATTTACGTCGCATATTTCGAAAACCTAACATGCCGTAATTACGAGGACTGCCTATCCAATATAGTCTACTCAAATATTGTATAAAATTTTTTATGAAATTAATTGAATATATAAAATTATTAAAAACAAAAAGTTTTCAGGTATTACAAATTTTTGAAGTTTGATATATGATATAAAAACAATATAAACTACTTTACAAATCGTAAACTGTATGACGGAAGAATAGTCTTGTGATAAGTCGCTGGAACCTGTTCTAAATTATGTAGGCTATATGCACGAGACAAAATATGTACACATATTTTAAATTGTTTTTTCGGTTATTATATATGGATGACCTGGCAAGAAATAAAATAGATTATTAGATTTTAACTAGGAAACTATCAAATACATATACTCTTTTTTTTCTTAGCTCTTTTACCACAAAACAGCATAATTCATCGTTTCATAAATAATTTATTTCGCCTCTTGGCATTTATAATTCGAATACTGATAAGACTACAGCGTCTCCCCTCTGGGTACTGTATTCAATTCTGGCAGAGAAACAACTCTTATCAGTAATCGGGGTACGTAATTAAAATTTACAATGTTTTTAGGGACAACGAATAAAATGTGGAGTATGATAATTATTAACATATCTACCTTAGCTGTGGTACCTACTAATTTATTTACGTCCGTTATTTATAATTTATTATTTGAATTGTCCATGATAAGCAAACAGTGTCCTAAATGTTGATATATCTATATAGCCGGTATCGTCACGGCATATCCTTTACAAAATAGTCCAAGAGAACTGTGCCTCAATAAAAGTTTGTCCTAAATTTTAAGACGATCTGATGAAAAGAGTTATAAAAGTGAACTAAGCAAGAACTGTGAAGAAAGTAAGATATCCATGGCACTGAGTTTACTCTATCTGTCCCGTAAGAGACATGAAGTGAAAATAGAGAACACCGAATGAATATGCTTCATAGCTCATACTAAAAGCAAAAAAATTTAATCAATATTTCTTTATTTCTTTATCTATGAACTAAGACAAGTTCCAATTATAAGATATTTCTAAGAAAACGGGAGAGAACGAGACCCCTGAGTATTCCTTCTAATTTACTTAAAAATATACGCTTTTCATTTTCTTCCTTCTAATAAATTTAAGTAAATATTAGGTCTGTCCTGAACTGTATCTGTCCTATGAACCTTATATTCCTTAATCTAAGCACGCATCTTTCGCTTCACAATACGCTAACTAGACTCCATTGTGAAAATTATTTTCGTAACGAGATCGCTTTGTTTATTACTATTTATTGTTATAGTGATGGATTTGGTTTCAAAATGCTTCGATTTATATAATTGGCCGCTCTCAATAGCATCGTGGAGTGAGCCTTCGGTATGCACAATAGCACCACAATGATGGCGACCTTGCTTTATAACATCGATTCAATCAAAATATTGGGGCAAAGGTTACTCGAAACTCGGCGGAGCTTTTCGACCATTGTGATCGGGTACTCGTCAAGATTTCGATCCATAACGAATACCTACCGAGTCATGGTCGATTGAATGTTCAATCAGGATATAGATATTGGATATTTGTATTAACAACATAATTTGTTTGTTTTAATTACATGCGGGGCTTTATGAAGCCTCCGGCGATGTAAATTTCCTTTCAAAATAATTCTGTTGGTTTCTATATTTCTAAAACAAAGGGATCTGTTTTGTTGATACCAGATTGAAACTATGCTTATAGAAGACTTAAACTACATTGCATAGGAATTTACTGCTTTTGTTGACGTCATACGGTTTATTTATATTTATCATTTCAATATATCTATGATCTTTTTTTTATGTAACTGCAATGACAAACAAGCTGACAGATACATCACGGATAGTATGTCATCAGGTGATGCGTGCAATGTCATTCTCGATGACTATTTTATGCTTCTGTATGTTGTTATTTCACTGTTTGGTGACTGAAGTAGGTAAGGTACACTTTACACTTTGAGTGAAGGTAGACAAACTACTTTGTACAAAGTTTACCTCTGCTAGATAAATTTCCGCCATTTTACTTCACAAAGTATGTTGCTTAGCAACCAACACTTTTTTGAAAACATCACACCGTTTCTTGGGTGGTCAGCATTCAGTAGGTACATTAAATAATAATGCAAATACATATAATTCTGCTTAAGTAATCTGTAACTACCAAATAGCATTGCTTACACGAACAGAGAATATTTAATTAATTTATACATTCCACATTGGATTGCGTTGCTTATAAATTTTAATGCCCAAAGAAACATCAAATTATTCGTACAACATCAAGCAGATGAACTTAGATTACTCTATCAGGGTATAATTTTATAATTAAGATTACCTTACATAAAGTATGACGTTGTGTAAATTCACGATTCTCTGTCACGATTTCTTGATTACTATAAATTATTACGTTCAAATTGTTTTTTTAATATAGGTTAGACATGTATTCTAGTTCCAAACTAAGCTAGATAATCAATGGTGAACAACATCTAGACACATTAAAATACTTTTTGTAAACAAATATATAGTCTCCATTCGCTTCTCTTATCCTTCTTGAACTCTATTCATATCTTTTTTTGACACATTACCTACTAGGGACTTGTGAATTAACTAATCTCTTAATTAGTCGTTTCACTTTTAATGTAAGCGATCGCATATTGATGACAGATCGCATTTAATGAGCGCGTTGATTTAAAAAAACTGTAGGTGTAGGCGCCTGCTAAGTTCAAACCTGTGACCATCGGGAGGTCAAGTAGTAAGTTAAAACATTGCAAGTGCTGCACAAGTAGCTTGGCGCAATGTTATTATTGTATAATATAGACTATATCCCATTGGAATAAATAACCTAACTCAACTTTCCTAATAACCATTCAACGGAAATGATTAATCTTAAATTCATAATGTTATATTAAGTTCATAAAAATATTTATGGATTATATATGATGTACTTTTCATTTCACAAAAAACACGATGTAACCTTTACGGGATTATAGTTATAGAGTGTAATCCCGTATTCCAATGGGATATAGTCTATATTATACAATAATAACTAAAAAAGTTAAAAAGGGGTAAAAAAGATAGTCCACTAGTAAAATCTATGAAATGTAATAACTGTGTAAATTAATAAAATATAATGAACTTCTAATTTATTTGTCCCCATTATAATGTAAATAAAAGTGGACCAGTTTACATGAGATGTGGTAATTCATCAAAAATCTAATTAATTCGGTCCATGCGACGCTTCACCCGTGAACCAGTGACAGCAGATTAAGTTCAGCTTTAATTACATCGCCACTATTGTAGCCAACTCGTTGTATTTACTACCCATGCATAGGCACAGTGAAATGCATCTAACTCATTAATGCTAAACTGTTTCACTAAATAACTCACTGTATTACGTTATTACAATTTTATATACTAATCCATATTAATTCATACCGTCCATACTGTTCAAACTAATAATATAAATGTGAAAGTTTGTCTACCTGTTTGTTATATTTTCACGACTAAATGATACTATATTAAGTCTTCGAGAAAATAGCTAATTCCTCTTTAAAAAGTCGGCAAGTTACCTGCAATTACCCTGGTGTTAGTAAATAAATTTTACAATAGTCAATAGTTCCATAGCCAATAAAATTCCGGTTGAGTTACTTTCCAATTTTTCTCAACTGAAGTTGCTAGCCGAACTGGAAGGTAGGGATAGTGATAAAAAATATGATGTGCAAAGAGTCCTATGTGAATAAATATATTTTGTATTAATCGTACTTTGATTTGATACGTATATGCCATGTCACAGGCACTAGTAGTTTTTTTTAATATAAAATATATAATGAAATAACTGCTCACAGCATCAAATTATATAATCTCGACGTTCCTTTGTTTATGTTTTATTGTATATACCTTAAGAAATAAAAGAAAATATTATAGAGGAAAGGAAATGGAGTAGTGCCCTTAATTGCGATGTCTTAAGATGAATTTATAATCGGTAACACTTTGCGTAGCGATGCTCTTCATCTATTTCATAAAACTTCTCATTTTATTGTAAGCTTTAACGTGAATAAAGTACTGAGGTTAAAGGTGTGCTATTTAACGTATCATCGACGTCCAATGTTCCGGAGCATTAGGTGGTAATGTGCTCGCATTAGTATGCTGAAACTTCGCATACTAGTATGATATAAAAGTGTAACAGTAAAATTGTGTTTGAAGTTAGAAACAGGCACACCGACAGAACGGAGGACTTTTTGAATTTGCATCAATTGGAAATTCAGTTTGAATTTCGATTTGTTTCAACATATTACATACTCTTTTAATGTCTATCGAAGAAAAAATAATATATTTGCTAAATCTAATATGGTATTTAATTACAGAAACATTTCTAATGAGATTTTTATTGATACCTAATACATCTATTCTTTAATGTAAATTAGTATCATGTCCATAATGACCGTAACTGTTTAGTGGTCACAATTCCATAATTTAATTTTTACCTACTACCATTTAAATCCAGATAGACGCATATAGATTTAAACCCAGTATATTAAAATGTTACAACAAATATTATATTTCAACTGAAATATACAAATGTCGCAAACAGTTTAGATACTAAATGCTTTACACATCGAGGCTGGACGATTTTATGAACCCTCAACGCTCTATCGTTTATAAATAAAATCGCCTGTCTCAGCGACTATTTTAATTATTCATTATACTTCAGCGATTTGCTACGTGTAGAGTGCCTCGCGTGTCGTTTTCAGAAACCACGACAGCGAATTTTGTCTGAGAAATGTCTACAAAACTACACACAGGGCGAATATAATAGTAGATCTATTATGTGAATGTTATGAAACTTATATGTTGACATAGTATATGATATAACCATGTCTATGGCTGTTCTTGTGAATCCGCAAAATCAATGAAATCGCTGTTCGATTGTACAAAAGTATTGTGTATTGAAGCCCTAAATGAGAATTCGCGTTTTTGGCACATCGCGCCTCGGCTAAGCAAAGGGAATGTCACGTGAATGTTAATTCTTGGCCGATTAGTATTCAAGGCGAAACAACAACTAATAAAAAGGAGCCACCGTGGGGAAAATTGAAAATATCCGCAACCGTCAGGAAAATGAGGAGGCCTCTTCGTCAAGACGTGAAATTAGAATGGTCCCAAGTTTTTCGGATGCTTGTCACGTGGGACGAAAAGTTTGTTTACGTTTCCATTTGATTATAATCTAAACGAAATTTCCTTAACGAGCGGCCATTGCTTTTGTTGGGTTTAAGTATTGCCATAAACAGGACAAATACTAAACATTGTGTTTGTGGTAATAATTTCTTATTTATGAATTATTATCATCTTATTTTACTTTAAATAATTTATTGGTACACATATATATATATATATATATATATATATATATATATATATATATATATATATATATATATATATATATATAGTTCAATAGGTTACTTCATTTATATCCAAGGGATACGTAGAAATGGATGTCGCCTTTTCCCCGCTGATCCCTCACACCTTCGTTCGTACAGAAATTAAAAAGTTAATTATATATATTCCTATTCCGCATGCCTGAGATATAAATAAATTTAAAAAGAACAAATAGAATTTATTTATATAATTCTCACTTACTAATTACATACTTATAAATATTTTATCACAATTAAAAATAAAACCTTAGTTCTCCCGATTGCTAGTACTAAACAATGAAATGGAAATAAATTCCCATTTTCTGCCACTATAGTAATACAGAACGGATAAACTACCCGAGCTCATTTGAATGAGTGATTCGAACCGCAAATTCTAAGTGAGCCGGTAACAAGAGCACTTGCTCGACCCTGGACTCGAACCAATAGACCGGTACACGAGTACACCGCAAATGAAAGCTGAACGTGACTCCCATGATTATACTGATTCGCAATATAGTTTTAACATCTAACTATAGTACGATACCGATACGATTTATTCAAGTTCTTGGTATTTATTAACAAATCATAGTTAGAGGAAATATTGTGTTTGAATGAATTTAGTACCAGACACCCTATTAGTACCATCGTAAATTTAAAACACTATTTAATCGAACATTGTTTCAAAGTATTGGCTTATCTATTCATTACTGTAGCTTCATTACTTTATTTTAAATAATACTAAGTAAGAACCTTAAATTCGAAATTCAAATATTACATTAAAAATAAATCTAATTTTAAATTTGTACAGATAACAATTTAAATAACACTCGTCTTAAAAGTTGCTTTTGGAATAAAATTCTCAATTATTTTGCAGAAAACTTTCAAACACTATTAGTAAAAAAATTTGGTACCTAATATTATTTATCTGCTGTAATTTAAATAGCTCAAAACGCTCTGTAAAGATTTGATGTACAGTTTGAATAAATCAATAAATCAATAACTGTAAATAACGAACATTATAAAGAATAATCATTATCAAGTTGTATGTGGTAGTGTGTGTAATGTTATTTACATAGCCTTAAAGGTTATGTAAATAACATTACATGGAAAATATGAAGTTTGCTTCTTGATATATTGAATTCAACTATATGACAATAATTAATAATGTCTCTGACTACCCTATGTAAAATATCTGTATAAAAGTTTATTATTATTAGTTTACTGTAAAAAATTGTTACTAAATACCTAAATCAGTTTGTCTTTATGCTAAACAGCCCCTGTGGTGTAATGCCTCAATTACTTAAATGTTAATCAAGCGTGTAACCTAAAATTAATGGAGCATTACACTGAGAAGCAAGTTAAATTATCCATATTTAGCTAAATTCGCACTTATTCTGTATTCATTAACACATTGTTCATTACTTACATTGGAAATTGATATAGAAATATATGTTATATTTGTATGTTGCTAACGTACGCATAGTTTAATACTTCACTTCTGCATTGTATTTTCAATTAATAATTTTATTATATATATTTTGTATACTCAACACAGTCTAATAAAGAATTTTGACAGACGACAACACTACTAATAAGTAATTGTTTTTAAGTTTTTATACTTTATGTTGGGCTAAAGGACTTGCATCCAGAGCTGTAAAATATTAATAAATAGTAAATATATATATAATTACGCAATTATTTGAATATCAGGATCGATAAATTTCTTTAATACATAAACTACTGAATGTAATATGGTGGATCGATAAATTTCTTGAATACATAAACTACTGAATGTATTCGTATTGAATTTGGTACACACATAGGTTATATACTACAGTATCATATACAATATTTTTAATCTGCAATCATGTGCAGTGCCGTGAGATATAGTTTGTTTTCTAATTTTGTAAGTATTGTTCATAATTCCATGCAGTACATAATTTTTTTTTCTCTGTTTCAGATATTAACAAAACACACTTTCATCTAATAAATAAAAAAATGTAAGTAGCTATAACGCCAAAAGACAATCTTAATAAACGTATCGCACACTAGGGAATAATTTATAAAAAGCCAGTATTTTATTAGAAACATTATTAATGAATTTTATTAACCAGAGTACCCGAAGCTCACAAATTCCTTGTTTTGGTACCTATATAAGTAATTTATAATATTAGTCATCTGTAATTTAATTCTATGACGGAAATAACAAAGAGTCCAGCTATATACTTATAATGTACATCATGTACATTATAAGTATATAGCTGGACTCTATACTTATAATGTACATGATAAATCGAGATTTTCGTAGAAAAATGATCATTCATTTTTCTACGAAAATCTCGATTTATACCTCTATTCTTTACATTACATGGAACTTAATTATTTTTAAATGCGTGCTGTTACCAAAAACTGTTACAGATATAGGTCAAGGCCAAGGACTTTTTTAATGTCTAATACTGATGTAATGATTATAGCAGTTTATATTATTTCCTTTGCCAGGTAGCAAATAATTTTTTAATTATTTTCGCCTTCATTTCAAATATCAAACCACGTAATGTACGCATTAGGTCTCATATTGTGCCTAATTTGTGAATAGGTATTATTAATTTGCCAGATAGCTCGGTGCAGATGTTGTAGGGTCGATAGGTTAATGCACATTAGCATGTCCGATTGTAATTTCAGAGGCAATGCTAATGTTCGACAAATACGCGATACATGCATTATGTACATACGTCTGTAATATTGTACATATATTTCACGGTTGAGTCGTACTTCGAATTAGGTATTTAAACAGCGGCAATTTAATGTAATTATTGCGTACTTAATATGTGAATGAAACTGTTTAATTTGTCTGTATATTTGACTAGCTGTTAACCACGATTTCGTCTATATTTACATAAAATATAATAATTATATACATATATATCTATTTTATACAACATAGAGCGATCAAAATTTGTCCCTAGACGCCTATGGCATTGACTCGTATATTCCAAAAACAAAACAAATTGAGGAAAAATCATTAAATGACTATGTTACGGTGGTACCTACTATTGTATAATTGTCCATTATATAAAGAATATTGAAACATATGATCATCTTAATAAGTTAGTATATTACCTACTAGTATATTACCTATACACAATAAAATCATCTTATTATTCTAAATAAAATTCAATTCAACAGTAGTACATAGATGTTATTGTACGCTTACAACTGTCTGAAGTTCGAGAAGTGTCGTGAAACACTCGAGATGTCATAATAATGTGAATTCAGAAGTGTATTCAAGATTCCATTATGGTTGGGGCCGGGAGTAAGTATTATTCATCCATTAACGGACTACAGCTTGCCACGTTCAAATCTGAAATTCAAAATTTCTTGAAACAGATAAATGGAAAGAATACATTCATTAAAGGTGACTTTCAAAACATTCGTGGTTTCAAATGGATTGTTTTTTACAATGTTTTCATTAATTTTATCGATTTTAACATTATATATTAAACTTATTCTTTTAAAGGTGTACTCTTTTCATCTATTCAATAAAATGAAGTATATTACAAACAAAGCCGCTTATAAGCAGCAGGTATATGTCATAAGAATGTTTTTTAATAACGGGAAAGGAAAGGAGACATCTCTGCACAATCTGGGCTAATGAGGACACATATTGCTGTTAAGATTTATAAAGAATCCTATTGACTATGAAATTGACTACTTCAGAGAAATTAGGTGAAGATATTCATATAATAAATGAATAGGTCTGAATATACAAGTAAAATATTTAAAGCCTTCACGCTGACAAGTAGCGCCAACATTTTAATTAGTCATGCTATCAAAAATTAAAATTGTATATTTTTAAATTATATTCTCACAATGATGAATACTGAAAATATATAAACGACTAAATATAAATAGAGAATACCAACAAATAAGTATATATAAAATACGTATAGAATATAAATAAAAGAAACTGTAAGAATCACTGGCGCCCTCTAGGTGTAGATAAGAAAGAATACAGACTAATGAATTTAAATGTTATTCAATTAAATGCGCATGAATAATTCAGCAAAAGAATGTTAATGTAGGAAAGTATACCTTCTACGTCGCCAAGATTTCGGGGCTTTTTGTTAATTACTTGTACTATACTTAAGATAGATTACAAATATGTACGTAATTCATGAATAATAGATATCGCTCATAAACATAAATATATACAACTATATGTAGAAACAGACAAAAATAAATTAATAGAGGGAAACTTTCAGCAACCTTTCTATTTTGGTTCCTTTTAAGATATTTTTATTCAAATGTGGATATCTTCTGTGACTATCGACTAAGGAAAATATTCAATCACAGTAACAGAAAAATAACAAATTAAATGCTCAACTCATGAATAACGTCTTCATTTTATTTCTCGGAGTGAACGAAATAACGAACAGACATAGTTCTTTTTTCAGTTTAGTATTGATACTGTTTCAAAAGATTAGTTTAAAACTGGATTGTATTAAAATGGATTTTGAGATTAGATCGCAGACTAGATCCGCTGTTATATATTATTCATTCACATAAACAAATTTGAGTAGTGGTATTGCTGTTTACAGTTACCGTCTGATATATTGGATATATTGGGCGCATCCCGCGGCAGCCCTGTCTACATCGTAATAAATTTTGTGACAGACAATATTCCTATGTCCCTTGTCTGACCACAGACGAACATCGATCGAAATTTACTGCACCGCAAAACTAATAATTTCCCTAGTTTCTGGTATGTGTGTGCATACATTTAAATTGAATCGTATTCATTTCCGTATATACAAAGAACGATACTTATAACTAATAACTAGGGCTAGGGCTATTATTATTGTTAAACAAACTAACATTTAGTTTGTTTAACAATAATAATAGCCCTGGTCAAGCCACACAGCGCCATCTAGTCCCAAGCTAAGCTGGGCTCTTATAATTACAGACAATAATACTCATGATTACAAGTATTAGCACCGCGGAATCGAACCCGCAACCAGTGTAGTGAAAGCATTTCTAGCAAAAATTAGGTCGACTTGCACGCGATCCACTGAAGTCGACCTTAGGTCGTTAAATTTAGGTATAAATCACCACCGGGTTAATTAACACGATATTAACTTCATCCATTCATGCTTTAGCACAGACGTAATACTATTTAATCATCAACTGCAGACAGTAGCGGCTAAGTAATAAAAATAGAATATTTCAATGTAAAATTACTTAATTAATAATTTTACAGCTTCAGACAATATTTTAGAAAATCTTTCCTAAGCAATGTTGATATTATACATTCAAATTTCACCTTTCCTGAGCCGCCTACAATTTCCTAAGAAACAATCTACCGTGAAATATAATTTGAATAAATTTCGTGCTCTAATACGAATAAAAATTCGATACGGTCGTCACATAATCTATACCCTCGGAGTTGCCAGCCGATTGGATTATATTATGTTCCATACACATGTATACGCAATTGGACCCTAGCAGTAAATAAAGAGCTTTACCTACCCTAATAAATATCTGCATAATATCCCTATAATTTGACCTTACCTGAACTTTGTTATATGTTGCTAGTTTTCCTTTACTTGTTAAATATTATTATTACATTAGAGCCTGAAAGATTACACCATCATTTTTTATACTTTGTAATACTAAAAAATATGCATCATAATCTCACCAGGAACTGGTAGGAGGGATCTGTCCATTAATCGAAAATATTTAATTTAGTATTACCAATATTATGTTATCTGTGGTATTACCCCAAGGGCATGGCATGTTTTGTATTTATTTAAGAGATTTCCTTCTGTTTTACTCAAGTACACCTTGTGCTTTGTTTCTCTAAAGTATAAGAAGTAATAATAATAAGTAAGAAAGTATCAATATTCTTATACTAGTACATTTAAAAGAGCACGGTCAGTGGCAGAGAAGTTTTTAAGTTTTTAATAATTGCATATATATTACAGCTAGATATTTTTAGATTAGTTAGTAAGATTTTTAGATTAGTAGTAGTAATCAGTTTTTAGATAAAAGAACACATTTTATTTCTATATCACTGAACGAATAATAAGCGCCAATGTGATAACCACATTGGTCATCAAGGACCCACAACCCATAAGGGTTGTGGGTCCTTGATGACACTAAGCAATCTTTTTTGAAAATATTAAATATTCGAGTTATATATATATATAGTATCTGGAGGAAGAGAGAAAATTCATGCTATAAAATATTATATTATAAGTACTAGTTTTGTTTTCCATTTCAAGAAATCTCGTTTTCCTTTGCCTATGTAATATAATGATATATATCTTGGATGATATTATGCCATAGAGAATACTTTTATACTGAATTACTTTTAAAATATTTTATATGTCATGTATGCATGAAATGAATATGAAACTAAGTTTATTAATTACAGTAATAGTTATGCTGTGGTTAAAAATCTTGAAAGCTACTGCTGCTCTAATTGCACGGGGAAAGTTTTCGCCAGTCTTAGGCTACGTGCTGAAAACACAGGCTGATAAATTTTATAAACATTAATGAAAAGTATATAATGAATACATCACATTGAATATTCTATTATAATTTATGAAATATACAGTTTGAATATCCCTCTGACATTTATAAAGGCTTATAGGCCTGTACTATTCGTTCTATGCTTCTACATACCTTATTTACTTTAAGTGCATAATAAATTTATATACCTAGTGTTTTCATAAACAACATAATTATAATATCTTTAATTACGTCTTGTTGCTATCTAATTTCAAGTTGCGCAGAAGTGACATACAAACAATCAGACCAATGATTTAGTTTCTACTACTAGATTCACAGTCTACAAAATTTCTTCAAGTACAAACAGATTATTGAAATTTTGCTGAATAATATAAATATTTGGCTATTTTCTGTATTATGCGGCCTACTGTTTGTGCTCGTGGGTTTCCAAGAACAATAGTTTAGGTATATTGTGATCGTGCCGACAACGAGGCGCGCCCTCATTTACGGGTGACTCACACCAATGCCGATCAGACGAAATGCTCCGTACACTTACGAAATTATAGAGAAGGAGCATTTTAACTCGGATCGTGTTAAAGAAGTTACCTCAGGGCTTTCCTTTCGCAATTTTCTATTAAATGTTCCGTTCCTGCTTGCATTGTTAATGCGCAAATTGATGTATTGTTGTTGCAAAATTTAAGTTCATAGTTCAAGAAAGTCTGATCCGTAATTTCGATAAATGATCATATATTGCATTAGTTTTGTTTAATTTACACGAAATAGCAGAGCTTCATTCCAATTTTCTCTGCTGAATAAGATACTTATTAGGAAATCATCTCTGCTTTATATAAACGCCTGTTAACACATAGTTAGTTCTCTACGACAATCGATGAAAAAGCCCTGTGTTTACTGTATATTAATCGCTTAATTTTGACATCACGCATATTAAATGTTTCCAATAATTGGATTCTCTTGTTCGCAAAGGATTTGCATTCATACGAGGGAAGCTGGAACATAATGAAAATACGGTTGTGAACATCAACAGTCTCTGTTTAAAATTCTTGCAGTTGCCGCCGAGTGGCGAAACCAACGATACCTGAATCCAAATCGTGTGACAAGTAATATGTTCCGCCGAATGCGATCACGTTCATCATCCGAGTAATTTCAGTGTCAGGACAATTTATTGGGGAATTAAGCGATATTACCATTTTATTCACATCGGCGTGCGCGTGAGCCGTAACATTTAACGATTCAATTTTCTTTTGCAGTAAAAAGATGGAAATTTGTTCCGTCGGTTACGTGAATTTGAATTGTGTATATTAAAGGCTTAGTAAATCGCTAGGCTACGTGAGTCATGCAGGTGCAGTCGGATCACGTTAAAGTAGTAAAATAATAAAACTTTATCCTTCACGTCAACGTTTTGAATAAAATGCAAAACGTGTCTGGGATGCAGCCAAAGCGGCTCGGCGGCTGTGGCACTGTCCCCTTTGCATGCATGCCAATTGGTAAACAATTAATTGATTTTTATATTCAATAGCGTCAAGTTTAAATATTATGTCCGTAGTTTATTCTGGTCAAATTGCTACTGCGGTAGCGATTTAATTCAAAGTATTTTTAGCAAAAATACCAACTATTTATTTAAAAAAATATTAAATTCAATCATGATGTTGTAAACTTACATTAAATTATAACGTAATTTCATATCAAATAAAAATCAGAATCAATGTTTACCAAACGAGAAGCTACTTCGCAAGTGGCCGTTGTCAAGTACTTGTTTACTTAATATAATATTCAGAGTACAACGAATTTTATCATATCCACGTATTTTATTGAAATAGAGAATCTTAACCACGAAGCGTCACACAACCTCAATAAACAAAACTTTCGGCCAAACAAAGTGTCCGGCTTTTGTATTACTCACGCTCATTTGTATCAGTTTTGCTTAGTAAGTTGTTTATCGGTTTGGGGTCCAGTAGGGCATTTCTGCGGATAGTCCGTGTTCACCAAAACTTGGAATATAAATTTGGCCACGAGCCGGCGTTGTTTGTCCGACAATAGGCACGCTTGCCAACATAAATTATCGGAGAACATTCGTCTAGAGTTTACCAACAACCATCGTCCAATATTTACATAGTGCGTTATGTAAGGCCATCGACAGATTTATATCCAAATATATTTTTCCTAGTCAAATTATTGAGGCAAATACCTAAGTGAGATTCGCTACATGCGTGGTTACATAAGTAGTTTTGATCGGAACAAGTGTATTGTTGGAGCTTTGCCTATCCTCAGCGTACGTAATTGCTACATAAATTGAAGCTAGTACATAAATTGTGTAGATACAATGTACAAGAAATAAAATTCAAACCGTAACTAAAATCTTTCGCTCCAAGTATACGACTTTTTGAATTAATAGACCAACCATGCATACGATAAATTATTTTATTAAAAGTTATATAAATGCCCTAAAGCAACGTAAATATAGCGGTTCACATAAAATTGAACACACTTTTTCAATATATTTTTATGCGTTTGTTAACTTTACAAAACTGTATTCAGCTTTAAAATTTATTTGCAGCAAATCGATTCTATGATGTCATTGGCACCTTACTTGTCTTGAGATGTCAGTTACTACTTTCTAAAAGGAAAGCCTTGAGCTCAGCAAAAAATACAAGCCAAAAAAAACTTGCACTTAACCCCGCAGGAGATTACTAAAGAAAATCTGATAAAATATGTGACCGGACATTAACTGCTAGAGTTTTAGGCGGTGACATACGGAAAAACGAACAGACATGGCAATATTCAATTTTTTTTCTGTGACTGTTGCTCATATTATAAGAAGTCCTCTTGAATAAAATTGTTTAAATAAACACAGTAAATGATCTGTGTATAACACATAGTTGGATTTATCCGTTATATTCTATTCTATTATTATATGTTACTATTATTTATGTAATTAATTAATACTGTTTGTATCTCGTAAGTGGTAACGTCCCATAATGTCTTATCAAAACATATGCCCAACACTAATGTCAGGTATGACAACTCTTATAATTATGATGGTGAAATGACTGCACGACGATAATAATATTCGTGAACACCACAGATTACCATAATAGTTACACAATGCGCTTAGTTAACCACGCGGGCCGAACTATCAAATAAAAAATATACTTACGCTATACTAAAGAAACTATCAAAACTGTCATAGCATTTATATACATACATATTAACACTAAAAAAGTTAAACAATTCGTCAAATAATATGTAAACGAACTTGTCATTTAGTCATTTTATTAAAATCAACCAGCCTCCTAAACAATTTTATAGAAAACATTTATTCATCATACCATGGGACAGCTCCTAGACCGCTAAATTCTAAAGATGAGGATTAGAATCTTTATAAGGCATCGGCAAATCTGAAAAGAGGATTACTCGCAGTATTGAATAGAACATCGTAAAACATTTTCTCAAATCCCCTTTACGTCTATATAATATTATAAGAATCCCTAAAAGTGAGTTGCTTATCGATGTTCTACCTATCGTATATACAGATGACTATCCGCAATACAAAATCTTTTATTTTTCCCAAGTTATTCCTCTGTTAAATCGGAGTTAGATTGTTTTATTGATGTATTAAAAATACTGTACTGTTTATTCTATCATTATTTCAATACTTATATAGGTACTATACAAATAAACGTGCACCATTTTCAATTTTCAAAGGTTGATTTGAATAAAAAACTTTTTTTATATACCTAATTAATTCTGTAATAGGATAAATAAGGAAAGAATAAGCAAATTTCATATAAGACAAGGATTCTTTGCTTATTGTAATATACAACAAATAGGAAGGAAGAGACGTTCGTACAAGTTATAAATTGTCTTTTTGGGGCCGAAACTTATTATATATATCCTGTCAATGTTAACAATAATAGGAATATGAAAATTATAATAATTTAAAAGTTAAAAAATCGATTCCATAATTTCGCTATCACAAAATAATACCTAATTAGGGAGTTGCTAGTAATAAACAATCTATCTAGCAATTAACAATACATCCTCACGTGGACTTACGTTTATTGCGAACTATAAGCAGAAATTTGAAATTTTTTATAATCCTGATTAGTATACTAATAGCCAAAATTATCCATACTCATCACTATTTCTCCATGAGTATTAAGTAATTTTCTTGATAATACATATATCACATACACGCCAACAAAAAAAAATAAAAACATACTTTATTAGAACAGTGTAGTAATTAACAATGTCCAATTGGATATACTTTTCAAGTTATTTAGTAGACATTTCAATTCATTCATCGGATTTAATAATATCTTAGGGGTCAAATGCAATGTAGGATGACTCCCCCAAGAGATAGAGTGATGATCTCAAAACGTTGGCTCGGAGCCAAATTTATGATGATGAAGTAATTAGAAAGAAACTTATTAAATATTCTCGACCCGATATTTCGTCAAAACAAGACATAATCATTCCAGGATATAATGAATCAGAAATAGTATCTAGTTCAATCCATCAAACGTAAAGCCTGATCAACAATTATAGAAATGCGAGAGCGTAGCTAGGCACATAGACACAATGCCACACGGATCCCACATGAGCCGTGCATGTGGGAGCAAACAGCCACACACGTATTCGATGTATGCCTCATTAAATTTTGTTTGAATAGAGGGATGAGCCAGCCGGCATATTCCTACTTGGTCAGATACAGATTGTAGCGTCAGCTGATGTGATAAATTGTCTCATTATATAACATTTTTTATTTAAAATTTAATTCCCATAATATAATATGAAAGTATTATGGACTTAAATGTATTAAGTAGTATAGAGTTCTCTGCCAGTTAAGCATTGGGCAAACGAAGAAATAGATTCATTATATACTTTCAATCGTGTCTTAGCTTATTTAAATTTTTATTCAACAACTAATTTACAGCTACAACAATCAACCATCCACTTAACCATATGCGTCTAGTTTAGCCTATGTAGGCTTTTAGCTATTTGGTTATGTCCTGGATTGATGAATATGTACTCATGCCTTATTATAAATATCTTGTATTCTATGCCGACTCTGAATAAATATAATAGTGATACAATGTATTATACATATAGTTGAACATGTATCATCTCACCTGATTTTCCGACTGCCAGGTTGCTTGACAATCGGTGTTTCTATTTGAATGGTGAGATATGGCAGTCGAATTACAGGGTACGCAGGCGAGGTGTCATTGCCGTGCCGTTAATGCAAAATGGCGTCAAAGTGTAATCAATTAAATACCTAGTTCGTCATCTTCTGTAATTCCAATTAGATACATAAACAAAAACTCATACAAACTCCGCTTAGACTCATATGTACGTCGATTTAAATAATTTGATACCTTAATAGAGTTATTTTAGCACCACGTTTTATATCTACCTAAATATTGTTATTCAATCATGAGAACAAGGCAGACGGGAATAACGATTAGCAAATATGCTTAGCCTTCGGGGCCCTACTCGCTATTCCATACACCCGTAGAGCATGCATTTTAATGATCAGAATAATTATTTTGTTGGTAACATTTGAAATAACTATTATAGTTATTTCAGATGTCAACAACAAAATATAGCGGTTGCACCATTTTATAACAAAATTGATGTTGGAACTATTAGGATAATAAAAAATAGTTATTTTATTATTCTAATTAATTTTTCCCTTTCGTTCTTTTTAGTTCTCTATTCAAAAAATATTACTTATTACACATTCCGAACTGACGGTAGATTTCATTTATTATTAATATCTATAGTTACTCTAGAGGAAGCTTAGCTAACTTATTACAATTGTATGCACTAATACATAGAATCTTATAATCAAATCCCTTAGGCCCCCAGTTCATTAACAAACTTCATCATATATTGTTTAGTGTTTTTACTATCTGTACACACTGTACTACGAGCATCGGCTGAATGGTCTGAGACGGAGGGCCGCCACAAACATCGCCGCTCCATCATCGCGCCCATTTCGCGAGCAAACACTCGCATGCCAACGCCCATTCACGTCCTCGCTCCGCGCTCCGCTCACACAACACAACACAACCCTACGTGCCCTACAAACGATCGCTTTTCACGTCCCGATGAAGACCTCCCTCCTTTGTAGCATCGACTTGTTATAATACATCGTTTTGTACATAGCTTACGTTATTTATATTATACCTGATGTACATTGTTATCTTTACTTATAATTCGTAGAGTTTACTTAAGTTTAGTACCATGATTTATTCTTATAATGGTTTATGGTTAGCAGTAGTACTACTACCACAGATATGATAATATTACAGATAATATTATCATATCTGTGGTAGTAGTAATAGTAACTACTAGGTTGATTTATTCTTTGGAAGTTGGTATTACGTGATACTCCTCTCAATGGTAGTCAAAGTACCTTGATGAACCTCAATGGAGCAGAAATGTTAGTTTCTCAAGCATTGACTCGTAATCTGTAAATTTAACGATATTATTTTATTTTAATGTACATAGAGTTGAAACTTAGAAAATTCCGTAATATCTATACCTGAATAAAAATCATGAAACATATGATTAAACTCATAAATGTTAACACTATAATAAAGTTCATTCGAACCCTAAAATTGTTACACACGACACAATGGTCCAGTATTTTTCTACTCCCCTTTAAAAGCTATGTGAAATAAAAGATATATATCGAACTAAAATAAACTTGAAATATATTACAGTATCAGACACGATGCGCGTTCAGTCGATTTGTCCACCTCACTGTACCTAAATGCTCAGCTTACATTTCTCTACGCTCACCGTTCCATCAACAATCGGAACTCAGTAAGCATTCGAATGCTTTCAATACGCTCCTCTACGCCAGACGGAGTGGACTCATAAGCACAATAGACGCCAATCTGACTGGAATTCGGCTCGGATGCCACTACGCTACATGCGCCGGCCGCACGCTACGCCACTAGTATTAGTGGTATGTCGCATCAAGAGTATTATTGAATTACTAACGCACACGACAACGATGACTGAGCACATTTAGAAGATTATTATCAAGTTTATACATCGGATGTCTAATAATAAACTTCATTCTAACTCATAGATTCCAAATTTGAATTCGTCTTTCTGATTTTACAAGTCAAAATGTGTCTTTTTTAAGTTACCTACGCTTTTGTTATCTACGTTTAATATACCTAATAATAAAAATTAATTAACAGATAACATATCTCTAGACAACTGAAACTAAACCAACAACCCTACATTTAAAAAAAAATAGTATTGGGACTATAAAACAGTTAAATATATTTTAAATTAATGCAGTGCAAGTAGACAGATCACTACAGATTTCATTTTCAGATAATTTCAGGTTATAATTAACATAATAGAAATAACAGCAATTTTATAATTTGAATACAATAGGGATTAATTTATGGAGGCAATGATCAATACAGCGAACATGTTTATATTAAATTCTATATTGGTTTGGATGCAATGGACCGGTCGACCACCGAAATGAAAAGCGACCACGACCCAGCGCCATTTTGCATATTGAGTGATTATTTTGTTCGTCAGCACGTTGTGAGCGATATAGTCCCATTGTATATTCATTTGTGTGTTCCCATTAACATAATAATGTTATTTTGCCTTTCCTCTGTAAAACTCTCAATATAAGGGCTATTATAAACGTTACCTAGGTTTTTATCCTACTAGTCGAGTAAGAAGACCGAAGGTAAACTGGAAAAAGTTGGTTTTGTTTGAGTATCTCTGTCTGAACATTGCAGACTCCACGCAGCATACTTTGTAAAATATTTTCCGTTGAAGGGTGGAGTAGGTGGCAGTGAATTTATGAGATATTAAGAAAAAGGAGACATAACATCATAGTTTTTTGGAACAGCGAACGAGAAGAACCATGGGCGACATGATAATGTGATATTCGTAGTTCACGTAGATTGCTACGGTTGCCACTTACCGTCATATAGGCCGGTAGCTTGTTTGCCACTTCAATTACAAAAATAATACTGTAATCTATAAGTAAAATGAACCATATTTAAAAAATATATATTTGTTACAAAATCTGTCGATAAATAATTTGAATGGATTATTTTGTTCAGGTTTTCACAAATAATCTAAATTATTAATTACGTAAATAATGAATCAATGATTTTTCTTTTTGTTACAGATATACATATAGAATGCGCTTGACAAACATGCACTCGAATGGACAACAAACCACCTCATGCTGACAAATATAACTCCTAATCACGAAACGACAGCAATGGAGCACCGTGTAATTATTGTCTTGGCTATCGCCACCCTCCTATGTAAGTACACATATGTATATATACAATACACTAATACTGCTACTGTTTCTGCTCTAAAAGCTGCTGCTCAGTTATACAACGATGTTTCTAATAATTCTTATTAAAGATATGCAGTATACAAATCTACAATATTGCGATTATTTTTGCATTATTAAACGGTTGGAATTCTATAACATGTTACTTGTAACTTTATCTCTTAATGGAATCATAAAATATTATAAATACGATAACTATATGTAGCAATATTATATTTAGTATGTTATAATTGAGAATTGTTATCAACTTCATTATGTAATAAAGCAGTTAGAACCTAATATATATACATATGTACATATATCTAGCTACTGAGTTGAAAGACTCGTCTCATTACGTGATATCACTCATACTTTTAGGTTCTTAGGTGAGATTTGAGATGTCAGAGGCAAAGATTAATCTAGTATTTTATAAAATCTTAGCACAGGTGTCTGGTCCTACCCCACATAGCGAGACGCAGCTGAAATATTTCTCGTTGTCCATAATATACCGCTATAGCGAAATGAAGCCCTCAGTATCTTAGTCACATACTCCCTACCACACTGGTCTAACTTTTGCAGTAACCACATTCTTTTTAGCAACTTTGTAGCGTCTACTTTCAACTATTTTTTTATATATGCTAGGTATAAAGTAAATAAATTTTTAGCAACATTTTAGAGCAAACTTTTGGCTTAGAAATAACATAATTACGTGTTATCTTCGTTATATAGATAATGTTACATATATTTATTAAGTTTGTATGTTCTATATAAAACTTAATTACACATTCGTATTATCATAATAATTAACGGAAAAAACGATATTGTCGTTTTTGGAAAAACATAACCACCAATTGAATCCAATATTTTTTTTAAATAATCCAGTATCCACTGAAATATCTAGCAAACCAATCAATAATAATGTAAGTATATGTAAATATACTTCTGAACAAATACTACATTTGGCATCAGTTATTTCATAGTTTATACTGTTTATGGACCAATAACTTACATTTATGAGACTGCAGTAAATTTTTCATGCAATGTATGGTTTGAACAAAATTTAATTTTAGAGAACGTCGTGACCTAGTGATTTAGACCCAGATTTAGAGATCTCAAAGGTACTGACATCTTTTCAGCGAGTAACACCAAAAACTTTATATGCCTGCTTAAGCTTATGACTATTTCTCGGGTGATAGAAAATACCAATAACAAAGAAAATGAATGCAAGATTTAGCTGTAGCCTCGCCTTGTAACGTGCCACCATAAATCCCTTTGCTTGATAATTTTTTTATCATATCCCAAATTCGATCACAACATATTCCCAATCCCCATCACGAAGATTAGTTATTTATTTACAAGCCAATATTATGTAGATAACGCCCCATTAAGTTCCATCATATATACTTTCTACCTTTTATAGAGAGTGCATTTAAGCTAAATAAATAAATATATTTATTTACCAACCAGGACAGTAAATTCTTTAGCCTCAGTTATTACATTAAACGATATTAAACTATGATTTATGTGATTAGTACCTACGTATAATTTAATTACTAATAAATGCACATTTCATAGATACTTAATATTTGACATCATAATCCATCTTACATAATATATTTTCTCCATTTATGGGCCTTTGCGCTATAACTCCAAATTATTGCTGCATAATGATATTGATTGCGACAAATAAGTGGCACTAACAAGCAAGTAAGTAGAAATATGTAAAAATTGTAAAAGCTAATAAGAGAAACAAATATTTTGTAATTTAACTTAATACTTTGGAATAGCAACAGATATATGGTATCGCAGATGGCACGTGATAACGTTATTATCTGTAGTGCTGTTTGTATATATATAGAAAGTTACCACTTACCATGAGGTGGGCCGTCAGCTTATTGCTATTCCAATTGTATAAAAAAGTAGAATAAAATTACTTTGTATTAACAAATTAACATCTTATTCTCCTTTTCTTCCAAATATTATTATTTCTTATCTCAATATTTTAGAATATAGAATACTATGGCTCATATATATATATATATATATATATATATCGGTATTTTTTTCAATTTATTAATATATTTTTTAATATTCCAGTTCCATAATATCCATAATATCAATCATTGTTTGTAGTATATCACAACATGTCCAAGTTTTCTATTATTCTTTAACCTTCTCGTATTTGGTAGATAGATACACATACAAAGATAACACTTCAGAAATATAGTAGGTAACATTTAGGTTAAAGTAATTGAAAACACACAGATTGAGGCGGTTGGGCGCTTGAGGTCCTGATATGTATCTAAGGAGGACTATCTCGATCCACTTGGTAGCAAATGGTCCGAAAGTAACATGGATATAGCGACACGACCCCATCTAAATTTCGTACCTCTTTCAAATAGATTTCAATTTACTACACAATTTTACATAAGAAAACCTCTCGCAGTTTTCAACTATAATGATGAAATTGCAAAGATTGATGTGTGGAATAAACAATATTGTTACGTAGTGACAGTAGAAGTAGTACCTTCTTTTTAAAGTACCCTACACAAATAGTAATAACACAAGTTATGCGAAAAATATAGCTTACAGTCAATATAAATGTGGTTTATTTTTTACTTTTTGGCAATACTTAGGTAAGGATTTCTCGTTCTCTCTCGGATTCATTCAATGTTTCCAGATTTGTATTATTTACCTATCAAAATTAATATGGAATTAAAGCAGTCATATGTCTTTAGATTTTTCAATATAGTCCAGAATTAAACAAAATAAAGACTATAAAAGAAATAAAAGGACTATAAAAATATCTCCTCCTCTTAAACTTTGATGAATAAAGAATCTTTTTTTTTCATAATATGTTGCATCCTCTTTTACTTTTTTTTAAATTATGTACTGTTTGAAAATAATCAGGTGAGACATGTAAAGACATGTTTTCTTGTACGCGTATTATTTGTATTGTATATTTAGTATAAACAACATAGTCATAAATTTAAAATATTTGATACTCTTTTACTTAACAATAAACTGTTGGATCATTGTATGCTGTACCTACATCAGATATCATCATATACACACCATTAGTCCAACGACACCCGTATCTCGTATGACATTTTTGTAAACACTTCTTAAGCCATACGAAGGTACTATCACAGATCATTTAAGAACCAATGGCATTGAAGTAACATCCTTTCTGACTTTTCCTTCTTTATCGATACACTTTGCACGAGTTCTTTACATAAAACTCTCGTAACTGAACTTGACATAAAAATGTATGTGCCACGATATTCCCTTGCATTTTTTACTTATCAAATGTTTATTTGTTATGTAGGATACGAAATGGTTTTTATTGTGTTTTGTAAACATTCAGCTTTTTGTATGTATTTCGCCTTCTCATGTCTATACGACTACATGAGGTCGTTTGTTTAGGCGTAGATTAGGCTTTATCTAACCTCCAATGCAAGTGAAAAAATTCTTAAACTCGCCAAATATATCATATATTTCTTTACCGCAGCCAAAATCATGTCACTTTTAACAAAATTAACTTAGTGTGAGGGGCGTATTTTTCTTTATTTGGGATTTTATAAAATGATAACAAGAATGAGCAGTGTAAGGGCAGGGCCCAATTGATCGGCCATGAATCTTAGAAGGAAGTAGCACGACCGAACATATTTTATTATCATTTTGACCATAGATAGTAAAAGTACACAGAATAAACAGTTCAATTACACAGGTTAATTTGGTTACTTTTAACATTATTTAACACCCACAATAATTCAAATTAAATAAACATCTGGTGATATAAACATATACACAATACTCGAATAGGTCAGATTCAAAATCTCGTATTTAACAGGTTTAAAGTAAATGTATGTTGAAGATTAAGAGCATTATAATGAAAATACGTAATAGTCTTTTTTTAACCTAATTTAGACTGTAAATAAATATAAGTATGTGTAGTTTATTAATATTTAGGACCATAATCAAATAATAAATATAGATAACGTTATGATATTACGATGATTTTCTATAATATTTCATTTTTCCCTTTCAGGTAACTCAACATCAGCTGAGGGACCGGTATATGATGGCAGTCAGTCAAAACCAGCTAGCCCATCATCAGCGGCAGCTGGCAATTTTCTCACGCAAACCGTATACGGTTTTCTCGACTTTACCACTACAATCGGCAACACCGTAATGGTGTTTTCCCCGAACTCGGCACCGCCTCCAGGTCGTCATCTTATTTTATTTTTAACTAGCTACTGGCCCTCAACTATCCCGGATGTATATGTACTATATATAAAAACCTTCCTCTGGAATCACTCTATCTATTGAAAAAACCGATTCAAAATCCGTTGCGTAGTTTTAAAGATTTTTAGCATACATAGGGAAAGACAGCGACAGCTATCTTATTTTATACTATCCAATGATGATGTAACTGGAAAAGCAAACAAACGATACACTAACCTGATGGATAGTGGCATCGAAAGTTCCTAATTAGCCTAATGAATACTTGTAATTTCACTGTCCAATATCAATCTACAAATTCACAGCTTGCACAATCTACTTAGCGTCAGAAATAGGTGATACAGCCTATGTATCAAACAAAGTAAACCTCGGTAAAATTACAACTTCAATATAGCAATCATGGATATTGCAAAAATATCCTCGTTTTAATATAAATAAAGCATTGTAAATAAATAATGTAAAAATAATGTATACATGGAGATTATATTTTCAATTACAAGAACAAATATTGTGCTTATTATTATTTTCTTTATACGAAAACAACATATTTATTTTTCAGAACCACCGAAAACGGAGAAACCTGTAAAAGAAAACATTATTGAAACTAAACCACCACCACCATCAGTAACTAGTATTAAACCTGAAGCCATTAAACCGAGCAAAATAGCCGATAAAGACAAGACAAAGAAACCAGTTCCATCCGCCGCTATATCCAGTGTCGTTTTGGTTGCATCATCCCCACCTAAAAACGATGATAAAATTGCTAATGTACCTAAATCTACTGCAAAAGAACAAAAACAGATAATCACAAAAGTAGAAGTAGTAGCTGGACCATCTAAAATAATAGAAAACCCTAAACAACCCCCAAGTAGTCCAAAGTCATCATCACAAAAACCAAGTAAACAGAGCTCTCAACCCAGTAGTAAAAAACAAAATAAAAGTGAAACTATTCAATCTATTACTAATTTAGTTAGTAGCAAAGTCGAAGTTAAACAAGGCCCTCCCCCATCAATAATAAATTCTAAAGTAAGTAGTGTAGTCCAAATTAAATCTAGCCAAGCTGAAGAAGAACCTGCCATTTTAATTACAAATAACAATATTGGTGAGCCAGAATACGATTTCTTATCCCGACAACCTTCTGAATTTGTGGAGGAGACATACAAGGTTATCAATATTCGACCATCTAAAACACATGGTCCAAAATCCAAACCAGGTCTTAAAAATAGATTACATCAACCAACACCTCCTCCAAATGATGAAGAACAGCCGCTAGGATTAGTCACAACTTTAGGAGGTACTATAGTAAAAGATGGGCTTACAACTATTCATGAAACTAGCGTTATAGGAACATACATATCTGGTAAATATGCCCAAGTACTAAATAGCAACTCAAAGATTTTGCCAGCATCTGGACATAGAGCCAAAATATCACCTACTCCTACTCATAGAATTTTGAAAACTGCAGCGCCTGGTTTATCTAAAAACCACAGAGTTAATTTGGAACCAACACCTTTCAGTAGTGATGATGATAGTAGCTTTACCAAAACTACACGTAAGCAAACAAATAATGGTAGTTCTTATAAAAATCGGCACAGAATTCCTAATAATCAGGATAATGATAGTCACGATAATTCTCCACCAACACAAAGTAAGAAATTTAAAAACAGAAATTCTTCAGTTTCTCAACGGACACAAAGGTAATTTACTAATTTACAATAATAAAAGTTGCATCATATCTAACATCACCATTTTATTGCCGACATGTAACAAGATTCATCTATACATTAGAATACGCATGTGATGACTGCCATTTCAATTCCGCTTATAGCGTTTAGAAAACTATTAAACTGTCTTAGAGTCAGGCTCTGTCGACAATAAAATGTTATTGTTCTTATTTTCAGTAATCGTTTTGGCCGGCCAGCAAAAAGTCCTCAACTGGCTACCGTCTCTGTTTTCAGTGAAACAACATCAGCATCATTTTCTAATAAAAGAAAGAGTAACCGGCATTCAGGACATAAGACAGTAACTCCTTCAAGTAATGATAATCAATCAAGACGAGGCTTCAAACCACGTGTTCAAGCAACTCCTGTTGATGTTTCTCCAGCTACTTCTACAAGTATATACAAATTTAAACTAAATCGTACACCAGGATCAGGACGTTGGCAATACAAAACAAGTCCAAAACCGAAAGTAACGATTCGAAAAATTAATGAAGATGAACAACAAACAACTCCAATCCCTAACCCATTGATTGATGACCCACAATCGAACGATATTTCTCCTCAAGCGAGATCAGATAATGATCTGGAATTATCGGGATCACAAAATGGACCTGGCACACTTTTTGAAAATGATACCGAGGATAATTCAATAGAAAAACTACCACCACTTGAAACACTTAAAGTTGAAATATCTACTCCCGCTGATTTTCGAGATGTTTATTATGAAATAGCCACTATCAAGTCTCCCTATACTTTCCAGGTAAATAAATTTGTTTTTAATTATTTTTATATACATATTAACTGTATGCATGGTTTTATATCAGACAACTAACACAAAATAAATGTTATATATATTCCCATTCTTATGATTTCAAAAATATAACGTAATAGTTTACGTAGGTTTAAAGGTCCACTGTATGTGTAAAAATTTGATACACGTGGTAGATGGCCCTATGAAAAGTTCTCTATGTTTTAAATCAGGGTTATTGGCACATATCATTTATAGCTCAGTTCATTTAATCAAGTATCACACATCACACACACATAAACAACGTGAGTAGATTTGTGTGTTTGTGATGTGTGTGAATTATAACATAAGATATGTGAATTATAACAGTAAGTACTAAAGAGAAATATTATATTTTCTTACTTATTTTTCCAGGTTGGACGTGTCAAAAACACCCGTATTATTACAGTTACCTCAACAATAGAAAAGCGCATCGAACCTACGGCTATAAATTCACAAAGTTCTCTCAACGAACCATTGACAGAAAACATATTAGCAACTGCATCTCCTTATGGAAAAGATCATAATTTAGATTCAAGCATTGCAACACTGCCCGCTATTACTTTAACATCAGATATGGAGACCCCACCTTTAGAAACGGTAACTGAAACATTCAGTACGACACAAAATATGCTGAAGACCCACATTTTACCTGTGGTCAGGGATGTCAATATAACTAGTAGTCTTACATTTATACAAACATATCATGTAACAAGATTTGTAACCGCTACAAAAACCTTGCCCCCAATGGACTTCTTCCAGTTTATCCCAAGCAAAACGTTAAAAGAATTTAATAGCCGATTAGACGAAGCTGGCTCGGAATTACATTTAGAACTGGACTTTGGCGATAGTAACGAAGAAGAAGATGGTGTGCCAAGACGTGTATTTCCTCCTGACTTGGATCTAGCAAATGTCGGCTCCGATTTTGATCTTACTGAAGTAGATAAATACAGATTGCCAGATAATCACTTAAGGTCAAAGAAAGCGCACGGACAAAACAAATCTAATCAAGTAACGGAACCACCTTCTCCAGCAACGCCAGCTTTGACACCAGAACAAGCCCAGCAGCTTGCTCTTCTCAGATTATTGAATCCTGCCGCCGCTGCGCAAATTCCTAACGTAGTAACAACATCAAAACCAATTTTAAAATATGAAACTGTTTATGAGTCACATGTTATACCAATATTTGATGGTAAAAATACAATTCACAGCACTATTTCTAGACCGGTGGCTACAGTTACTAAAACAGACTATGAAATTGGAACGAGCAGTCTCCCAGCACTTCCCTTGCAGCCTATTAATCCGCTGTTCCCACAACAGCAATTCACAGTAACTTCGACGCCCGTCGTTATGAACACCGAAGTTACTGCTACGGATAGTCAAGTTCTAAAACTGACTTTCGGTGCTAAGACAGTATACACCACACTGTTTACAACCAAAGTTGTGCCGACCATGTTAACTACGTACGTTACATCTTCAATACCAGTGGCGCCGAGTGCCGGATTCCCAGGATACTTCCCTGCTCCATTCGCGCCATTCCCGTATGTAGGTTAAATGATAGTCTAAAATATGTATGCGGACTGATTTAAGTTGTAAAATTATGAACGCTGTAAAAGTGACAATAATAATTCAAAAGTTTTACGCGAAAAACAACTTTTAACGTGAGTGCGTTATTGTAGTGCACGTGATAAACTATATAGCGAGTGGGTGAGCTGTAAACAGTGCAAAAGCAGCAGAATGTTGGGATTTATAGTCTTTGTGGGAACATGAAAACTCTAAACTGTATTTCTTCTTCTAAAGTTTTGTGAGCTGAGCGCGGAGCGGCGTTGCGTGTTACTAATACCTCATGTGAGGCTTTGTAATGCGATGACTAATGGAAAAGTTCAATACTTAATAAATGTATACACATACTTGCTATTCACTTCGTAACCAGTAAACGCTTTGTAAATAATGTTATTTATAATAAGTAATTCGTTGTACATATTATAATATGTTATATACGTAATATGATACAAATTGTAGTTACAGCTTAGTAAAAATGTAGATAACTGTAATTTTGTACTATAAATTTTGATACGTTTTACACAATGTATTGTTTAAATAAACGAGATGTACATTATAATAAGTAATATATTTCCTGTAAATCTCTATTTGTTTCAATCTAAAACATACATAATTACCAAACCAATAAGACACCATTTAAAATAATTGATTATAAATTAACAGTTTCAATATTTATCATATTGCAATATTTAATATTCTCTCTGTATTCTTTTATATATTCATAGAATTGAAATTAAGTTTCACCTTTTCTCAAAGAAAAATATCCAATTTACTCTAGATCCAGTCTAATATTTCACACAGTTGAGAGGTTTATTTCCCATGATATCTTAATTAAAGCCGTTTCATACTGAACAGCGGCGCCGAAAGAAACAAAGAGGCCTCAAGTTATGAAACTAAGATTAATGGAAGCTGTTTTGTAAACTTAATAAGTAAACCTTAATCTTGGAAATTATTTTTCTTATAAATTATAAGTAAGTAAATTAGAAAAAAATATTATCGAGTTGTAATAATATATTAATATTAATGTTAATATTTAATTTATTGGTAATTTACGACACCGATAACAAGCCATAACACTCAATCATAAGGTGGGGTACCGAATACGTGATTACTGTCACGAGGATAATTATTTATTAAGAAATCTATTCCTTTCTTATATATTTTTTTAAAAAGAATTTTTACTGCTTTAACTTGATGATCTAATCGGTCTAGGTTATTTTTGCGGGTATAGTATAGTTGTATCTAACTAAATGTATTTAGAGAAATTGTTTTCTTTTTAAGAATATAACCTATTTCCAATTATTTGTTCAGAACACGGGTTATGCTAGACCGCTTCACGCTTTACCATTTTTTTCCTTTATAGCAGACATGAAAATATGCTTGACTTGTGTAACGAAGCTGCAACAGGGAAAATGGAATCAGGGATGCCAACCGTATGAAGATCGTCGTACAAATACAATATTTATAGCCTCAACATTCATCCTAACTAACATTTGACCTGACATTCAAAATAACATTTGCAAAAATACGATTCTGTACGAGGTTACAGAGACAAATTGAGCTAGTATTTTAATGTTGGCAACCCTGGTTGGAATAAGCAACAAATGTTGATCTCAGGAGCTCAGAATATCGCGCATCTAGGTAACTTTCCCGTCGCTGTTGCGAAAACATTGTTCAGTTTGAGTAATGGTGACTGTTTACAATGTTTTTAAATTTATCTTAAACTCGATAACTGGCTGTAGCACCATCCGTTCCATTTGTTCGTTCCGGTAACCAATTATCAACAGATGAGTCGTCAGTTTCTTTGCCATTTCAGTAAAACATAGAAAAAACATCTTATATTATAGTAAAGTAAAATATCAAACATCTGGTAACGATCGTTGATCTCTAACAAAATTACTTATATGGACAAGGAAATAAATTTAAAAGTAGGAAAATAATGAACATGTTTAAATTATTCAATATGTTTGTTACTTTATCACACCTACACGGAAATAATTACGTACAGACTGAATAAATGATTTAATTTTGATATAGGTACAAGTAGATGGAACCTTTGAGTTCTTTATTTATTTTTATGTCATTAAAATGAAACTGGTAGTTGAAATATAGGTGATAACTCTGCCACTGTTAAATATTTTAGGAAGACATTTTTCTCTAGCTGTTTTAATGGTATGGTAAGATAAATCATTTCTTTGCGAATGAATTTACAAGAAAAGTACTACTAGTATTTAAAGAGAAATCCCAAGTTAATTTATATTGCATAACACACTGAATTCTAATCTTTTCTTTTAATATGTTTTTACCGATCACGCCCAATAGATTAGCTACTTAAATTTTAAATGCAAAAATGAACTCGCGAAATATGGAGCGCTTACGAATATTTTTATAATCAAATGCTATAATATAATATAATATACATAATTTAGACCGAGGAAAATAATAACAATAGTAGTTTTCTATATTTCAATAGGTACATGGATTTAAAAAAAAAACTTAATATCCAACATATATCTAAAACCAGAAAATAGAAGTCCAAGAATATATCGTTTCTTTGTCTCCTCTTGGTTTATTAATGGCTCAACTAATAGTCGTGAAATATAGAATGGCATACAAATTATATTTCATTCATATTTCAAAATAACCTATGTCAGGTTGCTATTAAAATCAGACAATCAACTTGTCCATATCAGAAAACAGTTGGCTATAACTTATTATTAAATAAATATATTAGAGTCTACACCTTACTGTACCTTAGATACCTGTATTCAACAACAAATAAATTAATTTACAAGTAGCTGTTTCAATTCTGAAGCTCTGAACTAAAACGCCTCAAGTTGTCTGCCTATGTATTCATTTTGATATCGGTTTTGTCTGTCGATGACAGGTAACATTTCCTTCTATTCCAACCCTTTACGCCTGTACGTAAATTTGTACGTATAATGACAAGATAATAAAGATACATTTTGAGAATGTTATAATTCTCAATAAATAAGTGTATTAATCGAATAAACAAAAAGTTAATTTTTGATCGAATATGTAGGTCATTGTAGGTATACTTTTTCATAGAGGAAAATTTTTAAATCATATTTTAAGCAATTACAACGATAAACAAGCTTATGATAAGTGATAACTGTGCCCTATATACATGAATACCACTGTGAACATCGCGTTATCATATGATTTCCACGATACTACCCATGCATTATACCGCAGCACTAAGATCCCTGCTTATCCTGTAATTTCACTGCATTACACCCTTCAAGCTACATACAGTTTGCAATGCAACCTTCTTGGCAGTTGAAATAGGTGTCAGAGTTAATCAAGAAGACAACTATTAGTTAAGTAAATTGTTGACCATTTATATAAAAAATCCAAGAATTGAACACTTGGTTTGATTTGGTACGATCTTTTTATGAAGTCGTGCATGTCAGCGTCACTTAATCTTTAATAATATTATATATTGAGTTGATACATTTGCTGAAATATTTTCGTGAAACAGACCGAGTGAAGAATTAAATCGGCTTAAAATTCATATTGGTAGCATCGACAAAGCGGTTTACTTTTTTCTTTGAACTAAAATCTGATTGGTATTCAGTGATAGACTTAGGAATATTTTGTCTATAATAATATATGTATGTGACTTTCTTCATTTAAAATAACACATTTGCAAAATATCTGTATAAAAATTATAGAGCAAGATCCCATACGTCATTTGCTTATAAAATTTGCAATTGAAATTGGTAAGATTAAGAAATGATAGTATGTACCTGCGCCTACTCTTATCTGACGACAACCTACTTATCTGATGGCTGATTTTTACATATACGCTGCTAAAATATTTTACTGTTTAACATAATAGTCCCAGATACTTCTCGTGAGCATTACCTAACTAAGTGAGAGTATTACTTACCAGGTGCCTTAAAAGTCTCAAGAGAATATTTTTGTATTTTATATTATATAAATACTAGCTAACTGCGCAACATTGTCTGCGTCATATATTCTCGTTTTAAATTTTTTTCATTGCAACTCCGTTCCTCTTAGTAAGTAATACCGTGATCATGTATAGCCTTGCTCGATAAATGAGGTAACAATGGTATTTGTAGAACATTGTAGCTAGAGGGAATCAGTTGCGTTTACTTACTTTTAATAAAACAGTATGTGCGCTTAAATTAGTTAGCACATCGAGACCAATTCATCAGAAATTAACCACAATTACTTCCGCTTGAAGAAGACCGCTTTGAGGTCGACCTCACATGAATGGGAACTCTCTGAACACCATTACAATTCCCTTCTCCCTTTTGCTGTCGGTTAAAAATGATTCATATTTTGCAAAACCAAGGCCGTATCTGTCGCCCCACAAATCTACAGTGCAACGAGACTCGGTGCTCTGATTGAACGAGGTTAGGCGAAATCGGCTTATCGTCCGATGGCGAATAATTTCATTTGAGTATGCACCGGGCCTCTCTCAACTCACCTGCTACACTGCAGACCAAATTGACAACTCGTCTGTTATGTGAATTAGAAACGTATGTAAATCTATGAAACGCATGTTTTACTAGAGGTAGAATTTGTACTAAGACGTCTGCTTGGTCTGTCTTACCTAAAGTAATTATTTTAGACTCCAAGCAGCTTACTTTATAAGCATGTGATTTGATTAAAGTGCGAGAAAGCAATCAAAATTACAGAATACTAGAAGCATAAAATCTTAGTCCTCAAAAATAGCAATGCATGGCTGCATTTCATATGATATCATATCATGTGATGTGATGACTACGATAATAGTAGAATGGGAACAATCCGCAGAACAATCCTCCAGCATAACAGCATTAACAGAGTAAGAAAGACAATAGAGATTTTTTTATAAACAGAAATAAGACATCAAAATTCAATGTCAATCAGATCTATATGTCTACTACATAAAATACTACCGAGTACCATATGAAACATACAATGCAGTAAATTAAATTTTATTAAAGTAGAAGATATCTATGAATAGAATATAGTAAACCAATTCAAGATATGATACATTTTTTAATTAATTTGTAATACCTACTGATTCTATTTGTTGTAATAATTTTCGTAGGAGCTATCTTTCGTACGGAAATCCGTTTTAAAAAAAACATGTTTCAATATCTATTGATTTATCAAAATATGTTATATCTGATTAATCACTACGAAGGTCTTTTACCTGATACTCAGAAGGTTGACTACGTAGAATCGTATTGTTAATAAAACTTCATATCAGTTTTCCTGATAACAACATCGGCGAAATATTAATGACATGAACAATGTCAAGTGCTCGGAAATGCATATTTTAAGTAGATTTGTATTTATTATCTCGATAATTTAATTGTAAAATACAACAGAAATATAAATAACGACAGTGTTCTTAAAAATACGCTCTCTTTTATAAGTTTACAGATATCTACTCAATAAGTTAGTTAGTTAGTTCCCTTCTAGCTATGCAAAATAAAGAACTTGACGACAGGAAATCAAGTGGGACAGGGGTACTCTTACTGACGACTTTTTGCTGTATTCTACTCTACTAACAGCATTTCACGGATTTCTTTATAACATATCCTATGTACGTCAAATGTCATTAAAGTCCAATCGTGATTGAGTAACACACTTTTAAATGTATAACATTATTTTAGTACATTGGACATTATCATCTGGTTTTCATTTCTTCAACGCCATATTCATCATATGCCAGAATTTACCCATACACGTACCTAATCTTATCCGTGAAATCATTGCATTAATCAACCTACTTTGCCAATCAACCACCTTACTTGTACATACTTCAAAGCTATAATTGCGATAAGTAAATGATATGGATATAATTATATTGATAATTTGCTGTTTACGTCAAATAATTCTTTAGGTCTTAGTAAACAATAAATTTACCCATTGGTCGGATGTAAAATGACAAACCGCCTGATATTTTATTTCAAATAACATGTTTAAAGTGTCTGAATAATGTGTCGATATAATTATATAGTGTTCTCAGTGTTAATACTATTCTCAAGTAAGTACCAATTTAAATATAGTGATCGTAATGAAAATTAATTTGTAAATGATATTCAAAATTAAAGAAGTAGTATAATGCCTGATTTTCTACAATTATAAAGTTTTGACAATTCCTAAAACCATAATTCGTTCAGAATGTAGTCTTAGTACAGTAGTTTATATTACATATATGTCGAATTTTGATATATACATAAATATAGGATTTTGATAATAATAGATAATAAAATAACGTAATATATATCTCAAAGGTCATGCGATCGAATCTAGATACCAACACCAAAATCTCTATATGCTACTTTACAATAAATTTCTGACTGTCAAGTAATAGAAAAGACAAATGAAAACCAAATAACTCTCCCCAGAACACGTATATAGTATTTATGTATAGTTGATATTACCTGTCTACTCTGTAACCAATACTATTCGTTAAGCAATAGATGTTTGCATGTTAAATAATAAAAAATATCCCTAATAAACCTCCACATTCATTAGAACACTGCTGAAACAGTATCTGAGAAACCTACTTAACCTATGACAACAAGTTGCTAAATATCTGGAACCTAATGATTTGATGAATATCATTCTATTTTCTGCTATAGAATATTTTATATAGAAACTAATAGTATAAAACAATTAGCACTTTAACAACCAGTTTTACACACATATGTATAAAACATGATTTAATGGCATATGTATGCGACATTGTCAAACAAGCGTTTCCACCACGTTTACTTAGCGCAAGATAAACATAACATATTTTGCGACAAGTGTTTCTGCGAAAACATTATATTCTAACGCTGTTAGCCGCAGCTGTAGTAGGTAATATAAAAAGCGCACCAAATCCGCGGAAGGACTATATACAGCAACTGAAGGCCTCCTGTCTGATGTGTACGACTTTAGTCTGAGGGCACTACTAGGGGTCGAAACCACAACTCAGGTGAATCGTAATTTTGATCCCCGTTGGAATGGGACAGGGAAGTGAAAACGCGGTGTAAGCATTCATTGCTAAATGCTTTTAGCATGGAGGCAACTCTCAGCAATTTTATGACTGCAACAATACTCCATTGCGTGGAAAAGCGATGTGTCAGGCTTACGTCACTGAGAACAAAATATTTTTTGTATAAAACTGTAATACCAATTTTATAAACACGATATATTTGCAATAAATTGTTTACATACGTATATTCATTTTGTAGATTTTGCCTATATGTCCAAACTAGGCTTACTTAGGACAACACAAGTTTTGTGTGAAACTGTGCTAGGATTTTTTAGAACCAGGTTAGAGTTTCTTAAAGGCAGGTGTTAAAGTTTCTTAGAAAATGCAGTATTAATTGTAAATACTATAAAAATAATAATTTTAAATTAAGAACGATATATTATAAATTCTCTTTGTTTTTTAAACCTTAAATTAGAATATGTAACCACTGCGTTCATAATAATATTTCAATTTTCATTAGCTGAAAACGGATAATCATATGTGGAACTTAATATTATAATTACACCGTAGGTGCCATTTTGGTAACGGCCCAGTCTAATGCAGTCTCCAGATGCTTTCAATACACCTGGCTAGGGCCCAGTTTTAACAACGAGAGCGTATTCCTAAACGCGACATGTCAAGATGTTACCAACATGGCTGAAGACGTTCCTTGCCGACGGCCACTAATCGCCACCAGTAAGTATGGTGCTAACCCAAATACTCTCATACGGACAAAGCCGCAGAATAAAATAGCTTATAAAACGTAACAAAAATAAGATTTAATATTTTTTACATATATTTACATATTACATACTTGAATATCCCGGAACTAATTAATGTTTTATTCAGTTTGACGACCTCGGTGCCGATTTAGCACACCGCTTTATGTCTGACGGTCGCGGGTTCGATTCCCCGCACGGTACAAACATTTGTATTCTAGAGTATGATTCTTTTTTTTCTGGGTGTTTTCTATATATATTATGTATATGTATTTACAAAATACAAAGTATATATATGAACTTATATCAGTGTGTAATAACCATAGAACAAGCTCTGATTAGCTTGAGACTAGATGGTGCTGTGTAAATTGTCCTGAAATATTAGGTATATTATATTACTGATACTCTTTACATAAAATATTTAATAAAAATTAAACATGCCTAATAACATCTTGACAATTAAATCAAGATCTTACCTAATTTAAATCCAACTTGTAATAGTAGTTTTAAGATGAACTATGATAACTCTGACAACCATCCACATGACATAAAATAGTTTGACGTCGAATTTCATTAATACGTTTAGTTGTAATGTGGAAAAGTAACAGACAGACATGTAGATATAGACATACTTTCACATTTTATGATGGATATAATTCAATGTAACGCGTTTTTTATATTATATGATATAAATAACCAGTACGTCGTAGGCGTAGGCGTTCGTAGGTGGTACCCACCCAAAAAGATCGTGAGTTCAAATTTGGCCAATGCAAAAATTAGGTATACTCTGAGTTACCGGTAGATTCGCCCTCTGCGTGCGAACGTTAGAAACATACCTAGCGAAATGCAGGAATGTGCAGTGTTGTGTTCATCATGATGTCGGCAATTGAGAATATTTTGACATCAGAGAAAACAGTATAAAAATATCATGTCAGTTACATGTACCTATATTAAAAGTAAATGGTCTTTACGGATTTAAATTTATATATTCTTGTACTTTCCAGAGGACGGCACTTGGCCAGATATAGAATACATTTGGATAAATTACCTTCTAGAAGCTTCGTGCGTATTAGCGGATAATGACGTGTGCGCCACATATACGTATTACTTCAATGGATTTGGTATGTAACTATATAGCGTACACTATATAAATTCTCACATTAGAATTTTTAAAAAATCTCATGAAGTCTTATGATCATTAACAAGATATATGTCCTTATCTAGCCCACCCTCTTTCAAGATGGGCAGCATTGCAATCAAGTCGGTAACTGCCAATAATCTAGTTACTGAACTAAAACCGCCATCAGTTATAATGTACAATCGCTGTATTTTTTTTATTTATGATGTTAAAATCGTAGGTATATCTACTTTATTCTATCTTTAAAATCGTTTAAAATTACATATTAAATTATAGTAACTATTTATAGTTACTATAATTTAATATGTAATTTTAATAATGGTGTACATTATAACTGATGGCGGTTTTAGTTCAGTAACTAGATTATTGGCAGAACTATCTAGATATTAGTCAAATGGAGACATGAAAATTTTAAGTCTAGGTAAGAGTAGGTACATACTTGTTTAATTCATCTTAGAAAATTAACTTTTATTTAGAATTTAACAAAGAAAGTTTTCTATTGCAGTGGAAAACTCAACTTCTATGTGCACTCGAGCTATAGATGCATATGGAGCAGCAATCAGAAGTGGCTGTTATACACAAGTTGATGGCAGCTACGAGACAACTGTCTGCTTCTGTCGTCCCGTGCCGGGTGGAATGCCATGTAATAACGCAATATTACCAATGGTCACACCAACACTCCTCGCTATATTGACAGCTACCCTATTGCTACAAAGATAGTTATGATATATAAACTTAATAATAAAATTAATCTGTGATTTTCGTTCTTATATAAAATTATTATTTTTGTCTTTGTTTTATATAATTTAATAATGAATAGTGATAATAAAATATCAATAAAATTTCTATATTTTAAAAATCACTATTTTTTATCTACATGTCGTTGTTGTCCTAGCTCCTAACAACACCTTATATAATGTATGAATTATAATAACAAATAAAAAAACCACAAGTCTTGGAAATTGGTCGCTTTAGGCATCTTGAACATATTTATTAAAATTTCATTGAAATTTGCATAACCTAGACAACCTTTAACCGTGTAGATTCTTATTAGAAAATGTATCTACCTATAAATGTGTTCAGACAATGACATCTGATAGTGTTGTTCTTGGTAACTAAACATTGGTAACTAAATATATACCAACTTTGTATAATATTACTAAACATAAAACCCGATTAAAGTATGCATTACTAAGGTCGGATTTCACCAGTCGTAGCATAAACACGTGCTATGAAACGGAGTACAGCGTTCACGTTCACTCGAAAAAAAGAACGAAGTTGATCTCGTTTTACTTTAAATGGAATTCACCAACATTATACAGATCGCGTTTACCAAAATAATATTTGATGCAATGGGTAATTTAAATAAAATAATTCTAAGAAATATTTATAATTCAATCATGTGATAATTGGGACAAGTTATTTTAATTTTTAATTTAATAAGTACCGTCGACTACAAAGTATAAAATAACAACCTTTATCTATAAACTAGTAAAAACATATTTTATTGAGGATATTTTTTTATATTACTGGCAATTTTCTTTTTCTTCCCGATATTGTATTGTCTAAAATTTTATTGATGACTGTTTGACAACTGACAGCTCCTTTAAATACGTGTAAAGAGTTAACTGTAGGAAATCAGACGTTCAGAATTTATAAACGTGTTTAGCGAAATTTGTAGTGGTGAAATGCAAAAAGAAGCTTTGAACACGTTAAAATATTTTAATGGCGTTCAGTACGAACTAAACGTGATCAATTCTTTGGTGAAATCAGACCTAAGTAGTATTCGTAGCGGTACTGGTAACGGTGGTCTGTAGCATAGAGCATTTGTATATCTGTGGTCAAAAAACTGTCACCGATTGTCAGTTGTCACTTTCGCATATAATGTCATTTCTAGTGCCAACAAATCAAATAATTACAAATAATCTAAGTTTATCAGACTATGTGAATAGTCATCAGAATTATTTTATATTAATTTACTGAATAAATTCAGTGTTCTCTTATTAATACATGTTATAAGTAAATAATAAACATGTATTCTGTTTTAACCAGAGGAAATGCTATACTTACTTATACTCTTAGCGTACTAGCATGTCTTACTTTCTTGTGTTTTCTGTCCACGTTAACAGTGGATTATAGAACTGCCGCACACATGAACACAGTAAAAGTAGTAGTGTCAGTATAATATTTTGTATTAAAAAGCGAAGAATATTAATTACAGATGTAAAATATTTAATTAAAAATGTAATTGTTTACAGTAAAAATGTCCCAGACTATGGTGCATCTAGAGAGAAGAATGATCTGGGCTTCTTAACATTCGACCTGAAAACAGATCTAACTCAACTCTTCAATTGGAATGTAAAACAATTGTTCTTGTACTTAACAGCAGAATATATAACACCAAACAATGAACTGAATCAAGTTGTGTTGTGGGATAAAATTATCCTGAGAGGTGAAAATGCACTACTTGATTTTAAAAACATGAACACAAAATATTACTTCTGGGATGATGGCAATGGTTTAAAGTGAGTATTGGACACATTTAATTCATTATTTTAGTCTACTCAACTGTATTTATAAAATAACACAACTGACATAATGTGATAACATCCTTTTGGAGATGTTATTACAATATGTCAGTAGCTATACTTAAATTCATTCACCAAAACAGTTTTGTCAAATCAATTTCACAGTACCTTCATTTTTTTTTTATTATATTTATATAGACAAAAAATAATAATAATTAAATTAGAATGATACCAACAAGGAAATAAACCCTATAAATACTATTAAAAACATTTGTAGCAAGAAGTCTTGCACTCAATGGACTGCAGACTCTCATTGCCACCTGCCAATCAGTCCAATTATAGTAAACATCCTAATTGTGGTATACAAAAAAATTGTAATAATCACAAAAAAATAACTCCTTTGTTGTTTAGACAGGTTTCTTGAAGAACAATCTTTCCTTTTGTACAAAATTACAATGTAAACTGCAGTAGACTATATTATTGTTAATACATATTTTCTTACAGAGCACACAGCAATGTGACGCTGACATTATCATGGAATATAATCCCGAATGCAGGTCTTCTGCCCAACATTCAAGCCATTGGCCAGCACTCCTTCAAATTCCCTACAGAGTATACTCAAACGAGAGTATGATCCAGGAGTTGTATTTAATATATATATTTCTAATTTTTGTGTGAGGGATGGATAGAGTAAGGTCGCAAGATTCAATTACAAATCTCTATTCAAAATTGAGTTTAATTTTAATACCTTGACCTAATATATTCATTATTATTTACCATTTTATTTAGTGTGGGAAATCTGTATCATATCACAGTCTACATTTTAACACTGCAGTTGCATATATTGTAAACTTTATTAGTATTGGAAATGTCATACAGCTGAGAGCTTAATGTAATTGTAAAATATATCCTTTAATTTATTCTTCCTTATAAGTAATGTAATGTAATGTAGGTTGAACTCCATTTTCCGCAATTGGCCTCTCATTTGGGCCGTTGTGCATGTAGTGTGCCAGGCTTCTAAAATAGCCAGCCAAGCTCTTCCCAGTAGTAGTTATACTTCATTATAGCATGCACTTCCATGTCTTTAGGGAGTATAAACGAGAAACATATTCCACATTAGATTTCAATTAGCAACAAAAATGTACTAGATAGAGGCTAGTATGTACCCAACAATGTACTACCAGTAAGTGTAGTGACATTGTAGTTAAAATAATGTACAAAAACTGATCTTTCATTTTTCCTGACCAGTAATAACATAGTTCATATTACCATTCTCTTGCATGAGTTAATACTAAACAAGAACCTAATTAACGAATTAAACTACTAGTTTCCTGTATTCTTGTCAGTGAACATAGGAATAGTGACATACTTGTAATACCACTATAGTATAGAATTGTGTCCAAGTTACTAACTGTACTGAAGCTCCTTCCATTCCTTTTTTTTTATTTTAATGATAAGTGAAAAATGCATCAGCATGGACAGACTGACAAAAAGAAATTATTGTCAATTTAAAAAAAACTTCGGAAAAAAATACTACAGATATAATATTTTATAGTGTATATTTTATCAATTACAATTTAAACATACATTTACCATTTTTCCTCTACATGTGTCATTCTACAGGAGAAAAACTAGATAGGTATTTCTCTCTTTTTATCTACTCAAAATACATGTTATAAAATATTCAGTTTATAGAAACTAAAAAATAAAAAGTTGTAACATTTAAAAATACTATGAACCAAATTTAATATAAAAACATTGTTATTATCATGTAACAATAACAAATTTATTAAATGTGAAATAATATTTATTAAACAAACAAATAATATTATTTCACATCTATATGTTTTTATGCATGGTGAACTAGGTACGAAAATGAGTAATTTTCAGTTTTATAACATTACACACTTAGAGCGTTTTGTAATGATCTGATATAAATGCAATTACACTAAAGTAGCAATTTATTCTAAATATATTTCTTTAATCCAATTACTACAATTATTAAGTTTAATTTTAACTATAGGGACCTCACACAAAGCATAATATATTTTTTATATTCTTGATGTATCTTATATAGGTAGTTTACGTAATTTGGAGCCATAAGTAGTTAAAAATATAAATAGTATCCTAATAAACTAGACTCGAACATTCGACGTATCAATCTAAGAACTTCGGGTCGGTACGCAACATTTTATTGCAAATATTGTATTAGACCCGATGTCTTTTTAAAATATCGTTATAAGAGTTTTTCAATCAGTTTCAAATAAATCTTACTCGGCAAATTAACTATGTGGGGCGTTTGCAATAAGTAGATCTGAGAGATTATACCCCTATTTTGAACATATCTAATACTTAATGTGCGCATATGTTACTCGCGCTCTTAGGATATTTTATTTTAGCCTGCAACAGCAAGGCAATATTTAACATCCATATAAATCGACAGTTTCTAAGTATAATCTCAAAGTATCACTATTTTATCTTGTGGGTTGATATAGTAGACTACCGACTGATAGGTCTTATTGGTTCAACTCGTGCAACAGACCCATCGGTTTAAAATTAAATAATAAATAGTAACATAATCACTACAACCTATCTATCGTCCACTGTTGAACTTAGTTTTGCCTATTTTTAGGCCATAAACAGAACTATTGCAATAGCATACTTCGAGTTTTCATGCAATATAAACATGATTATTATATTATTGATTTATTATTTGAAATATATAGCTAATATACATTCGGAACTCGTTTGGAATTTAATAAACACGTATTAAATTTATGTTATGAACATTTTACTCAGAAGCTGTCGAAGTTCTTCAATAATTAATATATTAAATTTATAAAATTAATATAAAGATTGAAAACTCGGATAAAAGATTATAAGATGTCAACAATTTGTATTTTAACTATTTAAATATTTTTATATACTTAAACTACAAATTATTTAACGTGAATGAATGAACTATAAGGTATGATAGTTTATTTTGTGCAACATTCTTGTCCTATAAATTAAAAACCCCAATTTTATCCTAATGAAACAATATAGAATTTTAACACAACCTAATTAAAATAGAAATTACAATAGTTAAAAATAATGTAAGTATAACTCTACATCGAGATTATTTTGTCTTTATAAGTCATTGTCAATATCTCTAGATTGAACAATTTTTTTAACAACAGCATCATCACTACAGTGATGCCAAAAGATGTTCATAAATGCAGATTATATAGTTTTTTATTACTCATCACCGATAAGGTTACAATTAGAAATAATATTTATAGATTTTTTTTATTTATCAAATATTTTTATATTTAAATTAATTATCTCTAAGTGCTACCCAACTACTATTAACTCTGCCAAACTGTTGTTTCACATATTGCGTTCCAATCACATCTAATTAAGCAGAACATTATTAACAAAGATTGCCAGATTATGACGAGGACGGTTTAACAGATTTTAATAGTCGATTATAATGCGCCATCAAACTAAATTGGATTCCACTACGCTGCAAATCGGTCAATATTTGCTGACCACAATAATGTATATTTTTATTATTAAAAATTAAACTCTTCAATTTAATTTAATGGTACATAAAAATCGGTACCAATAATGCCACAAAATTTACATTTTATATTATCCACCAAGTTATAACAAGTTCACTTATTCATAACAGTTCATAGCATATTGCTTGTATGCCTTTGGCATGTATTTAGTAGTCACGAAGTTCACTACCAAGAATCACTACATTTCATTCTAACATTCAAAGCTGATCCCACTAAATCGCATGGAAAAATATTTCGTATTTAATCAATACAAACTTCTCATGTACTCATAAGCGCCAGCGCATCATTAGACACGTCCATATCATTGACCACAAATTTATATGTATTATAGCGAATTATCTATTCTACAATTCAACAACATGAGATAAATTATTCTAATGCAGTAAGTACAGTACAAAGCATGACCTGTTATGTGAATTGACTAGCATTTGGTATGAAAAGTGAATGATTTTATTTAAAACAGATTTCTTGCTCCACATTTACTATGACAAGATAATGGGTCCCTGAGAGTACTGCCCTTACAAAATAACAAGTTTCATTATGTCTAAGGAGGATTCGAGTAATCTATAAAGTCTATTTTCTAATTTAATTATATTATAATTATTGTGAGTATTATAATTAAAATGAAAATTGTATTCTTATCAACAATATGCTAAAGTGAAAATATCTAAAAGAAATTATGGTTACATTACATAAGGTTTCAAGTCTGAGAAAAAATAATTAACAATTCCAATACACATTTTGTTCTTTTATTAATAATTTTGTTCTTACACCATGGTTCATTGCGGATGTTAATAAATGAACATGTAAAATCGACAGTTACAACTTAACAGCAATACTAAAGATCACAGTTACTGCCATACTAAGTGATTTGGTTTCACTTGGCATTACTAACTAAGAACAACCCTCGAAACAGATGCATTCCACCATTACACAGACATAACATGAGCTGGAGCATGAAATGCGATAATAAATATTAATTCTATTTATAATTTCAACATCAAATACAATCCATTAAAAAACAAAACGTCATTATTTTATTTATAGCTATATGGTATTTATTCGCTGTATTTATGTCACACTCACGTCTTGTAGCAAAATTTGAATAATGATAGATACCGTCAATAGACCTAACATCCAAAATTTGTGTGTAACAGTCAAAATATAAGTTGTATATTGGAACGGCGACTGTTGTCAGCAAAACGACTACCCGCCCGCACATCTGCCTGTTATGGTATAGGTTGCATTGGGGTTAAAAAAGGGACTTCCAGGAAAAGGAGTCAAATGTGCTGACAGGGGTCGTGTATTCTACCTATGAGTATACTCGGCAACAAATGCGCAGCCGTCGATTGACACTCATTCAGAGGCGGCAGGGCTCTACCGCAGGACGTCACGCGCCCACTTGCGGTCGCTCCTCTGTTTGCACATCTTTGTCTGCTGTCGGCGGTTGCCACTCTCGATCAGAACCGTATCGCCTTGACAAATCTAACATTTCTCTCAAACCCTGAAATTAAAGAAGCGACTCCATATTAATTTCAAATGAAATCATATCATCAACATTACCTTAGTAATTTCGAAAAAGATTTTTTTGTGTCAGCTTCAGTACAGATTTAGCAGCATACCTTATTCTCTGTTATGAGCCTTTGGTATAGTTCTTCTTCTTTCCTGGAGTCACCATTCTCATCTGTATTAACAGCTTTGTACATGATGCTAGTCATCTCATTGATTCTCTCTGCTTGTTGGCGAATTAACTACCAAAAAATTACAATACTATTAAATAAAATTATCTAGTTGAAACTACAACCTTTAAAATGTTGCACATAAAATACTACTTACTACCTTTATCCACTTTTAAATTCCTACCAAGAGGTAGGAATTTAAAACTTTTCATTCCTATCCCTACCTCTCTGTACTGCAGAGATATTTAGTAGATGGTCAAAACAGTCCTAAAGTTGGTCAATGTCAGGTAAACAGCAGCTCACTACAAGTGTAAGCCAAATCTCTAAGTATTATGGGTTTAAAAGGCATATTATGCTGCCCCAATTAATAAATGGAATGAGGTCAGAAATATGACAGTACATATAACAAATAGTAATGTAAATGTATGTACTTAACATATTTCTTTGAAATATAAACCACCTTACCTCCTGTTGTTTTTCATTAACAGCAGCAGTGAAATCTATTCTCGATTCCCATATTCTTTTCTCTGTGTGTTGACGATATTTCGACATTATCAGTTCCAGTGCACGTCTATGATCTTCCAAAGCCGCTCGAAGTTCCCCATTCTCACGTTGAACATCACGCATTAAACGGGATTCACGTTCTATACTAGCAATCAGAGCTCCACGCGGACGTTCACGTGATGCCTCATTTAAAGTATCAACTTCCTCTTTATACTGTAATTGTTAAAAAATAAAGATTGCATTACATTTTGCATTTATTGTTGTATTATGTATGTTATTATATTTAGGGCATACAAAGCAAGTATTGATAATTTTCTTTCCTTTTCTAACGTTAATACCTTAAAGTTTTGTTTATGTAGCAAATTAAATGATCAATCCCCTATCCAATCAAACGAGGATCGAAATTACAATGGCCTGTGTCTAGGTTTGAACTCCAAGAAGCTATCTAAATGGCTAACTCACGCTTTCGTCTGAGGGGTCAGACAAAAGCGTGAGTTAGCCATTACCCACTCCATAAGTGCCATCTGCACTCGCCCTTTATCGTCCAGTAAAGCTACAAAGGCCAGCTGCAGCCAACATTATTCTAGGATGTATTCCGAAAAAAAAAACCCCACACATAATAGGTACATGGTGTACTTCTTTTCTGTAATACTTTTAAGAACTGCATTACATTTCTGCAATCTGCATATTTACTCATTAAAGACAAAAACAAGGAAAAGTAAACGAAAAAAGTAGAAGAACGGAAAATGGGCATTGGAGAAAGTAAAATGTTACATCTATACATATAAATAAAATTGGAGTGATTGTTTGTAATACTGAAAAATCCACATTTTACTACATGCATATGAATAAATATGGTACATACACCAAAATAAAATTTTTTACAAGTTTTGTTTTGTCTGTCTGTTTGTCTGTTTGTTCCGGCTAATCTCTGAAATGGCTGCACAGATTTTGACGGGATTTTTACTGGTAGGTAGCTGCTGTAATAAAAAGTAACTTAGGATACCGGTATTTTAGAAAAATAAAGTTAAATTCCATGCTGACAAAGTCGCGGGTGCAGCCGGTATTTAAATAAAGATGTTTTAGAATTAATGTATGTATTGTATCATTCCATATGAAACCAATGATTGTGGATCTGTTTTGAAATTATAACATACTTAGGACCATCTTGCAAAGAAAGGGAAAGTAGTTTCTAACCAATTTCAGAATATAGAAGAGGTACTCCATTCAGTTGTACTATATGTTACAAGGAACTTCATCCTTTGTAAAAACATAATAATAATAAATTATTAATAGCCTAGTAAAGATAAGAGATAAAAGAAACCTAGAAGTACATTTTTTTTTAAAACACATACATAAAAAATTATCTGTCCATTACAAGCCTTCATATTTATGAGTAGAAATGCTTGTAATATGTGAGGGTTCAGAGCTGCAACCTTCAGAAGTAAGGTGGTGGTGGTGACCTAAGCCACTAGACCTTCAAGGTCATTTTATGCTTGTAGAGTGATCTAACACATATATATTATAAAAATAAATAAATAATCCCAAATATCGGAGCAGTAGTATTGGTAGGTAGTTTCTGAAATATTGTACTGTGATATAAATAACACATATTATTACTATATTTAATTCCTACTATTGCATGTATAATGATTATCATTATAATTTATTGGAGAGAGAATACTGTAGTTGTTTAGTTACTAAACCAATAGTATAAAATTAAAAAGAATGGTTGAAGATAAAATCACACCATCATCAAAAACTTTGTTAACTGGGAATTCCCTTTTTAATCATACATGTAATGTTTGAATGAATGTAATGGACATGAACTCTTTCATCAGAAGTGCCACTATGTCAGCCAAGAGTGTAACTTCATATATTTTTGTTAATAATAGTTAAAAACAGTATGAAATATATGTATGTATATAGGAAGGAAAATACAAACACTTTGTTATATAGAACAAAATAGTTACATCCTACCCATTCCAGGGCACAACATATATAGCAAGGACATATTTATAGGTACCCCCTTAGTTGACAGGTTCGTTAATCTATTTGTATTTCTAACACTCCTATGGCAGAAACACTTTGATAAAAAACCAAATTAATCTTAGTGGTAATGTTGGTAATGTTGGTAAAAAACATTGTTGTTAAATTATACTCAGTGAAAAATGACTATGTCAAGTAGTGCATTCACCATGACATCTACATTGAATAATACCTCTGACTACTTCAACTAGGTTCAGTTGTGAAAGTATATATCAGTCATATTGTGCTACATTAACAATAATAATTATTCAAAACTTTTATCAGATAAATATAATAACCAAGTTTACACTTGTCAATGTAATATATATTTGTAATAATTCAACAAAAACTTTGCCCTGTGAGCCTACCACTGTCATACTATAATATGTTTGGTATGCTATGCTATAGACAGTACATAATATGTACCATCGTCCAAGTACTGTCATATATGTATAGACAACACAAAATCAGGATTTCAAGGCCACTGGACTATACACAATTAAACTAGTATTCAATTATTTTATTTACTTGTTGTGCACAATATACTGATGTTATAAAGGTTCTCAAATTTGTGCATAAATATATCTTCGTTTTATGCTAATAGGTTTGTTAGAAAGGTTAGAAAAAAGTAAGTCGTGTCGCATCTGCGCTATGTAGTATTTTAGTACATCGAGCTCAAAAAATTGTACCTGTTTCATTGTGTGAATTTGCCTGTAAGCTGTTTGAGTTTCTGTTAACAATGCATCCGCTTCAGTCTCACGCTCTTTGAGCCGACCTGCGAGTCTTTTTGCGTCCAAAATAATTTGTTGTATGGTCAGTGACATCTGAAAGAGTCAGCTATGTAGAAAGGACTGAAAGCGACACAATCACTAAGATTTTAAACTTTTCTACACAAACCCTGATATCCACACAAAAGAGTAATGCAGCTTGCGTATCATCTAAGTAACTATATGAAATTAATGAAAGAAAACACAAATTTCTTCATTGAAATCCCAAACGACGCACATCAGCTGTTTAGTGATTAGGTAGATAGAGCGCGGCGGCCATTAGCGCATTAGTCAGTGTTACCAGTTCCAAAAGCTCAAATTATCGTACTTCCCTGTCGCAAATTACAGTCAAATTCCGTAATTTCTGAAACTCTAGCGAGTCAATGATCACTATACAAGTATTGTCATTTAAGGAGATATCTAACATTGTAAAACGCACCTGTTTTGTCTACTATTATTTTACAAAAAGAGGAAAAAAGAAATAACGAAACGGTTAACGAAAATCTTTTGTTATTAAGTTGTAGTGTAGTGATTACTTGCTTAGTGTTCTAATCAGTGTTCACTGCTATGATAATTTTACATGGTGTTACCAAATCCAAGTTTTTGTTTTGGTTTCTAACTTCCAATTTTTAACTATGCCATATGTTTGGAATGATAATATAATTGATTGCAACTGTTTTAACTAATTCTTTGAGTATGTATGGTAATTCTGTTTGAAATACTTATCTTTGGAAAGGTATATAGAGATCAGTGGAAGATGATAGGATAAATTAATATTTATCACGGTCATTATTTTTTACAAATCAATCATCCAAGATTAATAAAATAATGTCAGTTGGCAATCTTTAGGTACATAAGAATTTTCATTTCTTAGATAACTAAAAAAAGAATAAATTCATTCAGACAATATCCATTTTTTTATCAAATTAATTAAAAATCTAGTAAACCTACACATAGTTTATACTCAAGCCCTTCAGATGAGCCTATATTTGTAACATACATAGCACGAGTTAATTTAACGTTACTTAAACAGCCTTAGTTACTTTTATTGAAAATTGCATCAAGTAATAAAACTACAAATAAGCAGTTTAAAAAATAATTTAATGGTATTTTTTATGTGACATAAAGTTAATATTATATTTAAGTACGGACTAATTTGTAGACAATACCAAATAAGTACCTACCAGCGGGACTTGGTACAAAGTCTTCAATATATGTATATAATAATAATAATAATATTTTATTTATTTCTCCTCACAAACTATATGTATGTGAGGAGAATGGATTATGTATAATGGAGTATGTATATAGTAGTGAAATAACTGGATACGAATTTATAAGACATAATACAGCAAATTGTGTTAGGTAGCACTTTTTACAAGGTCAGCGTGATCAATAACTTGTATGTACCTGGTTTTTCGTACCAAGTCGCAATTGTCATTTATATCTTATTCAACATTTCAAGCAAATCCACCTACCTACCTAGCCCGCTTAATTTAATAGGTAATTAAAACATTGAAACTATCGATATAATGTCTTATCATTATGACAAGGCATGATCATTTGTAAAATACGTGGATAACCCTGCACATTACGCATCCTATTATCATGAGCCTTGTATTAGTTTATATAACGGTAAAACGTGACACTCCGACAACCAATCCGTCAGGAAAATTGTGTAGATATTTATTGGTATTAGAAGCACTAGTCGAGAGTAGGTCGTAAAAATAGCGTAATAAGTTTAATGAAAATTAATTAAATTTAAAAAAATAATATATAACCTATTGAAAGTAGTAGGTAATTCCTCTATTTTATACTATATATATTTTACTATTATTAGTAATCTTTCACGGTTTAGGTGTACCATATACGAGTAAATAACACCGCACTCTTCCCGCTGTGAGATACGGGTTCGAATCCAGTCAGATCTATCTATCTGGGGGTTAAATCTTTCAACCATTTGTAAATCAATTCCAGTTTATTACTAATTTATGCAGTACCTATAAATCCTACACATTTACCGTTACATTACATAGGTTCTTAGATTAATATTACAGTTTATTTTTTGTAAGAAATTCCCTAATAAGCTTGTTCACTTTTTCTGGCTCTTCTTGTTGCAGAAAATGACGACAGTTCTCGAGCATTGTAATTTCAATGTGTTCATACTGCTTCTTCATTAGGTCCAACACGCTGTGTCCTATATACAAATCGTTTTGGGCTTGTACTAATAGCATAGGAACATTATCTTTTAAATGCTTGTCTGGAAGGCTGCATGAGAAGTTCGCTCGGTAGTAATTAATGGGATACGTGAAGGCAACTGGAATAAAAAGATAAAGAACAATTACAATTCATTCATATAAAACTTTAAGGTACAATGAAGGCACTAAGATAGATCAATTTTTTGCCATACGGCTACGTTCTGTATAGGGTCACAAAATGTAATAAATAAATGTACTTCCCTTAACATTTGAGTACAATAATAAGCCGATAAGAACTAGAATACTTTTATATTTTTACAACAAATGAACAGTGTTCAACTGTACCTACGTGAATATCTACCAAAGCAATACATTTAAAATCCGTATTTCAGCATAGTTTGCCTGTTTCCGTAGTTTAGTAAATACCTATTCATAACCAAATTGTTTGTACACTTGTGTCAATGATTTATCGTTTACAGTACAGAGCTAGGTAACTCTGGGTACTCGTAAATATTATTTAACTACTAATTTACTTTGTTACTTTTCTGTAAAACGGCATACACACGACACACAAATTAGGGACAATATCGGAGCAGTGAGTAACCTTGGATCGCTTCGTATATACATAGTTCGATTTTACAAACATAGTCCAATCGATCCCCCGTCCAATTCAAACGGGGATCGAAATTACGCCGCTCCATAAGTCATTCTGCGGGTTTGGAGTGCTATTTGCACTCGCCCCCTATGGTCCGGTGAAGCTGTAAAGGCCAGCTTCGGCCAGCAGCAGCATTAGAGAGTTAGAGTAATCCACAAAAAAACAAACTACATAGTACGGCACCTGGCCGAACCGATTTTGTCTGCACTACCACGCGCCGAGCCAAAATTGCTTCTGATTTTAGTGTAGTGTGTGGGAAGGTTTAGTCTTGTTTTTAGTAGGTTGTTTACTTTTCCACATCTGTATGGTGGTTCTGGGTTTTAAATAATATATTATACAAACATCTTGTGCTTTCGTACAAGTACGTACGAGGAAATTACAAATCTTTGAACGAAAAACTAAAAATACAAGGAAGTAAAGTAGTGGGAAACATTTGACGCCACGGTGGTCTAACAGGTTAGCATACCGCGATACTTCGGTCGATTGTGAGTTCGATTCCTCGCACGGTACAAACATTTTTAATCATTAGTATGATCGTTTGTATCGGTTACCTATGAATATTGTATATGTATTTGCAAAAAAAATCGATGTAGGTATTTATATCAGTTGTTTAAGACGAGATGGTGCTGTGTGAATTGGCCTGACTAGTTCTAAGATATTATTATTATTATTTATTAATTAATTAAATTCACTCACAATCTTTTGCAAACCAGTATTTATAGCATTCTATATCTTTACTGGTGATAGTATCTTTTCCTGGAACCAGCATCGCTTTGTCAAATACTTGCAGATTATTACTTTGCATCACTTGCTCAGGTATATACGGCATACGGAAGAAGAATACATACCTGAAACAACATAACGGAACATGACAATATTACATATATACCTATCTACTTATATATAATTATTACATAGTACAAAACAAAGTCGCTATCGCTATACGTAGGCTTAAATCCTTAAAACTACGCAACAGATTTTGAAACGGTTTTTTTAATAGATATAGCAATTCAAGAGGAAGGTTTATATATATAATACATGTACACCCGTCCAAAGGCGGGGTGAGTAGCTAGTATTTAATATTGTACTGTTTATACCTAAAAATACCCCTGATAATTTTATATACAATTTGAATCGCAGGCAACAGTTGCCTTTGTTTTTTATATCACGAAGGTGGCAATCAGGCATACGGCCTATTTGATAGTAAATGGTCACCGTAGCTTATGGACTCCAGAAACATGAATAGGACCACACATATTACGTCACATTATGCCCGCGGTACTATCAGGGAGGGTGAAGGGGATTGTTAATAATGGGTAAGCGCTCCATTGCAATGTACCACGTCAGGTCGATTTCCACGTAGTCCTCTTAGAAACTATTTTTTGGAAAATTCGTTCACCACGATGGGCTAACTGACCTGACACCAGTGGAGGTTGATAAGATGAGGTCATGATTATCTTATCAACATCCACTGGTGCCCAGTGAGTGTACCATTGAAAATATCTCAATTTCCTGTAAGTCATCGTCGCCCTACGGTTCGGAACACAGCTTACAAAGCAAGCTCCTGTCGGCGTAGAAAAAAAAACACGACACACACAGACGACTTTATTCAAAGTTTACTTACATATTACTATAAAAAACTACTTATAAATATTTTAATAATTTCACTAAATTTGAAATAACACCATATTGTATAACTTGTCTTGTCCCAAAAATGTCATTCACATATTTAATAGAGATCTCGGAAATGGTTATGATTCGGATATTTTTTTGTTTTATACATATATAAGTCTGGAAAATCATCGCCATATATTAACATTACTTTTTTTAAACGCGTTAAATAAGTGGCTAGTTAGACGTATTGATTTTGTTAAGATTCCAAATAAAAAAAAACTTAAGCCACTGTGAGTGGATACATTTTTTATAATCTTACCATGATTTCATCATTTGTTTGTAGTCACTGAACACACATTTCAACCAAGATTCGCGTGATATACTACCCAATAAAACGACGGCGTCTAAAACTTCTGGATATATATCACGAAATTGACAGGCTATTATACCACCCCAATCGTGAGACACGAGGATGCATTTTTCACGACCTGTGAACAGAATAAACAACTATCAATAATTCTATAATAAGTAACAATTATTAATAAAGTTAATACCTATGCATAATTAACAATTTTAATATTGAAAAAAAAAACAGAAAGATTTTCTAAATCGATTCAATGGTTTAAGTGTTCCTAGGAGACTTCTAAGAGCATCTTTAAATACTATCTCTATACTCTTATATTAGAGTAATACAAATGCACCTATTAATGCAATACCATTACGCATATGTATAATTTATAAATAGGTATAGGTATATAGTTGTATATATAATTGTATGTTTTACGAATAATATAAGAAAATGAAGTAATGAAATTATCAGATAATAAATAAATTAATAAAATATTAATTATAAATCGTTTACCCAATTGACGAACAAGGTCTCGTACATCTTCTACGAGTATATCTAATTCGTAATCAGAAACGTTCTCGGGTCTTTCGGAGTCTCCATAGCCTCGCATATCAAAGGCAACGCACCTAAAATAAGAGACTCGTATTGTTTACTAGCACACAACACTAGCATGTTAGGCAAGTAGAGAGTGATCATGTGCTAACTTCACACAATTACACCGTTACACGAAGAGAATTCGTCCTCACACCTTAGAACCTTAATGAGCACGAAAGGTGCAGTTTCTAAAGTGGTTCTTCTCACGAACACTTAGATTTTGGAGTGCACCACCTGTTACTGTTACCTATGTTTGTCTCTATAGATTATAGCATAACAAATTAGGTATTATAAAATATTGGTAGTTGATCATATAGGTAAGTAATTTGATACGTAACGACGTAGTGCTTGCAGACGGTCCAATATCATATCTCGTTAATAAGTTGCATTTCAGCGTGTGCTTGAAAAAATAGTTATGGAGTTCGGTTCACTAGCCTTACAGAGATATGCCGCAAAGGATTTATAGTTCTATCTTGTTATTACTATGATGTTTAATTATTCTATACGTATGGTTGTCACCTCCTCCTAAATAACTGGACCGAGTTGAATTAAACTTAATTTCAATGGGCTCCAATCAATGGGCTCCTGGATGTTTTGAACATTTACATAATAATAGGCCCTAATATTTGGCGCTGCTTTTCCGATCGGGACGACCCCGACGTCTGCCGTATTTAAAGCTAGAGCATTATAAAATATTTTGTCTTAAAAGACAAGACATTTATTTTATTCTGGCATAGTGTTAATACTTAATAATAAGAGATAATATTATTATATTATCTCTTTCAATTCTATACATAATTTAATTTATTATAATAAGAATTATTAATACATCATATCTACATATAAAATTTACGAATTCCAATATATATGTAATTAATGCTTGTTTAATATACGGTTAGGAATATAGATAGTTAAGCCTTAATCTTACAGAGCATTCAGAATCAGCTCTACCTATACTAAAGTACATATATTGACGGCCTAGGTGGTGTAGCGGTACAGCACACCGCTTTACTTCCGATTATGTAATATTATGTTATCTGTGCTTCCGATGGTCGCGGATTCAATACCTCACACGGCACAAACACTTGCATTCATGACTACGATTGTTTGTATCGGTCTGGGTGTTTTCTAAGTATAACTATGTAATATTATGTTATCTGTGGTATAACGAAAAATATGTATTTACGAAAAAAATATTTATGTATTCGTACCAAGTACCCGTACACAACCTTTAGCTAGGTTAACTTGGGTCTAGATGGCGCTATGTGAATTGTCCTGAGATTATTATTACTAATAGGAAGACGAAACAGCCCATTAACACCGTGTCATCACAGTTGAGGTTATTGAATTTTCTAATTAGAGGTGACCCTACTAGTCGCTAAATTAATTATCATTTTATATAACATCTATATTTACCAATAATCTTTCTGGAATTCAACAATCTGGTGCCTCCATGAATACCAGAATTCAGGAAAGCCGTGCAGAAATAGCATGAGAGGTTTCGATGTGTCTCCACTTTCAACATAATGTAACTTTACGTTCTGAAAAAAAAATACATTACATTGTAAACATTTTTGCAGCATTGTGTTTAATACTGTCGCGACGAATAATTTATATCATGTTGTTTTGACCTTGATAGCTATGATATCACAGTAGTTACCTAAGAGTAGATATCAATTGAACGATACAATTCATTGTTTATTTAGGTACTCATGATATTACCACGTAATAGCTATTAATCTATTCGATTATATACTTAACCACTTGAAATGTCTATACCTAATTGTTTACAAGCTAAATAAATCGCCCCCCGCGTAGGATTGAAAAATATCCATGGAAAACTCAGCATGTGTTACGTTCACCACAACGTTTATATTTATCAATCTGACTATCCCATCTGGGATAACAGTCATTACGGTATAGTGTGTTTATGTGGCATTGCTAAATAAATATTAATAAAGAATAAAAATGTAAAAACAAATACAGAAAATTGGGGGAAAGGGGATCGTTCGTCATGTAGACTTATGATCTTATTGCTAGCTGTGTAGGTACCTGGTCAGGTTGATCTCCACGCGTTTCCCTCTGGAAACCGTCGTGATAAATTTCTGGTGAATTTGTCACTATGGGCTAACTGACCTGACCTCATACTCATCTTACATACATAAGCCACTGATGCCCTGGCGCCGCGAAAACCGTTAACGGAGCCGGTGCACCATTCCATTATCATTAAAAAATTATATAAATAGGTAATTATGTTATTTATAGTTATGTATTCGCTAAATAATGTCTATCATTTATTTGTCCTCAAATGTATGTTCCTTGAAAACGAATGGACCTATTACTGAAAGCGAAAGTTCCTACCTATCCATACATAAACCTTGATATGCGTATGGTGTTACAGCATTTGTGTATAAAATTACTTTGTTTGAAAAGGAAGAGTGAAAGTTGCTTCTAATATTTCTTAATGACAATTAATAAGGTTGTCTGTCGGGTTTAAGTTCAATTGTCTATTGCCATGAGCTACGACAAAAGACAGTTATCATAGCCATTTGTTATGTTCTCATGAGTAATAACTTTTTTAAATGCTTTTTAACGTCATATCGCTCACCATTTGCAGCAAATTTGCCCGCATGTAACCGTTAACGTTTAAATTTTTGAAAATCCTTTCTTTTCCTACTTATTGAAAGGAAGTTAGTTATTTTAGAATTTTCTAAATCTAGCGACTAAAATCTGAAGAATTCAATTAATTATTAGGATATTTTCTTTTTTTGTATAGCACAGGGAATATACGAGCTCTTACTGATGGTAAGTGGTTACCGCCGCCCATAAGCACCACCAGGGGAATTGCAAGTGCGTTGCCGGCTATAAAACAAGTTCCACTTATACTACCAATTGTATAAAATATCGCAGTCTTTCCTTCATTTGTCGTCCTACAATAACTTCCCTTTATTGTGCATCCTACTGTCCCATACCTAATGTAGGTCTTACATACGTACCCATTTAAAGCTGTTTTTGCCAAACTCGTTATTACAGAGAATGCAGTGAGTAACTGCAGTTGAATGCAATTATATACATATAATCTAGATGAGTTAACGGTGCACCTTCGCAATGCATTTCGCGAAAACCAGTTATGCAAGTTTATTCAACTCCAGGCAGAACTGGCGGGATCAGAAAGCGGAACGCCTTTCGTGATCAACCATATAGGTACTGGTGTACCTAAGCCGATGTGATAATAGGTTATATTAATATGTGTTATGAACTGTTTACACTAGCATAACTTCGTAACATAGTAAGGTATACGTTATTCAAATATTATTCACAATAGGAAAATATTACTACGGTTTTGTGGATAGTCTGTGAATTAACTTAACTCCAGCATTTAGTGTATGAAGTCTATTTAAATTTATATAATTTCATTATAATGTAGTTATTGTGTATTGGCTGGCGACTTTGGTAGTCTCGGCTGTACACGCAAAACGGTCCTAAAGATAGACTGAAATTGAAGAAAATACATACGTAGTATTACAATTAATTACAATGTAAATTCTGTTCATTTGTAAATCAATAATGTAAAATGTAAATCTAATTTAATTCTAATTATTGGTTCTTTACTAGGGACTGTATATTGTGTAGGTCATGTTTTCAAATTAAAATAAGAGAATCATTGTGGTATATCTATGTATTACTTAGATTTCGTTGATTATACGGAAGGTTGTAAAAATGTGCATGAGATAACAGTATTAGTGCAAATACACCGATCGAATTGAAGTATCAAGCAATATTATCAACACATATGTTTCCACATTTCAATTCATAAAAATAAATAAAACTCTAAAGTGCGACTCGCAAACCAAGAGCTCCGTTTGTAAATGGCACTTTTACTTAATAAATAATTGATTAAAGTACATGTCAGACCAGATAACTTATCTAAGTACAAATAAATTATCTGAAACAAATACAGCATATTAAAAATATGTTAGTCATTAATACTATTTAAATGTACATATACCTATCGATTTGTAAGACGAATATCTTCCATGATGATTTACAAAAAATATTCGACATAATCTCACGTAAAAATATCAACCTTCCATCCATTGCAAACTGCCCGTAAGAGGTCAATTAAAGCTTGATGGGATTAACTGTAATACTAAAATATATTACTTTTAATTTACAGTAAAATCCTAAGTATAAATTAGTCAGGTGTTCAGGACTAATATACGATTTGAAACGACTACACGCTTGGCAATATTTTGTTAAACCCACAAATCTTCTTATTTTTTTATGTATAAAAATGAAATTATGTTCGTTAGTTTTGTTAATTTGGCTAATTTTGGATTTGAATTTGTAGTGAAATTTAGAGAACTCCCAAGGAAAGTTTAAGTGGTGAGAAAATATGAAGAAATTGGGAAGGAAAGGAGTAAAAACAAAAATTATATATTGGGAACATGAACATATAATTTTTGTTCATACCGGTCAAACAGATTTTTAACTTTGACACATGATTCAGTTCCGAGACGGAACGGAGTTCGTGGGGTTAGCTAGTATTCAAATAATATAATTTTTGTTGACAAAATGTTTCAAAACCGTATGAAGTGTAACCGAACCTTCTGCGCTTTCTATGTGTACTTATGCTGGGGCCTTAATTAATGACAACTGATTATATTGCAACTGAAACCCATACAACGTACTTGTATTTCGTATCTGCAATCCCAAACTATAGCTGAACGACTAGCACGACTGAAATGACTAGCTCGCATCGGTGCAAAAATTGTAAGAATCGCAAATTTTTTAAAATCAAAATTAAGATCATATAATTCGATTATAATGTGGCTTACTATAAGTGAAAGTATTCTCAATATCTGATCTGTAAATAGCGGTAAGTTTTTAGTTTGGTAATACATTACAACAAACAAAAAGTCAAATATTTCCTCTTAATATTATTAACTAAGGTAGATATATTTTTGACGCAATGCGGTGTGACTAATGCCCAAGAATAAGTATTACTTAATGAACACAATAAATAGAATATCTAAACGTTCACCAGGAAGCTATCAAATAGCAAATAATAGCGACTATTTAGCATTTCTTGCTTAGATCTGCGACTACTCTCGGATAAACTGTTTTGCGAAATTTGACAAACACAATTATTATGAAGTGAAGTGACATTTTCCATATAGATGTGGTTAAGAATACGCACGCCAATTGAAGTTTTATGGTTGGTAATAAATTGTGATAGGAAAAATAAGCACGACTTCTATACTACTTTTAGCACCAAACAATGGTAACTATTGTAAGAAAAGCCGGCAATTGACTTATAGAAATTAAGTGTGCGGCTTAATGATATAATTAAGCCGCACACTTAATTTCTATAAGTCTACTAATAATTCTCATTACAAACAGACAGCCAGAAAGCTTCTATTTTCCTATTATATATGGAACTATTTAAGATGCAAATAAGAACGGTATAACTTAGCTTGATTTGTTACTCTGAAATGGTTCAAATTAAAATACATATGTTTTTCTGATAAAAAATACGACGATTTCAATAAGTTACAATTGAAAATTGTTAGTAACAATGTTGGATAATTAAGCCTCGGACGTAACAATTGATTACCTACCTATGTGGTTATTGTCTAATGACGTATGAGTGGGTAAACATAATTATATATCTAACATATATTGTTAGTAATGAGCCTGTTTCCTATATTGTTGGCCATGTACTTTTAACACATCGATATCTACGCAGTTTTCCCTGGAAAGCAGTGGTTAATTCCTGATAAATTCACTAATAACTAACTCATGTTGCTCATCCTTCATAATCTTTCATCATAACTAAATATATTATTAAATCGAGTCTAGTAAAGTTTATATTAAATAATCTATTAGAATAAGCTATCATAAAAGTAAACCGAACGATAATTTCTTAATCTCTAATAATTTATATTATACTAATAAACATGTATAATACATTTTTTTTACTAAAAAAAACTCTGCTGTATTAGTATACAGCAATATAATACTATACAGGAAAATAAAAAGAAATGGTATACTCACGTTTACTTTTAAATATTTATGCAATCCATATTTGGCATCAAATAGACAAGAAGGTGGTTCCAGCTTCTTTTTTTGTGAAGTTGAACTTCTAAAAAAACTCTTTAAATAATCGAAGGCAAGTCCCCATAACGCTAAAATACTATATAAAAGTGTCAAACCATTACAAAGAATGAAAAGAAATAGTGTATTCTTTATCTCACTCATAATTGAGTTTTAAATTGAATGATAAAATATGAACGCGCGCGTCCGATCACGGTGGGACCGTGTCTTCAACTGCTGCAGTGTATTATCCCAGAGTTTATTTCATTTGTTATTCTGTGCATCAAATCAATCTTTATTAGTGTAAAGGTCGTATTATAGATATACAAGATAATGTAATCACTTCTTACTCTCTAACAAGTGCGTCGCGACATCCACAAAACAACTACGTGTATCTATCATCACTTTCTTTCCTTTTAGGGAGTAGGCAGTGAAAATTGAAGGTCATTGCTTTCTATGTCTATACAACTGTCGATATATTTACTACTGATACTAGTTCCATTCATGCAATCCCCTCCCCTAGCTAACCCCTGTCACTTCAACCCAAATTTCATTTGACACTTCTGAAAGGAGCTTCCGATAAATTTCAAAAGACCGGTTGTCGTCAGAGGGGTGACGAGGGGGTAAAAAACTACTACGAGCACCATTGCCGGATTAATGAGATTCATGAGCATTATACCGCAACTTCGGTGGCATTCGTCTGCCCTGTAGATAGTGTACGGCAAGCCGCATCTCGTTATTAGGGTGACCTATTTTGTCCTAATCAATTGTAGAAAAGTGGAGATATCTAAACGCCTTAAGGCGAGCACTCCGTCCCCAGTGGGGTTTATACCTCTAGTCCGGAAAATCTGCGGTGGATTAGTGGAGTAGAAGGATCAGACTCCAGCTTCTTCTTCGCCGCCTGATTCTACGAGATGATTTCTAGCAGAAAGATCTACCCCCACTTTTCGAAAGACTTCCAACCCCTAGCGACACTAACTATGGATATTAAGATACTGATAATTAAAGCTTAAAGCAATCCGTCATTCAATAATTGACCTTATCCGCTCTATAGATTGGCAATTAACTCGCAAAAGGCCGCAAGTTTTAACTGCCCTTGCCTTCTGCAGTCGCCCCCTATTTTCATCCTGTAAACCTGGAGTTGTTATATGTATATGATTACATGTACCTATATTTTACTTTACACAAGTTGATGTCCGCTATTTCGCCTATTGAGATTTTATATTCCGAGTAGTTTATTTTTGATACCAAAATTGACCAGCTTTTGTCCCTTATTCATTTTTTCATTGGGTTGTTTATGCTATTGTCAGGTGCCATGAACCTGTAGGACTGCGACCTACATAAATTTATTGTGCTCGCCATTTTTCAGATTTGCTTCCTATACCAGCCAGGGACTAGACTAGAATTAGAATTAGGACTCTAGGATTAGGAATTAGATTTATTATTAAATTTATTGTGCTCGCCCTTTTTCAGATTTGCTACTTAGACCCGCCAGGGACTAGACTAGAATTGGAATTAGGACTCAAGGATTAGGAATTATATTTATTATTAAATTTGTTATGGGCAGCGTTCGCCCTATATTTTTCGTCCAGATTTGTTCTCAAGACGAAGGTTTACGACCAATGTGTGTTGCCAGTGATGACTTACGGAACAGAGACGTTTTTATGGGCTCAAAAAGGATGATAATGGAATGGTGCACACCCCTGCGCTAACGGTTTACGCTGGCGGGGCACCAGTGGAGGATGATAAGATGAGCATGAGGTCAGATCAGTTAGCCCAACGTGACAAATTCACCGGAAATGTATCACGATGGTTTCCAGGGGGAACCACGTGGAGGTCGATCTGACACTAGACTAGAATTAGAATTAGGACTCTAGGATTAGAATTAAGAGGACTAGAATTGAAGGATATTCTTAGGAGCGATGGTTTTTATCTCCTCAGGATAGAGGGTAAACTTTTCAAAGTAAACATTACGTATGAACGTAATATTTATGAGTGAGTAAACCCACATAGGATTTGTAGTGGCGTTTCCTCTTCAGTTTAGCAAAATCTGCAGATTTTTGTTGTGCATAGGCCTTATTCATCGCAAAAGATCTTTTTCCCTTGTCAGTCGTCCTGTTACAAATCATCTTCGCATGTTTCAAATCAATTGAGCTTAATGAAAGCATTAAGCTCAATTCAGCAATTTTATCGTAAAAACGTACTAAACAGACAGACAGCCGCATATTTGCATTTATAATCTTAGTATGTATAATGATCTTTTGATTACTAGTCTAAAATAGATAATATTGACATGTATGTATTTTAACGAACATTCAAATTGCAGTATGTATCTATTATATATATTTTATTTAATTGCATGGTGTGCCATAAATGTCATACTATTTGAAAATTAGACAGGCTTACAGTAAATTGCATATTGAAGTAGCATCTGACAATCATCAACCAATATTATAAACAGTTTTTTTTTTAATTTTAGCACCTGTAATGTATTTAAATACCTACTAAAAGGCGACACAAAGATTAGATTTTCATGGTTAATAACATCGTAATTGAACTAGTTACAAACTGAAATTAAATACATATGTTCAGATATTGAATTAGTGTTGTCTATGGAACAATATATGTTGTTATTCTTCTAATAAAAAAAAATCCGGACAGCTTCTTTATTTCTTTCATAAGAACCTGCCCATAACGAACACAACAAAAAGAATTTACGAATTATTAATCCATCAGTTCAGCCGTTCACGATGATGCCGTGACCAAGGAGAATAGGGATTTATTTGTGTATATACCGTTCCACTATATATAAAATGTATAAGCACATGGCATTTTCATTTCAATGATTCACTTTAAGTAATAAATGAAAATAAAGCAATTAGAGAACGAGAATCTTTTATATTTTCGGAATTTTTACTGAGGTAAATTTTGAATTTTTACAAAATCTATCCTTAAAGAACCTCAACGGTTTCAAAACCCGTCATTTTCAGCTATGAAAGGAAACCCTGAGAATTGCAACCAATAATCTTAATCTATTACATGACTTGTCATGTAATAGTAGGTACATACCTACTTAGTTTTAGTTTGCCCATAGATTGGATCTTAGTGTGGGATTTGTAGAATAAGAGATTGTAGAAATCTAGGTTGGTTTATTACAATTACAAGTATTTAACATAGCATACTACATCCATACATGTCATCAAAAAAATATTGATTAAAAAATTAAGTACAATTGGAAAAATATATATGAAACATTTACTAACTATTATACATACCAGAGTGGTCAAGAGAATAAAAAATCGTACAATTTTATTCACCATCAGAAAATCAACAAAATATGAAAGAAATATTTAAATCTGTTGTAATAAAACATTGTGACGTCATTCTCCATGTAAATCAGTATTTGTATCACCATATAATAGATCAACTCTTGTAACATCTATGAAAAGAGATTCTATTTCGGTATTTTCATCATATATCGGAGGCAAATCTTGTATGCCTCTCCACAGATCATGGTTATTCATAACTGGCATTGGACAATTCATAACTGGCATACTTGACAAAGAATTAATATTATCCGCTTGTGTAGATGTATTTCTATTACCGAGTCTTTCAAAAGTCTCTCTTTCTATGCGATCTAATCGGTCGATGACCGCTGCAGCGTCGGCCTCTTTAGGTCTCTCATTGAAATCTATGTCGATCTCGATACTGAAAATATAAACCACAGTTGAATAATGTACGTCATGTTCTTATTCATTCCTTTGAAATGAAGTAGGTCGTCCCGTGATAGTACCAGATTACATTGTGTGACTACTTCACACAATATAGCTTTTCTTTGTAGCGCGGATATGTATAAATTAATGGCAAACTAAAATACTGTTACGTTCTATAAAAAACTGTTCAACCCGATAAACAATTTAGATTTTCATTAGAAGTATCGCAAGTAGAAACAGTAGTAAACACAATGTGATCTATGCTAATCTTATCACTGATAACAATAATAGTGTGAAATGATAAGTCTGCTTTCCAAATGAGTAATAGCATAAAAATATATAACTCAGTACTTATATTACCTATATCTATTTAAATAAAGATTATTTCTGTTTCAATAATAATAACCTTGGACAATTCACACAACGCCATCTATTCCCAAGCCTCGCAAAGCTAGTGTTATACGTACTAGACAAATTAAAGACAACTTTATACTTTTACAATACTTATGAATACAAATGTTCGTACCCTACAAGCTATCAAACCCGCGACCATCGGAAGTAAGGCAGTGTGCTAAAGCAAGACTATCAAATTCATTAAGTAAACAGAGGCTGTGATACCTACAGATGGTGGAAGAGTAGACTAGACTGGTACTAATTATTATTAACAATGGTTCCCAATTACTAGTTTTGCAAACGATGTGCCGATTATGCTAATCTATGATCCACGTGCTGGTATTCATCTTTCCATTGTAGTTTTTAATCTCATATATGTATATATTTTTTGCATATTAAATTGTATACATGGCGCAATTAATGCCTAATAGCATTCTCTACCACTCAACCGTCGCGTGCAATTCAATAAATAATATAAACAGAAAAATAATATATATAAATATATAAACCCATATATAGGGAAATATATAAGCTCATAGATTTCATGTAGGTGATCGCTTCTGTTTATTATTCACCAGTATCTACTAGCGCAGATTCTATCACCATTTGCCAATCATCATCATCATCACAACCTTCACTAAACACAAATACCAATATGTGTATTTACCTATATGAATATATTCCGCTCGTCTCATATATATTTTGTTCAATATATGAGAATATGTTTTAAAATAAAAAAAAATTTAGGGGTGGACTACCCCTAACATTTAGGGGGATGAAAAATAGATGTTGGCCGATTCTCAGACCTACTCAATACGCTCACAAAATTTCATGAGAATCGGTCAAGCCGTTTCGGAGGAGTATGGGAACGAAAACTGTGACACGAGAATTTTATATATAAGATGTAATAATAATAAAAATAAATAATGGGCAGCGACCTGTACCATTAGGTCAGTGGTTAGCCCATTATGTTATTTTTTGTTTGTGTTATACTCCAAGCTTTTATTTTCACAGGGACCCGTGGATATGATATGGTACTCGTATATATGGTTATGGTAACATGATCAATAGAACACATTATTAAAGTACTTTCTTTGTAGTATGAACTCCTAGCTGTGTTCAAAGATGACATTGAGATAAATCTCTTGCTTGTAATCCAGGAACAAAAGCTTATGTAAAACACTATACCTTTTTATTTTTATGGTTATTACTTAATACGTGGTAACAGTATATTAATTTTCGTACTTTGTAGTAAGTGGGTAAACCCTCAATACTCGTATGCGAATTGGGGTCAACTACCACGCAATAAAGCATAAGGCCAACCGGTTTATCCCTACATTTTATGTAACAAAAAATTGTGAGTGCAAAAAAACCAAAATGTTTATTCAACATTAACCTTTGGTCTGAAGCATCAGAGTAGGAACCCCCCGTCTGTCTACGTTTCAAACCGCACGTCGCGTCGTGATGAACGCAATTTTTTTTAATTAGACTACGAGTTACCGGCGGGCGACTTCGTTAGTACGAAATGAAATGAATTTATTTGCATGAAAAATGTCAGTATTAATAAAATATTTCGCCATAGTTTTGGCAAAAAATCTTAGTAACATTACTAAAATTATACACAAAAATAAAAATGGATAACTTTCTGTACTTCATACACAATACTATAAGAACGTTATAGATGTAATTAATGGTTGACTTGCATTTGTAGAATGTAATTGTTTGGCTGAAAGGAGATTTCCAGGGCCGTAAAATACTTAATAAAAAAAAATACACAATAATTACATTATATGTTAAATTTAGGTAGGCTACATAATTTATTTTCGTTAGGTGTCAATCAATATTATTTACATATATACTTTTAATCTTATTACTGGATACACGTGATATTCGAAATAACCACAGAAGTTCCTTAGCTATATGTTCTGTGGAAGTAATTTTAGATATATAATCTTTTTGTTTTTGAACCGATTGGATTGAACGTAACACTAAATGTTACGGTAAACTTGATACAATGTAGCAATAAAAAAACAATTTAAAACAAATAAAGCCATCAGATATTAGTGTGCACAATCACACAGGCAAACGGATATTTTCAACACCTTTATTTCACCTCGATAACATAATTACTTATAGAAACACAATACCTACTAATATCTTTATTGAGGATCATAGATCATGTATAGTTGGTACAAAAAATATATTGCAAAGTATCTCTATGTTTTACTTCAAGAGCTAAATACTAAATAATATTATTGTGTCTCTTTCATAATTATTTTTGAAATACAGACACGGCTTTTTTATTTTTTTATTACATGTATTACCTACATATTTCGGTTTATTATTCGATATGCACTATATTTGTGCGGTTGTTATTAATGAACATATAATTATAACGTATTTTTACTAGATATCCATAATGAAGAGACGAGTAATAACTACTTTACACAAGATATATATTTTTATATTATATATATTCATTTCGTTGACGACAGACAAATCCTAATATATAATTGTACTAGTTGGTAGTTTGTATTCGCAAGTTTGCTCTTTTAAATAATCAAGTAAAGTTACCATGATTATTTAAAAGAGCAACACGTAAGTTTCTTGCTCGTTCTTCTTGTGATGAGACAGCTATCCGAATGACAGGTAGATTAAAAGAATGATAACTGTGACTAATCAAAAATCCTTAATTTAAATTTATTTCAATAAAAGATTTTCTATTCTATTCTATTACGCATCTTAGTACTTATGTGAACACGTGATAGACGTACTTACACGTTACATAACTTATAGTTTCTATGTCAACATTGCATATTTACCCAGTTACTTCTTTGAACTTAACCCAATCTTCGAGGCGAGGCGCGCGCGGTATTTCTGCCGCCAGTGCCCGACCGGCCTCTTCCATTGATTGTTCTACCAAATATTTCTCTAACTCTGCTTCTGTGAAAAGACGTAAACCTAACAAATATTTGACGCAAACAGTTTCAAAAAGTTGTTAGACAATGTTCTTTTGTAGCAAATAATCGTGTATATTCGTATAATAGAATTAGAGGTGTTACTTGTCAGTTCTTATTAGTTAGAAAGTAAATTCCGAACAGACATGACAGTGGATTATATATATATTTAGATTTGAAAACATTATTTTTCTTCAGGGTTCGTAAACCATAGTATTTATCATGCGAAAACTAACGATCAATATTAACCAGGAAATAAAATTATTAGTAGGTATATATTTTAATTATATTAGGTATAGACTTAAACTAGAAATATTGGAAATCCACAAAAAACTAAGTGAGAAAATTTAACATTTTAGAAATCAATAGAGTCCAAGTCGTCCACGACATACCCGGACCAACTATGTAGTGTATTACACATATTTCGGATTGTGTTACAAATATATTTGAAACTAGCTGTTCCCGCGACTACGTCCACATGGAATTTTATTTTATTTTTCGTAAATAAAAGAATTTTTCTAAAATAAAAGTAGCCTAAGTTACTCCTTATTACATCAGCTACCTGGCAAAAAAGGCCCGTTAAAATCGGTCCCGTCTGTATGTATAGATTATAAGAAACAGGCAATTTAAATTACTTTTAAAAAGTTTTGAAATCGATTGAGCAATTTCAAATTGATAACGTTAATAGTTCTTAGAAAATACTGTAAACGATATGGCATGACGGACGTATAAAGTTACATCACAAGCAGAACCCTTTTGACAGTATTTTTATTTTTACTTCTTCACTAAGGTACCCTAATTACAACTCAGAACAATTACCTGTAGTCTGTCTTGCTGTAGAAGGTCTGCGTAGAGCTCTCGCCAGGTTTCCACAAACCGGTTCATGCGAAGTCAATTTGCTGCCACTGCACCGCCATTCTTCGTCTTAGTAATTATTAATGTCATTTTTAATTTACCTACGTGTTAAACATTATTTAGATATAAAATTTAAAAAATCACGGAATGTTTATTTTTATGAAGCTTCCGATATTTGGGCAGTATTTCAACCGCCATGATTACGGGTATACTGTAAAGGTCCCGTGATTTTCCAAAATTTTCGTAGAAATATCGACCGCGTCATATATAAGTACTAATGCTTTTTATATACTTTTATTAGATTATTAAAATATTAAAATTTCACCATGGAATATTGCCTTTCATTGAATGAAAATACACTATCTAATACCACTAATACTATCCGCATAACTCCAAGTTGCAAAATGGGCTATTTAACTTTTTCATTTATTTCGGATATCCATCCATATCATGTTAGTAAACAATTTATAAACTATTTTACTAAATTACAATATATGAATATCCGTATTATTTGAATTCATATTTATATCTATGTCAATGTCCAGAAGCACTGCTAGCGCTCTGCCCGGTTTAGGACTGGATGCCAAGCTGTAAATTGTTAAGGTTACTTATTATTATTTGTATAGCACGCAATAACATACCCATCAGCGTATTCAATATCTGCAGTTTACTCAGAGGTTGCTGAGTTTTGTCTTGAGCGGTCTTTGGCCTTGCATGAAGAGTTTGTCTTGTTGGTCGTACTCCTCCACACTCTGTAGTGGCAGGGCGACGACGCAATGTAGTGCTTTTAGAAGCTTCATTAACACCATCAGGATTCAAATCTAAAGGCTATAAATCAAATGTTGTATGTATATTATCTTATCTGTGGTACAATAGCGACAAAATTGTTACGCTCGCTATAGCATGGTGCATTGAGAATTAATATTTTAATACTTATTATGGTGAGATAATATTTTAAGGAAGGTGTTTTACATTCATATGAATGTGGATGGTTATAAGGGAAGAGGAGGGCTGAAAAAGAGATGGATGGACTGTGTGAAAGATGATATGGTAAGAAAGGAAGTAAATAACGAGATGACTGCGAACAGCGATGAATGGAAGAGGGAGAAAAGGAAGAAGCAGATAATGATGACCTATTATGGTGACACTACCGAATTGATTGATTAACAGTAATATTTCAGAAAGGCTAATGCCTAGGAGGACTTGTCATTATCATCAGCATATATTACTGACATTACTAAGAATTCCAGTCCCCCTAGGCTAAAGGGAAAGGAAATTTGCATAGATAGAACGGGATAGATAGTTACAATAATGTAACTCTGCTTATCCGTCTGTATCAAAGATCTGAAAAAAGTCTACCAAATTCATATCAGCAGAAATTTAGTTATGTATAATTACTACGAGTATTAGCAAAACATTCGAACTCTCAAATTTTAGTCATATGTATATTAATCTACAATTATGATTTAAAAATTTTGGATTTAAAATGTGAACCTTTTAACTTATCCTGCGGTTGCAACCATTTGAGGTTCTCAATTTAGCACCCCGTCTCACTGCCAATGGTCGGAGTTCGATTCCTGGCACGATGCAAATATTCGTATTCATAAGGACGATTGTTTTTATTTTTATTGTGTCTCGGTGTTATTTATCTATATCACATATATTTAAATATTTCTATCAGTTGTGTGGTCCCTTCAGCACTGCTTACCTTGGAACTGTATTGTGCTGTGTGAAGTGTCCAGAGTTATTATTATAATTATCTATTTTTATATGTTATAGTACAATTGAGAATTTTTAGTAACAGTACCACATTATAATAAATCATAGGTAAGCACCATATATCAATAACCATCATTGCGAAATTATATGAGTGAAAAACGAGATATACCTTTGGAAATTGTGAGGACGGTCCAGGCTCAGGGGTACCAGATGAAGTCTGGGTAACGGCTGCCAACTCTTCAACTTCCACATCACTATCCGAATACGAAGACGGTGGATCAAATTCATCATCAGTGCTGTCTGTAATAAAAAAAAATGTAGTTGTAAGTTAAACATGGAGTAGGTATTTATTTATTAAAACTTTAATGTATAAATACAGAAATAAAGATGCATATAGCGGACTTAACACCTAGGGGGATATGTATATTTTTATAACCAACTAGCTGACTCATTTTTGCAACATTTTTCATAGCAGCTGTGCTTCTTCTATTCATAGCGTTACATAGCCTATAACTTATGTTGAATGGTTATGTTGGATAAATTGAATTTTTAATTTTTTTTTTTCAGATAGATAATAAAGGAAATTACACAAAACATCCAACCTCACAAATCGTATGATCTCTTTATAATATTAAGATAGATCAGTATAGACTGACCCGACAGACATTGTCCTATCACAATCAACAGGGGAAGTAAACGCACAAACTGTAAAATTAGCGAAGTTAAACATTTTCATTTCCTTTATTTTTTGTTCCCAAAGAACCTCATATTATAAAGTATTTATACAATGAAAAAGATTAATAAAAAAACACATTTACATCGTTTTCAAGTGTTGCCATGAATAAAGGGCATACATTTACATAAATACCCATACCAACATCATGTTTATATTACACGGGAATAGAACTCACGACCTCAAGGTCGTAAGGTAGTGTGCTAACACGCTTAAGCCCCTAGTGTTTATATTTATATATAAAGATACATACAACTGATGTCTGTGTGCAATGGACGATCGTCCAAGTACATCAGCATGGGTAAACAGGAAGCAATACGGGTTCTGTAGTGTGGAGAATCAGCTGCCGTGGTCCCACTTAATGTTAGCCGACGCAGCGAACCACAGACTCCTAAAGTCCATAGACGACTAGACTCTTCTATTGGATTGCTAAAAATCATAAGCACAACATAATACTTTTGTCTATTTCAATAACCCCTTAAGAAATTATATGATCCTATAGATCAATTAATACGTGAAGCAAAAATTTTGTACACCTTTTTAGGAAAATTGTACGGACAGAGATGTATGAAAGTAGTTTATATAGAAAAGGTATGCAGAATGTAATTTCTTTTTAAACCATGCATAAAATATCACCTTCAATAATCACTATGTATTTGACATACACACATATAATAATATACTTTTTTGTTTAAATGTTATTGTGATCTAATTTCGAGCATTGGGCGACAACTAGTATACATAATTAGAAGACTTGTGGTATGTTTCCTTAAGCTATTATACTTATATATACAGTGGGTTGCCAAATTAATAGGGACAGTCACGAAATATTCGTTTTTTGTAAAACATTGGTCTATAATTAATTAAAAACGTCACTTTAGGCTATAATTATATTTAATAATATCTTATAATGAATTTAGACTATAATAATTTAATATTTGAACAACTAGAAAATATAAACAAGTATAATAAAAATGATGATGGGAAATTATTAGTATTTTGTCACATTTCCTTTTGCTTCTATCAGTGCTTGAATCCGCCTCGGCATACTTTCAATACACTGTTTAGCACTTTCTTTTATTTTGGGATTGTGAAACCATACATTTATTAATTTTTCAATGAGTTTTACTTTGGTAGTTATGATTTCCTTAGCAATTTCCGCCTTGGTAATTTCCCACAAGTTTTCTATGGGATTCATATCAGGAGAATTGCCAGGCCAAGGTAAAACTGGAATGTTGTGGTCTTCCAAAAATTTGGTTACACTCCTCGCTTTATGACATGGAGCTGAATCGTGCATAAACACGAATTCCTCCCCATTCGGGAACCATTCCTGAAGTTGCGGCAACAGGCGAGTTTCTAATACTTGCTTGTATTGGTCCTGTCTCATGGTTCCCTGGACGATATAGAGGCGCCCAACTCCTTTTGCGCTGATGACAGACCATACCATTATTTTTACAGGGTGTTTAATTCGTTCCACTATGCAATCAGGATGAAATTTCTCGTATCACGAAGTTACTTTTGTTGGCCAGAATTTCATTGACTCGTCTGAGAAACATACCTAAAAAAATATAGAAACTATTTATAATTTTTGTAAATATGATTTTATATAACACAAATAAAATTAACCATAGAACTGACCTTATTCCAGTCTTCAACAGTTTTCAGGCGGTGCTCAAGCCCAAGCAAGCCTTTTCTTTTTCATCGCCTCTGTTAATAACTGGACGATGACCTGTCAGGCTTTCCTCTGCCAACCTTCGCTGTACAGTTCTTTTTGAAACACGTATTCCAGATTCCTGTACTATCTGAGTTAAAAATCCAGCACTTTTCTTTCTGTTTTGCAAGCAGATATCTCGAATTTTCCTATTGGAACGTGTTGTTGTGATACGTTTTCTGCCACATTTGCCTGTTCTTTTGGGCGAAAGTGGCTGATTTTGATCTAAATTTATTTTTATTTTATTGACGGCAGATTTCGATATCCCGGCCAGTTGTGCTATCATCCTCTGAGAGTGATTTGTGTGTAGGAGAAGGGTTTTAACCTCGGATTTTTTTCTCGGAGTCAAATCTATCCCTCGACCCATAGCCAAAGCTGAAAATATAAAAATAAATTAAAATTGTTCTAAAATCCGCTCCAAAATACTTTAATTTTAATTATAGTAAAATATTACTTACTTGCAGGTATTGATTATTTCACAAAACCACTAAAGAACTGTTTAAAAGAATAATTTACGTGTTTCACTTTTACACGTGTGAACGACTGTGTGTCTCTCCCGTCATTAAAATATATTTCCAAAATAAACAAATCTCTCAGCACTTGAAATTCACTTTGAATTTGAGTTATAGAGACAAGGTGAACATAAAAACATATCAGCAAAAAACTTTTACCACTTAAAACCACTTGAAGAACAAAAATTATAAAGAATGTGACTGTCCCTATTAATTTGGCAACCCACTGTAGATAAAAACTTCACTAATCGTTATCTACCACGGCAAGGTTGAATACATTTAAAAATTATACTGCTCAACTGACTTTCTTATTTAATATATTATTATTTAAAATTAAAAATATTATATACGTACTCCGCTAAATTTAATGTATGCAGTTTCTGTAACGCCCCTAAAGGCTGTAGGTCTTTAATTTTATTCCCACAAGCGTACATTTCTCGTAGAGCCCCTAACCCCCACACTCCATCCAAAGAGGTTAGGCCACAACGGTTTATGCTCAAAATCTGTAATATTAAATAGATAGAATAGATTCTCATAAAATATAGGTATTTCCTTTTTTCCAAATCCTTTGAATACGCAAGTTTAATTTCAGATTCTACTTCTAACCATTTTGTGTTCAAATAAACTTCAAATTACTACTGCTATACCTTACATATTTAGTAAATACCATAAACAAGTACCTAATAAAAAATACAATAATTATACATTACCTTTAAATGAATTAGCCCAATACCAAGCTCCCTGAGGGATGACAAAGCACTCCCGTCCAATGTTAGTGAGCGTAGCCGAGGGGTAAGCACATGGAGCCTCCTTAATCCCACACGCTCAGCTACAACTCGAAGTTTTGCCTCTCTAATGCAAAGTACTTCTTCATCTGTAGCAGCTCCACTACATTGTTTCTTAAAAAGAAACACGATCTATCAAGGCTCCTGTTCAGTGGGCTCAGTCATTTGCTAGCGTCAAAGTCTCAATGAAATTCCATTTGTAAATTAAGTATATGTAATAAATGCCTACACATGTCGTCTGGAAGTAATGGCTTATTAATAAGACGGCCATAAGGCCGTCTTATTAATACATAAGTATTGTTTTCATAAATAGTTTATACTAATACTTTTCTGTATCTCATGACAGATGAAGTGAATTAGTTAAGTTTATTTCGTTTATACAAATTAAACTAACTAATCGGTTGATGCAATTAATGCAAATAAATGTGAGACTCTGAAAAAAGGTGAGAGAAATAAATACTAACCGTTATTTATCACGTTGTAGTTATTTATAAGGGGATCACCCTTATATTAAGAAGGCATAGACAGTGAAATATATAGATATCGTTCCCCCACCATCTGTTATCGACTCGGACTTCATACTTCACAGGCATTGTCATTCGAGGTGCTTTTTCCCCTACATTTATAACTCATACAATATGATACCTATAGTATGTAATATTATGTAATCTGTGCCTATAGGGATTGGTGGTCTTCTACATTTATGCGTAATAATATAAATTAAACTTACCAGCAGTTCGATTAAAGTCAATTCACGAGGAATAACAATACGCCGGTAACCAGGTAGACGACGCTCCAACTCGTCTTGCCCAGGAGGCTGTGGGGGCTCCGGTGGTGGCATAGCCAATACTCTGAAATAATAAAATCGGATACAACGTCATCGTAACTCCTCACCAACAACTAAAATCTGGAACAATATCAAAGCAGTGGTGGAGAGCGCCCTGGATCGTTAAATCGCATAGCAAAAAGGGTTTTTTTTTCACACAGAACTGCTCCAATATTGTACCTGATTTAATATAGAGTATATTACTAATGGAAGGCTCTTTTTCAACAAGTTTTCTAACTTGTCCAACTAGTCATCACTTATGATTGGGGGCTGAAATATGTAGGTATGAACTATGATTATTCTTCAAATCTGAAATGACCTAATAGGTATATGGTAGGTACTTGTAACTACTTAAGATATAGGTTTTTAATATTATCATTCAATCATTCTATTACGCTTTTATCTTTCTTGCTATTCCTATTTATCATGTAAATACCTAAATAAGGGGGTAGCCCTTATATGTGGCGGTTCCGGCGAACTAGCGCTGGATATTTCTGATGGCGATGGCGATGCTGCAATACTTGGTGTCTGCGGAGCACTGCCTAGCTCGATGCACGGGGCTTCGTGAGCAGGCATTACTGTATAAGTGCTTACTGCTAATTAAAAACCAAAATTAAAAAGTATTTTTAATATAAGTAGATAGGGGAAAATGAGATTGTACGCAATGCGGATTAATTAACGCATTGCTAGTAATGCAATGCTTACCAGGTCAGGTACTCGCTGGGAAGCATCATGATAAATGCCTTGTGAATTTATCACGTTCAGCGAATTGACCTGACCTCGTGCTCATCTTATCATTCTCCACTAATCCCCTGTCAGAGTAAACCATTAGCGCAGGCGGGTATCCCGTTCCATTATCAAGATTTAATAAAATGTAAGTAGATATATATCATTACAAAAATATTATGGTTGTTTCGAACCTATAATATCTAAAGAATGACACAAAATTTTCAATTCCAATTTTTGATAAGATAATAAAATTATTACATCTATACGTAATTTATATAAAAATATTCTTTACGTTAACTGGAGTACGAGTAAATCATTTAAATATGTATTATACAGACAAATAAAAAAAAAGAGTTAGGAAGAAGTAAGCAGCAAAACAAACAGACGACTTTGTTTTATGGTATCAGTTAAACAAAACCAAAAACTTATAAACAAATGATTTACAATACAGGCCATATGCTGTCTCAAAGAGAGGACCAATCGCAGGGAGATAAAATTAATTTGAATGTGTAAAAGAATATATAGAGCATTTACACTTTAGTTTATCTGCCTACCCTATAAAGACCTAGATTAAATATAGATATCTGTATATAGAGAAAATGTTTACATGGTATTCCAAACTTGTTTCAGATGGTACTTACTTGCGTATAAGACTTATTCCCACTAATAGTGAATTTTATTATTATCTATCACATATACCTATTTGTCAATACGAACTTTGTTTACCAGTTGCCATGAACAACGATGGCGCTGTTTTCATTTGTAACAAAATAATAAGTACTTACTATATTACAAAACATAAAAAAAAGTTTAAGTAAATATAAAAAATATAAACAAGAAAACCATATTATTCCAGTAATACTTATTTAGAAAGTGTTGCCATATTAAAAATAAATGCATAGATTTATCGATTTTTTCGAATAATCGATAACAAGATATTACAACGCATTATTCGATGGTGCTTTTAATTAGTCTTTGCAAACAGTAAAATTTCATCATTTTGTATTATACTCTTATTTGGACCGTGCCAATAGGTACCTATGTACTAAGAACAATAGAGTAGGTATTCCGGATATTACGAAATATTGACTGTTAGACACAACTTCAAAGTTCACACATTCGATAATATGAATTTAACCCTATTATAAATTCATATTATCGAATGTGTGAAATTTGAAGCTTTGTCTAACCGTCAATATTTCGTGCCACGGCAGAGAAAATAACTACTACGTACGTATGTTAAATTATTTTCCACAATTAGTTGTGTTGTGCATATACTTCGTAGTTATAAGATATACCGTAGATACTCTTCCAAAATTATACTTACTATAACTTCAGTAACATCTTGCATTGCATTTTCTTGTAGAATAATATTTATTTTTTAATTTTACAATGTATATGAAAATATACCCAATGGATATGGATGATTATGAAAGATATGTCATTTATTAATAGTACCTGTTAAATAATTAGAGAGTAACTAAATAACAGTTACTTCTTATTAATAAGAGAAAAAGCAGAAGAAAAAATCTGTAAATTATTAATCACAATGCAATTAATAATATAATTAAATAAGTAATGTGTAATACTTATTTGGAATATAATATAAAAATAACATCAAAAAGTGAAAGAAATATTATTGTAAATTATTAACAATTTGTGTATTGTTTAAAATATTAATACTGAGTAAGTAATCACTAATACTATTTCCGTATAGTAAGTATAATACGTTCACATTATCATTAAAAAAAAATGTATTACTAGCTAAAAAATTAAAGTGTAGAAAGTTCAAATGAGACATGTGAGAGGGCAACCCTAGTAATCGCTAGGAATTTTAGAATCTCTCGGTGAATGATTCTATGATTCATACTATAATTGAAAGAATAAAACAACAGTATTAATATTGTTTAAAATATTAATACTGAGTAAGTAATCACTAATACTGTTTCCGTATAGTAAGTAAAATACGTTCATATTATCATTAAAAAAATTGTAATAATAGCTAAAAATTAAAGTGTAGAAAGTTCAAATGAGACATGTGAGAGGACAACCCTAGTAATCGCTAGGAATTTTAGAATCTCTCAGTGAATGATTCTTTGATTCATACTATATTTGAAAGAATAAAACATAGCATAGATAGAACTGACAAAATATTGGATAACGAATAATAACGTAGTATAGACATTTGACTATGTCTTCCAACAAAAAAGTATCTTCAAGGTGTTATATATACAGTATATTTGACATGTATTAACTCTCTGAAATAAAGATTAAATAAAAACCTGCATGTGTGCTTCCCGCACATCTAGCTGTTATTCATTATCAAAAAACATTAGGAGTAACGTACCTTATATATATATTTTTTTTATTATTTATTATATTTTATTATTATCTAATATTTTAAACCTATACTTCAAAATTTCTTCTGAAGACTTGTTTCCCAAATTTTGTATAGGTGTTTTACAATGCCAAAGATATAGGAGTGCCAAGCCTTAAAAAAATTAAAAGCAGTTTATTACGCCATGTTGCAATCTTGCTTGTTGTTTATAATACAGTCAGCTGTTAAAACAATTGGAGTATTAAGGGAAATTTGATAAAAAAACTATTACTACTGTTTTATTTCTGTGCAGTATTTAAAAGGCTATATTAGTGTTAAAATTAATTTATACATTTATTGGTTAAACGATTTTATGGCAGACGGTTACATCGTATTTTGTATATTTTAATTCTGAGTACCTAATGCATATTTTAACAGATTCATATTTTAGGTTAAATTAATGCAAAAAATATAATATTTTTATTTTAATGAAGTATGTATAGATATATTTTAAATACACTTACAATGACTGTCAGTATATTGGTCATTGAAATTTTATTGCGCCTTTAGGTTTTTTTCTATACATAGGTTCTAGGTCTGTTTGACGTTTTTCTTGCTTGGGTTGTATATTAGACGAGTATATTAATTATTATTATATAATAATTTTAATATTACAAGTTAAAATTGACAAGCATTAGTTACTATGGTTAGTATTGAATCGTTATAGCCATTTCATCTTAATTATACCCTTTTCATTATTACAGGAGGCAAATTTTAAAGTTTTCGATGGGTAAATTTTTAGTTCTCAACTAGAAAGTTGCAGCGGAATGGTACTGACGAACTTTGTATATTTTTCAGTCCATATTATAGACATAAATAATAATTAACATATTATAGACATACTATATATAATTTCTCTTTTGCTTTTTAAATATTTAGAAGTTACTTCTTGCATGTATTAATAATGATTACCTTACAGCCATACCATAGACAGTAATCCTTTCAAATTTGCCGCAATTTGTGTCATACGATACAGAGCAATGAATTTTATATCGAAAAGTTGGCTATCATGAGTACCTGCCTGTAATTGGTTCCCGCGATCTGAACAAAATACTACAGAAACCTAACGAAAAATTGGCCATCATGAGTACCAGCCTCGTATTGGTTCCCGCGTTTTTGAACAAAAACAGAGCGCTAAGGCGCCAATTTAGCACCGCTACGCTTATATTAACAGTTTATTGTATTTGCTTAGTGTTAACCTAAATACTTATTACCTTTGTTTTTCTATAAAGTACGTGATTATAATATAAAGTAATACATATTTGCAGTCATTCTCTACTAGTGTTGAATGTAGCTATTATTTTTTTCTATTAATGATTTTGAATACTTCATAATTTCAGATTGTTAAATTTCCTTACCTGCCATTGTTCCTAATTTCGCGAAGAGCAGTATCCAAAATGAAGCAAAAAGTTCTTGATAGCATACAGAGTCAACATGAAGAATATCAGTACTTAAATCTGATCCAGAAAATAATTAACACCGGTAAGCTTATTTAATTTTTTTACTACGAATTTTAATATATAAAGTGTTTTAGTTAAATATTTATAAAGTAAAGTAAATCCCAGCGGTTTAGCACATCGCCTGACCTCTGTGACCCGCAGGTTCGATTATGCAGACGAATTCAGGATTATATATTCTGGGTGTTCTATGTGACTATATTATTTATATGTAGCACAAGTTCTGTTAACTTAGAAATAGATGGCGCTGTGCGAATAGCCAGGGTTATTGTTATTATTTAACCAAATATACTAGTCATTTACTGTTATTGCTGTTATATTATTGCATGGCATCTACATATATGTACTTAAAATATTTCAGGTGATAAAAGGGTTGACAGAACTGGTGTTGGAACTTTATCAATATTTGGTGCTATGCAGAGATATTCATTAACAAATAACACCCTACCTCTGTTAACAACTAAAAGAGTATTTACTAAAGGAGTAATATATGAGTTACTATGGATGTTGTCTGGGTCTACTGATACAAAAGCTCTTGCATCTAAAGGAGTACATATTTGGGATGCAAATGGATCTAGACGTTTCCTTGACAACATTGGTTTCTATGACAGAGAAGAAGGTATTTCTTATTACAATAAATACAATTGTAAACATTATTAGTTAGTATTTTGTGTTAAAAATGCATTTATGATTTTTATAAACAGCTATAGGTATTACTGTACTTACAGATTTTTATGTATAAATCATTGAATGAACCATGTGAAAGCTGAATTGCATAAATGGAGATTTCTGCCAGTAGAAGATGACAGACTGCACCAAATAATGGGATTACGGCAATGCAATGATGATCTAAAAGTCTAAATAAGAATGATTGCAAAGATTACATCATAGGTACTTCTATTTTTAGGTGATCTTGGCCCTGTTTATGGATTCCAATGGAGACACAGTGGTGCTAAATACGTAGATAATAAAACTGATTACAATGGAAAAGGGATTGATCAAATACAAAATGTTATAAACACTATCAAGTAATTATATTTAAATTTTTATATTTGCTAACAATTATAGATAAAATATTCATACAAGGACCCAAATGAGAGGCTGATTGTGGAAAATATAGTCCAATTTACATTATAGGTAAAATAAAATTTTATTTCAAACCTCTTTGTTATTGTAGGACAAATCCAGCTGACCGTCGGATGATAGTATGTGCATGGAATCCATCAGATTTGAGTCAAATGGCGCTGCCGCCATGTCATTGTCTTGCTCAATTCCATGTTGCCAATAAAAAATTGAATTGTCTACTATACCAGAGAAGCGCCGACATGGGTCTTGGTGTTCCATTTAATATTGCCAGTTATTCACTCTTAACACATATGATTGCACATATTACAGGACTAGAAGTAAGTACACTATTAAATATTACTTGAAATTGCTAACATTATATTTTTATATAAACAGGGACTATAGATTTGTGTTTTCCCTACCTGTATTAAAATATAAAAGTACTTAACATTTTATTAAGAAAAGTATTGCTTCACATAATGAATAGGATAGTAGTAATTTAGAGATACACAAGAAAATCTTTTAAAACAATTTTTTTTTCAGGCTGGAGAATTTGTCCATACAACAGGTGATACCCATGTATATCTGAATCACATAGTACCACTTACAGAACAATTAAAAAGAGAACCCAGACCATTCCCCACGTTAAAATTTGCAAGAAAAGTTGAATCTATTGATGATTTTAAATTTGAAGATTTCATTATTGAGGAATACAAACCACATCCCAAAATTGAAATGGAAATGGCTGTTTGAAACATTTAATGTTATTTCAAAACATGTTAAGTATTAAAAGTAAGTTGTACTATATAGGCATTAATTATTGTGGTAATTATAATTACTTAATAATTAAAAATGTGCTTTATTGTAAATTGTTTAAAACAATGTTCTATTATAAAATTATTAAAAATACTAATACTAGTATCATTAGTCATCAAATTACTAGTAATACTGAGTTACTTTGTAACAGTCTATATTCATAAAAACTAACAACTATTATATAGTATTTTTATGAATTGAATGTTCGGATGAACTGTTAGGTTTATAATAAGTCTATTATAGTCATTAAATTTAGACATAATTGGAATTGAGAATAAACAAAACTTCTATTTTTTTTAATAAAATACTTTTTGTCTTCTATTATTTTATTTCAATACGCTTAATTATTCTAAATATAAATTTCTATGTAGATAGGTACATACTTCATTGGAATTCAAATGTGACACTAGTACTTAATATTAGATACTTTGTAAAAAAAATCAACAATATCTAACAAGTCCATACTTTTACTTAAAATATAATTTCAACATTCAAAACTATATATTTATATGTTTTGTACATAACTCTCTCATAGTAAGAATGCTTTTAGTTCCCGCGCCAGATATTTTTTTCCTCTCGGCAGAAAACATGTTATGAAGCTTATTGACAGCGCGGTTCCGAGGGTGGATTTTGAGTAACATGTAAAAAAAATTTCCTCCCGGTTCAAATTTGCTGTATATAGAAGATAAAAAGTTGACTGGCTGGAGCGTGATGTATTATGTCAGTTCATAGCACAAATTTAAAAAATCCTTTTTTTATCTAACTTCAAAATTTGTACGTTTGTATGCTATTTTGAATAAATAAAATTGGTAGCTGACTGCAACGTGGTGAGATACTAGTTAGCGGATTGTATTTAATTATAATATTGACAATTTAGTCTAATAATAATAATAATAATAATAATCTCAGGACAATTCACACAGCGCCATCTAGACCCAAGTTAAGCTAGCTAAAGCTTGTGTTATGGGTCCTAGACAACTGATACAAATACATAGATAATTTTTTTTTTTCGTAAATACATACATATTATACATAGAAAATACCCAGACCGATACAAACAATCATACTCATGAATACAAATGTTTGTGCCGTGCGAGGAATCGAACCCGCAACCATCGGTTGTAAAGTATGCTAGACCGCTAGACCACCGAGGTCGTCGTAAGAGACCTTATACATCATAAGCTTAAGTCCATTTTAGTTTTCCCTTAGGATTTTTTATTTATACTCTATTACATAGAAAGAATGATACAGAAAACGATGAATTAACTATAACAGAAGAAGATATAATAGTTCCCAAATATCGTTTAGAAAAAGTCAATAGATCTTTTATGTAAAAAAAGGTATAAAAATTTACAAAAGATACCAAAGGATATACTGGAATTACCATTAAATAAATACAAAATAACTGTTAAATCATATTTACTGAGCAAAGTCTATTACTAAACTGACGATTATTACGACTGATTACTTGACTGAGGATCGTACATGGCAATAGTTGTTCATGCACAGGATTTTAATTTAACGTTAGACATAGACACCTATAAATATACATTGCAAATAAACTGGCTTTAAAAACAACTTAATAAATTATTCAATTGTGTTTCTTGCTAGTATTCTCATCATTGGATCTATATACTGAACTGGACGGTAGGGAAAAAAAATAAGTTCATAAGCGGCTAAAATGTTCTACATGATTTTTTTTTTAATTCTTGAATTTATAAAAAAATTTAGAAAAGACGGTTATATTAAAGAGCTATACTTATTTATTTTAATTAAATTTTTTAAATAAATAACTTTGTTTTTTCATGGCGCGCAAGATGATGCTGTATAAAATGTAGAACGCGCTATTAAGTTACCGTGTACAAGGTCTATTATTACAAAAGCCAATTTGTCAGTATTATAATAAAATATTTTAATTGTTTAACTGACTAATATCCCACTACAAATAGCATATACTAACATTAAATTTTGGAGTGAGAGAAACGTGTTTTTTTTATATTTGCTATCAGCTGACAATTTTACATCTTTAATAAGGTTTTACTATGATACATGTTTCCGAGGGTGCTGTGCTTCAACCCACCCTCTATAACTACAGCTGACTCACTACGCTTCATAACACAATTATCTTAACCATCTTATGTGTTTTGGACACGGGGGAAATTGGGCAGCTTGACCTATTCCTGGCTTTCAGGCCATCAATTTTAACACATTTTAAATATCATGTTGTTCATGAAATAATTGTAGCGCCTAATGGTCACGCATTTTGGTAATATTTTATTTGATGTTGCAAATTAGTTATAGGACTATTATAAGAATGCAATTAAATTTTATTTCACTAGTATAATAATAATTTTATTTGGAAGTTCGAGAGAGTCAAGTTCGAGAACTTATGCCATAAATTATATAAAATATTAGTTTCACTATTCATATCATGTACAAATTATTATAAACATATTTGTTTTTAAAAATTACGTATACTCATCATAAAATCTGTATACTTTAATTTTGATGAAAATACTTAGATACTTTAGTTTAACTCATTACGAGTTAAATAGTGATACTAAAGATTCTCAAGTAAGGTTTATTAGAATTTTATTATATGAAACTTTAAAACCACTAAAAACAATGTGAGCATAAATTTATTTCTTAATTAATACTACAGGATTATAGTAATAATGTTGAAAAATATATTTACTAGATCTATATAAATAAACCCCAAATGGTTAAATTGTAACAAACATAGTACAAATTATAAGAAAACCTGTAGCTGAATGAGGGTATATAAAGTTATTGTGACATATACATCAACACATTTGGTCGTCTTGCGATGGCACCTGGAAAATAATTAACATAACATAATTATATAGCAGAAAATATATAAATAAGTATAATAACTAATACTATTTTATATTAACAAACCTACAGTTAACCTGATGGTAAGTTGTAAACATTCCCATTATACATGACCACAAACTCCCATGTGGTGTCATCCTGGATGATCATGATTTCATGCCTCACGTGACCTGTAGTTTTACTGTTATCTGACCCTTCAACCGAAACATCTTGCAAAACAAGCTACGTTTTGGTAATATACATATATAATAATCTTAGGACAATTATTACTAGACCCAATTTAAGCTAACTAGAGCTTGTGTATATAACAAGCTCTATAAATTGTATTCATGAATATGATTTTTTGTAATGGACAAGCAATCATACTCATGAGTACAAATGGTTGTACCGTGCGAGGGATCGAACCCGCGACTATCGGAATTAACGCCGTGTATTAAACCGCCAAACCACAGAATGGTCAAGATTCATTATTACCTGCGCTACTGAATCGTCCAGTCTACTACTAGGGACAGGTAAGGCAGCTAACTGCTCAACAAGGGCCATTGTCATCTCTGACTCAACTATAATTTCTACCCATAGTGTATCTGGAATAAAAAATATAGATATTTATTGTATGAAAATAAAGTTGTGTGTATATTCTGAAATCTGGATAAAATATGTATCTTATTCATCTTGTTAACTATTTATAGTCAAATTTCTGTATCTAAGGTTTTTTATTGCCTACTGGTTAATAAAACTAATAGATAAATACTCAGAAGAAGTCTTTATATTATTCAAAACATATACTCACCCCCTATCTGATCCCCTTTATCATTTACCAAATGAAAATAGCCTCTGTGGGTTCCCGGATTGCTTGGTGCAACTAACTTCATTGTGACTGTCGTAGATTGTCCCGGGGGTAAAGGGGGCACATAAAATGGTGGAGCACCAAAATGCACACCACCTGCTTGTATAACTCTACAGCTGCCAGGCCAAGCTTCTGCCCCTGTATTTGCAATACTCCAATAATGTTCAAAACTAGAACAGAAAATATACAAAATAAATAACTGAACATTACTATTGTAAATTGATTACTCTTAATTTATGTAATTTCAATATCACATAAACTGAAAGTAAGTACCAAGCATAACACATGACACCCTTGGCAACAATAATGCCTTGCCATTTCAATTTAAGATAACTTGTGAGTTACAGATTGGCAAACAATAAATTTATTTTAAAATTTCAGATTAATTCAAAATACTGGAGAAGGTTTGTTGGCTGGACATATTGGACCCCAATATGGCAGAAAATTGGGGACCAACAGGATAAAAATAATGTTTCCGGCTAGTAGACTTACCCGAGATGGGATAAATACCCTATCAATTTTCAAATCATTTCATAATATGTAATTTACCTGCTTCCAGGACCTATAGACGTTTCCTGGTTTTGTGCTGCTTTAAGTGACATAGATGGAAGCTTTGGAGGCAATGTGTAGTCTAGATAACAACAAATAGCAGCTTGTAAGTTCCTGTAAATTTAAAATAATCAGTATTTCAGTGAACAAATTTACTGCACCTTAAATTAATAAATTCTTATAAGTTCATAATTAATATAACAATGCATAAACATAACTTATTGCATTTCAATAACTTAATACTTAAAATATAATTTCCAACCAGCTGTACATAACTTTATCAATTGTTCAATATATAAACAAGTAATAACTTGTTTATATATTAACAACAAGAACAAGGATAATCAAGACTCAAGATAACTGTTTCTGTTTTTCTTAATACAGATTCAATTTATCATTTCAAATCTAAGTAATATGCTTATAATTTCTTACCAATTACTCATATCCAAGAAAAAAGTAGCTGTGTTATGGTTTAAACTTGGTCCAAGTAGTCTTTGCATTTGGCTCACAAGTTCTTCTCTATCAGTCGTATTCATACAACTAAATTGTAAGAGAAGATTTTGATCAATTTCGCCGGGGATAGATGAACCATCAATATCCATAATGCCAGATTTATTAATCAATTACAAAGTACTACACATAAAGTATTTCACAACTTTACAAATTCAACATGCTCTTTGTTTACGTTCGTCAGCTGACTTTTGATACACAACTCTTTTATTTATTGAACGTAAATTATGTAGGATAAAAGAAAGTAAATAAAAATATACAAAATTAATTTATAACAAATAACAAACAAGGAAAATCCATATAGGCAAATTCCATATTTTGGAGTAATAACAAAAACTCAATTCTAGAACTTCGTGTAAATCTGACGATTTGTTTAATCATCTGTCACTGTCAACAAAGTTCAACAAACTACGTAGGTATATGTGCACAGAGTACTTCAAGGTTTAGAATATACCACAGAGTATAGGCCTGAAAAATTGTCCGGGTAAGGTTGAATTAAGTACGTCGATTAAGTCTTGGGACACTATCCATTTATAGAAATTATTGAAATTAAGGTTCTTTCAAATAATATTTTTAAGGGCTTTTCATGAGTGCCTATTAGATCATTACGGATCTGTAAATCTGTCTGTTCTGTGGCGAAAAAAGCACTTGATTGAAGCACAGACTAGGTAGGTAGGAACAGTATTAACAATTTTGAGCAATATTTCTCTATTTTTATTTTATTCATAAAATAATAATTTATATACAAGCATTCCTGCATTATCATATTATAATAAAATGCCTAAATGGATCTAAAATAAAAAAATATATATTTGTTTCATAATATACAAATATTATTAATATTTTCTTAGTTCTGTTTTTAGGTAATCAAAAATAAGAGTCCGTATTAATAAACGAAGTATTATTCCTATTTTCTGTGATTGTATTATATCTATAGGTCGTTGGAATCAAAATTGGCATGAACTCATAAAAATGGAGAATCAACCTAAGAAACTTCATCACTGCACGCATGATGGGTGCAAGGCAGTGTTTAATAGACCATATCGACTTGTACAACATTTACTCGTTCATAACAACATAGTAAGGAGTATTATTTAATATCAATTTTATAACTATAATTTAATATGTCAGGATAATTCACGTAGCACCATTAAAACAACTGATATAAATACATGATACATTTTTTTGTAAATATATATGTATAGAAAACACCCAGACCTATAAAAACAATAATATCCAATTTGTGACCATAAGGTTGTGTGTTAAACTGTTAACTAGCTTTCTGTGATTTATAGTAGTAATATAAATGCCCAGTCTGGATTTGACTATTATGGTATCAAGTGGGCCTATGTTAATAAATGAATATTATGAATAGCCACTTATACTAACTATCCCATTCCTGCCCAATTAATATTGGCTACTGTACTTTATTTACTAATAATAAATAATTATAATATTGCTGCTTACAGTGTTACATTTTTTATAATTTTTGTTTGAATGTTTTTAATAAGATTTTTAATATACACAACATTGTTTTTAGTATACATAGAGTCTAATAGTGTTATATATACAATTTTTACATAATACTTTTTTTTCAGAGAATTTATGTGTGTGAGGAAAGCAATTGTTCTAAGTCATATACCAGTAGAAGCCATTTAGACCGTCATATAAATAATGTGCATAAAAATCCTGAAAAGGATATGCTGTACAGGTAAGTAAATTTACAATTAAATTATTTACAGTTGTAATTCCTGTACAAAAGTTACTCTACTTTAGGTAGTCATGGCAAATGTAATCATATACATATTAGTATAGTACATAGTACAGCCCCTAGAAATAAAAATATATTCTCCACTGGAATGCCAGATAAGCAGAATGATATCCTTGTTTCTGTCATTTTGTAAAGTGTATTGCTTGAGAAGGATGTGTACATTAATAATTGTAAAATTCCTCATGACTAAGGGATGTGAATACTGTTAGACACTACCACAGCACCAAAGGTTTAATCTTGGGGACAATTAATATTATTATTGTTTCATTTCAGTTGTCCAACATGTTTTAAGAGTTATGCAAACCGCCAGAATTTGAAGAGACATATAAAGATACACCACAAATTGAAGGTGCCATTTACTTGCGATGTTTGCAAAGCAGAATTTAAAAAGAAAAACCAGTTAAGCGCTCATATGTACGTACATACTGGCTTGAAATCATTTAGGTAAATATAGAAGAGAAAAAGATTAAACAGTATTTATAAAGTAACAATTTATATTTTACGTAATAATTCATGATATTTTTGTCCTGTCTTAAAATATTTTTGATTTTTCAGGTGTGATGTGTGTTCTAAAGAATTTGTAAGTCTCTATGAGAAAAAAAAGCATTCTAGACGACACAAAACTTATGAATGTACCAAATGTCATGTCCAGTTTGATACTTGGTCTAAGTATCAGAAACACAATAAAATCGATCATGCTACTAAAGGTAGGTTCTTTTTAGGTGAAATTTCTTTTCTGTGGTGATGTAGTAAGAATCCACTAATGTCAAACCAGTGGCCTCACTGCTAGCAATGTAACTTACCAGGTCGACTTCAACACAGCCAATGCTCAGGTGAGAGATTACTGGCCATGCTGTATAGGTACAGGGTAGGTATCTATTCCACAGTACAGACATATATATTGCTTTTATTATCACAAGTAGGATTACTAAAAATACCTATCACAATTTTCATTAAATATCTAAACTTTTATAATGTATATTTTTTATTAAAAGGTAATTCTAAGAACTGTTTCAATAATGAAATATCCTTCCAGCATATATATATAGTTTAGTGCTGTGAAGGTAATTCAATTATACTATATTTTTTGCATGGTAAGTCTTCCAGAAATCTGGTTAATTACTTTTTACTACCATTACTCAAGCATTATTTATTACTCATTGATTAGTACATAATAGTGCATAATAAAAACAATTTCTTGCTGTGTATTCATAATTGTACTTTTTGTTTCAGAATTTATTTGTAATGAATGTGGCAGAAGTTTTAAGCAAAGGGGTCACATAGTGCGCCATGTCAAGATTCATTCAAAAACAACATTAGAGCCCAAAAAACATGTATGTCCTTATGAAAATTGTCAGAGGTATTATTAAATAGTAAAATATCAAATTACTTAAATATTTATTAATGCTTGATAACACAGTTTATTTTGCATTTTGACTTCAACAATGTGATATTTTTATATACCATATATATATATATATATATATATATATATATATATATATATGTATTTACTTATATAAACCTTACTTTTATTTTATTTAATCTGCAGGTGGTATACAAGAAATAGTAATTTGAAGCAGCATATTTTAATAAAACATTTGAGAGTTACCCACAAATGTGACATCTGCCAAGCTCAGTTATCAACTAAGGTATGTCAAAATAATTATTGGGCTAAAAAATGTATGGTCCCTACTGATAAATCAATGGTAGCTTTTATACTTTGATGTTAGTTTTCCAAGACAAGATACTGCACATATTAAAACTATATTTTAATAATGTACATACAGCAGAAGTAAACACAGTAGTAGTACCTAATGTAGGCAAAATAACCTCATCTTCCAAACCATAACAAAATTGTATTGAATTGTAATAAAACCTAATATATAAATATATATTTTCCATTAATAAGGGAATATCAAATCAATATTATATTATAAGTATTAGAAATCAATCGGCAATAAATGAATTTATTATTATTATTTGTAAGTGCAAATCTCATCTGAAAGTGACATTAATAGTCTATATAGAAAATGTTAGTAATTGATGATTATTTAACCCTTTTCTTATACTGCGCCCTTAAATGTTAACTTTAAAGAAAATGCCAGTTTGTTTAGTTTTGGTAAGCTGTTAACTTATCATTATGATTATATATATTATTTTTATTTCTTTTTACAGGCAAAATTAGATTACCATATTAAACTTCATGACCAACCTCCAAAAGTGAGACAACCAAAAACGAAAGCTACAGGACGCAAAGAGAGAAAAGACAAAGGCATTCCAAAAGGATCAACAGCTTTGAAATTAGCTGGAATATCGGAAAATCCAACAAATGAGGAAAATACTAGTTCAATGTTACTTGAAATGTCTGCTGGGGTTGAATGTGTTTATGGTTAGCAATAAAATATAAAAACGTTATTTTCGTTTAAATAATAGTTATATTGACCTTTATTATTAGAAATTTTAACATAATTATAACGCTGTTTCCTACATTATTAAGACATTAGTATTAATAGAAAGTTAAATGAATTAGTATTAATATACCGAAAATTAAAATTTATGGACACACTACTGATCAAATTAAAATAAAGGTACCAAAATCAAATCAATCAAAGGTGATCAAATTAAATTTAGTGGTTAACTGTTCAATAATTTCAAATAAGGAAAATTGTCACTATCCTTTCTATACTGATAAATGTGCGACAAGGTCAGAATTCCTTATTGCCAAGTCTCAAGAATTTTTGTGAACACACTCTCTCGAAATTTGGATACATCGCAATTATAAATTAATTCATTTCAACTTAAGAACAATAGATATTACGTATTTCTTTTGGCAAGTGATTTATTATTAATTTATAATAAGAAAAATAAACTCTTTCTACGATAGTCTTTCAACTGCACAGAGTACTTTGACAAAGAGTATACGTCAAAGTGACATATTAAAGTTTGTCAATTCGCTATTGTCTGTGGATTGGAAGTTTATAACAAGTTGTCTACATTTTCAACTCATCAATCCATATTTACAGACGGTTCTAAAAACGAATCGAGAACATCCTTTGCTCTATACTTACCAAGTATCAGAACCGGTCATGGAACTAGAATACATAAAGAATTTAGTATTTTTTCAGCAGAATCTTTGACTATTTTAAATGCACTTTGTTATATAAAAGATGATAGGGGCAATTGCAAAAAATGGTTAATTGTCACAGACAGTATGAGTGTTTTAACTGCTCTTCAAAGTAACAAACTACATTATAAAACCAATTATATCATAGATAGCATTAAGCAAATATTATATGAGCTCTCATTGGAGTGTTATGATATTATTTTATTATGGACACCATCACATATTGGTGTTTTCGGTAATGAAAACGCAGATTTCCTGGCAAGAACTATCACCAACAATGACATTGGCGTTGTCAAGGATGTTGCCATACCTTATTCCGACATTCTTTCTATAGTTTACAAGAGTTTTCGTCAAAAATGGATTGAACAGTGGCAACTTTCGCTAAAGACCAAGGGTAATTGGTTTTACTCCATTAACAAAAATATTCATTCCTCACCCTGGTTCACTAAATCTAGAGTTTATAAAAACCGGAAATTTTACACACTCCTTATACGACTTCGTTTTGGTCACGCTAGATTCAATAGTCATTTGTGCCGAATGAAAATAATTGATTCAAATGCATGCCAAGAGTGCAATAACAGCAGTCAGACCCTAAATCACATATTTTTCGAATGTTCCGCTTATAATATTCAACGCTTGGTCTTTATTGATAATTTACTGAACATTTACAAGAAACCGGAAAAAATCCCGCGCGACATCCAAGACATGTTAACTAATTTTGAAACATATATACCTATATATTTATACGTTACCTCGATATCGATGAAACTTTAAATAATTGATACAAGGATATGGACTACGGATAAGACTTAAATTTTGAACACGAATGAAAACATAATAAATAAATATACATAAGAATTGGCCTTTGGCCTCATCACTTGTTCAAATATGAAGAAGTTTAAAAGTAGACTAGGCTGTACGGTCTAAGGATCTTTGCCTGTTCCATCACTGAAAAGGAGATGGACGAATATGGAAAAAAAAAAAAAAAATGTCTGTGGATTGTCCTATATATATTTTATTTATCATTCATCACCAAGGAACATAATACTATAAAGAATTCATCACAGTTCTAGATATACCAGTATTATCATGTTTCTTGACATATACTAAAAATAGAGGCTATATTTTGATATTATTAATTATTTATGCAAAATGAGCTTTACATTAAATATTTTCACATTAAATTGTTGGTACGTTTACCTTACGTATACTTTATCAATTTACCTTTTTATATTTTTCCTTTATCCATGCGAATAACAGTGGAAATAATTCTACGTATTATTAATCTAATTTTAGGGGTATTCCAGTGGTATCGAAAAATCGACAGGAGCGCATGGAAGCAATTGGCAAATATCTTCAATCTAGTTCTCATAACATTGTTTGTTTGCAAGAAGTTTGGAGTGAAAATGATTATTTAATTTTTAAAAAAACTTTAAAAACTGTCCTTCCATATTCACACTATTTTTACAGGTACTATTTCTTATTTTACTAGAAATAAGGTAGTTTGGATACTAGCACTATGTATTTTATAACAATTATAACGCATAGTAAACAAAACCAAAAAACTATGTTAGAAAGTACATTACAATGACAGTTCATTGAGCAATTTCGTACATACATCCTGAATGATCCTATTGTAGTACATAAAAAAAGAAAAATTGCTGAATAATGTGATTACTTATATGTAGGTCTTATTTTAATAAGATCTGGTTTTCATCTTATTTGTGGCCAATAGCTATGAACAAAGGAGTTGTTAATAAACTTAAGGAGGTATTAAAAACATTATAAAGTTATTAAAAAAACTAATCTGGTGTAGTTACAAAACAGATTGAAAGTGGAAACTAATTGATAGTTTCCATTTATAAAATGTACCTGTGTGACTTGAACTTTTATTACATTAATATTCATGCATTAAAACTTATATTTCCTTAAATAAATAATATGCAATATGTTAATATACAAAGGTAGAGTGATGTTTATTTTATTTTTTGTATTTTTTCTTTATTTCTACAGTACTGCAAACTGTATTTACTATGTCTAATGACTCTGTATACATATATGTACAAAATATTATATCTAATAATCAATTAACTAAAATAATTCTATTTTTACATTATCTCCCTCACTTAGATTCTTCATTTAAGTAGTACAAAACTTCATGACATAGTGTATAAAAATGGTAAATAATATAATCAATGAACTTTTTTTAGTGGTGTAATGGGTTCAGGATTATGTGTGTTTTCCAAATGGTTGATACAGGATGTATTTTTCCATCAATGGCCACTCAATGGTTATATACATAAAATCCAACATGGTGACTGGTTTGGTGGTAAAGGAGTTGGTCTGTGTAGAGTAAGATGCAATGACAAGCTGATTAATATCTATTGCACTCATGTGAGTACAAAAAAATAAACTTTTTAATTATACTAATGCCTAAGTAATGAGTTGGGTAGGCATTTGTATAAAATTATAATAATTATATTATTTAAGTTATAATCATTATTTTGTTATAAAATTTGCCTGTCTCATAAATAATTATTATAATTTTACTATTACATGGCCAATCTACAGCTGATTCTAGTATACTCATGGTCACAATCATTAACTGTCTATTTAATGTTTTATTAATTAACATTTTCTTGGATATCGTCCATATTTGTTGGAACATTAATTGCAGTTACATGCAGAGTACCATGAGGATGACATGTACCTAGCACATAGAGTACTGCAAGCATACTCAACTGCTGAATTTGTAAATTTGACTACTTCGCCAGCTGATATCTCCATACTTGCAGGGGATTTGAACACTGGACCTGGAGATTTGTCTTATAGGTAAAATAAATTACTTTAGCAGGTAATTAACATATCACTTATAAAAATGTCACTGGAATGACAAATAAACAGAGGACCCATATGTTGGCAAGTATTAACCATCGTGACATCATCATGTTGTCATTCCACAAGACTAAGGTGTTATGCCTCCATACATAGCTTACAAAGGAAGTGAAACACAGGCTGTGCTATTTTTACCTCTGGTTTTGAATTTTGTTTGTAATAAGTATTCTTTTATTATACAACAATATGTTTGAATTTTCTAAAAGTTTTAGTAAAGGTTTGTAACTCTTACTATTTCAGAATAATTACACAGTTACCGCAACTCCTTGATCCCTTTGATATGAAATGTGAAGGAAGCAATCCTGCCATCAATAAGCCTTCAGGAACATGTGATGTTGCCAACAATAGTTACAGCAATCAAAAACAAATAAAAGAATGTCCAGAAGGAAAGAGAATAGATCATATTTTGTTTCATGTGAATTCTGCATTGGAGGTAATTTTATATACTTTTAAACCTCTAACTTCTCACTCTTCTATTCTGAAACAATCCATTGTAAAAACATTCCCAATAGAAGTTTAAAATTCTGATACAAATATCTGTCTGCCACTGGAAGAAGGACATTGTTAATAATCCATTATTAACAATGTCCTTCTTCCAGTGTATATAGTATAATACAGACTAATGGGGCACTAATCTCCAGATTAGTGCCCCATTAGTCTGTATTATATTGGTTCAACTTCTATGCAACCTATATTGTCCTAGAAACCAAAGAGTTTAATGCAATGTGAATTCATCATCACCCTCTACTGTTATGCCATGGACACAGGCCTGTACAGAATTCCTTTATCACACATTAAAATATGTATGCAACATATATATTTTTAATTCTCCTTTACAGGCTGAAATAATAAATTTTGGGAATCCTTTGGAAGACAGAGTACCCAATCAGCCATTTTCATACTCAGACCACAATGCTGTCTCTTTGGAGATATGTTTAAAACCTGTTAAGGATGCGAAAATAGGTGAAAGACAGTACAGTATAAATGGTTCGTTTGATACGACTGTGGCACAAACTATCAAAGTTTGTCAAGAAGCAACTGAAACCATAACAAGATCAAAGAAACTGTTTCTTACATCCGGCGGTTTGCTGTTTATGTTTCTGATAGGAACTGTAGGATTTTGGCCAAATAATGTGTTTTATGATGTAATTAAAATTGTATTAACTGGCTTTTGTTTCTACTATCTACTAATGGGTACATTATGGAATAAAATAGAAATGAATAGTCTCAAAGCTGGACTTAGTGCTCTAGAAAATTTCAGTAGGACAAGAATAGAGCCCATCAAAGAATAAAATGAGATACAATTGTTTTCACATACTAATAAAATGGTCAGAATTCAAGTACGTAAGCTATGTCTACGAATTTTATACGCTTGTAATATACTTGAATTCTGGATTGCTTTCCTGTACAAACAGGATACATGTAAATTGTAGGCTTAATTTGCTCAGTGGATAGACCAACATATGTGGAACAACAAGGCTGTGCTTATTGTAAAATTGCCTTAGCTTATAAGACATAACATATCATTTATAATGTTTATACTACATTACAGTTTCATCCTGTTTAAATGAGTTAATAGTAACTTTTTCGTACTACCCTAACGTTACTTATAGCTAGTAACAATTGATTTATGAATGTATCAACTATAAAAATATACATTCCTTTTTAATAAATTTTTATAATTATAAGTATAGTAAATTACAAATAAATGTAATTATTGCTTTTTAATTATTCAATAGGTCAAATAAATAAGCAGTTGTTTATAGACTATCTTTATATTTACTTTGTAATCAGTATTGTAGTTTTAACTATCTCTTTTGTGTCGTAAACTTGAGATGATACAAATTCAAAATATCTTTATTCATGTAGGTCTATTACAGACTCTTATGATATGTGAAATCTACCGTCAGTTAGGAATTATTTCGAGATGAGAAGAACAGTCCCATATAATAAATACTAAATGAACCCCAGTAGACATAATTATGATAATTTAATTATATAGTTTTGTTATGTACTTGAATGATTTCAAGTTATTATTAGTTGCTACAAAAAAGGAGAAGTGCACCATTTCTTTAACAAAGTTATTTTACTGCAGTATAAAAAATATTTTAGTGTGATGTCCATATTTCCACGATTGTTTACAGCTCGTATATCTATACAGCTTTATATCATATAAATATATTGTTAGTTGTAGTATCAATAGGGTCTAAGAACAAAACTGAAGAATCAAGGACAATAAAAAGTATATAAAAATATATGTAATTTTTATTTCTAAACTTAACAGACCTTTACAATACCTTCTTGGTAATATAAAATAATATCACATTAATAAAATATATACAATATTTTATAGTCATTTATTATATACATTTTTATAAGTACTAGATCATGGATACAATTTTAATATAACTTTACATTGGTACACAATAATTAATATTTAAATTATCCTATTACTAAATTACAATATTAATAAATTTAATAGCACGTAACATACTTTGGTAGTAAGTAGTTATAATGTGTACTTTAGGTTTTATTTAAAGTGTGTTAAGTACAACACGATTTGGCATTTCTTTACATATTCCAAGTGAACCAGTAGAGGCCCTGTCAAACATGTGCAATATCAACTTGTCCACGGGCATTTAGGACTCATAGGTTATCAGTTATGCATTTAAAATAAAATAATTCATTACAACTCAGATTCCATCAATATAAAAATATATACTAATAAAACTATGCATAAGCGAAAAAGTTCATTTATTTATTTTTTTCGTAATAAATGCAATGACTGATAATCCGAACTCAATATAAACAGCTGAGGCTTATGAAAACAGGATATCTTTATGTGATATAATCCATAAGGATAATATGGCATAAAGACGCGTTTTAATATTTTCAGTGATTCAATATTCTTTAAATTATTTCATCAGTAACTAACACAATAATCTGTATTTTCTTCTTAGATAAGTAATGTACGGTAATATACAAAAAATTGCAATAAATTTTGAAGTGCTTAGTAATTTTATCATATGCTTCTTACGTAAGGTACTTGCGTGAGTAAAACTTACATGTGTAAAGACGGGTAAAGCAGATATCATATTTATACAGAATGTATAGTAATAAATACATAAATAACAAAATTGAAATATTAATAATAATAAAAACATTGAAAATTATTTAAGTGCAATTTTTTAATACCAACTGATTCTTTAATTGCTTGTGAAAATCAATATATAATGCAGGCATTAGGGGTTTTCAGTATCAATGTTGTGATGTTATCAAATTGTATATATGTAATTAGTTATCACTAGTTAAAATCACATACCTTTACTAATTACAACCATCGATACAGTGATGATTACAACAATAATTTTAATCTGCTGCAAAGCAAGTTAGGAAAATAAATTATTGTTAATTAAAAAAGAAAAATATTGTACAACAAGGAATGTATGTACAGTTACATACTAAATAGATCTTAATCTTGTAGTCATAAGTGCCAATAAGCAAAAGAAGCCAATTGTCACAATATCACATCACATAAAATATATCGTTACTTCATACTTTTGGGTTGTCATCAGATAATTGCTCGTCAGAAACATGAAGTAGTGGTTCACTTTCAGAATTCGTTGAGTCCGCTGTTAGGGAGGTGTGTATAGAACCATACGTGGTTGGCCTCACCTCAACAGGTGGAGGTTCTGCATTAACTGACAGGTTGGGAGCAGAACTAGAGGCAGCCTCCTCACTCACAAGTCTTGAACTTTCGTCATACCCCCGCGCCATGTGATACATGGATTTCCCCCTGAGTCTTCTACTGAATGAGCTCCCTGTTAATAAAAAATAAGGTATGAGAATTTCATCTACAAAATTTTTCTTTGAATACGGAAACCATATCCGATACTACTTAAAAATATGATTTCTGTAAATAATTGCAAAATAGTAATTACACTTTCGTAGTTGCTTACACAATTAAATACAGACAAAAAACTATGTTTGGTCAACAATCAATTTTCTAAAATCCATTGTAATAATAACTGGTAAACTCATCATGATGTGTTAACTGATTGATCACTGTATTTATGCTCATTCTATCTTCTACTAACCCTTCCAGTGTATATTATTATAGCACAGGTGTATACCTGTGCTATAATAATAATAATAATAATAAAAAAAGAAAAACCTCAAGACAATATACACAGCACCCTCTAGACCCACATTAAGCTAGATAAAACTTGTGTTATGGGAATTAGATATCTGATACAAGTACATAGATATTTTTTTTAGTAAATACATACTTATTATACATAGAAAACACCCAGATTGAAACAAACAAACATACTAATGAATACAAAAGTTTATGCCATGCGAGGAATCAAACCCGCGACCATCGGAAGTAAGGCGGTATGCTAAACCGCTAGACCACCGAGGCTTGAGGGCCTCCTTTATCATAGAATGATTCATCAATACATCGCATTTAGATGTCTGTTAATAACATACCAACTACACCCAGATGCTCAGATATATCCCTCTTAACATCGGATACGTCCCACATGGCTAAGAAGGAACCGAGACACGATGGAGATTGGTCTTGTTGCGATATGAACTCCTTGTACGAGAAACTATAGTGGTGGGCGATAGCTGCCAAGAACATCTCGATGCAGATGAGAAAATCCTGGAACACAAGTTTAAAAAAATAATATTTTTGTTCACATAGCTAGCAAATGCAACCTCTTTTTTATATTCGCCTGATTATAAAGAAGAGGTTGCAATTACTGGATTTTTGTATAATCCTTGTTCAATATAATGCAATATGTCAATTAAGGGCTATCCATAATACATACAATATCTGTATAGAGAATGAGTAATATAAGCCATAAATTATTAGATATATTTTTGAGACAACAATTCTTATTGTAAACCATAGCTTAACACATTCTGATTAAGTAATTCTTATCTACATCAAAATTTTAAGTTTTTACCTGTAGCTTTGATGATATAATTTTTATCTTGTCTTGTTCAGATATATCAAATATTGTTGATATTACTCCACAATATACCAGAATGTTAATAATGACACCTTGGCTGTAAAGAATTAACAAAGTTAGTAGTCATATGTGTATATTACATAATATGGGGCATGACATCTTAATCCTCAGGAATGACAACCCACGAGTGGTATCCCAGGTGTCACATGATAATGTGATATCGGTAGTGCCGTTCCTGTATACTATAGGAGATGGTTACCGCCTTATCATCGGCGGGCCGTCAGCATGTTAACTATTCCGATTACATAGAAAAAAAGAATAATATGTGAAATAGAAAGTAAAAATGGTCAATAGTCTACAAAACAAGTCGTGAAGTAAGTAGATTATTGTAAAAATCTTTTATATGTATTATGATATAAAACCACTTACAAAAATGAAAAGAAGACAACAGCTTTTATACAAAGAAATTTTCCAATTGGTTTAATTGGCTTTAGTTCAGTTCTATTAGCTCTGTAAAAGAGAACCAAACAATACATCGCCACAAACTGTGAGAGATTGTTCACAGCTATCATGTATGGAAATGCAACCTTAGGGCTGAAATCACTCTCCCCATATACTCCACTTAACTCGCATATCATTGATATAACTGTAGTTATAGGTCTTACTACTGTATATTGGAGGATACCATGTTTACAGTTATGTATGAATTCGCTGAAATTCAAATACAATAAAATAAATTATTTATCGAATGCTTTTTGCCCACTTAAACTTTTTGTAAAATAACTGCCATTAAACTGTTAGAAGAAATTGATATTATATTTTAATCCACTACTTCGAACTCCCCTGCAAAAAACAGTAAAAATAGAATATACATAATGGTATGTCTACAATCAATGCATTGTCAACTAACAATATTCTTTATGAAGGTGTTACTACATTTTGTCAAGAATATTTATTTATTTATATACATACTCTTTATTGCACCAGGAAAATTACATTAATAAAATTAATAGAGTAATTAAAATTAAGAGGGTACAAAAGGCGCCTTATCACTTATGCAATCTCTTCCAGGCAACCTTTGGGTAGATGAGACAAGACAAAAGGTGGGAGGTGGCACTACAATAGAAGAGAAAAAACATAATAATAATAATAGAATATATTAATTTTAATGAGTCATGAGACCTACCACATCTCATTAATTAATTATGTTTAAATCAATGTTTCCATCAACAAATGTTAGAAATAAATTTAATAAACCTGAACTTACGACCTATGCATAAAATGACGTAAGATATTGTTGTCACACACTGACGTCAGACATTTTGCACAGAAAAATTTAGTGTAAACATGTTAACAAAACAAAACAATTTATGTCGTAATCTTATGTTTATACAGAAGAAGTTGGTAATATATTATCTTTTCATTAATAGTCTGTTAAACATATTTTAATATATATATACACTCACCTCAACAAAAGGGCCAACAAAGTGTGACATTGTGTGACCAACTTGTCACACTATGTTTTTCCCTTTAATGTGTGACCTATATTATGACTGACATTACCTATTTGTATAATAAGAAATATTTCTTCAGAATATTTATTTAATTTATTATAGTAATATGATTGGACACTGAAATACTTACCTACCCATCTCCCATGGTGTTAAACAACATAAGGGAAATATGTGATACACCTGTGGCTTGCTCTCTAATATAGCTTCTAAGTCTTGTCCATCATTTAGATAGTTCAACAAATATTTCATAAAGTTGTAAATCACATATGCCTCATAGCATTCTCTAAGAGAGTCCATATAAATTGACTGCTCTGGAAACTCTAGACCAATCCATGCATTGAGAGCATATATAGGCACCATCCATAGTATTCTGTGGATGAAAGTAAATAAATTATATGAATATTGTAGGTTTTTTTCATGTCTGCCTAAATCCATATATTATATCTCAGTGTTTTATATTTTTTGGAAATAATTCAATTAATCATTTGAATCAATAGGTAGTCTGTAAGTAGTTTTCATAATATATTGCATACATTTCTACAGCACGATAATTTTTTAGTTCACTTTCACAACTATAAAACTAATCTATATTTGTAAAATAGTACAAAATATTTTTACAGACTTTAATGTTGTCAATTTTAGATAAAGACATTGAACAAGAAAATATCTCAATTTTTTAAGTAGTACAGTAAAAATGTCTAATAGTATAAACATATTACTTAAATAAAAAAGAAATTCATGATTTTATATAAAAGTGGCACAATCTTATATCTTTTTATATTGTATTATATCTTTATATATTGTACACTAGTGTAATAGTAACACTTATTGAACACTAAATTTAATAGTTCCAGTTGTTATTATGTACTATAATAATAAAGTCAAGTAGTATGAAATATTTTATTAAGGACTGCTTCTGTGATCTAGCAGTTTACCATAAAGCTTTACTTTTAATGGTATCTGATTTGATTTATTGTAAGATGCAAATAGTTGTATTCATGACTATAAGTGTTTGTATCATTCTGGGTGTGTTGTACTCTATAATACATGCTTTGCTTAGCTTAGATTAGGAATAGATGGTGCTGTTTGAATTATACTGGTATATTATTATTATTTCGAATCTTTATGAAACAAGCTTGACACAAAGTGCTAGAATAAACTAATATACACATTGAAGTTAACAAAATTGGATAAAATATGCACAAACTGACAAGAGCCAAAATGAAATATATGATATTTAGTAATCACCACCACACATTAGACTGTTTATTATTAATAGATATATGTATAAAGTGAAGTATACCTATTACATTAGTCTTAATTTCTTCTTCATACTTACATATATTTACTGATCAATATATAAAAGATAAAAAAGAATGTATGTTCATAAACAAAAAGTAATATCAATATTAATAGTATCTAATTATTATATGTTGCTATTTCAGCTATGGTACTCACCTTATAATATGTTTCTGTAATGAAGGCTTAGTATAATGGAATATATGTTGAGTAATCTGCCATATAGATATAGGTAGAGCAAGGAGGACAAATCCTCCCGCGATGAGAGCTCCCTGGTCAGACTTTCTAAAGCCATTTTTTATTGAATGAGCTACAAGTATGGGCACCAATACAACAACTAATATAGCATAAAGCGCAATTACAAATGGTCTAATCCACAATCTCCACTGGCTAAAGAATGTTATTATATGAGATGAACACATTTTCGAGGTTGTATGACACAGCACAGTTAATATTTGTTGTAATTCTGCTGCATCGTAGTACGTAGAATTTTTTTATATCCAAACAAGAATAGAATATTTCATAAATAAAATAAAATAAAATATTTTCTAAATTGTTGACTTTATTGACGTTGTTGACATTGACAGTATATTTTTTTTGGTTCGGTTTTTCCCTTTATAGGGAAAGGCAAAAGAACTCAGCTCATACAGCCAATTGACAGTATATTTTTTAGTTTTTACATTGACAGTTATTTTTTTATTATTATGTAGGATTACGGTCGTGGTAATTATCTTTTAGCCTAACAATTAAATTGACAGTTCTCAGACAAGTGCACATAAAATTCAATATAGTGCTAAATCCGAAATCCGTGACTGAATTGTTTTTTTTTATACAATGCCTTTTTATTCTTTTTACATTAGCTCTTAGTCGCAATTTCGTCTGCATACATTTTCATTAAAGGTAGTCTATATTTGTCCATGTAATACCAAATTACATTAGGATCTAAGCTAATACTTCAGGCCTGCGCAATAAAGTTCCTCGTTCGAAAAAATACTACTCCCAAATCGATGGCTAATTGAAAGAATTTGTTATAGGTTCAATGTTGGCTGAATTCGGCAGTATATGATTGTGAGAAAAATCGAGTGGCTAAAATTAGATCTAAAGGTCTTCTTTAAAAGAAGAATCTTGTTCAATTCAACCCCAAGAAGACACTCGTGTCTCCTCAGATTCAAGACACTCTCTTTGACATATCCAGTAACGTTCCTTGACGGCCTCTAAAAAATTAGGTGTGCTCAGTAAGGTGGTATTGATATACCACCTTACTGAGCACACCTAATTTTTTAGAGGTGATCGATGGCCTATTGATTTCAATTATACAACGAAGGTATCTAACCGCATATGGAATACTGTTTTCATTTGAGCGGGAGCACCACTGTACCAGCTACTTCCATTTGACCGCATTCAGAATTCATTGGTAATCAATAATCAATGTCTTTTTGACAGACTAGACCCATTGGCCCTGCAGCGAGATATTGCATCCCCGTACATTTTATCACGGCAAGTGTTCTGAGGAATTGTTCAGATTCATACCAGCTGCTAAGTTTCACCACCGTACCACCCGCTAAAAACTAAAGTACTGTCTTTACCATATGAATGAAGGACGGTTCCAGAATATGTGTGGGTTTATAGAAACTTTGTGCCATGCGATTAATATATATATATATAATAGACGCAATGGTATTTCCGAACGGATACGATATTGAAACCTTTAAGAAAAGAGCTTATTCCGTCTAAAAAGGCAACACACTTGCAAATCCTCTGGTGTTGCAGGTGTTTATGGGCGGCGATAATCACTTCATCACCAATCAATCATTCCATCAGCAGCATCAGCATCAGGTGAGCTGGTGAGCAGCAAGCTCGTTTGTCGGATATTCTTATATAGCTAATGTTGTATATAAACTTTTAAATATAAACTAAATTACTGTAAATTTACATCGAAATTCGTTCAAATCGTTTTGTGTGACAGAGCCACAAATATCCGTGCAGCAACAACAGATCCATCCATACATCTTTATAAGCTAAACTTATTGGATCATAATTATTACGAAGTTGCATTATGTGAAATAGTAAAAGTATGTTATTATATTTTTGTTTAAAAAATGTTAAGAAATATAACTTTATTATTGAAATATAAAGCTTTAGTCTTATATCAAACAATATTCCGATATCTGTAATCTGTAGTTTAAACATGGTTTTAGTTGTAGGGTACTTTTATTCACAGTAAGTACTGAAATTTATTTGTGTGATCTTCTAGTATATAAATAACATTATCGTTTATCATCCCTTTAATATCCGAACAAACAACAAGAAAAAGAGACATTATAGAAAATCATATGAGAGTAAAAGAGAGAAATCTCAGTCAAATGATGTCTTCAGGTGTCTATTGTGTTGCTATATAAAAAAAAAAATCAAAAGAAATCACTCTCGGGTTTACAGGTGTATGGTTTTTTTACAAAATGGGTTTTTTGGTTAATAGTTTATAATTTTATTTAGTATCAATAAATATTAACAATATTAAGTGTTAACGTATTACAAATTCTATAAAAGTTAAGTTATTAGTGAGGTTCTCGAAATTGTGTATTTACAGTTAGACGTGTAACACGTATTTTGTGCATCGAGTTCAGCATTGAATTAGGCCACATAGCGATCTCTCCCTAAAATACCGCTGTTCGGGTTGTCGACGTATCAACCTAGTGTAAGTTTGTAATATAGTGACGCGTTATTAAATTATCTTTAAGCTATACTTGATCTAAAAGGGATATACATTGGATGTAATAGATAACGTTTATAAATAGTATATCGCTAGTCGATAATTCATATGTTTTCGTAAATGGGTCACCTCGCCATTCTTCCGAGATTCTAATTGTTTTGTGTTTATTACACTCTGGGATAATATTAAATGTTATTGCTTTAGCGTTACTGTGTGTTTAGCTATATCAGTGTTTACGTTTTCAATAGTTTCGGGAGGCGGGAGAGTGATGTTGAGACGGATAGCGAGCTGGTAATGTGATGTCATCAAAAGGGGAAACAGAGGCCGATTCTGGCACCGTGTCGCCAAATTTACCTACAATCAAAAATGAACCGGTAAATATACCTATACTTTATAATCATATTCATGTTTCTTAAATTTAGAACATTAACACATTTTCTTTTTATAAAAAAAATGTATGGAACAATCAGATTCAGCATTTTTTTTGCTTTGGTAAATCTATATTAGGTTAGGATAATAAAGCTAATGTACATACATATTTTCTCTACTAATCTGGAATGCATTTTGTTATGACCTTGTACAATATCATATATTCAGTACTTAAAATATTTTAAATTGGTATATTGATATCGGCAATGTATAATATATAACAACTCAATATACATATATCCAGAATTATTGTATAATATTGAACATTATGTTAAATACAAGAAAAATAAGACAATAAAAAGAAATAACTGTGACAAAAACATTAATAAAAACTATAAATTTTTAAAATAATATATATATATATATATAAATACACCATTGTATGTGTAAAAAATATATAATAGGTATTGAAAGACTTGATTATAATAGGGAATAGTCACTGAGGTAATCTGAGTAGGTAATTGATTCAGTAAATAATCAACATTCTAATTATTTTAGAGATAGTCTTATAACTTTCAGTGTAAAATCAATTTGTTTAATAGTTCTCCCTATTAAGATATCTTCACAAATTAACATCTGTCTAGTGAAAAAAAAGGTTATCTTACAAGATATCTAAGCTCAAAAATTATTAAAGTGCTATACTTTTATTGTTTATAACTACCATCACAATGGGATTGATTCTATTAGAATTTAGAAACAACTGATAAATATTGTTTTCTTGTGTCATTTTTGTAAAACTTTAACTTATATGTCTATATAATAAATCTAATAATTTAATTATGTAGGTCCAACATCTTTAGTTCATTTTAAAGATCGTTTTGTTACATTAATAAAAAATTATAGTATATTTTTTTTCATTATATATTATATATTATATGACTAAAAAGCAGAAAGTGAAAAACATTAGTCTGTTTCAGCAACTTTTATTTGATTATATTTATTATTATTATTTAATGTTATTTGTTATTGTAAATATCATTATATTCAGAAATTTTGTTACTTCATCTAGCATAGCCTGTGTCTATATTTTGATATAATCTGTCTTCATGTTGAATTTCACTAAGACCTATTTAACCTTTGAAAGTAACGAACAGACAAACAGACCCACTTACCACATTCATTTTATAATACTAGCATGAATAATAACATGCATTATATGTAGAAATGTTAAGCATTCATTTGTAAGTTTATAAATAATATTTAATAATTTATTTACTTAACAAATGGAATAATTATTGTTATATTTTCAACTTAGGTTTTTGTAATAATTTTCTTGTGGTCTATATTATGTTTATTTTTTTAATAATTTTGGTTCTAGTTGCTCATATCACATTTTTGTTGTTTGGCTCTCTTTTCTAACATTCTAATTTCTTGCAATTTTTAGGTAGCTACAGCTAGCAGCAAGGAAACTCCGAAAAGAGGTGGTACTTTATTAAAATGTACCACATGCAACAGTTTTAGTACATTAAGTAGTCGGGCTTTAACAACACACATGGCGCAGTGTTCGCCAGACAATAACAATGTGGCGGCAGCACAAAACGCGGACGCCCGTCCGCACAGAAAACTATTTGAATGTGATGTGTGTAATATGAAATTTTCAAATGGCGCTAACATGCGTCGACATAAAATGCGGCATACAGGTGTCAAACCTTATGAATGCCGAGTATGTCAAAAAAGATTCTTCAGAAAGGACCATCTTGCTGAGCATTTCACAACACACACAAAGAGCTTGCCGTACCACTGTCCTATATGTAATCGAGGGTTCCAGCGCCAAATTGCCATGCGAGCGCACTTTCAGAATGAACATGTTGGACAGCATGACCTCGTCAAAACTTGCCCCCTGTGTAGCTATCGTGCGCCTACTATGAAAAGTCTCAGAGTTCATTTCTTTAACAGGTATTATATATTACCATTAATAATTTATCATGCTTATACTTTATAAATAATAGATATTTTTAATGTAAAACTTCTCAACAGGCATGGCATCGACTTAGATAATCCTGGCCCTGGCAACAATGTTTCTTTCCTTGCTGCTGGAATAGCGAATGCAGCCTATGCTGACGGTACAATGGACCCTGTTGCTATGAATGCGTTAGGCGCTTTAGGCACTGGTCTCTCGGTATCTGTTGCCCCTGCATATTCGGATAGTGGCGAGAGCAATGGAGCTCGCTCGGTTGATAACGCCACTCCCCCCATGCATTATCTGACTCCACATGTGGAAATATCTATGGCTGATAACAACGAAACATTTTCTCCTGGACAATCTAATCACTTGGGGAACTCAGGTAAATATTTTTATAGAATTGTAACAAATATTATAGCCAAATATATATATTAATTGTATTATAAAGTAGCATAATATTTTAGACTTCCAAGCTTAAAAAGATTCCTTATCGACACTCATAATGGTATATTATAACAAAATAGAAATACTTTGCAAGAATATCAAAAAATGTATTTTAAATTGGTAATAATAAAATTGTTCCCTTATTTTAAGCATATGTTTTTTTTTAAACTATGACAGCCCTAACAATGCAATGTACATAATTTGTTGGAACATCACACACTACGAATAGTATTTAGTATGTGAAATAAATAAAGTCCTTACTTTGTTCAATTAATTCCTTATAAACATACTTACTTGAATCCTATATTAATTATACATATTCCACCAACTGATGAGACAGATGCGCGCATGAATGGTGAGGGTCCCAGCTCTCCTCAATCTGGGGACAGTGCCGTAGCAAGCAGTTCGCTGTCTGCAGGTCTACCTACCAACATCACTCCGTCAATTACATTGATACCTATTAAACAGGTGAGTGCTATTCAATTTAATAGTACGTACATATATATTCTACTAACTATAATATAGGCTATAAAAAGATAACGCATTGAACTATATTACACATACTGTGCATTCATATTATTGTACCAATGGTCTGCGTTAGTTTCGGTTTTCTGCTTTACCCTGTCACGAAATTTTTTATTGAAATTGTATTTGATAATTTAACATTTTAGGAACCTAACACTCAAGACGAATCAGGTTCAGGTGAAGTAAAGGAAGGCGAAGCTAACGGTGGAGATAAGCGCGGGGTTTCCTCGAGTTTATCTTCGTTGATAAAGGTGTCTCCGCTAAAGAGCCTTCTAAGAGAAGATTTACGTAGGCGTATATCGGCTCGCGGACGCGCTAGAAATTCAAATGTGCGTATCTGTTTAAATATGTTCATTTTCATAATTAATCAAAATCAATTATATGTTTGTTTGTATTGTCTTTGCTAATCTCTCATTCGAATTAGGCGGCGGCAAAATAATGATTAATGATCTATAACATTTAAGTTAGTTTTAATATTTGAATGGATATGATTTAATTCAATATGATTTTTTTTTCAAATATAATAGCGATACGTAATCGTTGATGTAAATTTTTACTTAAATTCGGCTACTCATATTACCCATACCTACGATATAATAATACATAATTAGAATTGTTAGATCACTATAAAAATAAATGCTTTCGTTTACTTGTTTTAAAATTAGAAGTAATGGTCATAAGAAATATAATTTTATGACTAATGGGATAACACTAATAACGCCTTGTGTCGACCGGGCGTAGTAGAAGCGTGATAATGAACTTCATACTTTAAGATTATATTCTAATCTTAAAGTATGAAGTTCATTATCACGTTTCGCAATATTTTATTTTTAATTACACATAGAAATGAAACATATCACCATTAATGATAAATTAACTTGAATACATTTTCAGGCCTCCCGGGCGTCTCCTTCGGAAGGCGGCGTGATCACCTCCACCCATGGCGAGGCCGCCATGTTGCCGGCCTCACTCGTATGTACATTTTGCGCTATAACATTCCCGGACTCTACACTATACTTTCTACACAAAGGTTGTCATTGCGACTCCAATCCGTGGAAATGTAATATCTGCGGCGAACAATGCTGCAACGTGTACGAGTTCAACTCCCACCTGCTTAGCAAGAGCCATCAATGACTGTTTGCAGGGGGGCCGTTCGACAATCACTGACTTCGTGTTTGATGATGCACTTTTCGTAAAATATTGTGTGCATAGTCCGTAAGCACTTCAAATATATTTCACTTTTCTATTTCTAATCTAATCATATATACATATCATACTTTTCGAAGTTGTAATGTCTTTATTAACTATTTTTCTCTGTTTTTTGTTGACTCAATCACTTCAGGCACTGTTGGGTTGAAGTGCTTCGAATATGCTATACGCTGAACGTCCCCCCGAAGCTGTTTTTGTTTTAAAAGTGCAAATTACGTCAAGGTATATTTAGTGGTTATAATTATAGATAAATGAGCGAAGATATTTATATGGATATTTTAGTACTTAATTGAAAAATGGGTATATTGAGATGGTAAATGAGAAATTACGATATAAAATTAGGAAGTGCTCCTTATGGATTATTGATAAAATTATGAATTTGTTATCATGAGTGTGCCAGGGCATCACCTCCGGCCGGGTCCGGCTGAGCCGGGCAACTCCTGTTTGTGATCAACATCTGAAAATTCGATAACATTCCAAATTATGACGTATGCATTCCATAATATGTGAGATTAGAGTCTTTGGTGGGGGCAATGTACTTGTTGTTTACCCTATACTAGATTGTGTTTTATTTCGATTTACGGTACTTAACTGTATATTACCATCATTAATAATAACAAAATTTTAGAGTATTTTTGGTGCGATAGTGAATTTTACAAATGTTTAGATTGTACAAATTAATATATTTTTACATTTCACTGTTGACAAGATGTTATAGAAAGGCATAGCCTGTATTTCCGTGATTGTTTATTATTGTGATTGTGTACAGACATGAATTTTAAATTCTACATTCCGTTTATTATTTATATTTTCTTATTGAAGTGCATGTAATGCAAGTCCACGACTAATACTTAATGTACAATTTTAAAATATTTTGTTGTTGTTATTTATATTTCTAAAATATTATATTATTTAAACCCAAAATGTACTTAAAATTTTTATCTATTCTATTTACGATTTGATCTTTTGATGTAGGCGCTTTCTGTGCGGAGTTGATAGGTTCTATGTGATGTGTATTTACTTGAAAAAATTACACTTGCTCAATATAGCTCAACTACGGAGCATGTAAGTTTTTCTGCTCCCACAAAAGCATAATAATAGTATTGCTTCCTATTAATTGAAGTTATTAAATTAAAACAGAAAGTTTATCGTGCTTATATTGGTGCCTTTAGTAATTTATTACGTTTTATTTTATTTTGCATAATTTATGAATAGCGACTAAGTTGGCTGGTAGTAATTGAATATACAGAATTATCAAGGACCAAAACTTGGATTTTTGAGATCTCTCTACAATACGGAACATTAATTAGTTTTTTATGGTTTACTTTCTTTTTACTAAAGAGAAAGGAGTGCTCAACCTTATGGTGAACGATTGTTAAATTTATATTGATGTACAAAAATCATGTATTGTTACATTTTATGAATAAATTGTAATAATATCATGTTATGCATATATTATGTTGCAATCAAATTCCTAGCATGATCGGAGAAAGTCTACTGACGCGACCTCATATTAGTTGTAGACTTGTTGTAATTTAAATATTATAGTCATGAACTTTAATATATTTCCCTGAACCTACTAGATTGGTTGTCCTTTAGCATTTTTGTTTTAAAAGTAGGTAACCTGAGATTTACATTCCTGTAGTAGATAGTAAGTACTTAATATCGGTTGTGGTCTTGCCTGTTAAGTTTACGAATTGACTTAGATGGAACTGAAATTGTTTACCAACGAAGTTATGTATTTTGTTTTGTTTTACGACAATGGTATTAGGTTAGAAGCCGGCGCACGCGGTAGACATCCGTGACCACGGATCAAGTGAGTTACCTGAAACGAGCAACACATTTATTTATAGAGATTCTTTATTATGCTGTTTCATTGTTGGTTATATATAACGAGAATATTTTACTTCTAAATAAATTCTGCCGCAACCGCCGCAATGTAATTCTAAGTGTAGGTTATTATAAGAGCTATTAATATAAATTAACGGTAACCCCACTGGGCGCCTTTACTTAATCCGTCCATATCTAATGATAAATATTGCCTTTAATATTTAATAGAGTAATATATTTTATAGATTTTAGTTGTAATTAAGAACAGATCTAAGTATAAAGTGTTTACAGAATGCAGAGGTTTAAAGATATATAGTTATATTTATTTATCATATATTAAATTGTAGCCTGTTTTGCTAAGAAATCAAGCGTATCATGTTATTTAGCCAAACATGCAATATGTTATAGATTAATAAGATCCAGGCGCTTGATTTGTTTGTGATGCAGCGAAACATTGTTGAATTGTTCCAGTTTAAAATAAATATTTTGTGTGGTAATATTTTAAACTATATAGGTACTTGAAAGTATTTTAATATTGACCAGATAATAAAATGTAAAATTACATTTTGAATAATGTAGATATGTTTCAGTATTTTAAATTCACCTTTGTCAATTTATTTATAATAAAATTTCAACTATTCCATCAAGTACTACTTAATGACATTGTTGATGTTATTAAAATTTTATTATTATATTCATACTGTAGATAATTATAATTGAATTCATAACATGTCACTTGAAATACTACTATCAAGGGAAATTTCTTAGTATAGTGATCCTCACCTTAATACCAAATCACAGCTTACCAACATTATAATTTGTTTTAAGTTGTTGTGTATTTAATATATAAGGTAGATAAATTAACAAGGTTGGAAGCAATTAATTCTATCTTTAGACAGTATAATTTCTCTGTTACAATTTTTATGTTATATTTACTAGAGGTGAATAATAATATTTTACTAATGACTAGAATGGATACTATTTTTCAGTGAACTTGTTTAAATTATGAGTGATGTGAATTACTATATCAAATCATTGATTGTGCCTTAGATTAATATCAGTGTTGAAGTGGTTTTTGGAATTTGTGAAATAAAATATCTGATATTTAGATACTGTTGACTTTAATACTGTTTAAAAGAATGTGGCATTAAAACAAATTTGTTTTACACAGAATCTATTATATAAAATCCATAGAAAAAAGTATTTTACAATATGGCTGTTTTGCTTGTTTTTATGATAAAGTTTATTTACAGTTGATATACATTGTTCTTATCGTTTGATCATGATGATCTAGAGTATCAAGAAATGGTATATATTACCGAGTGTAGTTCTATTTATTTACTTTATAATAATTTGGTAAAGGGTCTAATAAAATATTAATAAAGTATGAGACGTAACTTTAAGAGTATCATTTTAATTTCCTTATATTTATAATTTTATTGACAATTAGTAAAATGTACAAAACTTTGTTGCTTTTAGCCTAATTTTAGCACGCCATCTATTTGGGCGTCTAATGCAGCCTCTCGAAGTATTCCTTATTTTATGGATTTGTACTTTCAGTATATTTAAAATATTGCAAAATATATTTGTATGGACACCTTGTGAATAAAATACAATTTCAAAATCAAATAGTATATTTAAAAAAACACACCATTTTAATTGTTTTAAAATGTACTTTTATTTTTACCATAGTTACTTGTACCAATATTTCTAATATACATCACTGTATTTTTCTGTTATGCAATATATACGTCTACACAGTATTCTGAATTTAGTAGCTTATAATAAATATTAGAATTTTCAAGTAGAATTTTCTCTATACATATGGTAGCTAAAACATGTAAAGAGAAGTGCTTTAGATACAACGCGCCTCTTGCGAACATTAGTCGAAACTATTGGATTGGCTAGACAAGCATCCGAAATCCCTCTAGGACGGGAAGGGTGAAATCATTGCAAACAATGCTGCAATGTGAGTTTTAAAAAATTAATAGATGGCGCTACCTACACGATACATCAATGATGTGAGATTTAAAGATGATATATAAGTTATAAGCTTTCATTAAAAAGCACGCTTTTCGTTTGTACTAATCCTAACTTAAATGGTCACACCGCCGAGCCGCAAAATTATGTCTTGTCAAAGTGATCTAAGAAATGTCAGAACGTGACATAATCTGTGCCTTAATCAAATTTACAATTGTGATTCAAAGTACATAAAAGAATATATAAAAGTTTACTTACTTTTTTAAATACTTCTTGTTTTTAAACTATAAAAGGAAACTTAATAAGCATACCCACTGGCCCTATTCCCTATATTTATACAGTGGAATGGGAAAATCGACGCATGTTGATGGCGACAACAATCCAACTTCGCCAGAGACCGATCCTGCAAAGTTATTGGAAGCAGCTCTATTGCAGATGGATGGTATTATAGCCGGTAAGAACACGAGTACAATGTATACAGAACTTTCAATTATAGTTTTCAAACACTTGCAAAACTTTTCTAGTATATATTTCAGGGCTCCAAGCTTGACTGAGTATCGAGGTTTTCATTTCCTGTTTTAAATAATATGGTATCTTATTTACAATTTTTGGTAGGACTAATAGTTCATATTCAATTAACAGTGTAGAGTGGCTGGCTAGATGGACTCATTACTACACATTGTATACCTCCCAATAAATAGAACAAAAAGAGGAGACAGTAATTTTCAAGACTTTTCTTGCTCCTCCAATTAAAACTTTAGTTCTGGAGACATCCAGAACTGAAGTTTTTATTTTGAGGAGCAATCCATTTCTATTCGAAATACAGATACCCCTTAATAACTAAGTTCAAGTCTCTTACAATTTTGATTTATGCTGTGCTATGTCCAAAAGAAGATATAATAACAATATAAACATATCATTTAACCCAATTAATAAAATTTGAATTTAAATAGAAGTTTTGCAATGAGTATTAAGCAACTATTATAAATTTTTGGAAGTTGAGATGACTGTTGGACAGTGAGGCGATTAGTTAAAATACTATAATACTGGTATTAGTGATAACAATATAGTTACAATAATTAACACTAACTACTGAGTTATATCATACAAAAGTTGGTGTTGTTGTATATTCTATATTTATGGACTCACAATTAATTGTACTAGCATCTAAGAAATGACAATATAATATTCTTTTTCTAACTATTTAAATGTAGTAGTTTTTTTATTTATCTAAATGCACCTTCATCAGTTATTATATCTGGTTACTCTTGACCTTGGAAAACATAAATTTAAAATTGCCTCTGATTCCAATTTTCAACTACAATTTGATGATTGACATTTCCTGTCAGTTTAGATACCATAATGGTCTAAATTATCTGATTTGATCTTCATTACATTCTATGTTGCCTTGTTTTTGAGTATTCTCATATTGCCATTTTGGCTATAACTACTGTGTTTAACATTAAACATTAGTTAGAAATACATATTATTTTTTTATTAACATACATCATATACATTGGAGTTGTAGTATGGCTGTTTGTATCGGTCTGGGTCTATGTATAATATGTATATATATTTATGAAAAAAAAATATCTATGTATATGTATCAGTTATCTAGTGCCCATAACACAAGCTTTAGCTAGCTTAACTTGGGTCTAGATGATGCTGTGTGAATTGTCTTGAGATTATTATTATTATTATTATTATTATTGGAGTTACCCAAATAAATACAAAAACATATATTTTGAGTCTTGAGTGACCATTGTAAGTGAGGCTAGATCGGAGTGTGCTAAATCACAAAACCTTGAGTCAACACTAACTTTCTCATAAATAGATTAGAATTTAAAATATATGCTATAATTACTGGTATAATGATGAATACTGTGCTTGTAACCTGACAGTGCAATTCAGCATACTGGTAATATTTAAAATGTAATTTGCATACCGCATAATGGTGGTGATACATGCTATGTGTTGACATGGCTGCAGTGTATTGTAAATTGTGCCAAATATTGTTCTTAGATATAAATTATAAAATTTCAATATCCCTTATTTAATACTAATACTCCTAGGTTTAAGTAGACAGTTGACAGCCTCGATGGGCTAGTGGTGTAGCACAATACCACTGTACTTTTAATGATTACTGATCCACTCTTCGCATTAACTAACCATTACATTGTTATCCATAAAAAAAATTATACTATACTAAATGATAATTAATTGTATTGAATGTGATGTGTGAAGGGAAATGTTAATAATAATAGGGAACCTTAATAGTTACAATGGACTTAAATAATTACTGTTCCTCATATATAGGTATATCTTCTAAATACAGACAGCGATCAGTACCCAATATTTTAATTTATTTATATATTGCAGGTCAAACACATCCTAGAAATTTGACATAGCGTATTTTCAAAGTAACAAACCCATCTACACCATATATCGATACGGCAACTTCAATGATCGCGTTGCATCTTCAAAGTAGATGTAGAATTGTTGTTTATTGAGCTAATAACATAGTTTCTACCCCTTGTAGTGTTTCACTTGAAGTGATAATATTGTATATGTAGTAACACAGCTGTCGTGAAGGTTCTTTAAGAAGTATCGTTTTCGCGAGAGGGTGCAATCTGTTGAACGGGGGGTGGGTGGTGTGGCGCCAGTCCGCCGCTGTACGCCGCCTGTCCGGACGTCACGACGTCCCTGCGACAAATGCGTACGCATTAACTCGACCTCGCGATTGTTATCCTCACGCGACATTCTCACACTTACATTACAAAAAATATTTCTTAGTTAGTTACTTTTATATAATATAATATATATATATATTTAAAAAATCGACCTTACATTCATTTCCATATCGGAAATAAATGTAATCGTTTCTTTATATTAAAAATTTTTATTTTCGTGCATATCCAGAATTCCAGAGTAATAATATAGTTCCCGAGTTTGAAGACAAGAGAAGTAGGATTCTCATATTTCGATACTAGCTGATGTCACGTGGTCACTTGTTAAAATGGGTTACATTCTATTACAAAGTAATACATTACCTACTAATTTAACAATGAAGTAACTAGCGTCTTTGGTAATTAAATCGTTATTGTTTATACACACATAAAGATAACACAATAAAATTTGAACTATCTCTTTCAATTAAACGTCTGTCTCATCTATTTAGGTGCCAAACAGCTTGCATTATAAGCTGTTCAGTTGGAGGGTGAGATATGGCAGTGAAATGACTTGAGCAAATCATTAAGGGTTACCATGGGCGTCGCCTGATCGTAAGACATTCAAGGTGCTATTTACGAGTATAGGGAACGGTTACCTAACATTAGGTGACCCTTCAGATTTCTTGCCACTACAGTTACATAAAAAAATAGTAACCAACGCATCTGATGGTATTATTGGATAGTGTTGTTGCAAACTGATGATGAAGTTTGGTAGGCGGTTGCACTCAAAATTAGTGTATGTGTCGCTGACGCCCGATTTCGATCCACCAGTAGGGCCGATCGTTCGGATGCCAAATAATATTTAACCCTTTTAAGAATCTGTAATAAAACACAAACACTAACTAAACACGTAATAAAATAAAACACTACACAAATTTATGCCAGATTATTATGTTAATTTGTAATTGGTCGAAGGACAATTGGTTCTGAAATACTTTGGAAGCTTTGGATAACGAATTTTATTTATATTTTGAATATGGAAAATAGTTTGTCAAAATGCACATGATTCTGGTAAAATGCTATGTTTTATTAATTGTCGCGCTATCTGAGTTAAATTTTGCGTATTATTTATCCCATATTGTAGATTCTTTGATGTATCAAAAATATATTTCTTTTTACTTTATATTTTTAGCTGTACATCGATTGACAAAGGAACTCGCTCTGCTAATCATAATTGTAACTTACATAGTCTCTTGAAAGTATTATTAAATAAAGCTTGTCATGAAAGTACGTTGGTATAATTTTCAAGCACCTCTCGGCACATTTTTGCCATTCTTGTGTTAAGTGATTCTGTAAAAATGAACAGGGAATGTAATGTCAGCTGGGTTGCGTCAAGATTAAATTTTTGAGGCGTAACTTATCGCCGCCATTCTCGTCTCGTCCTCTAAATATTTGCTGAATTATCTAAGAGGTTCTCTGTTTTGTATTCCTTTTTTATAATGGCCTATATTCGTATTTAAATTGTAATAACGTATCTCTCTGAATCAGTCTACTGTGAATAGGAGATTAATTTCCAGTGTTTCAATGGCATGAAATGCTATCATTTTTATAAACATTTCTAAATACAAAGTTTTGTTCTAAGTAGAAATTTAAATGTAAATTTTATTTAAATGTTATCATATAGCATTGTTAGCATATTATGCAGACATGAGTTCCTATTTTATTTTTTTACTTGCAAACATAAATTTGGCACTTATATTAAGTATCGTGTTGATATTCCTCGTCATCCCGAATATCAAGTACTAAATCATGACGACTGAGTGACTCGTGAAGTGACAAACAACAAACAAATCACAACAAAAACTTTTACATTTATAACAAAAATAAGGACTTCTCTTTGCTTAAATATGCGGAGCTTGTGATGAACTTTGTGAATTTTAGTTCATTTTCCTATGAAATAGGAACGTGAAAAGTTTTTCATTTACCGCTCCACTTGTATAGAGTAATAAGCCTGTATATCAAATGTATATATATAATCGGTATGTGCATTGTTCGACGGGTACTAGTGTAGGTATTTATTTGGTATTCTCATCAGCGCTTCTTTTGATCCCTGCGCTTTATACACTCCTCTTTTATTCTATGAGTTGGGTAGTCCGAACGCCGTAAGCGATATTTTTCATTATTGTTCGAAATTCCTTTATGTCACTTACAAAATAAAACATACCACCCATATATACATATATACTTATTGTTTACATTTTTCATAAAATTATTATTGCGATTTGCTATACGATAGTTACCAATCGTATCTGATTTAATATGTCCTTAAGTTCTGAGGTGTCAAATAGCATCCCTATGCTACATAATTTATACTTGCTCGTATATCTGATTCAAATAAAATTTACTACTTAAAGTAGAAAATATTAGTTGTGCAAAATATATCTAATTAGAAGAGACGATCTACCAAGTAAAAAGATTAATATAGAGTTACATATTCGACAGTTAATTCGGATAACCATTCGTTGTTTTTTTTATAATATGGATTAATGCTATATTACAGATTTGTTCTGTATTTTATGCCAATATGAATTGAATATGAATTTAATCCAATAGGGATTGAATATTAAATATAGTGATTCAATTAGCATTCAGAAATGAAAACATAAAGACAATTTACACTGGGCATTCATTGTTCTTGTGTTGTAAGTGTTGTATTAATTAGAGCAGAATATTAAATACAGTGTCGGATGTTATTGTGGATTTGTTATGTGAAGTGTAGAAAACCATGCCGGGGTGCTGGCATTTGCCGGAACATGTCACCCGTTGGTGGTTACTGGATATATGCAGCCAACGTTTGTTTGATGACGTTGAACCTACCAACTCACAAATACCGCAGCGTACGTACTTTAGACGTTATATTTTCTAATGTAGTACTTTTATATATATAAAAGAATTTCATTTTTTTTTAATAGTTTATTCTACTGATACGATACTACCGCAGCGTACGTATTTTAGAAGTTATATTTTCTTATTTAGTACTTTTATATATATAAAAGAATTTGATTTTTTTTCATAGTTTATTCTACTGATACGACACTGTTTTAATCTATATTTTTATTATAAATTAGCTACTCGCGCTTCGTTTGCGTGGAAATTATCTTTCTTTTCTAAAATAAATGTAGCCTTACCTATCCGTAAAAATGATCCCGTTTTAGAGTTTAGCAAGAACAAATAGACGGACAGACAAAATCTTTTTAAATTATTATTATATGTACTTTCATATACACTTAGTGAAATTGTTAATTTACATTGTGTAGGTTAAAAAACGTTCCGTAATGTCTTTGCCAAATCTGTACAGATTGTCAATCGAGTTTAAAGGGTGCAACCCGTCTGACTTTTGTATATTTAGCCTATTGATATTGTCGAAATATTTCAAATATTCTCGAAATTTCTAAAAACTATTTTATCACTATAATATATGTATAAAATGACGATTTCTAAAATTACTAAAATTGAAATTTTAGTAATTTTCGAAATCGTCATTTTACGGTTTAAGTCATAATATCAGTAATATTAAATAATCCGTTTTATTTACTAATGAATTTATTACGTAAATAGACACGTAATACTTTTCTAAAGATTCTGGTATGAATGCTGCTTGAAGACTGTACTGTGCAGTAGGTACTATTATAATGAAGGATGAAATGATGAGGATTTTTTTCTTTTGTGCCCGAAGCAAAAGCGTCATTGTTCCTAGACGGATGCAATTCACTCGGTCCCCGCGCAATTTGCGCGAGTGGAGTCATTTCGAAGAGATTTAAGGTAGTGTGGTTTATGAAATAGTTAATACATGTAGTACTTATATAAGTATTTATATATGTATAATAAAATAATGTCTACATTTCAATCATTATCTATGATGAATGAAAATCAATTGATTTCTAATGAGGTTTATGTGTATTACGTTACGATTTTATGTAAATACATATATGTGCAAAGACAGCTCACGTGTCTAGTATTTTATATACTTAAATAAGTGTTTTATAATGTGACGTTACTACGATTCCACACACAATATTTATAAGACAAGTCATTGTTAGACACGGAAAAAAAGAAATTCACCATTATAAAAGTTAGGTATCCTATTATTTGTATTAGAATTTACACTGAATTGATTTGGTTGAAAATTAACGGAGAGTTATCATATATCCTTCTTTGGGAATAATACCTACCTATCTTGATACGAATGTCGGCATAAGCATCGACGGATTATCAATACCTTTATCAATATCACCATCAACGTCAATATCCGCATTTATAGGTATTAATCGATGCGGATTTCAATGCCGAAAGAAAGGCACAGTTTAGCATAAGCTGTCACGTGAGTTTTTCATCAATCAAATGTTGATAGAAAATATCGATGTATACTTATATATTATATTTGTTTGAAGATTTCATCCCATAAACTGTTTAAACTTGTATTTTATAACTGTTTTATTAATTTGGTAGAAAATAACAACATATTGCAATACTTTACAAATGTTTCAGTGTTAGTCTAAAAAATGTGTAGAAATATGTATAATATCTTTTTCTTTCACTTTATAAGTTGATTACACTATCCAAAACTAATCGATTTTTTATTACAAAGAATTTGTAATGTAGCGCTTATAGAGACAAAATAGGGTAATCAAGTGTTGGGAAACCTAAAAACTTAAATTGAGAAAACTTGCAAACGGATAAGGCCTTCTGCAATTTCGTTGAAAAATATAATATAAAATTTACGTGCATAGACTTTCTTTTAGGTTTTAAGATATCTCTATAATATAGACGTTGGACGGGCCACTATATAGAGTCTATATAGTGGCCCGTCCAATGTTGGTTGTTTGCTCTTAATTTTGTGACTGACGTATTAACGTAATATATAATATATACTATTCTTTCAATTAGTGAAAGAAATTCCTAATATGGGGTTGTTTCCGGAGTTTTCTTCCTCATAACAAATTACGCTCTCTTTATAATTCTGTAATAGGTAACATGAATTATTTTTTATGAATAAAGTTCCTGTTTGCTAATTTCATATTAACTTCATTACATGATGATGTTTCTAGAATTACACGACTAAATTGAACAGTAACGAATTAATTTACGGATGTTATCCTATGTACGCGTACGAGGAGAGATAACTTCCGTAAATAAATACATGTAATTGATATCATGTGTCTTTTACAGTTCCGATCATGCATAAATTTATATTAATGTAAATAGTAATCGTGGAAAATGTTAGACATTATAGACGTGACCGTTACGCAGTGCACCATCTTATCCCTAAAGCCGGTGTACATGATATTTATAATTAATCAATCACTTTCGGTAACAGATTAGTGGTTAATAAAGTTATTTTTGTGCTTGCTTGCGAATAAAACCTGATGTTGGGCAGTCTCAGTACAAAGGAAGTGTTAATGATTATTCGTAGGATCATAACGTCTATTCGATGTTTTGTCAGTAGCGGTGTAGGATTCACCAGGAAATGTAATGTTTGGAACTTTCACAACCATGTTGCATGGTCGGTGCAGCCATTATTTTTACATATAAATATATAATTTATGTTTAGTGTGGTCTAGAAATTATGTCGACATGAAAATTTGAATTCTGACCGTCTAAATATTAATCTCTAGTAGTAGCGTACTGTATACCTATGTACAAAAAAATGTGTTTATTTTATTGTATTCTCATGTTTATATATATACTGTTCTTAAAATCTAAATATATATAACTCAAAGGTGACTGACGTAGTGATCTATCAACGCACAGCCCACTGGACGGATCGGACTGAAATGTGGCATGCAGGTAGATGTTATGACGTACGCATCCGCTAAGAAAGAATTTTGATAAATTCCACCCCTAAGGGGATAAATTAACGCGTGCGAAGCCGCGGGCAAAAGCTAGTATAATATAAGTACAATATAACTAGTCTATCAAGTTATATGCTTAGACGCAGATCTAAGGGAAACTTATTCTCTAAATCATTATCCAAATTTAATGGGAAGTGAATAAGGCTGAAAATAAGCATAACGAAAATTTAAACATGAATTTGAGTGTTGACTTACAAGTTTCGTTAACAAGGCAAAGTTATGGATGGGAAACTCGTTTATGTTCATTTGTAAAATAGGCATTGAAGCTGGAAGCTGCGATTTTTGCTTCGTTGTTGACTAACTTCGTCCATTTAGAGCATTTCGCTGTAAACTTGCATAAATTAACTTCCAGGTTCACAGTTGTTGGTAATATTCTGATATTGATTTGAATCATGTTCACGTCCACTGTTAGTGGATATACATATAAATTTATTCAAATCAAGTATTTAATTCGATACGCATTTCGAATCTAAATTAATAATCTTCGCTAAAAATGAATAAATTTTCGATGGTTCTTTTTGCAAGGGTGTATTTTATTCCGTATTGGTTTCATGTAATTTAATCTGAATAGACACTCTGTTTCTTTTAGTCTTTAGTATATGTAATGTATTATTTTAAACAGTTTTCTCTTTGTTTTGTAATATGTTTCAGGTTTATATATTATACATACATTTGTACTATAGATTTCATTTTATTTGTGAAACATTTGGTTATAAAACAGTTATGTCATTGTTTGTTGAACAGAGGCGGGTGGTACTGGAGTTGGCGGGACGACCAATAATGGGTCGGGTCGAGCGGCCCGCGGTCGCGCCCTCGAGCTGGCCCAGCAGCTAGCCAGCTCTCTGCAACATGCCATTCCGCCACCTCCGCGCCCAGATTTCACTACAGCCAGTGCCATCCTGAGGTGGCTACAACAGAACAACAACAGTGTTGCGCTGGTGAGTGCCTACTTCATATTATCTACTACTTGTTCTTGTATTTCTTACTTTTCAGATAATGTAGATCTTGTATAAATAGAAAGAAAGAAAGAAAAATATTTTATTCAGTGCATTGTAAAATACAATGCATAATACATTTTTTAAATATTATATATAACGTATTAACGTTTATTTGCTATTAATATGGACAAAAATATGTTATAGAGATGAACAATTTTATTTTATTATTTTCGTTGCGACGAAAAAAATTTTATATACAATTTTACTCATTTAATTTTGTTAAAAGTAATTGACAGGCAGCTATAGATTTATATAATTTATTTATTTGTTACGAACACAGCACAAGGCACTTAGTGCAAATTGGTAATTGCTACCGGAAGAAGCAGTAAGTAATAATGCTATATACAATTGTTGATTTAAACATTGGGTTTAATTCTGTTAAATGCTATGACTACACAATATTTACCATAATTTACAACGTCTAATGCTTTTCAGAATACTAAATATAATATTTTTCTTGATTATATTGACTTTTGATGCCTGTAAAGTAATTCTCTTAAGTTTACTTTACTTTCTTATGGTGAATAGTTATTGCCTTTTATAATTAAAATACATAATTTACTTAACTGACCAATTCAGGGTCGAAGTAAAATTTATTTTGAAGCAAGAAATAAAATATATCCATAAATGCATCTCGTCATCTTAATCCGGAAATACTTGTGTTTGAGAATTACTTTACTGGAGCTTACCGGATTTACCGGTATTACAGTTCTGAATGAGCGTCGGAGTCTGACGTTATATCATACTGGAAGTTTAACTTCGACATAAATAAGACTTAGGGCTTACGCAAACAAGACGTAGATCTAACATGATATGGTAAAATTCTGCGTTCTATTTTGACATAGTACATCAAAATATCAGAATTTTACCATATCATCCACTAGTGCGACTAATAACGACGAGTGAAAGGTGTCTCTGAAAAATAAATAATACTGTTCATTACCAGTCTGCACTGAATTGTAGAAAGTTTATGTAAAGGAATTGGCCGTAGAATATGTAAACTCAATTTTTAGCAATATTATTATAGTATATAATTACGTAGGTTTCAATTAAACATATCTTTAAAAGTGTCTTTTAAGAATAGCCCAAGAGAAGCATATTCCTAGTAAAATTAAACTAGTGCCTAGAGCCTAAGATGCTCCAGCGGGGGATTAAAATCCTCTTTGGGCGTCGTGTTTGGCACGTAACATTACAGTACCTATACCGTATGCAGTGAGTATGAGCCAAATCCTTGGTAGATGCTATTTTGGAATAAAAAGTTCATCAGGTACATGTGTTATTAGGTAATATATATATTATTAGGTTAGTAGATAATATATTCAACTTCCAAAGTAGACGTACCTACTGCCCGAAAAAATAGCGTCACCACACCGGATCTAACAGTGTTTTCAAATTATCCAGAAGTGTATACATATATACCCACAACATTTTCTCCAAATGGGTTCAGCAGTTTGGGAGGAGTTAGATGACAAAAACACGTACTGATGATTATTTAAAAATAATACGATATCTCACAATTTCAACCTTATTTGTGGGGAAATCAGTTCAGTAGTTTTATATGATCTCCGTATAAACAAATTAAACAGTTTTTTTTTAAAACAACTTCAACTATATTTACAGTAGGTAAAATTTATCAATCCATGCCCTATAATTCATCTTGTAGGAGGGCTATCAATATTGTGTAGGTAAATATCTAAATGAGACAGGCGCTGCGCGCTGCGGATTATGTTTTGAGCTCTAACACCCGCAAAAGCCTTTAAAAGCTGCGTATGGCAGGGGAACTAATTGCACACACTCTGAAACCTTTGCTCGCTGACGTGAATCCATACGCAATGAGCGCACGTATGTATCTACATAACAGCCTTACTGTTTGTGTCTATGCTGAATTGCTGACCCTGTTTTTTCATATCCCTCTGCATAAAAATAAAACTCTCTTTCATGTATTCAGATTAGATCTGTAGTAGAATGAGTAGAATGTTAGCTATTTTTAATCACGTTAGGTGCACTCAAGTAGTGGATTCTTGATATGTAATACGATTGCGATATATATATTTAGTTGTATCTTTCTGCTATATTTCAACCAATTAGGTAGATTTAGCAACGTACGAGATACATAATTCCATTTACAAAATGCTAATGATAGTATAGAGGTATTAATCCTTATCCTTACTTCCTTACTAATATTATAAATGCGAAAGTAACTCTGTCTGTCTGTCTGTCTATCTGTCTCGCTTTCACGCCAAAACTATTGAACCGATTTAAATGAAATTTTGTACACAGATAGTCTAGACCCTCATAAAGGGCTACTTTTTAATACGAAAAAAGGGTTGTAAGGGGTTGAAATTGGGGATGAAAGATTGTATGGAAGAATCGTCATTTTTGAAGCTAGAAGTTTGAACCTTATTTTTGAGGCTGCTAATTAAATATAAATAAATAAACAAAACTTACAAAGTTTTTAAAAATGTTACCCTTAAGGGTGTTAAATAAATTAGGGGATAATTTTTTTATGTAAATTCGATATTATTCAAGCTAGAAGATTGAAACTTATTTTCGAGGCTGTTGATTAAATATAAATAAATATGGCATACTAAGTTTGTAAAAATATTACCCTTAAGGGGGTAAAATAAAATGGGGGATGAATGTTTTTATGTAAATTTGTCATTTTTGAAGCTAGAAACTGATTTCTGAGGCTGTTGATTGAATATGAATAAATATGCCATCAAATTTTGTAAAAATGTTACCCTTAAGGGGGTAAAATAAAATGGGGGATGAATGTTTTTATGTAAAATCGTCATTTTTGAAGCTAGAAGCTTGAAACTAATTTCTGAGGCTGTTGATTAAATATAAATAAATAGGTCATCAAGGTTTACAAAAATGTTACCCTTAAGAGGGTAAAATAAAATAGGGGATGAATATTTGTATGTAAATTCGTCATTTTTGAAGCTAGAAGCTTGAAACTTATTCTTGAGGCTGTTGATTAAATATAAATGAATATGAAATTCAAAGTTTGTAAAAAATTACCCTTAAGGGGGTAAAGTAAATTAGGAGATGAAAGATAGTAAGGTAATATCGTCATTTTTGAAGCCAGATCTATTAAAATTTTTTCATTGGCTTTTTGAGTAAATTTATTAAGTACCTTACTAATATTATATTTGTAAAAGTAATTCTGTCTGTCTGCCAGTCTCACTTACACGCCAAAACTACTGAACAGATTTATGTGAACATTGTTACACAATTAGTCTAGATCTTGAGAAAGCACATAGGATACTTTTGGATTCGAAAAAATGGTTGTAAGGGGGTTGAAATGGTAGGTGCAAGGTTGTACGTAAGAATCATCATTATTAAAGGTGGAAGCTTGAAACTTATATTTTAGGCTGAAACTTATATTTAGAATGTGAATAAATATGATATTCAAAGTTTTTACTATTAAGGGGGTAAAATAAAATAGGGGATGAATGATTTTAGGTAAATTCGTCATTTTTGAAGCCAGATCTATGAAACTTTTTCCATTGGATTTTTTGGGTTAGTTTATAAAATACCCCACTAATATTCTAACTGTGAAAGTAACTTTATCTGTCTGTCTGTCAGTCTCACTTACACGCTATAACTACTGAACCGATTTAAATGAAATTTGCTACACAGTTAGTCTAGACCTTGAGAAAGGACATAGGCTACTTTTGAATGCGATAGAAGGGTTACAAGGGGTTGAAAGAGTTATGTATGGAAGTGTCGTCATTTTTGAAGATGAAACGATGAAACTTTATCATTTGGTATTTATTGGGTTACGTTCTTAAATATTTTTTTCATTATTTGGTCAAGGTCACTATTTCGTGGACGAAGACGCGGGTACAGCTAGTGTCAGAATAGTAGTAAAACAGATGTTTAGTGACAGCTTCAATTTTTAGCACAATTAATATAATAGCTTAGAAACTAATTACTTCAGAATGCACCTAACATTAGAATATTATTTAGGGTTCTGAATTCGATGGCATTCTTCTTTATTATATAAATAAGACTTCCTTCATGTTAAAGCTGGTGAATGATGGAATGGAATGCCGTACCAAGAATAAAAAGAAATCCAATAAAATTTACATTAATCGAATCCTGTTACACGTTCTTAGTACTGTACAAGCTTCGAAGCTTTGATCTACAGCGTCTGTCATTCAATACATTGATACACTTTTATTTTATACAGCTTTTGATATCCCACACAATGTCAGTCAGTGTTAATCGTCAAGAAATCATTAGTGTTCGAAATCGCAACGCTTACTTCGTTTTCACAATCTGTGACCATTAAATAGGGGTGATAGATTAATATTATTTATATAATATAATAATATAAATACTTTATCCAAAACACGCAAAATAATTGGAAAAACAAAGTAGATTATTTTCAAGACAAAAGGTAACCTGTGTTCGTCCTCGTAATTGTATTATTAATATATTTAGTTCGTGAAAATGTAACAGATGCATAGACACGCACTTTTCATTTATTGTATTAGTACAGAAAGGTCATTGGGCAACATATGACACAGTTAACAAAAGTTTTCCTACAAAATCAAATTAAGTGAAGTTTAACTTCCATTTAACTATACTTACTTATATTTTCAAAAGGAATATAATATATAATTTTTGGTACCTACCTATTTATATTTTGGGCCGAAAACTGGGTATCTCCTTTGAGTATTCACCCTCCATAGCTATAAATAAATGTCATTTGAAAGATTGTATCGGCGTAAGTATTATTCGTAATTACTCTGCAAACTTTGTACTGATTTAGGATACATTATGGCCCCAGTAGCCTAATAAATAAAGTAGCTTTGTTTGGTGGAAACATTTAAGAAACAATGAAATATTTTATATCGCGATCTGATTTTGGGTGTATGTTAAAATTGTAAGGATGAATAATGTACTTAGTAAGTAAGTAATATATATATATGTAGTATAGTATAAGTACCAGAATATTCATTAAATTTGGAGAATTAATTGTTTCGATTTTCTGGATTTATAACTTGTTTTTTAAGTGCAAACATTGCCAAATATCCACACCTTACACTCATTTGGTTTGTGATTTTATATATATAAATTTTAATATTACATTATTAAATATTATTACTTCAAAACCTGTCTACATAAGTATTTATATCGCCTTATTATTACAGATTATATAATAAATACTTAGATGCAGAGCTTTATATTGATTTTTAAATACATTTGTGATCCGCAACAGTTAACGTGTGTTAGAGTTGGACGTTAAACGGACGTGTCTTTGTCAACTCGACTGTAGACGGCTGTCACTACACCGGGCCTGGTGCCTTTTCGGCCCATTGAACTTGTCATAACTGAGCTCACTGGATCCCCGTACTGAGTTCGTGTGTTCGTTAACAGATAGAGGCTGTGTTTAGGATATCAATAAAATCCTTATTACCGTTATTTATATTTAAACTTACTAAGTTAAAACCTTGTTTGGGAATCGATTCCCAAACAAGGTTTTAACTTAGTAAGTTGGATGTAAAAAAGGATTTAGTGATCGCGGGTTCGAAACCCGCGATCACTAAATCCTTTTTTACATCCATTAAGCTTCAACAAATCTGGTATCTTGTCTACCTATAGTCAGCAAATCTAGTTATTTGTTTTTAAATTTACAGATTGAATGTATTTCAAATTCTACTTATATTTTAATTTAAAAATACAGGATTTTATTCATTGACATAAAAACTTAGAAGTATTAGCGGTGAGTATAATTCATCTATATGTAATCCGGTTCATCCGAAGTTCAAAGACGGGAAAACGAAACGAATATTGTTTCTAAATAATATTATACTTCTGTATTAAAAATTTTGGTTGTATTTATTTTTTAAAATAAGCTAAAAAATAATAATGTAAGTAAATCTCTTTATTAAATTAGAAAGTATATATATTTATAAACCTACAGGATAAGGTCAATCTATTTACAATTATTTTGATTGATGTAACGCGGAATAATTTACTACCTTGGAAACTCTTGAGAACGACTGAGGTATTTCCAACGTCATATTATTTTTTAAGGTAAACTTGAAAAGTAAATGTTATCAAATTTAGTAGATTTTGGTGCAATTTTTACAGAAAATAATATTATTATTACGGATAAATACAGAATAAGGTGACTGGTACTGTATACTTAATATGTGTCTAGGTACTGAAATACAAGTAAACGTGTGATGAAAGCGGGCTGTTTACTGGCGAACATTTAGCTGAGTTGAATGGATCTCGTATGCATCACTTAGGAATTCATTGCCAGCCCACCCCCTATGCTCTTAAGATAGGGTGACTAACCTCGATCGTTGAATCTGAACATTGCTATCACCGGCCATTCTCTGAATAGTTCTGCAGGATACTAAATTATTGGAATGTTATGCGCTGGTACCTACTGTTATTACACAAGTCAAATGTTTGCATTCGTTTGCAACGTTCTTAGCTGAAATTTATATCTTTACGGTACAGTTTATATCGAACAGACTGAATACATTGACGGTATCGGTAGTCTAGCGGTTTAGCACACCGCCTTACTTCCGATGGTCGCGGGTTCTATTCTTCGTACGGTACTTGTATTCATGAGTATGATTGATTATATCGTTCTGGGTGTTATCGATGTATAATATGTACATGTATTTACAAAATAATCAATGTATTTATATCAGCTGTCTAGTACCCGTAACACAAGCTCTGCTTAGCTTGGGACTTGATAGTGTCCGTAGTAACCTCTGTCTTACCTATTTCAGTCGCCGAGCCGTATGTTGTATTTCGATTTGATAAGGGAGATATGGAATTGAAATTATAGGCTAAGGAGACATGATACCTCAGTCTTCGATAATGGCAACGCTTTAGGTGTATCACGGGCATTACAAAATCATTTTTTCATACCACTTGCCATTAAATGAACGGTCAGCTTGTGCGCCATTTGCCTAAAAATATCTTTAAATTGATGCGTTAATCCTTTACTATTTATTTAGTTCACTACTTCGTATGCGTCAAACATCTCCGTTCCTATACGTCGTAGTGTGTTGTTGTATAGCCTATGGTATTCTTCAATAAATGGGCTAACCAATACTAAAAGAATTTTCAAAATTGGATTTGTAGTACGCTGTGATTATCCCGAACATTCAAACTCACAAACTTTATAATATTAATAGATAAAACGTTAATGTTAATAATGCGGGTTGCGCTCCCGGCAGGTAGTTTAGCTTCTGGTGAACGAGTTCCATTAGCGCTAATTAGAATTTCTCCAAGCCCGCGCGGTCGTCCTGCCACATCACACCTAACCAAATTCTAGTTCACACTACATAATATGAATTACACCCATCTGTATGGAGTATTATTAAATTCGGCGTCTCGGGCCGTAACAGCGTGTGACATTTACTTCCGAAAATCTTATTAGACTCCGTAGTTGGTTTGGTAGGAAATATATTTTCCAAGTTGCAGTGACATTCACTGCCTACAATTTTTCTCCATCTCTCGACATTAAACTCTGTTGGCTGTGGCTGACAAATGGTAATGTTGATTTTCATTAAAACTGTAATGGATTTGTATTATTGTTAGTTGTCGCCGGTATGGTGAATGTACCTAACTTTTAATGGTGTATCGATAATTAATAGCGACTCCGTCGTAGTTTGGCTTAATTTGATTTTGCTGGTTCGTGATCGATTATAATTTAACTGTATAATTCTTGGTAAAATAAGGCGTCGTTAGAAGCGCGGTCCCCCAGGTACTAGTAATAAACAAGTTATTTTAAAAGTAAGTTCATATTGAAGGACCTTTTGACATTGTCTCGGCCTCATCAGTGCGACAACCGTGAAACTGGGCCCCGCAGTTCTTCCGGAGGCTGCCACCCGTTTCCGTTCATGACGTTCTTGACACATCAACGTGATTACGTGACCGATTTACTTTGATATTATTAAAGGCAACAAAATATAATATAATGTATTTGTGTATTATATCTCTCTATGAATTATTCTGCAAGCAAATATTTGTAATAAGACGTTTATTGCAAATTGCAATTGTTTATTGTAATTTTACGGTGTATATCAGGGATGTTAAGGAGATCCGTAACCGTAATCGAAACTATCGGATATCCGATATAAAAAAATATCCGTAACCGTAACCGAATCCGAAATAAAAGTGTCGGACAATATCGGATACGGGCGGAGCCTATTGATACACGTTATGAAACCATTTTATAAGCTGTTTGTATTTTACTTTTGAAATTCCTCTAAAAAAATATTATCCGAAACTAACGGATAATCCGAAATAATTTCATATCCGCATCCGTATCCGTATCCGGTATAATAATCATTCCTATATCCGAAACCTATCCGTATCCGAAATTTCATATCCATAACATCCCTGGTGTATATATCTGTACATACCTATGTGTATATATTTGTTGCCAATACCTTATTTATTTTTATGATTTTAATATGTGTATATTTTGTATTTTGTTATTTCAGTAGTGTATGTATGCATAAACAGATTGAAACATAAAATAATCAACATTATTTATGACATCGCATGGTCGGCTAGTTAAACCATACATTTTCGATATGTATGTAATTTCTTTTTTTTACTTAATCTATTTAATAATTTTTATGGCTTCCTGTGAATTGTGTTAGATATGTTTTGTTCCTATTTATTACGCCAAATTCACCGTATACGTTATTGTAAGTGAATTTATACCAAACCAATACGGAGGCAATTTGTTACCAGGAAATGGAATGTGAATTGTTATTGCATACTCTGATTGTGAACGAGCATGAGATTGTTTCTGGTTCGCAATATACGTTCTTTAGCCTAGGGTGCAATTAAAACAACTACGTCATTGGTATGTTAAAGTAAGATTTTAATATGAAAGCCCTGAATGCTACTGTGATGATATAAAACGAAATAAAAGTCGTATCACGTTTTCAGTAAACAAAAATTAGAAGCAACGAAGAGCAATGAACGTTTACTCGCTGGGTGTAACTGCAATGCACCATTATATTACGCACATTACATTATTTTAAGCATGTCCCTGTAGTTCTAAAAAGGGTTAATTTGTTGGCTCATCAATAATAACGACATGAGCTTATCGCGCATGAGAAAACCAGGAATATATCGTTCATATGAAGGGTGTGTGATGGTATGGCAGTACATCAACTACGATACCGCTCTATCCGATGTACGAGCTTCTAAATCAGGTAGTCTGCATGCAACGCCTGTGGAATTATGTGCAGCAACAGCCGTTAATCCTATTTACGTGTACGAAACTCTTGGACATATCGTTTAATATTTTAAATGGTGTTTCGTTTGACTGATTTCTCTATTTATAATAAATACAGTTCACAAAGCGCATGTCTTGTATATTTATATATTATCTCATAATACACAAAAAATAGCTAGCTACTAGATTTTTAACTATTGTCAATGACCTCAGTTACTACATTTTGATTGCTGTTGTGTTCCTCAATGAAATATATTGATGAATAAGAATGTACTTTTGTATTAAAACGAAAACATTATTCTTATAACTTCTATTATATTAGATTTTGTTTTCAAAGTTCACAAAAATATTTTTTTAACTTAAAATCAAGGTAGTCCAAGTATATTTCAGTTAACAAATAAATCGCTTTTCTGAAGCAAATATTTTCATCCAGATCCGTTTCTATATTTTTTTAAATAAACCAATTTATTCCTTCTTGTTTACACAATTGAAATTCAGTTTTGATGTGGAGGTACGTAACGTAAAATCAATAAGGTTAATAATGTAGCTGTATCTCGTAAACAGTCAACGACGCGGCTCGCTCAGCAAATTCGCTGTGCAAAGAGTAATTTAAAATTCAGGCCGTTCAGTCGTCAGTGGCGGCGGACCAAGGACTCATTATTACCATGTTGTTCTATACTACTTTTAACTCGTGTTGTAATGGTACCATGCATTTTGAGTCTTAGTACTGCCGTAACCATATTTAAACGCGCCATGACCGACCTTGTCAGGATATAAATACATATTCTTTAATTATTATAACTACATATAATTGTTGAATAAAACATTATTATTTATACAGATTAACTTATTACAGAGACATTGTATTGTATTAATTTTTAAAACTTTATTATAGCAGTTGTATTACATCGCTAAGTACCTAGTGAATTGCACACTTCAAAATACCTAACAGATAGAACAAATACATGGAAATTGTGGTTCAATGTCGTAATGTTACTGAATGAAATATTCCCGTTTGTATGTACTTTTAACATTCATACGATTTTGTTTTAATATGTAAAAATTGATGTTATTATTTAATTAAATCTACCACGTAAATGTCTGAAAATATCTATGCTAAATATTTTTACAGTCGTTAGGAAAACAATGATATGACATAATATGTGTTAAAAATAAAAAAGCAACGGTTACGAAATGTACGTATATGTAATATTACGTTATAGTTGGAGTAGGTATAGCAAAACAAATTCGATTCTTTACGATGTTAAGCAATAATGGAAAATATGTAACCTACATTTCCTATAAAGCGTTATGCGTTTCCTCTTTCAACAGGCAATAATTAAATAGAACAGTATATTATTAACGTTAACAAGTTATATTTATAGCTACTGCCGCCCAAGAGTCCATTTGCCGCCCACTGAGCTGTTAGGGTGTCGACCCGCGATGCGCCCAATGTTAGTGAAAAACCACATGTTGGAAAAAGTTGTACAATAGTATATTATAACTCAGAAACTATTACACAATACTAATTGTAATATAACGTCAGTACAACGGTATGGATTTAGTTTAGTTATTCAAATAAAGCATACAGCAATATATATCTTTTATGAATTTTTTTACAAGAAAATATATTTATATCGTATCGACTTTAGTATAAGGCAAACACAAGTAAAATGTAACTCCCATGGATTATAAAAATAATTAATCAAACCTCAATCAGATTTGTCAAAAATGTTTAGTATTAGAATATAACAGCGAATCTAGGGACTCTTTTCTTTTCGTAGCTAGTTAAAGTTCAGATAATATCAAAGCGACCTACTTCGAATTAATTTTGTTATTAAAATAATGCATACAGCAAAGAAGATTGCTGTTGCTTAAAAATTTTGTCTGAATATTTTGGGAGTTTGTCCCACTTTGTGTCCACTCTGAGTCACTTACATTGCGTTGTGACGAATTTTAGCAGTTAGCTACTATCTTCCGTTGCTATCGGGTTTTATTGTGTGAGAAATATAGTATAATAAAAGACCACTTATATGTTTTTGTGCTATTGTTTACAAGTTTATATGTATAATAATATGTGAGTATTTAATACAATTTCTATCTGCAACAGGTAAATATACAATGTGTCAAATCGATCGTAGAAACAAACGATTGTAAAAGGACTATTACAAATGTTGTATCGTCTGGAAAGCTCTGCCGTCTCCACGAATGCAGTCGGTTGCTGTCAACTTCAGGCTGAACTTTTTTCTTTATAATGGAATAGTCTTCTTGCTAGAGTACTTTGGCCCTCCATTTTTCTGTCTACACATTTCACCATTATTATTTATGGATGTATTCCATGTGTTTACTTACAAAGTTTTATGATGAAAACAAATAAATTAATCTTATTTCTATAGTACTACAATTTCGCTATAATCTGTATAGATTATCTAGTTAAAACTAAAAACCTACAAGTGCGTATCGTATACTGTTTGGTTTTTAACCAAGATTATAAACAAGTTTTTATTTTATGCATGAAAAATATATAATTGCAATTCGGAAACGAAGAGACCTCTTTTATCAACAAAAATAGTTGAGTCAAAAAATCTTTAAAATATTACAAGTGATAAAGGCCTATTGCAAATATTACAGAAAATAAATGAATATAATGCTGTTTCTAACTGACGCTGTTTTTCAGAAATCGTCTAAACCATGCACGAACAAATAAAATAAAAGTTATTTACATTTATTTTCATGTGTATATAAGTATAGAATAGAAATAATATTTATTTAACTTAAAATAAGTACTTTTTAATAGTAATTTAAATTCCGTATTTGTTCGGAACCCTCAGTGTCCGAAATTCGCACTTTACTGTATATTTTTAATCCCCGACACAAGAGATAGGATGTTAGAAGTTTGAAGTATTTCTAAGTGCTTCCTTTTGTATCGTATATAGTTTTAAAACAATAAACATGTTTGAGGTTCGTTTAAGTTCCATTAATGAAGTTTATATTTTGTTAATGGAAATCGCTTAACCATTTAAAGCTTCAACATTTTTTTATTTTTATTTGTGTTTACATTATATAGACCCTAAAGATCTAATAACGAAAGTCTGGTGGTTTTATAAAACCATTATTGCCACAGAATTTGCAAACCTGATATCTGACATTAATATTATGAAGTGAAAAATCGTATTTTGTGAGTTTGTGTGTATGTATTGGATAACCTCTGGTATCACAATACTTATTTAAAATATTCTTTCACCATTTGAAAAACATACCACATTGTACCATGTAATATAATTTGCTATATATTATGTTTATTTTTAAACTACAACGTAGCCGGGACTCGTAGCTAGTTTAAGTTAGTTTGGGAAATCCATATGACGTCGTCCAGACAATATATTTTCTTTAGTCTAGACAACACTGCTACTTGTACTTTAATAATACGGCAAATTTAAAAGTGCAGTCACAGTATTTTTCACTATATTCCTGTACTGTAACATACAATTATAACCGGTTATGTATGTTATCTATACTATTATACTAGTATAATTACATTTAAATGAATTTCCATATTTATCAAAATATACTTGTTACATAGTGACTAATGCTATTACAATTGTATATTTTTATAATAAATAAGTTACATATAATACAATACAATTTACAATATTTATATATAAATATATCTACGGAAATCAGAATATTGGATTAGGTCAACTTAGCTAAATGAAATTACTGAAATTGGTTTCAGCATTGGGCGATGTTCAATTTACAGCTATAATCGATGATTTAATCAACGCTATTGGCCTTCTATGAATCGCTGTAGAATGGTTTGCGTGATATGCAATATTATATTATGATTGCTTATATGTGATCAGTCTTGGGTTGTGCAGAAAAATTTTCTATCTTAATTTGTGTATATTTTTTTCGTTTTTTTTTTTGTATTTTTAAACATTGTTTGATTATAATTTATTTAGTGTAGTATAAGCATCATAATTCATTTAACTTTTTATCACATTTTCGGTTGGGGGCCTGGTGATCTGTATTAAAGGTTGTACTTATTTCAGACACCAGCTCCTCACAGCAAATCAGTTATAATAATAAATTTAAGCGTTTAAACCAAACAAATACCTACTTCATGTATTGTTGCCATCATGTTTGTGAGGAGAAATAAATAAATCATATTACTATTATTTTTACGGAAACTTTTTTATACTTATGTGATAACAGACTCTCCGTTTTCACGTCTTTTTTGTTTTTATAAATAAAATAAATATAACCGAAGATTTGAAAATAGTTACTGGCAACACAAACCGCCGGTAAGATGTCTAGTACGGTAGGTCTGAGACCTGATGGCGCTGTGTGTTGTCCAGAGTTATTATTACATATCCTAACATATTAATTACATATATATATATATATACATATATAGAATAGTAACAATTTTTAACAAAATAAATGACAATATTCAATTTGTATAAAACTGTTTTTTTGGTTTTGATAACAAACCTAAATTTGTATTGAAAATGTAAAATTAATATATATGTAATTTCCACTAGTACATATTACTAAAATTAATATAGACATACAATGATACATAGCGTGATACGAGTGTGAGAGTTGCATAAAATTTTGTTAAATGTAAATTATTGTTTGTCTATACAATTAAGTAAGTTTCAATATTTTTTCAGGCGTGCGATGTGAATACGTTATTAGTATTAATTATTAGAGTACCGACATCAATTATACGCCTCCTATCGATTACCAGATTCCTTCGACGAAGCAAGCATTTTAATTATGTACTGCATAGTCATCGCAAAATGTAATTAGCCTCATTGTATCACGGAGCGCGTGTAGATTCGATTATCATCTCATCATACTCACCCGCACCCACACAACACTGTTTGTGTGGATTATAATATATTAATATTATACCCAATACACCTTGGAATATCAAATACATATTATTATATGGGTAGTTACCCATATAATAATATGTATTTGATATTCCAAGAGAATAAGATCATTATTTTAGAACTATTATTTCCCCTATTTCCTCATCAAATTTATGGCTCGACATTCCTACCTATATATATAGTTTTAACGATGAATATTATAATATAAGTTATATTATATTAATTATTTTACAGCTTATAGTTTATTCTGAAATTCATAGTCTCGTAGACAGCCAAATCAATATATTATACGGAACTATTTTTAGGATATCTAACACGTGTGCGCCCTCGCTGTTGTACATTAAAATCGCGCTTTTGTAGGATATTCTCTCGGAACAGCTGTCGTTCTATTTCCGTTACGAGGGGAGTTTCTTTAACGAGTTTCAGTAAAATGTCATTCACAATCACAATATACACAACGCCTAATAAACATTCGCAGCGCGTTTTCACAACTTTGCTTTCGATACATACTTTCGCAGTGAACTGTCAGTTTGAATTCAATGAACATTTACGATTACTACTTCAGATAAAGGCGACCAACTATGAACTGCTTGAAAGCACGCGGTGGCCAACATGAGTATGATGGAGTAGAGCCGAGTGCGCCACCTTACTATCCACCACAGCCACCATACAATCCAGATTGTTTCTATGACCATGATGACCATGCACAAGCTGAATCATTAGATTTCGGCTCTTTATATACATGGGGTTTGTGTGACACCGAACGGTCTCTTGGAAACTCCTATGATGCCGATGATTCGGAGAATTATTATGATTGCGAGGGGTGGGGGCGTCGTTCACTGTATGAAGGCGTCAACTGGATGCCGCCACTGCCAATGTCGGTGAGTGCGCGCTAAGTTGTGTGCATCATAGAGCACGCTACTCAACTGCGCTTAGGTGTTACTCACTGTGTGTATAGAATGCAAATTAACAATATATAACGTATTGTGTTGTTAGCCTGTAATTAACACATGCTTGTTAATAACTTTACGGAACAACCATACGTTCGTTTATGTGATGAAAGTTTAATTCTTTTTCTATGTACTAAAACATGGATCAAAGTAGGAAGGGTGTCCGGAATGCATTAAGCGCAAGCGCATGCACCCCGATCTATTTCCGGGCGCAGGCGTCGGCTGTGTACATGTAGACGCCGTTCATTTTAAACCAAAACATGCGCGAGCTCGGCCGCGGGGGCTCACTCGTAGCTGCCACCATTGCGGCGTTACACAATCGAACTGCGATCGACGGAAAGCCTGGAACAGTTAATTCGCGCTCGATCTCCGTAGAGAGCAGAAATGTTGTGCGATCCGTGACCAAAGAAAAGTTTCACGACGATATTTCACGGCGTGCGTCCGGCGGAAGCGAGCGCCCCTTGTCCACCGCGTCGGAAGCCTCAGAACGCGATTCAGCTTCCGTTCAGTCCAGCGAGGAGCCGCCCCCACACGAGAGTACGTAATTCATGTATAGTATACGAGTCATTGACGTAGCTTAGTATTGGAAAGCGGCCAAACTCTAAATAGACACGTCGGTGACTCGTACAGAGAGCTTGTCGCGCAGTGTCGCTTATACTGAGCCTCATGTCCGACCGTGAATACCTGACAGAACCCTGTGACGAGGAGGAGGAGCGTGCGGCGGCGGGCTACGTGCACCCTGCCGTGCGCTCCTATATGTACTCGCCTATGGGTGAGTTCTCGTCGTTCATGAGGCTCTTTTTGTATGACAAAAGAGTGACGTTTGACGACCTTATCTCGTGACAGGCGGAGATTCGGATAGCCCTGATGAAGCGACCGTGAAATGTACAGTTTGGACCGACGGAGCTGTTCCAGCGAGGGCGGAGTCTTCCGACTCCGACTCGAGTTCATCGAGTGAGGATGACACCGACGAGAAAGAGTATGAAATCCGTGGCGGCGATGCTGACTATCGAACATTAACACCGAGCAGACGATTAGATAATTCTACAAGAAGAGATGATAACTTTAAATGGCTACAACCCGGAGAACTCATAGATGAGACAGTAGAGCAAATGGACTCTAGAACTGAAGAATATTCTGCAGCTAGTTTAGATAGACGAAGGCGTCCACACTCGGACCGCAGTGATCGCGATCGTAAATCCCGCTCATCACTGTCAGGAAAGCCGCCACAGCATCCGTCTGCTAGTGTTCGGGCTTCCCCACGTCCGCGTCGACCTCGAAATGAAGAAACTCCACCTGAATTGCAGAGGCGTTGGAACTCATATGAGCATTTTCGATGGCCTGAAGGAGGATGGTGGCCGCCCATGTGCTGGTGTCACGGACCTCCAGCGCCTCCACCGTGCTGTATGCATGATCGATCTTGGCCCTCACACCCTTCATTGCCTTCGGTACCTGCACGACCTTTTAAGGTACAGAGGAAGTATAAAATTTATAAAGATACCTAACCATAATAGTATATACTTATTATTAATTGAACTCTACATGAATATAACATTTTTTTTCAATATATTAATATATCAGAGTTATTTATTTAAAAATATACAATGAGTGCTGTGCTTGAATTTTATAAACGTGCATGACATCGTTATATAAGGATTCCTAAATACCTAATAACGGTACCTATTTTTGATTTGTTATATTGTATCTTTGTTAACCGTTTTATTGCACAGTCTCTAATGTTTTAAGTATCTACTATACAGTCGTATATATTTCTGTATATTTTTCAACGATCTACTAAAGGGATATTGTTTCGTACTGTTTTTTTTTGTTAATGTTACTTTAAGTCTTCGCAAAAATGGCTCAAATTGATTTTGATGAATTTTTTCGACATCAATAGAGTTTTTGGTTACTTGTATAATTTTAGATCTGATTGGTCGGTTTGTATTTGTGTAACAAAATGTGGTTCTTCATATTGCTATGTTTAGATGGGTGTAATCATAACAATATGAAACATCACCCTTCTGACTTTATAAAATAGACGCAAACATGTTTGTTAAAAAAAGCGGTTTGTTTGTCTATATATTTCAGCATCTCTTATAATAATAGTCTCGTTAGCCATTTCAACTATGTTTTGTTTGTGCAGAATGATGCAGAGGATCGAGTGCGGCGGCTTGAAGCCGACAAAGAGAACCTTCAGCTGCAGGTTCAGGTGTTATCTGAACAGATCGCGGCCCAGAGTGAAAAGATGGGAGATCTGGAAAGGTCGTTGCACGATGCCCGCCAGAGGTTGGATGACGCTGATCAAAGGCTACAGAAGGTAAATAATATTTAGGTATATATATTTTTATGGAAGAACTAAGTAGTGTAAATAATAGTAGCCAGAACAACGAGCAAAATAATTCGACTATTTTTTAGCTGTTAAGAATAATATACGAGAAATTATATTCATATAGTAATTGCCTTTTATTTTAAGATTACGGTTGCCAACTGAAATTTTTAGGAATGTATTAATAGTTTAAACGGAATATTTTCACTCTTTACCTGCAAAGGACAATCTATTTTATACTAAATAATTTGCAGATATCCAGTATCATAAACAATAAACAATCACGTAAGTTCGACAAATACACAATATTATACTGTAATATAATTTGAGGTATATTGTAGGTGAGAAGATTATTGTAGGCTCCTGAAGATTTATTCTTGAAGAATGAGACACAGTTATCTTCATTTGTAGCTTGTACCAACATATGCATGTTATATATCAAATTTGTGCTGGTTTCTCGCTACGCCGAGTTCCTAATTGTACGTAGTTTGAGGACATTTGTGTCAGCCGTCCCGGACTAAAGTTATGCTACCGTTTGTACGTAAATAATGTACATAACTACAATATATATTCAGTAATTATATAGCGTCGCCTTTATATTATAGTGGTACTCTTTAACATTCAACACGGCCTAGATCCCGCTGGAATGGAGCTATTGAATAATCATGATCAGCGTGGGCCGTGCAAATTCTAGTGCGAAGTCACTGCGGCGTTTAGTAGTATTATAAAAGTAGGTGCAATCTGTATTATCCTGGAATGATCAATTTTTAAATGAAGTGGTTTTGGTATATTACCTTACCTGATGAAAAGTGCTAGTCGTCACCATGAGCAGCAAATGTGGATATCACTGAGTGACTACTTATCGAACTGCACTATATGGTAAAATTTAGTTAATATTAAAAAATACATAGTATAAATTGTCAAATATACATTATGATCCAATCAACTCTTATTATTCACGTCTTCCACACAAATTTCATTGGCATCTCAATCGAAACGTAGCCATGGAAGCACCAACTATCTCGCTGGATAAAGCAGAGCTAGCCGCTGCTAGCCTAGAGATACCGAAAGGAAAAAAAATATAAAAACCTTGACATTATCATTTGAGAAATAGCAAAATACATACATTCACTATGAATTTTTTGAAAAGCCATAATTATTACAGTATTTGTTAAAACTTCCTTGGTGGATATTCTTCATCACAAGGAACCTATAAGAAAGTTTTTATAACTTTATGATTTCCGATACTAACAGCATAGTCACCAAATGTATCACCTCACATACAGCCACATAGTAATACAGGTGTTTATACAGTATATGTGACATATCCACGATTAGGTAACGCCATGTATGGTGGTTATTAAATTAGTTTTGCTCAAGGTATGCAATTAATTATGAACTATGGGCAATTGGTATGTTTGCAATTTTGTATATAAGCGTACGTATCTATGTATTTCATTCATAAGTGTTTAATTTTCTGTCTGTCGTATTATGCATATTAATAATGATTAAATATTTTTCATTAGCAATAATTAATTAAATCTGATTGGATAATACAATCATATCTAATTAATTAATAGTGATTTTACTGAATTAAGGAAATAGATATCAATATACAATATACCTAATAAACATACAATCTGAACACTGTTTTAAAACATACATGATTGAAACCAAATTGGGTTGGCTGAAGGGTGAGTGACGGTTGATTTTTTTTCATACAGTTTACGTTTACTAGAACGCCCTTTTTTAATTTTTCAATTATGCTCTGAGACGGTATGTGCTATGTTATGCCATTAAATCAGTAAACCATCCCGTCCTGTAAAAGTACAGTCTCGGACTGTTAAATTATATAACTACAATTTTTTTACCAACAACTAATATTTTTACAAAAATAGACATAGGTAAAAAAAATGTCTGTTTGTTCATATAAACTTAGAGTAATGCGATATTGTTTCGTGTTGACTTACTTGCTTATATTTATTTCTTGTAAAGCCCTAGGGCTTACATTGTACAATATATTTGCGTATAATTATGAAAATGGAGTAACTTTGAGTATTACGACTCATAAAGCTCTGGAGAGCTAATAAATTCCGCCCAGGGATATCTAATTAAATGTTCACCTACGCAACGACTGTTAAAAATTTTACGCAAAGCAAAAGTTTTAATACGTATACTGTTCATTATTATTCACTATAACAGATTTTATATTCTTATGGGTGACATACACTGGAAAATGATAGTTTATCTTTAACTTTACATAGTATGAAACAAAAGTCACTGCCGATGTCTGTTTGCTTATATCTTTTAGATTACGCAACGGATTTTAAAGTAGTGTTCAGCAACAGATAGAGTCATTCAAGAGGAAGGTTTATATGTAAAATACATGCCTGTATAGAACAAGCAGAGAAATTCAAAGATTACTAGTTCTCTATAAACATTTTTTATCCTATATGCAAAAAATGGTGGAACTAAAATAGGCATTCGTTCATTTTGATTGTAGTATTATATCGTGGTACATTCCAAGTGTTCTCCGCAGGAATGACGGAACAAAACAAATACCGCTCTAATTCTGTAGTCCATTTATGTGTTGCGTACCGGCCATACATCTCGCGAACACAGATGCGGTTTTTATTAGCGCCAGACATAGCAGAAGCAGGCTACTATAAAGTATGTGAATGATAAAAGTTTAATTGAAAATAGGTCGGCTTATTTACGTTGTTTGCACGTCGTGTACGTACTGTTTAGACAAGTTAAAAGGTTTAGCAATAGCAATTTTTTCTCAGCTAGCTATCTAACATTTGTTTTGAAATGTTTACCGTACTGCTCGACTCCTTAGGTCTAGTCTGATATTAGGAATATTTATTATGTTTTAGTATTCAAACTATCGTAGAAATTAATCATTTTACCAGGAGTAGACTAAATAGTCCGGGATCTCGGCCTCAGACTGAAATAGCCACCAAACAGCTTGCTTTGAAGACTGTGTTTAAGTAGTAGGGTCAGATTAGGCAGTGAAATGAAAGAATAAGAGGCATAAGATCTGAATCCTATGAAATGGCAACGCTTGAGTGGTATCACGGATATCATGTATATATGTACATGTGATCATGTAAACATGATGTCGTTAATGCTGTTCAAGTAAATAGGTGACGGTTATCGTTTACCATTAGTCGGGCCGTTAGCTTGTTTGCCACTCTAATTACATGAAAAAGTCTTGTTTATTTTTCTGTATTTTTAGGAAATGTTACAACGCTCCTCTCTTGAAACTCAAAAGCTAGAGCTCTTGTCAAAATTGAGCGAGGTACGTCTACGCGTTGCTGAGCGAGGGCTTCTAGAACGTTCTCCGCCGCCTGATGCTGCACCCATGCCTCTTGTGAGACCAGCACCTCCCAGGGTATGTTGTTTATATATAATATCCTTAAATACTAATTATTTTGATCTAAATAATTAATGATATTTTCATAAAATTGTATGATTAAAAAAAAATCGAAGAAGAAGTAAAACAATATCGTCTGGATGTTTATATCAGTTGTCTAGTACTCATAACGCAAGCTCTACTTAGCTTGGGACTAGATGCCACTGTATGAATTAACCTGAATAATTAAAATAAAAAAATAATAAGCATTTTCCAAGGTATAGTCCATGTGTTGTATTTTACTGTGTATTTTTTTTTATAGAAAGTGTTTTAAGTTTTTTCTACCTAGTTGTAAACACGAGCATATAGAGGCGAATGAGACTGAATCAATAATGTAATTTCTTCATTCGGATTTATATTAAACCTTATGAAAACACACTCGCTGTTTTAAAATGTAGTATAAAGAAGGTCGAATCCTCCTTGCGGACGGCGTCGTATAGCCTTCGTTCTATTGTGGCTGATTGGGTTATCATAGAGGACTACATTCTTACTATAAACTTGAACATTAGCTAACACTAGAGCTCTAGCTATTTGTTGTATAACAAGCTAGAACATGACGATATTATAAACATTGTAATGATCACAGCAACCATTTTAAACGGTGATATCGTCAGTATTGATCATAAATATGTATTGTGATGAACACTGGTTGAAAATCGAGGATACATTCTTTAGTGTCCACTTTCGTATGACACATATGAAGCACCGTATTCTGGCCAATATGTATCGCCTGAAGTTTTAAGGTTTTGTTTTATTGCTTATTCCCGAATACTACGTCTTCTCCCATTCTTAATTAAGTTTTCAAAAAATTTTTTAAAAAAATTCTACCAACATTGGTTTATGTTTGAAAATAATAAAAAAAATATGTTAACAACAGTAATTATTGGAGGTCTGGAGAACTTGGAATTCATGTTTAAATTACTTAAAGCACTTGTAGTGTTCCACAAATTATTATTGGCTATGTACTAGATTTGCTTTTAAAAAAACTTATTACAAAATTGAAGAGTTTGTAAATGTTAATAATGTTTTAGTAGAAAAACATTAAAATTTCTAACATTATTATCTGATTGGACAAATAATGAGTACGTAGCGGTTTCTATGTTGATTATCGCATGCCTTCTACTTGTTACTATGTATTTATTTATTTAAAATAACACTTATTCAAAAGAGCAACACGCAAGTTGTTCTTTCTTCTTGTGATGAGTCTGCGTTTCGAATGAGTGGTAGAATAAAAAAATATGACTATTCAAAAGTGCTTGTATTGAGTTTATTTGAATAAACATGATTACTTTTTCTATTTTTTTTATAGTACTCTTTATTATATTATTTCAGACACCGCCTGCGAACTACGGACGTCAAATCGAGCGCAACACTCACATGTATTCGTCGTTGCCGCGCTCGTCGGTGGTAACGTCAGAGGCGCGCGTCGCGTTCGGTAAACAGAACAACATGGTGGTGGCGCGCGGATACGGACGCTCTGTGCCGAACCTAGGTCTCTCAGAATACGCTTGTCGCGCTTCGGTAGCATGTGCCATGTCGCCCCAAACTCAGACGACTACATACCGTGTACCTACAGAGTGGAAAGCTGTGCTTGTGTAAAGCTCATTCTGGAAAGTTGTATTAGTTAAATTACTATATATTGTAGATATACCACCACTACATAAAATAATTATATTAAGAATAATATATTGATGGACCAATTAATCGCTGCGCAATATAAACATTCTAATTCATAACGGTTTTTATTAGTCTAAAATACAAATAGACATTTAAAATTTGCAAATATATACATTGTTTATGTTTTTATATATAAAAAACATAATACACATATAACATAAATTGTTTTATTTATATTAGTATTCATCTTGTTATGGGACCATTACTATCTGGTGAAGTGTCCTGGGTTTGTCATAAGTTTTATTTAATTTTTCTTGCTTTTCTATTCGAGTTTACAATTTTTTCGAATGAGCATAACCTGATGTGCTTTCAATCTGGGTATAGGTATGTATTCTTTTGTACCCTAACTGTGTCTGTGTATACCAACCAAACGAAACGAGTTTTTAAACTTTAATTTAATATACTGGCATAATTGTAATTCTATTTCTTTTAGTGTCCTTAATAGTTAACATTACATATGTTGATCAGTAATGTAGTTATACTATTTTATATTTTGGATAAAATTAATTAAAGACTAAGTGATAGGTACACTTTTAGAGTTTACCTTCTGTTCTATAAATCATTTATAAGTTATATTAATAATTTATAGGAATACAAAAACATATGTCAAGTAGACTACTCTAGTGGAGCTTTCTTTCTATTAACGATTTTACACAAAAATGTGTGTATTCAAGGGTTTAGGTAAGTATTTTGTTATATACTAGGTATTTTCTATTTTTGAATTTCCAAAATAAAATGCATTTAAATGCAGTCTGCAATGTCCAATAAACACCCAGATTAATCAATCATTAAATGATTAATCTTGTCTATCAGGTCAGTTCTCAGGTACTCATGGTACAAGATCTGATATACAAGTTTAGGACTTTATTATAAACTAATAAAGTATTATTTTTCAGCCAATATGATTGTTGTTAAATTTTAGTCTTTTATGCCATTATATTAAAATATTCAAGTGTCTAACATAGAACGTCCGCTAGCCCGCATGTACTATTTACTAAAATTAAATGTCGTTATAATTGTGTGTGACCAGTGTATTTACAAATAAGATTTTAGAACTGAACTATATGTTTACATCCGTATATATTAATACTATTGATAATGTTTAAAATGCATGGTTGTTGTTATAGAATATAATTTTGGAGAAGAAATAAAGTTTTTGTTATCTATAAATTTTGATTATAAATTATTTACAACACAGTTAACAAGCAAAACATAGCTTTACTTTGTTGTGCATAGTGTTTCCTATTATTATTAGTGTACATCTAGTATTATTTTTAATAGATTATTATGGTATTCTTCAATCGGCAGCGCTAACCATATCGTTAGTGGGCACTGGAATGTATATATTTTTAGTGAAATATGAAAATGAAAAAAAAAATGAAAAAAATAAGTACTATATTAACAAAAAAAAGTCGGCATGGACTTTGACTAATTACGTTAACACTATGTTGCATTAATAGTATATTACAAAGAGAACTAATTACGGAGTAATGGTACAAAAGTTGATCTCATCGTTTAAGGAATATTTATTTAGAGAAGACAAGACATATTGTGCAATGAATCCTTTAATATTTATATATGTTTCAGCGGAGAAGGATGAGGCGATAGATCGCGGAAGCCCGTCGCCGTCACTGCGCGAAGTGCGTGCGCGACTCGGATCCGCTCGTCTCGAGGGCGATGATCTCGCACGTCGCTCTCAACAGCGCAGCAGTACCCGCACTACACTGCATGCACCTACTGTCCACGTCCGCCCCGCGCCATGGTCAGTTCGTCTCGATCCTATTGTTTAAATTTAACTTCATGGTAAACGGTTACCATAGCCTATGGACGCCTGAAACAGCAGCGGTGTTAATATGTCCTTCTTGAAAAACTCCATGCTGTAGGCTCTCGAGAAAACCTTGGCTATGAGTTCATTTCATAATCTAAGTGTGTGTGGGAGGAGGTTTCTCTGAAACCGCACTGTCGGAGATCCCTTAGGTTCCAGCGTGTTGTGATGAATTCCCTATCGATGTCGAGCTACCTGCGAACGATCTGAGGTCAAATTATGGGATCCGAATTGAAAGGGTGGAACGTGCAACGGATATACCTTCACACATTACTAATGCAAATCCCTATATGTACGAGCTAGCATCGTACATTACTTGGCGACGTTACCATTTCATTCTACATTTTCGTATTTCACCATAATCAGTTTCGCATTCAGTAACCAAAATTGCTGCGCATACTTTCGTTATTAAGCAGTTTAATTATCAATATAAAAATGCTTTTTTACTTATAAGAATCTCTTTTATGATTATTTATCAGTATCTTGTTATAGTTTCGGTACAATCCAAATAATATAAAGCACTGCACGCACTGGCACCACTCCCGGGCTGCTACTGAAAATCAGTGTTTTGCTCGTTGAGTAATTTGTTCACTCAGTAGCTCAACCCTTTCGTATCCTTGTAGTACTTAATATTTTACTATGTTTTCTTTTTACGTGTAAGTTAAGAGTAGAGTAAGAGTGTGTTTTTTTCTTATATATAACAACACGTATATGATTGTTTATAGCATTTCGTTTATAGTATTTATAAAGATTTTATCTATCTATAACGAAATTTAAAGAAATATTAATTTCAACGTTGGTTATTAGGCAAACCATAGACGTGCGTGAGTGGGATTGTGAAATGACATGCGGGTGGCTGGAGAGCATGGATATGGAGGCGTACATACCGGCTGCTCGCACTTGGCTCGGTGCCACGCCGTCAGCTCGCGGCGTTCTCGCCGCAGCTTCGCACAACACCATTGAGAAGGAGCTAGTCATAAAGCATCCCATGCACAAAAAGAAAATCGTCCTCGCCCTTATTGATTTAATGGTATGTATGACAACATTTCTCAAAAGCATATATTGTATATATGATAATAGTATCTACTGAATAATTTATGATACCGACGAGTAAATTATAAGATAATATTTATTAAAATTGTCTACATTAACTTTAGATATATTTACATTCCTTGTAATTTGACGCATAATGCGATTGTACGTGTTTAGAAATAAATATATGCGCTTAGACAGTATGAAGTTTATATAAATTACACTATTATGGTAATGGTAATCATGTGGTAGGCATTTGTATATTTTTTATGTAATTGGAATGGCAAATGGCAAAATGACGATAATCTTCATAGTAAGTGGCAATCATCCATGTGAATATCTCTTTTGTAACTGTGAACAACTGAGATATGTATATGCCCCGAGGCGTAAATTCGAACTTGGCACAACCCAAATTTTTAAGGTTCCTCTGAAAATTCGCAATTTTACAAATCGTATATTTATATGTATATTGCAAAAATGTCGACCGGAGGGAGAGGTCGGGGAGTGTTATTCCGATTACATAAAAAGTTAAGGCCACCGGTTCCACCACGAGTAAGACCCCGGCGGGCGGTGTAGGGCGGCGAGAGCGACCCGTGGCTGTCGGCGGCGGGGCGGCTGGACTGCGCGTGGGCGCTGCGCTGGCTGGAGGACGTGGGCGTGTGCGGCGCGCGCGCGGCCGCCGCCGAGTGCGCGCTGGACGGCCGCCTGCTGCACCGCCTCGCGCACCACGACCTGCACGCGCACCTGCGCGTCGCGCACGCGCTCCACGCGCTCGCCGTGCGCAGGGGTACCACTCATACTGTTTTCCTTATGCGACGGCTCGACGGCGGCCAGAGTTAGCCCGGTCCTCGCGCCGTAATTACAGTGGCTCAAGGTGATACCACCTCGTCTAGTGCGCACTCAGCCGCCGCCGAGTGCGCGCTGAGAGAGAGATGGCACTCGAAACTCGCGGAAAGGCTTGTACAGTACAGGGCTGAAGGTCAACTACCGCCTGACGGATATGAGTTTATTCTGAGGGCACCTACCGTTCACCACCTAGCATCTACCGCTGCCAGTGTTATCTGCCTCTTACAACTTTGGGTCTTTCGAGTCAAGAGTGAATAGGCACAATTTTAGGTTGTGCGTAGCTTAGAACGTTTCATTGTTGATGGGCACTGTCGATGGACAAGGGACTAGGAAAGTGGAAATAACGAAAATATTTGACTGCAGATGGAAATGAATTAAAAAGAAAAAAAAACGGGAGTAGCAGTAGCTAAATAGCCGGATTATTCAGGAGTAAAATTTAGTACAGAATATATAGCGGATTGAAAAGTGATTTTCTATGAAAATGTACTTGTACTTACAGGAATCCAAGTCTTGCGAGACAACAAGTTTAATCCTGACACGATGATCCGTCGGGGGGCGGAGGGCGAGACGGTGGGCGCGGGCGCCGACGGCAGCGAGGGCTCCGACGGCGGGCCGGGCGTGGCGCCCGGGGAGTTGGCCCGCTGGTCCTCGCACCGCGTCATGCAGTGGCTCAAGGAGATAGACCTCGCAGAGTACGCGCCCAACCTGCGCGGAGCCGGTAAGTAGCCGTTTGTATTTGACCTGACGGCCGCGGTGGTCTAGCGGTTTACCGCACCGACGGTCGCGGATTCGATTCATCTCACTATGCAATTATTTTTATTCATCATCGGTTGTTGGCTGTTTTGTATGTATATTATATATGTATTTATAGAAAAAAGTGTTTAAGTATTCCTAGCTAGATGACGCTCTGTAAAAATTGTTATTATAATTATTATTATCTGTTACATATAATAATAGTTATATTTTATTAAATTTGAGCTATTACCTATCATCAGCATTCAAATAAAAAAAACGCATCACAATCGGTCCATTCCTTTAGGACGTAGCTCCTAAAGGAATGCCGTAGACACACACACATATTGACATAGATTCATAATTCATCAAACTTATAACTCCCCTCTTTTTCGATAGGGGATTAAAATGTAAGTTATCGCTGTCTGTACATGAAAGATATATGGGAAAAACAATGAGAGACATTATTAACATAATAAAATACTAACAATAAATACGATTTTTATGTTTATGTGTTTGCGCGCTAATCTCAGAAACGGCTTAACCGATTTGAATACGCTTTCACTAGACGCTTCTTCTTTTTTTTATAAATATTTATTTCCCGATATTCCTTAGGTACGTCATTTTATTTCAATCAGTTACAAAGAAATAAATATACTAATACGAAGTTGCGAATCTTTCTTGTTTTCCTATAGTATAGTGAAAGTAAAATCATTCCATTCCATGAAATTCTCATAATTTCTTATTATTCCAGGTGTCCACGGTGGTCTAATGTTATTAGAACCACGCTTTACGGCCGAACTTCTAGCGGCACTGCTAAATATTCCAGCTAGCAAAACTCTTTTACGGCGACATCTCACACAACGGTAATAATAAACTTCAATAAAATATGAAGCTGGTTGTAGATTATATAAGGCTACATTCATTTACTAATATTATAAATATGAAAGTAAGTTTGTTATCTCTTGTCGCTTTAATGGATCAACAAATAGGAATTAAATATGGTATATAAGTATGTATGGAGTATATTTTTAAGCCGGTTAATCAAGATATATATACTATAGTCTTGAAATAGAAATATTACTCAGCAATAATGTCTTATATAGACGAAAGTAACCTGACGAGTATAGTAGATTAAGTATATTTTATTAACTTGCCGTTATTATAATTGTTATAAAACGTTAACGAGAGAACTCTTGAAATCATTAGGTATTGTAGTATAAATGCTAATGACGATATTTATTTCTACAAAATTTTCAGGTTTAACGAGTTACTGGGTCGAGATGTTATACAGCAGAAAAGAAACGCAGAGCAGACACTAGGCTACCAACCTCTCACTGCAACCACCAAATATAAGGTACTATCTCTATAAAACTAAGTGTTTCTGTGTTACTGCATAGAACACTTGGTTTTATATTCACTATTCACACCGTAAGGAACATAGCGTGAAAATTTAATCTTTTAAAATTCAAAGGCACATCAGCACATCACAACTTCTAGATGTTCTTGCAAAAGTTACTTGTTATTTTCACATGTTCTAGAAAACACAGTTACTTAGTAGACTAGCTCATTAAGCACACTTTACTTTCCAATTTCTAGCGGTCACAGGTTTATTTTGGCCTATATGTTTTGGGGTCATTAGACTGAATAAACAGCTAGTATTTTAAGAGTTTTTTTAATGGATGCTAATGGAATGGTGCCATCTGACTAGCTACTAGTAGTATGTTTGTCTTTTATATTCTTTATTGCATTTTAAATATATTACTTAAGATTATTAACACAAATTCCATTTATTATGCTTTAAAATTTTCAGGTACCAAAGAAGAGTCAGTTTTCGCTGAAACGGAAAAAGAGTAAAGACGAAATGGACATGGGTGAGCTGGTGTGTCCGTTCCACGACGACGGCTCAGGTGACGTGCCAACCTCACCAGTAAGTTGTATACTAACAATACTAATATTCATATTACACAGTAGCACCAACATTATACAGGCTGTATTGGAAATAATAAAATCCTCTGAAGAAATATTACAATCTGCAATGTACTGGATAACTTATCTAGTACCATACACCCAACAATTTCGCTTATTAAATGGTTAAATTCTTATTGTTTGAATTTGGAATTATGTATATTCGATTTACATTTGACGAGGTTACTGGAAACTATAAAATAAATATAGCATATACTAAAAGAAATAATTAAATAAAATGTCTCCTTACAATACCGTTATGTGCTTTAGGTTGAAGAGTGTGACAAAGCAAATTAAAGGGAACATAGGCATGATATCGTGTACCTAAATCGTATGCAAAATGACAACGCATGAGTGCTATACGGACGTTACATGTAGCTACGGTTGGCACATGATATAGGCAACGGTTTCCGCTTATTACATTTAATTACATCCAGTAATTTTGTTTGCCAATCAAAATACATACTAAAAATTATGTGTACGATCGATACGAAGAAAACTCACTAGTTACAATAAAATAGGAGCAGATCGTGATTTTGCTTATAATACTGAATAATTTATAATTGTTTTCACATAACATATAATAGAGATTTTTTTTATTTTATACATATATATATATATATATATATATATATTTTTATACATGTCGATTTCTTAACAACGCTTCAGAGGATTAAATATTTCTCGTAATTTCTGTAGAAACAATTAAAAAATTGAAGTGTTCATCTGTGATTTCCAACGACTACGATGACCATGTGGTATAGTTAATTTATTCGTCTCGGTTCTAACTGGTTCGAATTTGTCACTGACGTGCCTACTGGTGCGCTTTATGAATGTAATCGTCTTGACAACAACGTAATAGATCACTTTATATATTCCTCAAGATATACATATCTATTATGAAAAATAGAGTAAATGATATGCAGTTTTTGTCCATTAAAGAAAAAAATGTTTATTTTACGCTTGATGAATTTGTCACGATGACCTAACTGTCTATGTTTGTATGCCCATAGCGTTTACAGAAAAAAGCGGTTTATTAACATCAATAAAACAGCCCTAACTATTATTGAACGAGTACAAGATGATTTTAATACTGAATTCATATTTTAATATTATGAAGTGATTCATTATCTTGACTTATTTACTTTTTGACAATTATTTTAAAGATATAATACAGAATTTATGTTACGTAAGATGGAGACTTGTGCATTTTTTTATTATCAATATAGTACAAATTAACACCAGCTGGACACTACAGTTTAATTGGAATATAATGTGGAAGTACGTAAAAAAATTAGTAATTGATTTATTTACAATACAATGAACTAATGTCGTGAACTTTATTAGTTTCTGATACCGACAGTTGTGTTTTGACTGTTAGCTGCGGGTGATACTGATGTTCGGTAATTAAATATTTTTTTATTTTGCTTTTAAATATTATTTCATTACAGCTTTTGCACACTGGTAGTTTTAGTTTGGTGTGTCTCTTTTCTTAACACATCTAACAGGGAGTTTGGGATTTTTAACCAACATTTCAAATTAAAGCTTATGGTTTTGGTGACATTGTAAATATATTAATTTATATTAAGTAATATCATCATTTTTATGGGTAACCCAAATATTTATAAGGTCATTTGTAGATGGTTCTGTGCTATTTTGATTTATATTATGGTGTCATAATTATCGTCATTTTTGCGTGATAGAGAAGTTTTTTTGTATGTGAAAATGTGGAACTTTTGTAAAAATTGTGGAAATTTTATAATGATAATACTAGTGAAATGATTTTATATCATATTTAGCATAGCATCACCGACCAGCTGATGTATTATGGGCGGGAGCGGTAGCTTCCTGTGGATAACTATTCATTAGATTGACAAAGTTAAGCTCGATACCTATTTACCACCTGACAGGTTGTATGCTTGTTTATTACCGTTGTTGTATAACAAAAATAGTAGGATAAACTAAAATAGTACATTGAGGTCTTAATATACATAGATATGATAGAGATGTGTAGTCATTGAGGTCACATCTTTTAATAATAAACTGCATTAAATAAAAAATGAGAGTTTGGAAAAGGCAAACCTTTAAAGTAATTTTTTCTTTTAAATTGCAGAATTATTAAGCATGCGACGTCAGGAATCAAATAGGGAATGAGAGATTCTGTGTGTATTAGTGTAATCTATGTTGTCCTTTGTGCCATTTCTGTATGTAGGACGGTGATCACTTTACCCATTTACCATAAACCACTACCGGTTCTTGAAAGAATGCATTTTGAAAGGTTTAGATCCTATTAAAAAAATAATTAAACTATAAAAGCAAGCGATGAAAATAAAGTTTATCAAGATTACATCAATTACTGTATATATTATAGAATGGTACAATAATTAAAATGTAGTATTGTACTAAACAATACCGTATTGGACGAAAGTTTGAATAGAATACATTTTGGTGTTTTCAGACGATGAGAGTAAAGTCAGCAGCAGTGGGCGTCGCGTCGGCTGTCTCTCCCCCGCGTGACGACGCGCGAGCACATTAGCTCACTTGCACTACAATGCGCTAGCTCACTCGCATACTAGGGCGCTAATTTACTAGGTTTCTAGCGCAATAGTGTACTAGCTCACTAGTCTATCAGCGTCACTTGAATGCACTTAGCTGGCGTCGGTAATGTCCAAATGGTGTCTTAACGACACAATGTTTGCCTTGGATTACTTGTTATTAATTTTTCATGTTCGTGATAAAAAAATAATCATACTAATTCAAGTTTCAATAATCTTTTCATTAAGAAAATCAAATTAATATGTATGAAATCTTTCATGAAATAGAGTTTTAATTTACGTATATTGGTGCTACAGTTAAATTTGGCGGCACGGAAGTATTTTGATAGTTTTCAAGCTGTTTGAACAAATGTCCAAGGTATGATAAGTATACAATAATATTGTTATTGAATTAAGTATTTAACAATGTATAATTTAAAATCTAACTGCCAAATCATGAGTTCTATCAGTTTAGTTGATAATTTATAAAGTTTAAAGGATTAGATTTTATTTAATAAAAAATATATTTAATATTAAGTATAAGTCTATCACTGAGAGTTAAAATCGTAATAACTTTCTATTTATTAATGAACGATTAATGAAAAAAATAAGTTGTCATAAAGCAATAGACATTCCAATGTTTTCTATCAATATAAAAGTTACAAATATTCATTATTAAAAATATATTTGATGATATACAATGCATAGATTTGTAATATTATATTATTATCACAATAGATTACAGTATAGAACTTCGTTAAAGGTTTTAAAAAGGTACTTATCTGTGTTATAAACATCTTATATTTATACGTAGCTTGGTAGAACACGACTGAAAGATGACAATATAATCCTGGTCTCTTTTCTATTTACTACAAATAATTTCCTGTAGATTTAAGAGTTGATCGATGTGAAGAACAACGTGTGTGGTTTATGAATATTCTTGTTAGTGTTTGAGACGTATTAATAAAGTTTATTAATTTAAGGGTGTTTCACACAAGAACCAATGTCGTGCTGTATTATTATGTAACGATCAGTATTCACACAAACATACTCTCGCTTCTTTGTATTTATACTGACAAGGTCTTTTGAATCTTATTGCCGTTTTTTGTAGTTTCCTAATTTAACAGTGGAACTGATTTTTTGATATACCTATTATCTAATTGTCGCACAATGTTAACACATAGGTATCAATTTTTTACATTTTATAAAATTTTATAGAACACAAATTAGTATTACCCATAGGCCTGTTCCTAACACGTTGTGCCAAATATACATATAATGCCCTTTAACAATGGACCCTTGTCTTCCATAGTGATGTAATTCTTAATAATATGTATACTCGAAAAGTATTAAATGGTGTATATCATTAGAACAAGAAGATCATTTGTACAATAATATATTAAATAATTTTTACAATAACTTAAAGTCATAAAATGTAAAAGTTAATAAATACTGAATGAACATAATTGCTTTTATTTTTAATCTTTGTTATCAAATAACTGTTGCGATTTGACGTAATTTGTCTCTACATTTTTCAATACTTTCAGGCCCTCTGAAAAAAAAAACAAAGCGATATATAAATAGGATACAAGTGAGACCAAAGTCGAAATGTCGAAGATTCTATCTAGTTATTATTACAAAATCAAAACTACACAACAACTGATCACCGTCTGTACAGTTACATGTTAATTAAGAATGGTATATGACGGAAAAATGTATATGAGAAAATTACCAAAGTGACCCCGAAATAAATATTGTTATAATTTTTGTCTGTTCGTTAAATTGATCTCACAAATGGTTTAATTATTTCGGTATTCAGTCATTCTTGTGATAAGCTTCACTGAATATTATGTGTTTTATAAATTCAATTCAATACAAACAAACAAGTTGTATGGGTACATAGCCGTTTGCTCCGCTTGTTTTATATAGGCATATCTAAATTTCCAATAAATTAATATAATTTATAACGATGATATGCTATGAACACACAAGCAAATTAATATAAACGTTACAATACCTTTCCCTCGTCCTTTACGACGCAGTTCTGCAATCCTCTCTACTTCACTTTCCTCGTCTAAGACCCTTTCTTTCTTTTGTGCGTCCTCGTGTGCTTGTTTCAATAGTGACTCTTCCAGAAAAGTTAGTTCTAAACGACATAATAAAGTAGATAACCAAACAAATGTTAATAGATACAAAGAAAGTTAAAATAATCACTGACATGTCCATAAAAAAAATAATATATTTAGTATTAAAGGACATAGAAATAGAAAAATGTATTGAGTTACTAACTGTCCCGGCAAACATTGTTTTGCCATATAAATTTAAGTATATTGCTATTAAAAGTAGGGATTTGTGGTAAATGGGTGAAAATTTAGGGTTGTATGTATTTTTAAATAATTAATGTCAAATTATAATAAAATAAAATTTAGTCAAAAAAATAAAAATATTCAGTATCATTGATTGGTATGACAAATAGTCGTTGGCCGATTCTCAGACACGTTTAATAAAAATCGGTAATGCTGTTTGGGAGGAGTTTGGTAACAGACACCGCGACACAATAATATTGTATATTAGATTACTCAGTAAATTAAATATAGATATATTATATGAAAAAAATCACGATTTCTAAAATGGCAATTTATTTTTAAATCGTTAATTTTTTTGTTGTTCACATCATACACATATCTTCTCCAAATTAATTTTAATTATCCTACATACAATACAAAAGGACTACCTCTGCATTAGTACTATGTTGAGTTCGAATATTTTAACGCGCAAAAGGCAAAAACATATGAATACAAACTGGCAAGTCTGTGATCCATGCCGATCCAGGGTCCGTTGAAAATACTTCCCGCGGTTGGACGCGCCTTAGCTTCCGGCTCCATTAACAGTGTAACTTGCTGTTTGCACTCCGTTGATAACTGGTTTACAACGGTTGTGCGGAAACGCCATTTGCGCATTACCTAAGGTAAAAATAAAACACGCGCGTGATTGCCGCGCTTAAGATTTACAAAGACTGAACGTAGGTCTGATAAATCTAGCGAGTTAATCTAATGTAAGAAAATCAAAAACAAATCCAATGGGGGGATTCGCCAGATAGGGCACATTGCTAAGATATAGTTGCGTAAGAATAGGAGGGCAAAATACTATGAGCTTCTGGCCGAGTTTCACCTGGTTCGAGAGGCTGTGAGTACAGGTAGAAACTAACATTCATTATTAGTCTAATTTATATAGTTCTATTGTTTTATTATTTTAAAAAACTGTAACCATAAGTTTGTGTAAAGGGAGAGCCACATCTGATGGATTTTAGTCGCGCCCCAGATGGTATAATTACGCCACTACTAGAAAAGTTTGTAAGTTGCGAAAAGGTCTCGCAGTACCCGTTCGTCCAACACGTAAGGCGATCGGATATGTGTTTTCGAATTTACCATCCTTTCTATATATAAAAAATAATACCCAAGATACCTTTGAAAATTCAGTAATTTTTAAGACTATATACAATACATATAGGTACTCCAAGCGTTCCTAGATTCTATCTAAAAATATATAATAACCTGTTTTTCGTATAATCTTTTGACCGATGTTTCGTTGAAAGGAAGTGCTTTATTTAGCATTGTGTACAGAATGATACCAATAGACCACATGTCTGCTAGCTTCGGTAAATATGGCACTCCTTTGAGTACTTCCGGTGCGGCATACGATAGAGACCCGCAGTACGTCTCGCTAAGCACATCTCGATCTCTATGGTGTACATTTCGTGCGAATCCAAAATCAGTTATCTTCACGTTATAATTTGCTGTAATTAATATGTTTTCACATTTCAAATCCCTGTGTGCTATATTCAATGTATGTATGTAGAGAATCCCTGAAAGTATCTGTCTCATCCAAAGTCTACTCTGATTCTCGGGTACTGGTCCGTTTTGCGTCAGAAAATCTAGCAAATCTCCATTCTCGGCAAAACGTAAGAATATAAAATATTTGGCACGTCGCTGAAATATGTTGGACACGTGGATCACGTGTGGATGGTTGATCCGAATGAGTACATCCAGCTCGCGAGGTAAAAACTTCGTAAGATAGTCACGGGGCGCTTGTGCTGTGTCTATTACTTTACACGCCATAATTGTGTGACGTGTCTCGTCAATAATATGTGTTGCTTTGTAAACCTAGAAAATGAGTTGTAAATGTTTTTGTGCTTATGGATTCCAATTCTTAATGGTCAGTTTAAAATTCTGTCCGCAAACTTGTAAATCTACATTACAGGATTTAATAATAATACCTTTATTATATTCACAGTAGACATATATCTTTAGATATGAATACTTTAACACAGGTATTGCATATATAAAAAAGTTGAGACTCTTTATTCGACTTTTATTCCTTTGACAATGTATTACTGACATTGGCTACGTCGATAATGGTTTCTTAGAGATCTACTGGATTAGTCTAGTTTGTGTATATTAAGAAGTATTTACCTTAGCATAAGAGCCTTCGCCTATGATTTTCTCCAGTATAAAACCTTTTTCTTGTAATACAACGAGATCGGACTGTGTAGTGCTAAGGTCTGCCTTATCAGTGGCGTGACCCATTTATGTAGCTTTTTCTTGCATTATTATTTCATTTTTACTCTCGTGGGTACCATAATGATGAAGTAATTATTACTAATTAGTTTTGGAAATTATGGGAAATTCATTGTTTGCGATATTTCTAAATTAAAAGAAATGTGTCATGTGTAATTAGGTTATTTGTCATTAAATATTCGAGACATCTTGTCAGTTTTATTTATTCTTTAAACTTTCGCTTCTAAGGTCTTATCACGTCGACAATATTTTGACTGCTTCGGTGGTCTAGAGGCTAGCGGTTTGCGACGCCCGCCCGCCCTACTTCTAATAGTAGCGGTTTCGAGTCTATGTTATTCTATATTATTTTATGTTATACTATTCTATTCATGAGTATGTTTCTGTGTAAAGGTCTGAATGTTTTGTAATGATCAGCCTATCTTATATTATTACAATAATATTATATAAAGTCTCCGGACTCAGTGTTTGTAGGTATATGAGATTTGATAGTGCAGAAACTTTATATCTATAGGAGACAAGGAATAAACTTTGTTACGGGGTCCTTTTTACTAATATATGCAAGATCCAGTGAGCCTTCAAACACAATTATGTAAAGCGAGTAATAGAAATGTATCTTCAGCTGTATAAATTACAATCAAGTTATTTTTATACTTTTGTTATTGGATAAGGCAATGCAATTTATACTAATCAGTGTACACTTACCAAGAAGACGTCGACCCTGTTCCTGTTACATCACATGTAGGTTTCACTATTGACTCATCAGGTAGACAGGGCGTATCTTTGTCGGTTTTAGATTGATCTAGATTTTCTAACTTATTCTGTAACTGTCTCTTTTCATCTCGAGCCTTTTTATAAGCTATCGTTTCTTGCTGTGTCCACTCTGCAATGTTTGAATATTTTTTTAGTAATTTGATGTTATTATAGTGATAACCCACAGACGACCGTCAATTTGAATAATTTAAATCTTATTACCTACCTAATAATCTAGAATCCATAGCAATCCATTCGCTGTTTATTATCTGATCAATCTTAATTCGGTTCTGATGATGAGGTTCCAACATTTGCATTAAGAGTCGTTTACAGTTGTCAGATGTGCTGTCAACATATCGTGATCGAAATTTCCAATTCCTACTTATTTGTGCTTGATACAACTGTTTTATATGTTTGTCTTCAAATGGCATCGCTCTATTTAGCATTACATATAGGACTATACCTAAAGACCACACGTCTGTAGGTTTAGGGAAATATGGTGCGCCCTGCAAGATCTCAGGAGCAGTGTACGACAATGAACCACAAAAGGTTTCGCTATGAATATCTTTTAATTTCTTATCTACGCACATTCGGGCGAAACCAAAGTCAGACAATTTAGCATTTTGGTTTGCTGTGAGGAGTATATTCTCGCATTTAATATCTCTATGCGCTATTTCCAATTCATGCATATACTGAATTGCTAAAGCTAGTTGCCGTGTCCATATCCTCGCTTGATCTTCTTGTACTGCACCTTTCTGTAATATGTATTCTAACAAGTCTCCATGCTCCATATACCTCATAAAAATAAAGTATTTATACTTTCTTTGGAATATGCTGTGCGTGTGTACCAAATGTGGATGGTTTAACTTGATTAACATATCTATTTCCCTTGGAAGAAATTTCTTAACAAAATCTTTCGGTGCTGTATTCGTGTCGATGACTTTGCAAGCGAGAATAGATAATTTGTCGTTTTTATTGGGATTTCTGTATTCCGCTAAATATACCTGTTTATTGATTAGAATAATCATTAGGTAAACAAAAACATTTAATAAGAACTAAATAGATTATTAGAATGCATATAATTGTACCATAGGTATACTTAACCTTAGCGTAAGACCCTTCATTAACTTTCTTTAATATTTTGTATCCGCGTATAGCAAGTGTTAACTGTTCAGACGCGGTTAGTTTCAAGTCATCTTCAATGTGAAACTAGAAGTAGAAATAAGTGAGTAATATTGGAAATTTTCTGTTATTAAAAAAAATATGGAATGCTCTATAATTATACCTTAGTCTTTCCCTCCATTTATTCAATTTTCTTTTGTTTAGATGTTACGTTAGCAAGTGATTTCATCATTTCACTTGTCTGTTGAACAACACATTAATAGATATAAATACAAGGTTATAAGGTCCGTAAATGTATTTAAAAATATTATGAAGCTCTTTTAACTTTAAAGATTTACCCTGTATACGGAATTGCTGTGAGGGCCTTCTAAAATATCTCCTTGTCTCTTGGGAGGTTGTCTATGAGATTCAGATAATCTTCGACGTTCTTCTTTTGCCCGTTTGAGTGCGCCTGCTTCAACTGCGTTTAGGGCTACCGAAAAATAAAAGACATTTCTTTACGATTGGTACTTAATTAATTTTAGTAAAATGTATTTTCATTCTGTCCCACTTACTAGTTAGCCTACTGTCCATAGCAATCCACTCAGAATTGATAATTTGAGTGGCGGTATATCGTAAACCAGAATCCGGTTCTAACATGTGCTTCACAATAGATTTGCATTCCAAAGAGAGAACGCTTGCAACGCGGGATCGAAATCTGTACTTTTTTCCTATCTGCTGTTCGTACAATTTTCGCATTCGCGTGTCATCAAACGGCATAGACTTGTTCAACATCACAAAAAGTACGACGCCAAGAGACCAGATATCTGTCGGTTTGGGGAAGTATGGCTTGCCTCGGAGAATTTCAGGCGCAGCATATGACATGGAACCGCAGTATGTTTCGCTTAGAATCGGTTGCTCATCTTCGTTAATACAGAACCTCGTGAAGCCGAAGTCAGATATTTTGACGTTGTAATTCGCAGTCAAAAGAACGTTTTCACATTTTATATCTCTGTGTGTTATTTCTAACTCGTGAAGATATTGAATTCCGAGAGCCAATTGCCTCAGCCACACTCGGGACTGGTTTTCAGAGACACATCCGTTTTTCAAAATATATCCCAAAAGGTCCCCATTTTCACTGAATCTCATGAAAATGTAATATTTCGTTTTTCTTTGAAATATGCTGTGTATGTGTATTAAATGTGGGTGGTTAAGGCGTATAAGAACGTCTATTTCACGAGGTAAGAATTTGGCAACGAAGTCCTTAGGAGCTTTGGATGTTTCGATAATCTTGCAGGCGAGTGTCGCTTTGTGAGATTCGTCTTTTCCAGTATATTCAGTCAAATATACCTACAGAAGTATTTAAATTATATAATTACCTATATTGTCTTAAATATCAACATATCGATATAAACTCGGCACTGTCATACGTTATATGCACATCATAAAGAATATCATAATGATACTGAGCTACCTACTTGTTTGAATTAGTCTACAAACAAGAATAACACAATAGACTTCAACTATAATGTTGATTACGGATTTTCCACCAGTTGCAGAAATTTAATAAAATTTCACAAGCTGAAGTGAAATGTAATGCGTGCATACAATTCAGATATATATGTGTATTAAAATACCTTTGCATAAGCTCCTTCTCCAAGAAACTTTTGTAACTTATATCCTTTCGAAGACAAAGTATTTTCTTCAGATACAGTAATTTTCAACTCGGTCATGATACAAAAGCGAGGTTAAGCGTTGAGCATTCTGTCCTACAACCGCATCTCCCGACCGCACTCCCTGGATCACTTCTCCGAACAATCATATATAAAGGTAATGTAGGCATTTTTATGTTTTTGTTACTTTTTATTACTAAAATTTTGCATTACATTTTGTAAGTGTGAGATACGGCTAGTTTGTATTGATGGCAGGTGGTAAGTGATAGGTGACATAAGAATCACAATGTCATTCTATAAAAATCTCCTCTAGTGAAAGAGTTTATTTCAGAATATGAGATGTAAATGCCCACCATTTGCATGTTACTTGTTTGTTTATTGCTCAATCGAATGTAAATAAGACATTAAGGTATAAGGGTTTAATTGAAATTCAATATATTGTAATAATATAAATATTGGCTATAGAATAATCAAGAAGTATTTACTTTTATTTACTAATCACGACACAGAAACAAGTATAAGTAAGAAGTGTGTATAAGGGTAGGGACGAGTTTTTGAACTTCTTTACCGTTAATGTTTAGTCATTATTGTCCTATCCCATTATTTAGGGTCGGGCTGTGTATCACCTTTTTCCCATTGTTCCCTGTCGGCCGTCCTATCTGAGATTATATCATACGCATATAGCGCATCATACTTTCGCTCGTCCTTTTCCTTTTCATCCATCCACATTCACATTAAATACTTTCTTAACGACACGGTACTCGGAGGAGCGAGTACCATGTCTTTAAGCATTACCTGTCAGACCAAAATAAAATGTTACCTCGCATTTTCTTTCTAGTATATTGTGCACAGTCTTAAAAGGTCGTCGGCTGATGTTTTCACAGAACAACTTTTAGTATAGACAGTTACACTTGTTGTTTTAAAATATAATAGAACTTATTAAATAATACTCACATATACATATTAATAACTCGTTATTATTTTAATAACATTATTACAATTTTTACAATTACTAAATGTACAATATAAATTATCACATTTAACTTCAAATTCAATGTTGTGTAATGATTACTGATTTGATAATGACCCCATCGTTTTTCTCTATAATGAATTATAAATTATCTACACAATCATTTACACTTACTGTTATAAATATATTGAGAAATATAGTCCGTTTAGTTATCTTATATTATTTATTTGGTACCCCCAAATATGTACATGTTTTTTCTAATACCAAAGTAGCACCATAGTCTATATTATGTTCTATTATAAATATAATACAATCACATTTCTAGTTGCTTTTTATTTAAAAATTCACCTGCAATAGATATTCTTTGTAGAAACGATGGTGCAGGAGTTAAGAGATATTTGTATTCATTAACATCAGGATGATCGGGATACCGTTTCTCCTTACGGATCCGTTCTAGCATATGTTGAGGTTCACATTTCGGTTTCTGTTTCCAATCACTACTTAAAAAATCTTGTATCACTTTTGGCAATAATTTATATACTTCCTTCGCTTTGGTAACACTAGGAGGCTGTATACTTACAGTTTCTTGTAATTTTTGGGGAATTATTATATCATCAACTTCTACATCTGTCTCATCATCTAATTCATCTTCGGATGTTATATTGTCTATAGGAGAATCTAATTCTTTGGTCTCGCTATTTATATTAGTTGTGTTATTATAATAACTAATTATGTGCTCTTTAACAATATCTCTTATGCTAGATTCATTTTTACTTTTTTCCCTTTCTGTGCCATCTATATTGACATAGCCAGTTCTTGTTTCGGTCTTTATTAAGACTTGATTTTGATCAATTTTGTTTTCACTACTTTGGACACTGTCAACTGTATTATTGACTTCATTTGGTATACTTTGAGATTTACTTTCTGCATCTCCAGTGGCGTTTATTTTTATAGTCCCTTCCATCATTGTTAGGAACTGAATGTTGTCTTCTTCTTCTAAAATTTGATATATTCTATGTATCTCGCTGATATTTATTCTGAAAAGCAAGAAGTGACCATATCAATGAGTTTATTCATTCCTTTTGGAGCTTAACGGTTCAATTTCAAATATTTAAAATTTCTATGTCTATAAATTAATAATAATAATGTCACTTGGCCAACAAACTATTGACTAAGAACATAGCAAATAAATTAATTTCAATTGATCATTATGAAATTTGCTATATACTAGTATTTATTACAGATAAGGATATACGCTACTCCTTATTCTGTTTATTTAATGTGACTGGCTTATTTTATGTAATTGGAATGGCAAACAAACTTCATTGTAAGAAGTTACCGTCGCACAATGGGTCGAAAATGAAAATAAAGGGAAATAGCTTTTTTTCAAATGGTGTTTAAATAAATATGCTACTCGATAGGGTTCATTTTCCTCATTTGAAGCTGTTATATACAATTTTTTTCATATAAGTAATATTTGGACCATAAAAAATATTTTCTCTTTTTCTTGTATGATGAAATGCTCAATTTCATTAAAATTTTGGTTGATCCCGCTTTGAAATGACTTTAATTGTAATCAATAGCTGTTCTTCTGTGATTTCATACCACGAACGCATGCAGAGTTATGTGTGTAGTACGTATAATGTTGCACCAAAGAAGTTAAATGTATTAATAAATGCAACAAAAATGTTTCGTAGACTATATTTGTACAAAATTGGCTAATATAGACCGGAATAGACAACAATAAATCAATGTTTATGTTTTTGTTTTAGTTAAATAATTTGGTCGTGTATCATGGGATTAATTAAATGAACAAATAAAATTCCGCAATTAAAACATGAAATGCATCAATATTTGTCTATTCTGCTCTATACTAGCCATTATATTATTATAATTTCAAAATTTAAAAATAATAAAGTGCAATGTAAACTTTTTTTTTTTTTTTTTAGATCTTCTTTTTTTTCTCTTTATTATTTTTTTTTTTTTTTTTTTTTTCTCTTTATTATTCAAATAACGGAACTAATTATATTAAAACAATAAGCCGCAAAACTGCTCAGCAGTTTGTCTGCAGCAAAAGCGCTTAACTTAATACTTATTTCTAATCTATATATACACACACATACATTCACATAAACACAATCCTGTAGAACCAGGTATCTTATTCCATACAATGTTTGTTTACAAAAAAGTTAAATAATTTCTTTTTGAATAATTTTTTGGATACATTATCTAATGATCTTATATTTTTTGGTAACATATTATAATATTTTGGAACTAGATATTTTCTAGTTCTTGATCCGTAATAATTACAGACCTTAGGTACAATGTATTCTTTATTGTTAACTTTACGTGTAGTAATTTTATGAACAACATGATTTTTAAATTTATTATTTTTAAAATGCTCTATTAATATTAATAATTTATTTTTATTTTTTATATCTAATAATCTGCATATTCTAAACAACTCAATGTACCTATTTTGCTTACATTTATGTCTCTTATTTTTATCAACTAGTAGCTTCATAAATCTTATTTGTAAGTCCTTAATTTGATTAAGATTTGTGTCAAAGGTACAACCGTAACTACCCAAACCATAAGATAATACGGAATCTATTAGCGCATGATATATTATATATAACGTTTTTCGGTTAACTGCAAAACTTAGTTGATGGAATTTTGCCAACATTGATCTTAATTTAGCACAAACATTATTTACATGTAATCGCCATGACATGCTCTCGTCAATTATAAGACCAAGGTACTTATAGTGAGAAACAAATTCTATCTGAGGGCAGCTACAGTCGTTACCTTCAACATGTAAACAATTGTAACTATGTCCTATAATGTTAAATGTACAATCTTCTAATTTAAGGTACGGGGAACGCAAATGCATACATTTAGTTTTATTTAGGTTTATAATTATACCATTATCATGTGCCCATTTTATAACATTTGTTAAGTCAGTTTGGATATTTTTCTGTATGTCAGCAGGGTCTCTTCCAGCATACAGCAAACATGTATCATCCGCATACATGATCATTTTACATTTCTTAACTACATTACACAAACTATTGACATGCATTATATACCCTATTGGTCCATAGACTGATCCAGTAGGGACACCATACAGTATATCAGACTCATCTCCAGTGATACCGCATATATGCGTTTTTAGTTTTCTTTGGTTCATATAACATTTTAGCCACTGATTAATGGGACCTCTTATTCCACATTCTGCCATAGCCTGTAACAACTGTTCATGATTTAATGTATCAAAGGCTTTTTTAAAATCAATAAAAACGGCTACTACACTCTGTTTTTGATCAAGACAATTGTTTACATGGTCGGTGAACTCATTAAGGGCTGTCGCAGTACTGCGTCCTCGCCTGAAACCATGTTGTGTATCCGATAATACAGCATGGCTCTCTAAAAAATTTGTAATTTGCGTCACAATTACTTTTTCTGTTATTTTATTAATTATAGAAAGGATAGCAATTGGCCTATAGTTTGTGTACTCGTAGTGACTACCATGTTTATATAGGGGCCTTATTACTGATGTTTTTAATAAATCGGGATAACAACTTTGCGCCACACTCATGTTAATAAAATGAGCTATGACTGGACTAATTTGTTTTTTAATATATTTTATATCTGTCACTCTAATTTTATCTGCACCCGGGGCTTTGTTAGGGCTTACTTTATCTATTATTTTTTCTATATCATATGCAGTTACTTTCCTATACCTCATAGACATATTAGACTCCTCTACATATATATTTCTATCTATAAATTTATCATTACAGTTATGTTTTATGTTATGTATTTCATTAGTAAACGTTTTTGAAAAATTTGAACTTATGTTTTGAATTGTTTCTTTCTTACCCAAATATTTCTTAATAACATTGTCTATGTTCCCCTTTTTTCTACCCAGCCAATTATTAATATTTTCCCAAATTTTTCTTACATCATTTTCACATTTTTTTAATTCATTCTGTCTGTACATATTAAAACATTTATTTATACATTTGTTTACTTTATTTCTATATTTTGTGTATTCTAATTTACTAGTAATATTTTTTGGATTATTCTTTGACTTTCTAAATAATTGATCTCTCCTATCTATCATATGTAATATTTTACTGTTTATCCATGGTTGCCTGTATCTAGATTTCTGAGTATTAGATTGGTATTCACAACTGGCATATATCTCACTAAACAATGTACTTAATCTATGATATAATAACAAGGGACACTCACACAATAAGAACTCCCGCCAGTCCACTGCATCCAATTTATCACAAACCTTTTTATTATTTATTTTAATCACTTTCTCGTCGACCTGCTTAGAGCATGCCATGTAATCACTTATATCAATAGACAATCCCACCAAGTAGTGATCGGAAATGTTCGCTGTGAGTATGTGAGAAGCAGGAACAGTTTGCCGCGTACGCACCCACACATGATCGATACACGACGCAGACACACTGCCATCGAAGCGATGCTCCTCACGAGTAATTCCATTTATTGTGCATTGCAATCCATGCCCATACATAATATTTTGATACCGTTTCGCCAACATACCAAGATCATTTATTTCAATATTTATGTTTGCATCTCCAATTAATATTATGTCGCTCCTACGAGGTATACATTTTATCAAATTATTTAACTCGCCAGTAAATCCCATTCTATTAGTGTGTGGTGGTCTATACATAACTAATAAATATATGTTTAAATAGTTCTCTAATATTAATTTGCCTTGAACGTATTCTCCATATTTTCCTTTAATGACATTAGTTGTGAAATTATATTTCTTTTTCACATACACCAATATTCCTCCTCCTCGTCTTGTTTCTCTTGTGTTCCAATACATATCATATTCAGGCAATGTATACAATGGCAATTCATCCTGTGTTATGTTGATTTCTGAAAGTGTGATTATATCGAGACATGGCCGGCATCTTTCGATATATATTAAAAATTGCTTGAAATTTTTTCTTAATGATCGTATATTTAAATGTATTACATTAAGACATTTATTATGTCCGTTTATATAAGTATTCCATTTGGCAACATCCGAGTATTTCACACATTCAATTTCTGTAGGTAAATCAAATGATGGTGTGAATTGTATAATATAAGGATGTCAACACATTTGTTTACACTTAATGTATTGAAAAATCTCAAGGCATGTTTGGTTGATCATGACACTTTTTTAACTGATTTATATCACTATCCGATCGTACAGTATATATTTTATGACCTTCTAATTTGCGGACGAGTATATTCCCATTAATTATCCATATGTATTTATAAATTTGTCTTAATTCACTTCTTGCCTTCCACAATAATTCACGTTTGGATTTTGTGAGGTGTTCATTTATGTAAATTCGCTTTTCATTTTGGTTGTTATATACATCACTGTTCTGTAAATTATTATGCTTTCTTACTTCCAACCACTTATCATCTGTATTCTGGATGTCATTGTTACAATAATTGCTCGCGGTTTTTGCTGGTTAGGTTTTTTAACGCCCATTCGTCTTGCCTCCACAATGTTTTCTGTGGGTAGATTTAACTTATTAGCCAATTTATTCACTACTGATTTTACATTTTCGTTCTCCAATTCCTCCACACCCACAATTTCAATATCCTTCTCCTTGCTTTTTTGTTCAATTAATATAACCCGTTCCTCCAGTGCCTGATTGCATCGTTCTAGGTGGACATTTTTTTGTTCCAGCGAGATAATTTTTTTCTCCATTTTATCTTTGTTTTCTACTAATTCTTGATATTTTTCTGCATAAAAATCCACAGATTCCGACAGATCATTGATAGTTTTTTGCATATTGTATAGAATTTCTAGTTTTTCATTAATTTCCAGAAGAACCTCTTCAGTTGATTTTTGAGGGTCGATGTTAATTTTTGGTGAGCATATTGATAAATTTTTCGTTGATTTTGTTCCAATTTTTCTAAGATTTTTACTCATTGTTATTAAGTATTTAAATCACACAAAAGTAACTAACTTTTATAAACAAATACTAAGGAATATATTATTTATGCGTACAGTCTGCGCAAGCGCTGACGCCCGACTGGATATACTTTATAATACTATATGGTGGCAAACAAGTAAACTTACCCATCCCTCGCTTCATGGCAACAATATAACATAGTGGGGTCAATGGGATGTGCTTCAGTGTTGAAGATATAACCACCGACATCGACTATACACTCGCCGTTAGGCGTGTTGATGACGGTGCCACTGATACCAGGATTGTGTATAAAGTTGTCAGGGTCAAACAGCAAGTATAGATACTTAGTTGTTTCTGAAAGGAAGAATGACTCCATACGGTCCTCTTTACGGTGATCTCGCACGTCCTTGATCTAGAGATAAGAAATAAATTAAAGATAACAATAAATAGGCCTGAGAGTTTTCTATATATAGGATGTATGTATTTACAAAAAAAAATGTAACTAACTATTCTATCAATTGTCAAGTACCCATAACACAAGCTCTGGTTAGTTTAGGACTAGATGGCGTTGTGCGTACTTTCCAGTGATATTATATAATTACATTACATTTTGCGAATAAGTCTAAATACATACCGTAGCATAACCACATTGCGTCCTGGCGCTATGTTGTATGCTCCTGAGAATATCCTCGCCCATCTGCAGCAATATTGGGTCCCTTGTCTCACGGTACAAGTACATGATTGACTCGATCAGCTCGGGCCGAAGTGGGTAGCTCTCACGGGAAGACGACGCTTCTCCTGTTCCAAGGTTGTATACTTCAGGAGTAAATCCATACTGTCGCCAAACGCTGTGATAGTTGTGTATTATACGCATCGCAGTGTCAGTGTCACCTGGTTGGTAAATATATATATTGTTTATATCACAGTAAAAAAAAATCTTTACTAATAAAATAGAATAACATTTATTACATCACACATCACAACACAACAATAACGATACTGACAGCAGCATATAAATTATTATATTAAATAAACGTAAATAAAACCATGTATTAAATAAGACATGAAATCATTATACTTATAAAAATAAAAGAACTATAGAAAAACAAATAAAAAACCAATACTAAATGCATTTCTCATCTACCACTGTGGAGCATCATCACCACTTCACTGTATACTGATGTGTGTGTAAGGAGCCCATCTCAGAATTATGCCATGACTAAAGCTACGACGCTGATTTCCAGTAGAACCCCAAATAAGTGACTTTATTGTAATAACCAAAGAATGTCATATACAAATGTTATAAAAAATAACGAGCCCATGCCCAAACTAAAATTATTAGTGTCAGAGAAACAAAAAAACACATATAAACTTTTTATGCAATTGTCTAATGTTCTTACAAGAAGTTTTAACTTTTATCAGTCTACACAGCCAAAAATCAATGTATTAATGATATGGTTGCCTTATCTGGTACAAGATAAACAGGAAGATCAGTGTATTCATTATTAAGAAATAAATATTTTTATAGAAACAATATTTTTAATCACCAATAAGGCTCAACAACCCTGGCCAGTAGGACTCCAGTGACTGGAACACCGGCAGTGTGACGTGTCCGCGCAGCATAGTTGCCCACACATACCAGTCGTCTTTCTTCAAATATTTGTCTATGGCTTGCCGTGCCTCACGGAACATAGACATCAGCTCTGGCTTTTCTAGTAAAATTGCCCCTAAAATTAAGAATATTATTAAGGGTTATATGAAATCTATAGTTAATTTTATTATTGAAGTCTTATCCATCTAATGGACGAAAGTACTGACATATTTTTTGTTTCTCATGCTCTATTCTTTATTTGAAAGAAAATTACAGCAGAATATACTAATTTACATACATTTACTGGTTTTTTTTATGAAATGATTTGTGTGTTGATTTGTTATCCCACTGTACTTTTATTCTTGTTAATAAAAATGTTATATTTTTCTAGAACTTTAAGATGTAGTTTTAATGTAGAATCAAAATACCTTTAACTAAGTATTCAAAGTAGGAATCAACACCGCCGCCAATGCCAGCATCTTGCGCGGTCCATCGCCCAGTCATAACATCAATGTGGTTGCCAACGAGACCAATCGGAGATTTATGATGGTAGAGAGCTTTTAATGCATTGTAAGCAACCTGAAATCAATTTCAATATATAGATTTATATTACCAATTTCAGTAAAACTAAGTCTCACATCAACTAATTTAGGATAGGTAGGACTGTATGTTCTTAAAAAACATAAATCACTAAATTAGTAATAATGAGTAGTACCATTATTTTTTTTATACTATCAATACTTACAGATATATACAAGCATTCTCACCTCTTCAAATAATGGATCACCAGTGAGACGACTCAATGTCCCAAACTCAATTATGAAGGTACCAACACCAGCAGTGCATGTGACTGTAGTCTCTCCTGGGGGTACACCAGACCTCAAATTGATGGTACCATATGGCATACCAGTAGTAGTGTCAAAAGCAGCAATAAGTCTTTGTGCTACATCTTCAGCCAGTCGGAGGAGAGGTCCATTGCAGGGCCAACCTGGTTCAAGTTTCATACCAGTTCTGTAAATATATTTCACTCATAACAAAAATATATGGTTGTAGTAGTAACTAATACTATGCAAAAATGCTACATTTAAAAATAAAATCTCATTAAAGTATACTATATGAATATGCTAATACAATCATCTAAAACACTGTTCAAAGGATTTTGATGTAAGTGTTATTTAGATTTGTATCATTTCTACTTTAAGTTTAACAGTGTTTACAAAATCAGAAATGTGAGAATTACCATTCCGCTCATTTACTCATGCATAATTAGAAATTATTTAGTCCAGATAGCAAATCAGTTGAGTTCTCTTTAAATCCATAACATTGTCTGTCTGTGATGTCATTAAAGGAAGAATGTAGGTTATATATCCCTGCTTTATGTAATAAACATAGCTTTTAAAATTACATAGTTTTAATAGAAGCCATTAGAATCAGTCTCTCTATATGATTTATTATTTATAATTACTAAGTATAATTTATACCACTTACTTGTGTGACAGTAAATGTGCACTAAGCAATCCACCAATTATCCTTATATTAGTTTCAAACACAGATACATTAATATCAGCATCAAAGTTTTGTTTTTGTAGAACAATATCTACAACTCTATTGAACTCTGTATAATTACCCATAATTGCGAGGGTATCTAAGGCATCAATAAGGGTCAGCGAGTAACTCCCCCAAGTGTCCACACCATCACAACTCAATGGTCTTAACTCATCATATGGATATGCATATTTTAGATAACCATCATATGCATGTTGAAACATCTCCCTTACCTCTTCTCTGTAAATTTTAATATAAATATTTTTATAATTATTTGCAAAAAATATAAACCGGTTGTAATATAATTAAGGAATTATATTAAAATTTATACAATCCATAGTGCAGATTTTATATATTTAACATCAAAAGCTATATGACTGTAATATAAAAAATGTTCTGCTCTCTATAAATTTTCAATCTCATCTTTCTTGTAGGCAGGCCTTAACAGGGTTTAGAGGCAAGTCAGCCATAGAATGGATAGCACAAAAAGGTTCTTAGTGGAAAGGCCCCTGAACCATTCTTACAGTGTACTGCAAAAGTGATTAATGTGTAATTTTGTCCTATTTTCAATGCTCTGCCATTTTATTCATCATGTTTTGCTATCTTATGTTGCCTGTTTTGGCATTACCTAGTAGCAAGACTTGAAGGTTGGTATCTTTCGGAGCCGTTACAGTGCAGTGACTAAATTTTGGACTGCAAATTCTTTACTACTCATCGTCACGCAGAGTTATAAATGGGACTTAACTGCTGGACAGACTGTTATACTATATATGAGCTATAATACTAAGCTAAGTATATTTCCGTAGCTCCAATTATCTCCTTTGTCTGTCCAAAAAGGATGAAACTCGCTATCAAAATAGTAAACAATACCTGAGTCGAAATACATCTTCTTTTTTATATTCTCGGATACCAGTACTGAGGTTTATAAAGTAGCAAGTAATTAAGTATAATATTGTTATCGCATTCATATTTATTACATTTAAATTTATTGAAAAAAACAATAACTATATTAAAATTTAAGAAACATATTGAAAAATGTAAATAAAATTTATCTGCAACACGGCCAACACGCAGTCATTGCAACGGTGCAATCTGTCACATCTATCTACCACAGTTCATAATTAATAATTCTTATTTCTGTTGTCAAATTGCGTGTTAAAAACAGCTGTTTCTAAAATCGTAACATTTATGCAAAGCTCGGCGAGATAGCGCCACCGTGTTATAACGCACATTGAACAATACATCCTACCATAAATTAGAGAGTTTATCATTCTAACAATTGGTTGGTTCAAATTTAAAATAACATAGACTATAGAATAACGTAAACTTTAACTGCTGAAATCAACCAACATCATCAAAATGTTTCTCGTCCGTTGATGCTATATTAGTTAGCTGGTTATTTTGAGGGTGGTTTAGCTTTAATAATTTGTAATCTACTCCAAAAGTTTATAATAAAATGTGTTAGTAACTCGAAACTACGTGTATTTCCGCTTCGGTTGCCATTAATGCAGCCGCGTTTAAACCAAATTGCTATTTTCTATTGTTTACGGAAATAAACGAGAACAATGGCATTTAGAATTCACGAAGATCAGGAAAATACTTCCTTAGGCCTCAGGAAAGCAGATGCAGATGTATTTTCAAGTACTAACCAGCGGCGTGCTCTAGGCAATATCAACCACTTCGCCTGCAATCAGAACCGGAATACAAAACTCGTAAGTTATTTGCTTTATTGTATGTATATATTTTAGTTCTTATAACCTAAAACGAACCAGAAATTCTAATATTTCGTTACATTAAAACCATATATTTGTTAATCGTTATTGTTAACGTACTTCTGCCACCTGTTGAATTGCACTTTTACAAACAATTCACATCTGTACTGTTCGTGGAAACTTCTTTTAGCCCGGGTTGACAAATGGACCTTGTAAAGTTCAAGATGAAAACAGGATGGTGCGCCAAATCAAGAATGAGAAGAATATTATCCTTCCAGTGGCACAGTTTCGTGCGTTTAGTGTATATGAAGACAAACCAAATGAGGTGGAGGTAAAGAAACGTGAACCAACCTTCAAACCTTTTGTCGCTAAAGATTTAAAGAAGGAGAACTTGTTTGTGAACACTATAGAGAATGTGAAGAATGCTCAGGTGGAGAAGAAACAAGATCCCCTTAAAGAAGCACATTCACTAAGGTTAACTTTTAATTTTTATGCTCGTAACAAATTAATCTACCTACACAAATTACCAATAAAATTTGCATACTAAAGTTGTGGGGGTACCCTCTTGTATCATTATAATGAACACAGTATTCAAAATTGCAATGCTATGATGTACATACTATTTTAAAGTAATATAAGCATTCAATCTATTACTATACCTACCATAAACTAAACTTAATACACACTCTGTTGCTGACTTAGCTTGCAGACTATTCCTTTTGTAATTTTTATATTATTTATGTTATCATAACCATGCTTCTGTTCTGTATCTCTAGACTTCCATTACAAGAAAAGAAAGATGTTGTTGTATCGCCTATGTCAGTTATTGATACAAGTGTGCTGTCTATGTCTATCTCTAAAAATGAGAGCCTTAGTGAGACACTCAATGATGATGACGCCACAACTGCTCAGACCAATAGAGAAATGTTCTTCCATGTTGTGGATTATCGCCAGGATATATATGACTATATGAGGGAACTTGAGGTTATTATTTAATTTTATTAATAACTCTAATTTAGAACTGTATAATATAGAAAGAGTATTTGTTCTTTATTTTTTTAGTTGCTATGATTACTTATACAACTATAAAAATCTTTTGTGACAAAATGACAAGTACCTAAATATTTAACTTCTAATTAGGTAAAAAATAGAGCCAATCCACGATACATGCGGAAGCAGCCTGATATTACTCAAATGATGCGTTCAATCCTCATTGACTGGCTAGTAGAAGTCTGTGATGAGTACAATCAGCAAAGTGAGACACTACACCTTGCTGTCTCATATGTGGACCGCTTCCTCTCATATATGAGTGTTGTTCGTACTAAATTGCAACTAGTCGGAACTGCTGCTACTTACATAGCTGCGTAAGTAATACTTATACTAATTATATTTTTATTACTCTTACAGATGATAAGTTGACTTGAGTTAGTACATACAATAAGAATTAGTATTAGAGGTTACTAATTTCTAGGACTAGAGCACTCACTTTAGTTTAGAATGTCCCTCAGAAGTTGACAACGAGTAGATTGTTTAAATACCAAACTATTTTGCTGTTACCTTGGTCTGTTCAGTCATATTTTTTAGCACAAAATAAATATAGGTATTGTATTGTATATTATATATTATTATTATTATTAACATCATAATCATAAATTCTGACAGGTTAGGTTAGTTGACGTCATGTTCATTTTGTGATCATCCACTGGTGGGCACCAAAAAAATGTGTATTTCTTATATTTGTTTGTAATGTTTTAATGATTTGTACAGTAAATATGAAGAAGTGTATCCACCAGAGGTGTCTGAATTTGTGTACATCACAGATGATACATATACAAAGCGTGAAGTTTTGAGAATGGAGCACCTAATTCTGAAAGTATTGTCATTTGACCTTTCTACACCAACCTCGCTGGCATTCCTGTCACATTACTGCATATCTAATGGACTATCCAAGAAGACTTTCCATTTGGCCGCTGTTAGTATTTTATTATATTTTTTAAATTTTTTTTATTAATTGAAAATAATAATATGCATATAAATAGACTATATTTTGTGAACATTTGATGAGATGTCCTTTTTATTACATTATATTTACTAGTTTTGAAAATTTAAATATCTCTTTATATTTTAAATATATCATGTAAGTTTCCATAGCTTGCTTCTATTCGCTTGGAGTTTCCTTTTATCACATCACATAATCACATTCCACTATTGTATCAATATTAATAATGGTCATTATTATTTAATTTTATGGAAATTATACCTTACTCTAATTATTCGCAGTACCTGAGTGAACTGTGCCTGTTGGAGGCAGACCCATACTTGCAGTTTAAGCCGTCTATCATCGCAGCAAGCGCTTTAGCCACTGCTCGCCATTGCCTCCTATGCGAAAGATGCACCTCAGATGAAACTGACTCACTTGCCACTAGCGATAATAGTCTAATCATTAGTAAAGGTACATAATAATTTGTGTAATGAAAATTAATAGCTATGGCTTTTAGTTTACTAAGGTAATGTACTTCATTTCAGAAAAAAATATCTCTTGATGGTCATTCCTATTCTTCTCTTTTAAATATAAAAAATTACAGGACATCCTATTGTTAAAAAAAATGAAGCAGAGGTGTCACTGTTCAAAAATTTGATAATATTGAATCGACAACTTAGTTTTTTTCTTAATTTCTCCTTAAAATTCTTCACAAATTTATTATCATTCCATTGGTCAAAATTAATATATCAACTCAATGTTATGTGTTCTAACATATGTATATGTTTGTTTTTTTTAGTTGTTGGTAGTGTTAATAATGAACTAGAAGGTAGTCGTGCGCGCGCAAGTTGCATGGCCACAGCATGGCCGGTGGCGCTAGCGGCGTGCTCCGGCTACTCCCGTGCTGACTTGGAGCCCTGCATGCGTGAGTTGGCACGCACGCACGCCCATGTAGCGCTGCAGCCATACCAAGCGATACCCGACAAGTACAAGAGCAATAAGTTAGTTACCACTTTTATTGCTTTTAATTTAGGTTTTTATTTGCATTCATGTTTTATCTCACCTTACTCTTCAAGCCTTCTTCTCTCAAGCTAGATTTCCCGCCCAATACAAAAATGTATATTTACAAGTATGAAAGTATTTGTCACTGTGTTTTCTGTATACATTGTGTATCTAATCACTAAAATTATTAGTTTTCTTGTTTAGTACCCACAATTCAAGGTTTTCTTAGTTTCGGACTAAGTGACAGTTTGTGACATGTTCCTAGTTATTTACTTATAATAATAATCTTATTAACTAATAATATTAACAAAGCCACATGATCACGCCTATGTTCCCTGGTCCTACACTATTGCCAATAGGAAGGACACGTCGTCACACGTCACACACATGTCAATTAATTCAATTCAATGACTTATTTGGATGTTACGTAATATTTTCGTTAACATGATTTTTTGCTCTTGTAGTTGGTTTATTTTTTATGGTATTGTGTTATTTCTACAATATAATAATATTGGTTAATCATACTTGACTTTATGTTGTGATACAAAATTTTAAATTAATATTCCTTTTTGTAGATATGACGGTGTGTCTACCATCGAGCCGCGGTCCATGTTCCCGGTGCCGAAATACCAGCCACCTGCCAACCACGCTGCACGCACTGCTTCGGAAACAACACGCACCAGCTAGTAGTCTACCGTATGGTTTGACACAACTATTATTGAACCTTCGCCGCATTTATAACATTAATATCTTTTCATAGACGCCTAATAACGTTTACAAGACTTGAAATATCTATATACAAAAAAAGATTAGGTTATTATTATTTCGGTATATAAGAGGCTGCAATTATTTACATCTTATTGCTGCATTTTAACAGAATTTCATATTTCATAGCGGAAGGGTTTTTACTAGGTCTTATCATATATGAATGATATGAATGCTTATCGTGTTAGTTTTGTTCCATTTGCTTTAAAGAAACTACCTTTTCTGGGGACAATACTTGAAACTTCAAATGCTTTACAATTCCTACGGATTTGAGAATTAATTTAAATAGAAATAAATTATGAGACAATAGTAATTATATTATATTGTTAATGTTATAAATAATTTGCATTTACTTATAATAATTTCAATAATATAAATAATTCAATTAAGTACAATTAATTATCTTGTAGGTTTTGTGAAGCTAGAATATTGTGTGAGTTGTTATATTAGTTTTTAATAGTTTCCAATGGAAATAAAAATAATCTTCGACCTCTGTTTGTTTGTGTTTATAGTTATTTGTATTCAATATTTTTACCTTAACATGTAACTTGTACGACAACAATGCAATATTAATCGAAATCTGATATGTACAGATACTAACAATCAATAATACTATTATTATATAGGACTTTCCAAAGAACACAGGGCATGTACAATTACAAATATAGAAGTCTTTAATTACATTTACATATACATTCAATTATTATCTTATTATCAACGATTTAGTTTAGTAAATATTGTACAGATTATTAATTTACTGTCCTGCATTATTTTTATATATGTATATAACTCCGGCTGTGTTCAATTCGTCTTAATGAAATTCGTTTTGTGCCTTACGAATTCACTAACACTGGAACACAATCTCTATTGATAGTGTAATAAGTAGGTAATATTTTGATCGTACATAAAGGGACCAAGTTTTAGTGAAATTTAATGTGATTCATAAGTTAGTTGGATTATAGATAGTATTTTTACCTGTTGTTGGTAATATAAATTTGATATGAACGAACAATAAATACACACAATGAGAAACTTATTTTTCTGATGCGTAAGCTGTAATTTTTATAGCTCAGTATTCTACTATATTGTGATTTATATTTCAGTGAATCGCATTTTTCATGTTTGTTAGTAAATTATTATTTTTGAGATTTAAGATCCATCTGCACACATCAGCGACAGTACTTACCGAACAGTTGAGTATATGTGACTTTAATAGGACATGTCAATGACAGTCACGTGGTGAAAACTAGTAATTGTATTTAATATACATATATTTAATGGGTGATAATGACTGGTGCACCCGCCTGCGCTAACTACACGCTGACGGGTCACCAGTACAGGATGGAGTCAGGTCGGTTAGCACATCGTACCGAATTAAACTCGATAGTTTCTAGGGGGACCGCATGGACCTTAAATTGTGCGTTACTAAAATGACGGGAATGATACGGTCGCGATGTGTGCCGTTGGGACTGTAAGGTATGTTTTAATATTGGTAAGTAGTTTTTAATTTAATTTAATCGATGATATTTTACTCCAATTTTCTGTATGGAGGTAAGTACGAATGCCTTTATTGGTAATAAAAGATATTTTAAAATTATATTTGATTTCATTTACCTGCCTTTAGTTGGTTACTTTAATTCCTTTTCAAAATATGGTATAAATATTTTTCAGTTTACATTATATATATAAAACATCCATTATTCTGACATGATTTACTATATTTTGCTATGTGGTAATATATTATTTAATGAAAAGATTCATTTCACTCTATTAACCACCGACGCAAAAACAGAGGTGTTTTATAATGTCTATGTAGATAGTTATCTACGGCAACGTAGCTCCTAAAATAACAAATTGACCTATGCTTCTTGGATACTCTTTTTTGGGGTTCCACACTTAAAATTTTTAAATTTAATAACTTGGAACGAGATTTGCATTCTTGCAATAATACGTGGTGTTAAAGTAGTTTATTATATTCCGACGTCCACACCTAACTGTAGCTGTACATCGTACATACATAATGTACGGACGAATCTATTTGGGGAGCGCCCACGTAGCGTCGCCCGCATCATTGGTCATCGAGTCGCCCTGTCTACTACTTCGTCACTTTGATGACTAGAACGAAGTGGTCGCTCATTTCGCTCAATAGCCACCCTATTTACATACATTAGTGGCCAGCCAGTGGTCGAAATTCGATCATAATTAATTTTAATTATTAGTAATAAGTTTAATTAAACATTTTTTATTATTATGTTTGATATTCTGTAAGAGTCAAAATAAAAATAAGTCAAATAATTATTATTATAGAAGTCGGGACGGACCGCTAGTGTTAAATAAAACTGCATATAATTTTGGGTCGTTTATTTCATTTGAAATTTATTGCCTCATGTATAATGTCATTACTCTTGAGGTTCGCCAGGTACTGTCAAGTCAAACTCGTTTTTACTGCACTATTATTTACTTATTTATAAATCGGTGGTCAAGACGATCAATTGGGATGCTTATCTTGCGTGTATACGTTGCCTAGTCCTTTTTTAGAAGAAGCTGGACCTGAAACAATGAAAATAAAAATTATTAAAGTATACAAGACGCTCATAAGGTAGGCCTCATTGCTAGCAATGTTTCATGCGTTCCTTCCTGGAAACCATCGTTGTTAATTCCCGGTAAACTCGCCACGATGAGCTAACTGACCTGACTTCATGTTCATCTCTGTTAATATCCTACACTGGTGTCCTGTCAGTGCATGCTCTCAGTTAGGCAGGGGCATCATTTTATATCATCCAAGTTAAAAAACTTAAAAAAAAAACTACGTTGCAATTGTTATTACGTAACTCGACGATTGCTATGTAAAAGTTATTTATTGTGTAGCAGTCAATGCTAATTGCGGTTTGCAGCGACCATATTTGAATTTACGGCGACAGCGTGTGCATAAGATATTCTAAACGCGCGCCGGGTTTCAGCTGCCGATACTATTCGTGGCTACCTATCGTAAAACTGTGCGGAAATTAATTTTTTTGTTTGCATGCAGTTTGCAACTGTTGAAGAGGTGTATGTATGTGTATTACTTATTCTATTTGTTAAAAGAGTCGAAGCATAATTGTTACGAATATATTTTTTAAGAATCATCTAATGATTGATTTTGGCCGGAAACCATTGAAAGATGATTTTTTCTTTTGGTGGGTTCCCGCCAGCGACTATGGTACTACGATATACTGAGGATGAAATCAGCTCAATTAACCCAAGGGAATGCACTATTATACATTCAAACTAATTGGGAAATAATTTGTACAATTTTATAATTTTAGTGTGTAATGACACAAAACATTCGCTGATAATTCCTGTATTCTGTGTTCATATATTCATATCCATAAGTAAACAAATCTGTATTATATCTATAATATATTAATAGTGTTCCGGGGTAATTACGTGAGTTTAGATATTCTATAAGCAAATGTTAGCTCTGTTTATAAACAGAGCCAATGTTGGCAGCTTCACTGGAAGCTGCGAGAACAGTCTACTTCAGTTCTCATTTCCTGGAAACATCGTCGTAACACGTATAAAATATTATTGAAATGTTCCAAGTTCGATATCCAATACCTAGCCTGCCAAATGCAACACTTCGCTTCGTCTGGCTCGGTATTATTATTTCGCCAGTTGACGCTTGCGCCTTTTAATGACGCGATACAAACACATTAAATCACTCGCTGTCAGTTTATGGGTCGTTTATACTAAGTATAATTTTATTAGGCAATATTTTATTATGTTATTATCGCACTTTATTTATTTAGGGAATGAAGAATAACAACCACCACTACATCTAGAAATAGATTTTTGTCTAATTTATCATCAAAATGAGTTTAGCCGTATAACCGATTAACCACATATAAGAAAAAATACTTTGTATTTTACAAACTTTCATCTTCTATTTTCAATAATTATGCATTGATTCGTAGAATTTCGTATTTTTAATAGCTCAGTAGGTGTTTTCGTCTGTATGTTGATTAGAGTCAATTACAATTGCTAATTTTCTCGCGTACTTTTTTAGCAACTAATAACATCAGTAGAGGTAGGTAAGGTAATAAAATTATCTACATATACTGAACGAGAAATAAGAAAAACGGAATAATTAATCTCAACTACTTAGTACTACAAGAAAAGTATTTGTAGGTTGTAGGTACTACGTGTTCTCTAACACCTATAAGTATTTTGGTATACATTCTTTATAATAATAAATCATCTTTTAAATTGTATAGTTGCTTACAATTGGATTGGAATTAGTATCTTATATGTATGTTTATTTTTTTTTAAATATAAAGTAGTATGATAGTGGATAATTTAATATTTTTTTGTATTCATAGGTACTTACATGTTTTAATTTGTTTAAATTAATGTTATATACAATATGTATACATGTAAATTTATATTACTTGTTACAATGTTTTTCTCCATCGTTTACAAACATTTAAGGTATGAATAAGCATGCAGCAATAAATATATTGACATCAAGTTTTACGCCGTGAATTTTAAAGACGTTTGCCATAAAGCCACGGATTACTTCCGGACGCCGAAAGGAAAGGAGATACACGAGCAAATTCAATATTCAATACACGGGCCTGATATTCACAACCTCTCTGTTCCCATGCTGTTTATTATCAAATGCAAATCAAAGGAACCAATTTTGGTCAGCACGTATACTAAAGTGCATTAATGTTTCTTAGAATTCAATAACTTGAGATACCTACATACTTGTAGGAATGATATATAGGATACTTGTAGGAAGACCACACATACGATTTTTACCATTAATTGTATCTGCACTACTGAACGTAAGGTCTATTCCGAACTATCATAATCCTGCATTACTACATTAAAATGCGTTGCATGAAGTCATCAATGGACTAGAGTAGTGGTTCCCAAATAGTTTTCGCTATGTACTACTTCAAAAAAGACCTCATACCTTGCCTACCCCTTATAGCGATCACTCTAATATCGTAAATGTGAAAGTTTGTGAGTGTGTATGTATGTTTGTTTTACTGATAGACGCACGTACCCCTTGATGTATCTTCACGTACCCCTGGGGGTACGCGAATTGTAATTGTAATTGTAATTGGGAAACACCGTACTAGGGTAACAGGGGTGTGTGTTATATTTCATTGTAGCTGGACGCAGGGGTGCCAACATTAAATCATTTAGCCTCTATCTGTTCCGACCGCCTCAGGGATCTAGCGATTTAGAATAGAATATAATAGTCTTAATAGTAAACTTAATATTGCTTATATTAAGTTCATTAATAAGATAATTTCTTTTGAATAGTCTTGAAAACACCAAGAAACTTGCGTGTTGCTCTTTTAAACAAATGGATAATCATACTTCACATTTTGTGCAAATACAAACTGCTAAATAGCAAGATTGACAATCTATACCTACATATAAATAAAACTGGAGTGTCTGTAATATTGAAACAACCGTTTTTTACTACGTGCATATATGTAAATATAAATAAATTACATACACCAACATAACATTTTTTACAATTTTTGTTTGTTTGTCTGTCTGTTCATGCTAATATCTGAAATGGCTGCACCGATTTTGACGGGACTGATGACGGGATTTATGGGTAGCTGATGTAATAAGGAGTAACCTAGGCTACTTTTATTTTACAAAAATAATGTTAAATTCCACGTGGACGAAGTTGCGGGAACAGCTAGTAGTAAATAAATAGTAATAATTACCAGTGCAGACTAGTCTCTACAAATAACACCTAATTAGGACACCGCCTTACTTCGACGGTCGCGGTTTCGATCGGTTTCGGTCCTCGATTGTTTGTATCGGCTGTATACAAAAAATGTATTAAAGTATCTCTTTCAGTTGTTTAGTATTTTTAAAAATAGTTTTTGGCACTATATGAATTAGTCTTAGTTATTATTTTTATTTATCGGGCACCCTAGCTTTGCGGATATGGTCGATACTGCTGATTCTATCACGAAACGGAACTCTGAACATAATCCTGCAATTATCACGCGTTTATTGCTGTGTGAAACGTATAGAGATATTTATTTTATGTACATAAAATTTATTATTGGCTAAAAAGAAATACTAGCATTTGATTTAACTTTACGCCTCGTCTAATTATCTACTCGTAGAAAACTAAAGCAATCTTTAAGTTAATCGATTTGCACGTCATCGGTTCATCCATTTCATATTTACGATCGGTCTCTAAATTCAAGTATAATTGATGGAATCTATTATTGACTGCGCAAACGCCTTGTGAAAGGAAGCTTTTGGGCCATTTCCTGGCGCGGAGTGAAATGGGGCCGGGCGTGACGCACGTTTTTACCTCTACATCCGTTCCTAAGATGAAGATTTTTTATAGATGCATATTATTCAGATGTACATAGTACCTACCATCGTAAGCGTCAAAAATATACATTTAGATAGAGAAATCTACATCTACCATTCAATATACATACGTGAGACTTCTTACTTTTATTGTTTCTACCTTGTGATACTTGTATCTATATGTACATCTGATTACATATCTGTAATTAGTAATTCGGCGAGATAATTATTACTGTTAGTTTATTGTTGATAGCAAGAATAATAGAATAGAAGATATTTACATATTTTTTTTAAAGTATATATACGATATAGATGGATATAGAGTTTGGTTTATTAGATATTTTATATAAAAAATGGATACTCTTAAATGTCAAATGTAGTGGTGTAGGTACTTACGTGTGTTATGAATATAACATTACGTATAAAATCCTTTTCCTATATCTGCCGACTTTTAAAAGTATTTATGGCATAAATTAGGTCAAACGTTTATACGAGACCATTGTTAACTTGAAAGGTATAAATATATACCTATATGAATCTTATCACGTAATACGATCTTAACAGTTCTCAAAAGTAATCATCTAACTGTTCTAGAATTTTCTGAGAAGAGATTTTTTCTCAGTCAACAATCTTTACGAATATATGATAACTACTTAGCTGTTCATCGCGACTACTTATGCACAAATTTTTACCTTTCTACAGTATTTATTGTAATAAAATATGTTCGTCCTCGTATATAAATCTACATATTAAATTTCATTAATATCTGTTCAGTCATTTAGTCGTGAAACGATAACAGATACACACATTGCATTTATAATACTTCTATAGCTTTAACCGTTTTTATTATGTGAGGTTGGGGTAAGAACACATTATCACTTCTTATCATACTTAGCTTTGTCGTCTATAACACTGCATATTTACAGCGGTTAAGAAAAGAAAATATTAACCATTGGGCCATTTTCTGTCAGAATAATATATTCTATCCATCGTGGTAAAAGTAGAGTAAATCCTTCTCATGAATATTTCTCTCGGCAGTGGAATATAATAGCTTGTTATAATGATGATGATGATCATCATAGATTTAATAGATATGTGACGTTCTCTTGAGTTAAGGCCGGTTGGTGTTTCTTCTTATCGAAATCCAATTTCATTAAGATTGGTTGAAATATGTAGGTAGAACTTTCAAACAAAATGCTCACTTTCACATTTATTCGTATAGTTTGTAAATAAAAGACATAGGTGCGCATCGTCAAGAGTAAATAGTGTGCAATAGTCGTGGGATATGAATAAAGGATCGGCGGTGGTCTCCAGTGCGATCACCTGATTTCGGGGTATTGACGCGTTTCCATTGTTAGAATTCAACATGGAGATATCAACATTAAATTTGTCTATATATATTTATAGGTACTGTTTAAATATATTTTGGTATGCCTATAAATCTATCTTGGATATATGATTGATAATAGAATATATCATGTGTTAAATATTGCGAAAACGGCTCATCCGTTTTTTTACTCGTGATTTTTATAGATACCATATTATTATAGTAGATATATAATGTCAATTACATAAGCCTCAAACTTAGTCATTTATTTTGAAATTAGACAAGGAATAATGGAATTACGAAATTTAAACCCGAGGTACCAAACGGTTTGTAACGTACATATTCATGTAAGTGTAGGTATAGGACTAGGACTAGGACGAGAACGGAGAGCTAAGTTTGTAATAGACGTCTTCAAGACTTCGATGTAGTTTTATGAAAATTACAGTGTTTACAATATATATTATTTTAAATTATATGTACACAATGTAGCTACTTTAATCAAAGGATAGATCGTAAATGTTCACACGAATGAATTCCCAAACTGTACCAAGAGCTGAAAGTTTATCAGGTTTAACACGGGTTATTTATTTAATTATGTTAGTAAAAATATTAAAATAATATTTTTATTTACAAAGCATTTTTATATAAAAATGTAATGGAAACAAAGTTTTCCAGTCAGATATGTAAACTACAGCTGCACTCTAGTCCGGTCACGTTGAACGTGAGCACGGCGCGGTCATTTGATTGTTGTTACTACTTTTACTATGGATTCTTTAACAATAAAACCAACCATAATTTATTTAAACATAACTATATGTCATGTTTAAAGAAGTGTCAATTCACTTTATATTGTAAATGAGAAATATTCTAGCGAATAAAAATAAAAATATTTTTAAACAAATACATTTGACATAACTATTTTTAATAGTATTTTTTTATTATAAACGAACATTTGAATAACTTAGATTTTGATGGAATTCTAAGTAGAATTCCATCAAAATCTAAGTTATTCAAATGTCCGCCACATTTAAAATACTGTACTAGTATAACATCAAGTAGTCTACAGAATTAAGTCATTTAATATATCTAATATTTTTTTTCCCGTAAACACATATTTAAATGAAACTTATAGATTTTAATGTTATGTAAGATTCTACGATCTATCTCCTATATCAAAGCTTACACTTCATATAGACTAGACCGTTTCATTCGACATGCTATCCTATACGTAATCATCTACGTGACTATATGAGACTAATGTTCTCTGCGTGTTTACGTGAATGCTAGTTTAGCGGACTGTTCTGAGAAATTTTTTGACCTGACACCCACGCTTACTTTTTATGATTGTGTGAATCTCTCGCATCACCAGTATATATATACATAACTTTTTCATAAACGCTTACATTTTTGCAACTTTTTCTATTTATAACTGGAAGGAAGCATAAAACACCGAATATACGAAAACTGTTGTTTTGCGTTTTCGTGGAAAATTCCAAGTTCTTTTGCTTAGTACAAATGCATAGGTAAGGTATACACAATACCTATGTAATATTGAATATTTTTAAAGATAATATATATGTGGTTATAAATTTCGCGTAGAATAGCACATTGCTATCAATATACTAAAATGATTAATCCATTGATTGCTTTATTTTGATTGTAATAAATAACTCTGTTCATTCATTTTGATCAATGTAACTGAACCAAAAGCAATGATTGCTAGAATTTTTATCTATACGCGATAACCTCAGAAACAACTTACCTAATTAATTTAAGTGGAAAATAAATGTATTGTGGTTAGTTATACTTAAAATTTTGTGCTCTCTATTTCAAAGAAAAAAGTCAGCTAGTGCTTAATGTAGATACCGAATATTATAATTTCAAATAATAATTATGGTTTTCCCAATTTCTCCAATAGCATAAGCGAAGAAAGGTAACTGTCAGCAAGGACCATTAAGGTAATAAATGCAGTTTAGAACTGCATAAAACTGCGTAAAAGTAGTATTTATAAACCATTTACATACGTAAATGGTTTATAAATACTACTCATGCCGTCAATTTAAATCTGTTATAAACGAGAATTGCATGTAGCTGCTCTATGTAGAGCGCATGTAGAACTCTATTCCGTGACTCTACCACATTCTAAAATTCTAAACACTGTACACTAGGCTTATATTTTTCTTCGTAAGTAAAAAATTTAAAAAAATACTTGTTTTCTCGGACTACTCTAATGCTTTTGGCCGTAGTTGGTCTTTACAGCTTCATCAGATGATAGGGGGCGAGTGCAGATAGCACTTCAAATCGTGGATTTATGAAACGGCTGAAGGCCTACTCTGGCCTGACGAATACAACCTTGGTCTAAGGCACTGTTAGGGGTTCGAACCTCGGCGTCGTAATTTCGATCCCCGTTTGTATTGGGAGATCAATCGGAGAGGAGGGTAAAACTACTTGGTCGATTTTTTATATACAATTACATAAAAAAAATTAAATTAGAAAGAGATATCACCAGTAATTGTACCAGTTCAATGCCGGATGATTGGTAAACATAATAGAAAGTAAAAATGTAGTTCGCTTTTCGAAGTTAAATTAGATGTTATAATATATTTTTAGATGTTATAATATATTTTTAGCGGTGATTCTAATCAAGTAAGTTCAACAGCCCAATTCAATCGATGGGTTTATTAATTGTCAAAATTCGTTGTAAGCAGGAAGTGTTGGCCTTCCCGGCGGTACGAGTGAAGCCCTACGGGGCGGAAGCAGCAGCGGTCGACGTCTTGGCGACAAGCTTGCATTACAAATAACCCGCTTAATCAACGCACGTGCATTCTACACCTAGGGTCGATTACCTGTTCTTCCCAGTTATCCCGTGCGTTTCTATTCGTATTGATTAACAACATATTACTACTGTTATTCTTGAAAAGTATCGAAAATTCCATAATTCAGGCGAATAATAAGACATAACAACAACCCTTTCTCAATTCTAAAACCTTCAAAAAATCGTTTTTGTAATTTAAAATTAATAATAATCATTTGGTAATCGGTTATACAAAGGTTTAGTGGATGTGCAAATAAATTCTGAGCCGTTGATTTTATTTGTACGTCCACAAAACCTTATAGTATAACCGAATTGGTTGATGTGTACCAAATTTAACCCCATTGATTTCAATTATTTTAATTTTAAAATATAAATTTATTTATTTAATGGAATTACATTAGTGTAAGGAAATAACAATAATTCACAGACATACGAGTATAAAGGCGTTGACAAAACTTCTGTAGTGAACATTATTAACTGCGCTAGATTTTGATTACTTTAAAAACAGTTCTATATTTAAAATAAGTATCGTAAGTATCGTATTTAAAAATTCTGATTTCCAACTAAAACTAAAAGTTATAATACTAGACATGTAATAAACGTCTACTTCATATTTAGTTGGTTATGAAGTTTCCAAATATGATTTAACCTATTTCATAAAAAAAGAGATTATTAACAAAATATATCATAATACATTCACATATTATATTCATCTATTTTTGACCAGTAGTTCCAGAGTAGCCTATAACTTAATAGTAACATATAAACTTCATCAAATTCTTTAGGACTCAGTTTGATTTTTATGTCATAGTACTGTATGTAGTCCAAAGATATTTGATAACTATCCAGAATTTTTCACATTGTATTAAAATTAAATTTTTGATTGATACTTTAATGAGAATGTGATTGCCGTATGATATACTAGCTGTGTCCACGGTTTCACCCGCGTGAAATTTATAGGCTATGTGTTATTCTGATGTACAAGCTATATCACTGTAAAGTTTCAACAAAATCCGTTCAGTAGTTTCTGCGTATAGATAGAGTAACAAACATCCATCCATACTCACAAACTTTCGCATTTATATTATTAATAATTAATAAGATGTACACATTATATGATTTCTCAAGTTATTTATTATAGAAAGTTTCAGATGCCTTGATATACTATGCAACAGTACATTATTAAAGCGCTGGAAAGTGATTGCGTATTGCAACATAGTATGTTAACAATATGTACTTCAGGATAACGAGGTTACGATAGGTCCATTAAAATTTGAGCGGCATCCTACACACGTGACGGAATCCTCGGCCTCGATTACGACGAGGACGAATCTGACCCACCTCAGAGCAATTGTTTGTCCACTACGTATATTTATCATGGACTGAATATTTTATTACTAGTACCTACTTCTTAGTTATGATAAGATGTTATTGGGATGGAGATGGATGTAAGTAATAGGTTGTAGGTTGTAGTGGCCTCATTTCTAGTAAAGTACTCTGTGAATATGAATTCCCCACGATAGAATAAGTAACCTGTTACTTTATCCTAATATAAACGATTCATCAACTATGTGAATGATATAATTTATATGTAAAAGAAGGTAGAAATTGCTGAATCTCCACCTACGCAACTTCAAATAAAAGAATAGAGGCAAGACGATGATGATATACGATTTGCACATGATAAATAAAGACAAATGATCCTAAAATATACTAGATACGATGTTGATTAAAAAAAGACAGAGTTGGCAACACTTGTGTATCGAATAGACGTTACAGATGAAGAGTTTATTGCTAAAATGACCTCTGGGAGATGCCGATCGAAAATAAATAAGAAACGGGCACGGGCGCCAGACAACGGCTACCAGTGCGAGACAGTATTTTAAACTTGTCTGGCATCACGCCAGAGAGATCTTCGAGACTCAGCAACGTTAATGAGAGTTATGACCGTGTAAACATTCCTTTTTCGGAACCGCTTTGTGAAGGTTACGCACTCCATCCGAAAAGCGAACGAGTACAGTGAAGGCGTTCAGGAATGCTTTTGGTTTCATTGCAACCGTGCCGGTACGGTTCGTGAAAATTATACAATGCTATAGATACATGCAGCTCCCTCTAAAGTGTTATGTGCTGTAGACAGAATTTATTAACAAACGCTGGTTCATTTTCTGAGAATATGATCTATTAATTCTATCACGATTCGTAGAAATGAGCGTTGTAGTCGTAAAATACTAAATAGTAGTAGGTATAATATCTATCCCTAAAATACTTCGTGGTAATTAATGACTTCGAATCTCTGCTCACCAATAGTGCGTGCTAAAGATAATATGACTAGACTAGACTCGCCCACTGCTACGTTGGATTAAAACATGTTTAGTGAATTGACTGTCAGTAAAATGTTTTATTTTTTACGTTACAGATTTTTCCATCTATCTGCTTCAAATATTTAACTAATAATATATAAACCAACAGCGAAATAGGATATTTAGCTGAAATTATTTAGTAATGTATAAACATACCAAGGAGTGCATCTTTGCCAACGTGTATATTGCAATAGATGTGATGATCGGTGGGTGTTGGTGGTTCGCATGGAGGTTCGCCGCCCGCTTCCATCAGCTTTATCTTCGCTGTTAGGTCCTTCATGTCTGTAAGAAATAATAAGAAATTGGATACGTAGTCGGTCTGATGAAAAATGGCAACGGTTGCGTATGTGAGCAGCATAATAATAATGACTGACCAATATCACGACGTTATGTGATACCCATGGTACCCATCGTGCATTGTTTTCGAGAGGATTCATTTGTCAATTATATTTTTACTCTGTAACTATGTACTGCAATAACTTCTACTATCTTTGAGTTCTTATAATATGAGATTAGGTATTCTTTCTCATTGATTTCTGACAGTACGTAGTACGCGCAGAGTAAAGAAGTAAGTTATTTCTCTGCTCTGTGCTAGTCCTATAGACGATGTAACTACAATATATGAAACTTGCTTGTATTCCTGGTATTTCTCTGATATATTTGGTTACAAATGAATCTAACAAACCTGTCTAAATTGTGTCTAATGATACTTCTAATTTAGGAATAGGCAATGCAATGAAAAAACCGTTAGCTATTGTTACGCGGGCGGTCCGCTACACGCCAGGTCAAAATTAGTAGCGCACATGTTCAAACAAACTTTATTGTTTACTTACACGAGGCCCGGCGCGCGCTAGTCGTCGTCGTGTGTTGGATCGTATGCCCGCCTAGATTTATTGCCGTACTAACAGAATATGATGAAAGATCTCATAACAAAAGATGTTTCCACTGTTTATGATCTTTAACGCCCACCTTTTTGGGTCAATAACGATTTTCACTTCATATAAATTTCACTGATGAGTGATTCTTATAAACAATCTTGTTTTCGTTCAATGTTTTGTTTAAAAGATGAGTATATAATAAAGTTAAATCGGATCCGAGAATTATTTTCAAGAAAATTCTTTTAAAACTACATATATCTAAAGGAGAATCATTAATTCCTCATCATTACACGTTATGATGAACCGAGTTGTAGATTAAAGAATAACAGTATTTCAGATTTTATATTTAGGAATTGTAGACGAAAACCAAAATAGTTCTTAGAAATAAAATCATTATTTCATTATGAAAATTTCTAAAACTCCTATTAATAATAATCTACTTTTTAACACAGTGCAATAAATACTTAATTTAGGTAATATATGCTTTGTGACGAGGTAGAATAAAGAAAACTGTGCGCTATCAACTTCCGAAAATATCTATTTAAAAATATTCTTATAGTGTCGTCGTTTGGGATAATGTGTAATAAATGCAGTACCGTCTACGTGGAGGTGATGATAATCGTCGGTCCTGAATAAATAAATCATCGAGGTAACGTTTATATTCTGAATGATGTAACATGATAAATATTATTCTTGTAGAGTTTGTAGAGGTAAGTATAAAATGTGGTTATTGTAGGATTATTAGGCCCGGTAATATTGTTTACATAAGTACATTAATAACGGGGTCGAATATGACGAGTCGTTCTCTAAAACTATAAAACATATTTTTTTACCTAAATGTTGTGATATGGATATCGATACTTAATATTTTCCTAATTAGACATAGACATTTCCTAATCTGCCGCCAAGCAGTAAGCTGTATTTTTATCTCAGAGTATAGCTGAGGTAGTAACATATCAAGATAGAACATCATTGTACTCTGAAATGGCAATGCATTCGTGGTTTCTCGGGTGTCACATGATAACGCGATGGTCGTAGTGCTGTTCATGTATATAGGCGACGCTGACCGCTTACCATCGGCTGATCCGTCAGCTTTATTGCTATTCTAATTATATAAAAAAATCTTTTCCATACGTGGCAAACTGGCTGTGTCGTGCAACAGTACCATTGCTTACTTGGATAAATAACAAGCCTGTCAACGTATGATAACATCGCTACTACTGTTTCCTGGTGCTGGCATTGTCAGAGGAACACTATATTAAAGAGGGCAAAATTTGTGTTTAGGACTACCTATTATTTATATTAAAACTACTTTACGTACGGGTAGAGTTGTCCCATTAAAATATTATGGAGTATAGTTGTTGTTTTTAAAATCATGAACAAGTAGCTTCGTGTAATATGTCTTCAATTTGCTCTATAGGGTCCAGTTTATAGTTTGCCTACGGGTTATAGTGAAGTCGTCTGGCTTGGTTGAGCAGCCTCGATTCACAAAGAAATCTAAGTCCTTTTGGCGTCAGTATTCATCAAACGGTTATCACGGAGCGTCTTAGCTCCTATTGATTAATTAATTGTATGCATACGTCTCATTTATAGTCGAAACACGTTTCGTAATATGGTAGTAGGATAATAATAGTTTAAGACTGACCGCTACAAAGGAAGATCAAGGAGCTTCTACTGTTGTGATCAGTTCTTCGCACTAAATGTGTAAAATCACACCATAAAAGTGCTTCCCTACACATACTTTTTGCCAGTGAGCTGAATTCCAACATACACAAGATTCACTTTTTTTAAAGATATTTTATGATATAAAAAAATGTAAATGTACTAGTTATTATCCTTACTTGTTCCTCAACTAAAGAACCTATCGGAACTAGATGGTAGAGTTAGTGATAAAAATATAAACGTATAAGTTTTCTATCTGAATATTTTTTTTACTAATAAATTTAGTTGCATTTTTTACATCAGTTAAGCAATAACAATAGTGTGTTTAAGTATATAATATATATAATTATATATAGGTAATTAATTTATTTACAAGATTTACACATATACACACTACTATATGTATGCTACAAATTTTTATATCGTATAAATTTGTGATAACTATTATAAAATTATGGAGTAACGAATATATTAATATAGGCTATTCGATCTAATTATGTTTGTTGTTTCCAATAACTGGATATTATTATATATATTATTATATATAATATCCAGTTATAGCCAGTCATTACAGATTTTTAGGATGTGGTAAAACTAATTATGACCCAGAGTAAGATTGGCATTTTATGTCTATACTTCACGGCCAACCATCGTAACAATGTTGTCGCTATGGAAGTCGTTCATTTAGTAAGAATTGGAGCTCATTTATATGATTATATGATATATCTATGTGTATATTAGAAATTATTAATTGTACTGAACTTCAGACAGCATAAGACACTTGATTATAATGTACTTCTTGTCCATGACTTTTCATTTGCAGAGAATTCAAATGTAGCGTATTAACTATGTAGTTTTGTTTACACCCTACCATGAAACTATATTATATGATAATCCATTCGCTAATCATTTCATAGTATAAAACAAAGTCGCTGTCGCTGTCTGTCCGTCCATTGGTATGCTTAAATCTTTAAAACTACTCAACGGATTTTGTAGCGGTTTTTTTAATAGAGTGATTCTTGAGGAAGGTTTATATATATAATATATGTACACCCGTGCGAAGCTGGGGCGAGTAGCTAGTTATTATTTAACGCAATTGCTAACAATTCTCAATTTAGCTCCACATTGATAGGTTTAAGATTTTGTATGAACAATTTTTTGTTTGAAGTTTGTTGTTTGCTACAAGCTATTTGGTAGGTGCGGTTCAGAGTTTTAACTTTTAATTGGGCCATATTACATAGTAGTTTTTAAGTTCTAAAATTAAAATTATTGACAACAGCAGTACGTAATGGATAACAAGGCATTTTGTAGAAACAATAGAATTGGTATATATCTGTCTGAGCTATCTGTATGTATTCTGTTAAGTTTCAACATTGATTGACAATAACATACAAACTTTAATATTTACGACATTAGTGGCATTTCTATCATAATACACAATAGAGGTAGAATAAATTAAACATCCATCCAACTAGTTGATGTACGTTTTGTTTGTTTTCGTTAGAAGTTTGATTGACTCGTCTGGCTCATGTTCTTTGATGTTCTTCATTATTAAAAGTACAGATTTCTTTGAATATTATTATTATAAATTTTAAATGGCACATGTAAATAATAAATGATACTCGCTTGTTACTAGGGCACCTCGTTATTAATTATTTTTAGTTTATTAAAGAATTAATTAGGTTGGAAAAAATATCTAACGCCAACTGTTATTTGCTGTTGGTTATTGTAGGGTCCTAAACTAAGGATCTTCTGAATTAAAAGGTAATCAACCTTTGTATGGACTGTAAATTAATGTAATAATTTAAATATAAACAATACTGTAATTTATTTAAATTATATATATATATATATATATTTATCTGCTGGCTACTCGCTCTTGTTTTTTGTACAATTAATAAGATGTTTTCCTACGACACAGTAGGGCCTATTTTAAGATGGACTTCTAATTTTGGACTTTCTAACTAATAATACATATACCTATGTATTTTTCACGCGGTTATGTATACAAACAGACAGAGACAAGAATTTAAAACTGTGGTTTCCCTTCCATTGGTCTAATATTTTTACCCATTATATTTTTATTGCAGACATTTTTTACGTATATCTAATAAGAATAAATAAGTATCACATTTGTCATTAACACGATTTAAGTAGAGACTTTACCCAAATTGTGTTGGCTCCCTTTTGATTAGGTACCTATAAATATACAGCCGTGGTCACGAAGTAAAAATACATTCTGTCACCAGTAGGTATATTAATAATATGGTGTCACCACTCATTTCCAACTCCGGTACATCGCAAAAAGCACAAATACACGAGTGTAAGAAAAATGAGGAAAACGCAAAGTAAAATCCTATGCTAGGTACGCTGGCTTAGGTAATAAGTAATAATCGTAGACTAAACCATCTGGTAGGCTAATCCTGTGTCCAGCGATTTAGATAGATAGATAGATAGATAGATAGAATATATATATACTTATTATATAATATACTTATTATATATAATATATACTTTATTTGCAACATACAGTAAAAAAGAAGCACAAACAATATAACAAAGGACACATGTATCGTTATAATAAGGGCGATTTAAAATCAGGGGTAGATTTGTTCTGAAGGAAGAAGGAATTCTTTAAGCTGTGATGGAATTCTAAAATAGATGAATCTTAATTTGTAATTGGAATGGCAACTGAGCTGACGAGCCCACCTGAGTAAGTAAGTGGTATGTAGCCTATACACTAACATGAACAGGACGACGGACATCACGTTATCATGTGACGTTGTCCGTAGACAAACAACTCACAGCTTATCCATTGTTATTCCGGAGGACTAAGGTGTGAAGTCTGTTAATCCGTAATTTTAATACTGTCATCCGAAATACATCTTGGAAAGCATGGTGATTGGCGGCTGAAATAGGTCAGACTGAGGTATCCACGCAGACGACTTTTTCAAAGTCTACCTCGTTAAATCTATACATATAAATAAAACTGAAGTGTCTGTTTGTAATATTGAAATAACCGAATTGATTTTTTTACTACATGCATATGAATATAAATTTTACATTTTTTGTCTGTCTTTTTGTTTGTTCCGGCTAATCTCTGAAATGGCTGAACCGATTTTGACGGGACTTTTATTGGCAGATAGCTGATGTAATAAAGAGTAACTTAGGCTACTTTTATTTTAGAAAATTTCTGTTAATTTAGAATAATAAAGTTAAATTCCACGCGTACGAACTGCACGCGGGTACAGCTAGTAACTTAATAATATTTAATACACATTCTTACCTGACTGAAGGGTCTGCTTGAGTATTTTCCATTGCCTAGCATGAGAAAGCGATAAATATAATACAACTATGAAGAAAACGATGCAGCCAGAAGCGGCTAGTATAACACTTAACGTTTGCAAGTCCCATTGGGTCACACGGTTGTCTCTCACTTCACTATCGTAGTCCGAGTATTCGTATTCATAATCACTAGGGTCACTATTGTCTGTGGTGTCATTGGTGGGTGCGAAGAAGGGCCATATATGTATTTGGTATAATGACTGGCAGATGGTGTCTCTGTGTAGCTCGCAGGGGAGTTGGACCACGAGGTGTTTGTCACATCGTGTGCAGGGCACGCATGCGCTTCGTTCACGATCCCACCAGGTAACTCTCCGCTCGCAACTGCTTCCCGCCCACGAATACCCGAATGCTAGTGTTGCGACCAGCAAACACAGCTTGGGTTTGTCACCTCGCATTACCTGTAATTTTATCGAGTTTTGTTAGTCTCTTAAATTTAAAATAAAAATAAATAAATAAATACCTATACCTACATCATTTTCATACAAGCATTAGCAATGTGTTTGTTCCTGTCAAAAATTGCAAGAGTAAAAAATGAAGATTAGTGTTACCACTGATAATGTATGTACTGTAATGAGGTTCCATATTCACCTTTGGCCCAATGAATGAACTACTAAATCCACTTTTAGACTCGTATTCACACAACGAATTTGCGCGCGCAATTAATAGAGCAGTCAAACTGATTGATTAAATGAACTGTGATAAAAATACAATTTAGAATATTTCTGAACATTCATTAATAAGTTGTTGAAAGACGTTAAAATTAATAGGAGATAACGGATTGGATTTATGGGGAGTAGTTCAAAATAACAAGTAAATGAGTATATAATTTGAGTTTCACTCCTAATAGGTACTAGCGAGCGTACACCGATAGCGCAACCGCTGTATTGAAAGGAGATCCAATATACAACCACATAAATAAAAAAAACTACTCATTTACTTATTTTCAACGTACATATATTTTATTCGTTCCTCTGCTATATTTAATTTCTCATTATATATTAGGTAGGCTTTTACTTCGGCTGCTATTCGTTATGGCGACAAATATAAAAGCAGGTAGTAGGTAAATACTAATTGTGATTCTAAGGTATAATTAAAAATATTGTGAATACATAAGTTCTGTAACGCACCTTTAGCAGCATTATGTTATTATAGTAATTAATTGGTAGTGGGTGTATATGTAGTAGTGGGTGATACATTTATTAAAATATTAATTGTCTTCCTCTATGCAAATAATTTAGGTAGATATTATCACAGAGTTATGATACATGTAAATGTGTTCTTTTCATATTTAATTTACCTATAAGAATATTTAAAGTTTTCAACGTTCTTTGATGTCCATGTTATTTATATTATGTAATACGACTGTGACTGAGGAAGTTGCTAACATTTCAGTGCCTAATGAAAATTAGGTGTTGAAAATGATATCTAATATTTATACTCTACCTTTAGAATTTTACATGAAATACTGGTCAAACGGCTCAAGTCATTGCGTAGGTAGATTTACTATCTTTTCAGTTAATATACCTTCATGTTTATTTACTTAACTGGAAATGTTGATTTTGGTATCTACTCAAGGTGGTAAAACTAACGCTATATATTCTGGATAATACTTGTGTCTATTTAGTTATTTATAACAATAATGTCGACTTACCTTACTGCTTATAATCATGTATATCGTTAAGTGTTTACGAAGGACCACATCTCAATAAATTATCAATTAGAAAGTGCACTTTCACTAATCACATTATCATTATATTCTTTGTATTTTATTCACTTCCGGACATCCATGATAAATCCATAAGTCGATAAAAAATGTTGGGGATTATAGCGTTATTTGCCGTAGAGTTTGTAGTTTAAAGTGGGTAGAGACGCGGCGCGTCGTCTCGCATGCGACGTGGAATAAGTCTGCGGTCATGCGGTGTGTTGCGCGGGCGTCGTGCCATCTCATTCAACTGCCAAGCCCCCGGCCCCTATCCCTCTCCTCCCACGCAGGATGCGCCTGTAGCTCTCCTAAAGCTGCAACTACTAAATTGCAACCGATGGAGTTTGAAAAATCAACTCTATGAAAAACTTACTGTACGCACTGAGTTAGATATTTAGGATGTCCAGTTAAAATCTTTGTCAAAGGCAAACACGTATATGTATATAATACACAAATATAGTTTTTTTATTTACTTGTTATTAAAAATAGAGACGTACCTATTCATTCCTAGAAATGCCTAACCTACCAATGGAATGTCATTAGTAGGTTAGGTATTTCTATATGGGGGAAAACAAAGCAAGCATCTATTTGTACAGAATTTAAATACAATTAATTACATAGAATAGAAATACAAATGCGTCGTATTTAGCAGCACATCATATTTGGACGACATTAACAGCTAGCCATTGGCCAACTTTCGGATGATGATAGACACCGTTAACAAATAGTGGGCAAGTCGTGTGTTAGCTTCTCAAACATCAACAGAATAACTTTACAAGACTTCTGACAGCTCGTGTACACAGATCAGAAAGACTCGTGCTCGTGTATCAATAATAATTACAAAGGCACCGCAGAGGTTTGGTAATCATTGAAATAGAACAGTTTGAATAATATTCCTCCGCCTAACTCATTAATATTGCAAATTTTTAAAAACAAATCATAAATATATGTGCTCCCTATACAGAAAACTGTAATTTGTCTATCGCTCCCATTTCAACGGACTAAAACATGGCATATACTTAGTCTTGCTTGTAAATATTGTTACAAAGAAAATCCACACACATGTACATCCGGGCGAAGCCGGGGCTAGTAGCTATTATAGTTTATATACACATATAAAGCTTATTAGAAATCATCTCCACAGGCTGCAATAATAGTCCTCTAAACGGAGAAAAATAGAAGAAGTCAGCACTATTTTCTGTGTAATGCACACAAAAATATTTGACAACCGATTGGCGCGAAAACATTTTTTTTTTTTTTTTTCTTTTCATGGCTTGGCACTATTGTGCATTTGCCAACATCAAAGTTTGGGAAACTATAGGACTTGGAATAGGATAGTTTTGGATTTTGGGATATGGATCAGAGAAGTTAAGGAGAGATATGAAATAAATGTTTGAAAATTATATGTTTTATGAATGAATATTAATGCTAATATTGAATACATATAATGATGTTTTATATATAAGAAAATAGATACCAAATGAGATAATGCTTATATTTAAAATATAATAATATTATGATTAGAGCTTAATATTGTTGCTACTCAGAAAAATGGAGATAAAATTATATATTTCAAATTTATCCATGAACAGTAATATTGGAACGGAAGTAGGTAAAGGAATCTGGAGGTAAATGAGGGATTGAAAAAGAATAGAATGATCATATAAAGGACAACTTAAAATAATATGATTCAAGTCACCCACGTCTATACCACAATCGCACACATTGGTGTCCACTATTTTTAATTTAGCCAAATGTGAAGGTGAACTCATGTGGCCTAATCTCATCCTTATAAGAGATGTCGTTGCGCGTTTGCTAAGCTTAACACAATAAAACCAAGGTTTGACCGGAATTTTGGGTTGAATATTAAAGTAATGTCGGGCCTTGGTTTGGCAGCTAATAGGCCAAGTCTCATTCCAGGCATCCCGGAGATAAGAGACAGGCAGAGCCGCCAAATCATGACTATAATTTTTATAAGGAAAAACATCGCCGCACCCAATAGCTTCACTAGCCAATCTATCTGCAGTCACATTGCCTTGAATACCTGAATGACCAGGTATCCAAAAGAAAGAGACTACATATCCTTTCGAAATACACATCTGTAGTAATTTTCTAGCATCAATAATGACGGGATACACTTCATTAGATTTGAACGGAGCTTTTTGTAAAGCCTGTAAAGCACTAATGGAGTCACTAAATATTGCTGATTGTTTAAGTTTCATAGTTAAAATGTAATCTAAGGCTTTAAAGATGCCAAAACATTCTCCTGTAAAAATTGAAGATTCTGGGGGCAATTTAATTTTTTGAACTATATCAAATTGCTTATGATAAACTCCAACGCCAACACCACCAGAAGGGTTATGCTTAGATGCATCACAAAACACATGGTGGTAATCTTTTTTATTGACATTCATAAAATAGTTAAACATCGCATTTGCATTAGGATCATTTTTAGTAATATTTATATTTAAATGAACATCAGGTATAAGGGTTAATGCTTCATAAGGTACACAGAAGAGAGGAAACCTTCTGTAATTACAGGTGGGTGAGTCAAGAGAAGATAACTTTTTAAAACTTTCGACTAAACAAGGACTAGATTTATTTCGCCAATAATGTGCATTCATACAATATTGAGCCAGTATTTGTAGTTTAGGGAGAAGTGGGTGCTTAGAATATTGAGAGATACGGAATAAAAATTTATCTGCGAGGAATTGTCGTCTGAGATTTAGAGGAGGATCACAACATTCAACTTGTAAGGCATTTACTGGGCTGGACTTCATGGCGCCAGTAATTATTCTTAAAGCTTTAGATTGTATAGCATCTAATTTACGTAATCCAGCTCCATTACTTGGGTCTAAAAGAAAAGTACCGTAATCTAAAATGCTTCTAATAATAGCATTATATACAAGTTTCAAAGAATATGGATGGGCACCCCACCATACTCCAGATAAACATCTTAATATATTCAGTGATTTTTCACACTTTAAAGAAACTTGTTCAAAATGCGGAAGTCCAGTAAGTTTTGAGTCTAATAATAAGCCTAAAAATACTGTTTGAGATTTTACCGGAATTAAAATGTTTTTATAATAAATAGAGATTGGTGGCGGTGTCCGCATTCTTGTAAAATGGACAATAGTACTTTTTGTAACGGATAACTCCAAACCATTTAATTGTAACCAAATTCCTAAACGTTCTAATGCTGAAGTTAAAACTGTACACGATTTCTGAACAGAGTTGTCAATGACATAAAACAGTATGTCATCTGCATATTGCAAAATGTTTATTTTGTTAGTTGGGTCGGTTACTGAATTTTCTAAGTCATAAGTATATATGTTATATAAAATAGGGCTTAAAACAGAGCCTTGGGGAAGGCCCTTCCAAAGAACTCTGAAGTTTGAATTACAACTAGGATTACTATTTTCAAGATTAATCGACCGTTCTGATAACATATTTATAATGAACTTTGTTAACCTAGGAGGAATATTTAAAGCATTGAGTTTATTTTGAAGCACTGTTATAGAGACATTATCGTAGGCAGCTTTAATATCTAAAAAAGCTGCTATTGTCGATTTATTTTCAGTAAATGACAAACGGATATCTGTTGTAAATATACTTAAACTATCAAGTGTACTCATTCCTTTTCTAAAACCATATTGACTATTAGATAGCAAATCGTTATGCTCTACAAACCATTCTAATCGGTTTTTTACTAAATGTTCTGTCAGTTTTAATAAGACAGATGACAGAGCTATTGGACGGTAAGATGCTGGATCAGATAAAGGTTTCCCTGTTTTAAGAATGGGTATGATTTGCTGTAATTTCCATGACTTTGGAATGTTACCAGTATCTACTACAGTATTGATGAGTTTTAGATAATAGTTAAGAGAGCTATCATCAAGATGTGTAATAAAGGAATATGGTATCCCATCATTACCAGGAGTGGAATCCCTAACCTTAGATAGTATACTTTTCAATTCATCAAGGCTAAAGGGTATTTCAAGTGGTTCAAGAGTCATATTACTTAACTGAGGTGGATCAGGGTAAACCAAAGATAGATCTTCTGAAACAAATGCAGGGGCTAGCCTGTCTAAAAATGATTCTACAAGACTGGGCATAAGAGAATTAGGTCTAGAAACATTAAAAGCATGTCTAAACCGTCTTATGTTACTCCAAACTTGAGATATATTAGTGTTGGGGGAAATGGATGAGCAGAAATGTTTCCATCCAGCAATCTTTTTCTCTCTTAACAGTTTTTTAGTATTTCTTAAAATTTCTGAATAAATGTTAAAGTTATCCCATGAAGAATAAAAGTTGTATGCTTTTTCTGCCTCTTTTCTTTTTTTAATTGCCAGTGTACATTCATTATCCCACCAAGGTGGTGATGGAATCCGTCCCCTGCTATTGCCTTTTTTTGGAAAAAAACCATCTGCTGCCTCTAATAATAGTGTTGCAAAGGCATCAGAACACTCATTTTCATTCCCTACTGATATTAATGGAAGTGTACATATTTTGTGTGTGATAAAATTAAGGAACATATCCCAATCAGCATTACTTAAATTATACTTCATTCTTGGAGAATAATTTGTTATTGTTCTATTAAATGGAAAATGAATCAATATAGGGAAATGATCACTGCCAAAGGATAAGCTTAGTGTTTGCCAAATAAGAGTTGATGCTAAATTAGGTGTGCATATTGACAGATCTGGAGCACTAGTGCCTTCATTGGGTGCTGTACGACGTGTAGGTGTGCCAGTGTTTAAAATGCATAAATTGTGAATGTCTACTATGTCTAAAACCTCATTACCATAACAGTTATTGTTTGAACTACCCCAATATTGATGTTGCGCATTAAAATCGCCTAAAATTAAAAATGGTTTAGGCAGTGTAGAAATTATAGAATTAATTTCATTGAATATTGATATGGATGGATGTGGAATATATACCGAAACATAACATGTATTATCAACTTTAACAGCAATAAGTGAGAAGTTATTACTGTGATTTAAAATAGGTATATGGGTGAATGTTGAGGGATGCCTGATTAATATGGCAACCCCACCATATCCATCAGCTCTATCTTCTCGGAGGCAGGCATAACCAGGTATCTTAAATAAAGATACCGGCTTCAGCCAAGTCTCTTGAAGAGCACAGATAAAAGGTTTATAAGTATTAATTAAATAAAACAAATCAGATTTTTTGCTAGTTATACTGCGGCAGTTCCACTGAAGAACTTTGGCTTGTTTGTCCATTATTGTTGTTGTTTAAGATATTAATAAATGCATTAGTAAGTGAAGCAACGTTGGACGGTTGTAAGAAGTTACACTGGGTTAATAAATTTAAAAGAGCTATTATTATTTCAGAAATGGATTGTTTCGATTCATTTTGCTGTTTATAACCACATCCATCTGCTGGAGCAGGTGGACTGTAGTCTTTAATTAAATTAGCATATTCCTCACGATTAAAACCATATGTTGGTTTTGGTGGTTGACGAGACTTTTCTATAACTGTTTTTTTATATGATCTATGCATAAGTGTGGGAATTGTATAGTGATTTTTATCCTGGTTAAAACTAGTAGAATTATTTTTATTTACTGGATTAGATCGAACTATATCAGCATATGGTTTCATAGTAGGAGGGTGTAATTTACTGGCTTCAGCATAAGATACACAGCTTTTTGCCATTGTCTCTTTAATAGCCTTTTGTCTAGACAGTTCTGGACATTGTTTGCTATTTGCCTGGTGTCCACCTTGGCATATACAGCAAGAAAAGTTATCTTCTTCAACAGAACAGGATTCACCAGTATGGCCCTTGCCACATTTATAGCAACGTGGTACAGATCTACATTGGTTCTTAACATGTCCATATCGACAGCAATTATAACACTGAATAGTGGGGTAAATATATAAATCAACAGGTATGGAATTATAACATATAAAAACTCGTTTGGGTAGTACCTGTCCATCAAAAGTTATGACAATGGTTTCTGTCTCTATGAATTCAGATATCCCATTAACAAATGTTTTTCTCTTCAGACGTCTAACTTTTAATATTTTACCACATCCTAATGGTACAGAAATATTCTCTATGATTTCCTCATCAGACCAGTTAACAGGGACACCCCTTATTAATCCCATTCTAGTTAAGTTGAAAGCTGGTATGAAAGCATTATAGTTATATTTCTTTAAATCTGCACTATCTATGAAGGAATTTGCATCCTTATATTGTGAGAATGATATGGATAATCTGTTCCTGCCAATTTTTTTAAGACTACCATCAACAACAACATTTTTGTAAAAGCTTTTTTTAAGATAACGGCCAAAGTCTATTGGGTGAAGCGTAGTTTTATCATCCGGTGAAGACAGAATCTTTTGAATATGAACTATGAATGGAGCAGCATCATGGGACTGGTAGTAAACTCTACTAATAGAAGTTTGTGGGCGAGTTGAATCATTATCCTGATTATTTATTAAACCAGGGTTAGAAGTTTCTTGTTTATCCTCATTATTTACTAAATATGTATTGGAAGTTTCTTTTTTTTCATTAAAATCATCGCATAGACATGAATATTTATTTTTACTAGTGTCAGCACCTCGATTCCTCCTACGTTTTTTATTGCAATGCTTACAAATATTCGCTATTGCAGATTTACGCTTACGTTTTGTACCCGAATGATCAGATAAATTAAATGAACAGTCTGTGTCCATGGAATCTTCATTATTACTTATAGTTACGAGTAGAGCGACCTCGGGGGCGGTACCCCCGGGGTCCTCCGGTGGGTCCATATATAATAAAATACAGAGACTTACCTAATATTGCTGCTAGTAATAAACTAATGAATAATAGATAAATGAATGTAATGAAAAATACACTATTTACAACTTATCTGATCAATATTCAAATATTAATAATTTACTACTCAAAAAATACGACCGCCAAACTTTGTGTTTCCCGCCCTTTCGCGAAAACATTTATAACCATAAGAAATAATAGATTCGAAATTCAAATGTAACATATTTTTTATTTTTAATTGTAACCGTATTTATGGCCAGAATAGTCTGGCCATAAATACTATTAAAATAAAAATACACAGGGCGATATTTGTATACTTTTGTCGATTGGTGTCATGTGTTGTTTGTGCGTTATATGTATTTGAAATACACACCTATTATTTATAATGTAATCTAAGTAATGATGAATACGTATAAATGTAAGTACCTACTTGTAAGCTGAAAATGATAAAGTGAGGAGCTTCACCACATAAATTTATCGTCATGCGCCTAATTTTGACGTATTCAATATTTTTTTATTCGTATTATTCTATAAAAAAATGTAACGCAGAATAAGCACAAGAAATTTAGCTGTAGGTAACTTTTTAGAAACAAATTATATAATTTTACAATTGATATCAAAATCATAATTACATACACGGAATATAATAAATATGCGTTGGAGACTAAAGCTGACCCGTCAGTTCAGGGCTATAACGAATTAGCCAGCCAGCTATAGGTTAGTCCAGTCAAGTTATTGATACAAGAGTTTTAGATTTTGTATTCATTTAATAGGTTTCAATTCATCGGCGGTATGTATACGGTGTGGTGTATAATGGTAACGGTATGTAAAGAATGTTTTTGATACTTTATAATCGTTATTACGTATAGAATTATAGACATTTCGAATCCATGCATCTATTATATTTTTGTAAAATATACTTCAGCCAGCTATTAAACTCAAACATGGCGAAATACCCAACAATCGGAGTGCATGCCATACCAGAAGAAAACATAAATTCTAACATTAAACTGTCAGTCATTATTAATTCAAGTTGTCAGCGTCATGAAAATTACTCTGTGATACTCATAACATCTTATGACACTGACAGCTTGAATGAACACTTATTACAGGCTAAAAATGAGTATTGAATTTAATGACAATTCTATTTCATTGTTTCAATTTCATCAAATCAAGTAAACTCATGTTGTTTCCTGATAAGTTACTACTTTTATGTAATATTTATTTTACTATTTATTTCATATATTAAATAAAACAAATAGTTTCAGTTTGGAAAAGTGATAATTTTATAAGTGAAAACTACTATTTGTTATATAGGTCACAACCATGAACACAGTTGAAAGAAGAATAGGAAACAATCGAAACAAAAACGGTCAAGGTGATGTTCAAGACCCCCTTGTTTCGTCAACGACACGCAAAACTTACCAAACTATCATAAAGCCAAGAATAAATAATATAAGGAATGACTGTGTTGGACTGTCCTATCCTCTCCCAAGTACCTACTCCCAATGTGTGTCCTTTTTATTACAAATTCATTACATCAATTTCTTAATAACCCCAATATAAACCTCTCAAAATACCTATATCCCTCCTATTATCCGTCTCCATAACAGAACAACCTTTTTGCCCATGTACACTTCTTTTTTATCTGTCAAGTTTCATTATGAGTTTCCACATTTGTATAATTTATAAATACATATTAGTGTAGAAAAGGCTGTGTTAGAATTTGAAATGAATAAAAAATATATATGTTACATATATTAATAAGAAGCAAATATTTCTTATCTCATTTCTATAATATAATATAATTTAACTTAAGGTAGAGAAAACAAGATAAGGTTTATATACTCATTATTAACTAGAAGTATAAAGAAACAGGACTGAGAAGATCTATAATATACATAATGGTCTATATAGTATAATTTCTTTTTTTTAATTACTTGCAATTTTAAATTTGACTGTAATTATTTTTATTTCAGGGTCAAATACTGTTGTAAAAACACATCCACATAGTTTATCAACGTCTAAAGCCTTGGTTCTAGTCATAATAATATTTATTTCCTCACTATGTACATTAGCATTCATTTATAGACAATTTCCAGAATTAGAAGAGTAAGTTTATGATATACATTTCATTGCTTTATTATTGAGGAGTTTGAAAGTACTCTAAAATGTTTTTTTAATATTTCAGCCATGAAAAGCAACATATCAAATTGCCATGGGATTTGGAGGATGCAAAACAGTTGGGTCTAGTATTAGACAGATATAAAGACAAATACTTCTATGAAGTAATGTTTGGAGTATTTTTAGTATATATATTGTATCCTTTTCTACTATTTAACTTAAATTGGTATATCAGTATTTAAAGCTTCAAATATTATAATATTTGAAACGATTGATTTATAAAAAATATATTAATTGTAAGCAAGGGAAATTCCTATTAATGATGTTGTTTTTTTATTAAGTGCATTTACATTTGAGCAATATTTAAATGAAACTATTGTGTACTGTTTACTTCTTCCGGGCAGAAATGATGATTGTGTACTGTAAGCACTTACTTAGTTAATGAGTAAAATATCACAACTAACATGGATCCATTGAAGCTACTTCATATAAGTCTAATTTGACAGTCAAACGGTAGTCTAATGTTTTAGCACACTACTTCCTATGGTCACGGGTTAAATTCCTCATATGCTACAAACATTTGTATTTATGATTATGATTGATTGTATTGTTCTGGGTGAATTTTATGTATATTAGATAAGAGATTAAAAAACACGTATTTATATCAGTTAAATTAAGAGTAGAATTGAAAAAAATAATATAAGAGTGGTGAAGAAATGAATGTAAGAGTATAATATAGTAGAATAATTATATAACTTGTAATATTATGTCAGTCCTTAATATAATGTCAGTTTGCAAACATTTGCAATACCTGGATCTATTTTTTTAAGTATACTTTCAGGGTTTTTATTCCCATTTTATTTAGCTTTACTTTTGGTTTGTTGTTGTTCAGCTCTTGGAGCTAGTTTATGTTTTTTCTTGTCAAACCTTCTTGGGAAGAAACTGGTTAAGAAATTTTTCCCAGAGAAAGCTGCACAATGGTCATTGACTGTGGAGAAGCACAAGAATAATCTATTGAACTATATAATATTTTTGAGAGTCACGCCATTTTTGCCAAACTGGTTCATTAACATGACAGCTCCTGTGATTGGTGTGCCTTTAGTGCCATTTGCATTAGGAACATTCATTGGTGAGTTGAGATGTCTTTTTTTTAACCTGATGATAAATGGTAATTATCACCTATATTGCCTTCAGTTATTCCGGAGGATTAAGATGGCATATCTCAATTTCCTGTAATTTCATTGCTTTATCTTTCTGTTCAACCCAAACACACCTTAAGAAGTAACCTGCTTAGTGACTGAAATATATGAGATATTTTAATTACTCTTGTACCAATACTAGAACCTTGTACTAAATACTTTATTAATCTTCTGTAATTTTTGTAGGTGTGGCTCCACCATCATTTGTAGCAATACAAGCTGGTCAAACCTTGCACACCTTGACATCAACAAGAGATGCATGGTCATGGACATCTGTCACAGTTCTTAGTATTTTTGCTTTAATCTCACTGGTGCCAGTATTTATGAAGGACAAGTTAAGAAAGAAGTTTGATTAAAACAAATTTTATGTTGTTTTTTAGTAAAATTTATTTATGGCATTTCATATTAATATAATATGTTATTAAATTGGTGTTTTGTACATTCCAACAATTTCATTTTTTTATTTACATTAATATCAACAATAAGACCCAACATGTGCAATAAGTGTTTCATTTCCAAATGAAGGTTGTAACACAGGTCTCCAGTACCACCAATTATACCATACTGTAACAATTATAAAAATTATATTAAGTATATGGTATAATACTATTTTACTATAGTCTGAAAACAATTAACATTTCTATTTATAATAATTATATCTATCATCTAATTTAATTATTCATCACAATAAACTAATTTAATTGCATTAAATTTTTTCACCATATCCACAATCATAGTTTATTAAATTCTTTTCTAAAATATAATTATTTTTAAAATAGAATAAGGATTTTAACAAATGACATTTGAATTAGTACTTACATAAATAAGTTTCCTTTAAATCCACTTTTAAGGTTTTGCATTGATGTTTACACTCTTCAGCAGGAACTAAATGTACTTTTCTACTTCCACTTAAAATTAACAAAAAAGAAAAGTTACACTCTGTGTCAGGAATTTGAAAGGTATCTTGTTTTGCATCAACTATAATAAATCTTTCTGTACTTTGTCCAAACTTGGGTACAACTTTTGGCCTGGGAATTATTTGCCTTAATATTCTTGCTGCATTCATGGTGTTTAATTTCCTAAAATAGATAATAAAACTAGCATAAATAGTAAAATAATGTTTTCTTAGGTGGTTATTTTATAGAAGTCAGGTCAGCCAGGCCATTGTAATGAATTTACTAGGAATTAACTATTACAGTTTTGAAGGGACTATGAGCATGTAGTCTAATGGTGCTAGCATAGGGTCATTTATAACAGCCCATTGGTAACAATACTCTTCCCTCAGTTCTCACACCTTACACCAAATTATACTTTATACAGCAATATTTTTGTTAATGGATGATAATAGAATGAAGAATTTATTTGTCAACCTGAAATGGTACATTGTCAGCAATACAAACAAATACCTATTACTAACAACCCTGTCTGCCTACATAATAATGTTGTGGATTTATAAAAATGATTGCACACACATACCATGTGTATAAACTTTTTGCTTCTTCTTCATATGAAAACATTATGGATGGGCTAATGTAATGTTTGTTATTAGCTAATATTTTTGAAGATTCTTTGTCAAAAATATTTCTATTCTTCTCATACATATCTTTTAATGCTTCCATATTTATCACTTGTTGATCAGTCTGTAATTAAAGTAAAATTACATAATATAAAGCAGTAATTTTAGACCCACAATTTGAAACAAGAAGAAAACTATCAGCACCTTTTGCTCTCTTTTGAAATGCTTTAAAGTTATATGGTTTATATTAATATAATTAATGAATCTGATGTCTTATACCTGGCATATACAATGTGAATATTGTTACTGATACAGTTACAATAATATATACAAAAATAATAGCATTTTTCAGAATAACAATGAGATAGAAAATATTAATAAATTTTAGAATTAGTATAAGCCCTTATGTTCTAAATGCAATAAAACTAATTAAACTAGGGATAATGACCTCATATATAAATGGTGCAGTCAGTTGTTGGGTTACTGGCTTTGGATTTTGGACTTCTCCAACATTATGTATTGTACTGCAAGGCCAACAATCCATATCCACAACCGTAAAAAAAGGATTTTGTATCAAACAAGTTTCATGGTAGTAATCTGAAATGATATATTTTCTATTAAAATGTATAGAATAAAAAAGGCTTAGGTACATAGCAGTAAAATAATATAATAGTTTTGTATCGTTACCAGTTAAGGAAGGGAAGAGTGATATAAACGGAATGGATATTCTCCTCAATAATCTCAATCCAGGATATATATATTCTTGCAAATTACATACTAGACAACTGTATAAAAATTTATAATTATAAACAAAACAAATAATAATTAACACTGCCAATAAAAGTATATGTTTTTTAGCCAGTCGGCTTCGGTTTCGTATCAATGAATTGTTTTGTATTTCAATTGAATTAAGACTATGATAATATAAGTTTTTGAATTCTTCTTCTGACATGCCTCTTTCTATACATTGTCTCTTTAGGCTTTGAATAGAATTTGAATAATCTTGTAATAATTCTTCATTAACCATTGTATTGCTATAAAAATAACATTGAGTGGGAAATTTTATTTAATTAATTTTAATTGTAAATTTAAATCAAACTAAAAAACACAGGCTCTGCTCTGGAATTGGATTGATATGTCAAATATAAAATGTCATATTTCTGAGTTTCTGACAACTGTCATTACTTGTCATTAGTAATGTAAAAAGTGACTGGAAAATCTTTTGGTTTTAAAACACAATATATTCCAATTACATATTTTTCCGTCTAACCAGCGTTTGTGGAATAAAATACAAAAAAATATATAATTTTTGCTAGTCTGCATTTTCATCATTGTAAATATATATCTACAAGTAACAGAGTATATACTCGGCTACTTGTACTAGATCCGAAATTTATTTATATATTTATAATAATTATTATATATTATAGATATAAAAGTTTGTAATAATGTTTGTAACACATTAATATAAATAGTTAAAGAAATTACAACAAAGAAACTAAAAGTAGACACAAAGGGACCCCACCTACTACTAGTAAACTTCTTCGAGCATTGCCTCCGATCTCTCCGGCGGGAGACTGTTTTTGTGAATATTTTTCCACGTGTCAAAGAAAGGGTACCTCTTACGAAGTAATGACCGTACTGTACGTAGGCGATGATTACCATTTCCAGGTGGGGCGCTTGCAGATTGTTTACTATTCTAATTGTATGTATGTAAAAATCACACTGCGCTTGTTTCGATGATAAATGTTATGTGATTATGATTTTTCTGTACGACTTTCTGATTGGCACTGTCGCGTATCGGGTGTCTTTTTACACATATATATTGTAGTGCCCGACACACGTGAATATTATTTACTAGGTGATCTGTAATTCTTGACGATTAAGTCGTACTTAATTTAACTACAATATCTCTGCTATCGGCAAATTGTATTGAAACAAGTTGCTTGACTTGGCTGAAAAAACTAATTAGATGATTGCCCTGTTTAAATACCTAACTTCTGACAAATGTTTGAATAAGAATAGGCAGGTACCTATGTACAAGTAGATATTGGAACTGGATGGATACTGTTAGAAATTACATCAATTGTGTAAGTAACTTTTGCAAACTTCCTACACATATAGACAGATATAGTACAAGTTAATAATGATAGGTAGGTATATATAACTCCAAAGAGTAAACAAGTTGGTAAGTGTAATTAAATGGGCAACGGCTACGACCTTTGCAGAGATAGTGTTTTACAGATAGATAATACGTAAATACATCGTTTATCAAACTATTTCATGATTTCGTCAGGATGACTATTAATAGACAGTTGCTTGTTAACCGACGTCCTTCCAATTAGTATTTTTCATACTACTGAAATGCTATAATTTGAATTAGCTATATTGAGTTATTTAGTCATGAAGATAAGATAAAGCGAAGTAACTAGGTATGTGCTGGGCCTTCTGATAACACGTTCGACGTAATTGACTCCTGTCAATACTTGAGGACGACATGCTCTCTTATGCGGTTATACCTAAGTGTTCATATAGTTCAGAATATATAGGCATATGTTGCTGATACTGTTTGCAAAGTGTTGTGAAAATGACCGTATTGTAACAGTGTTTGTATAAGTGCAGTTAAATATAGTGCATTTCTAATTAAGGATATTCCATGATGACAATTATACATAGAGGAAAATGCGGGCAGAAATATTATTAAAATGGATATTAAAAGACGAATAGAGGTTTCGACGTGGAATTTGCCGCTTTTGGTTTCCGTTGTCTTCTTGAATGTACGTATTCTATATTCTATTATACATTTAATTCGTTTTATAGTTAGAAATGGCAATTGTATAGGTAAATATACTGAAACTTTTGAGACGTTTAAGATTTCAATTATATTATTATAAATACTGAATCTGAATATATCGCATGGGTGCTCAAGTTACTAGATAAAGACGATCAATCCCCAGTCCAATCCAAACGGGGATCGAAATTACGACGGCCTGAGTCGATGTTTGAACCCCTACTGGAGTCTTATTCCTACCCTCAGACTAAATTCATACCTATCTGTCAGGCGGGAGCTAGCCTTCAGCCGTGCCATAAGTCCTTCCGCGGGTTAGGAGTGCCATCTGGATTCACCTCCCATCGTCCGGTCAATCTGTAAAGGCCAGCTGCCAACAGCATTAGGCCGATAAAAAAGAGCTCTAATTGTTATAATTTATTAGTGTATCCTTATTAGTACGATATATTTTATCGAAACAAATACGATTACTTGTTATACAATGGTCTTTAATGTTTTAATATACGATAAGAATATATATTTTTAAAATTCAGGCTCAGTTTATTTACCTACTATATTTTTGTTTGTTCCGACGACGTCATAAAGTTCATTATCGTGGTAGACACTGTTGAATGAACATAGAGGTTCATATACATAATTGTATTTGACTAATAAATTCTGTTATTGTAAAAAATATATTGATAGATTAATAATATCTATTTTATTAATAATATCTATTAAAATCTAAGTCATTTCACTCGGTATATCTCCCAATTTAACAGACACTGTATAAATACTGTCCTGACGATCTGGCACTTGTGCGTAGGGTTTATTATAGATTTTCCTATTCTTGCTATAGTGTATTACCTCATATACCTACACTAGGGCAAGAGTGTCTTGTTTCTTTGTTAGGATACGGGGATGGTGATGTAATTACTATATCGTATCTCGTTATTATTTCAATATTGTTCCAAGTTAATCAAAGCTTGTGTTCTGGGTATTAGTCATTTGATAGGTATATATCTACAAAAATATTTATTCTTTTGTAAACACATTTATAATGTACCTACATAGAAAATACTCAGACCAACAAAAATATTTATAGTCAAAATTTTATTTTTATTGATGAATATGAAAAGGTGCTCTACTTCGTTCATTTAAATTTTCACTAAGATGCGTTAAGCTTTCGGTTTTGTATATTTTTCTATATATTTTGATCCTTCTGTATCACGCACTGCAGACCACGTGACCTGCTTTGCAACGTTCAAAATTGTCTATCGTGCCAGTTTTTTTCTATTGTTTATAGATCACGTATAACGCTCAAAGAGAGATATTATTTCGGATAATGATATATAATTTCTATAAGTTAGGTTATATGTCGCAGGAATAACTATATAAACAATAATTATAATAATAAGTAGTACTAGTACCAATCATCTAGACACATTATTATTGGGTACATAATTACGATAAAATACTTAATCCAATGTAAGTAAATGTAGATAATACTTTCTTTGTACTATAACACCGGTATCGATTACGGAAACAAATCTAATTACAATATTTATAGATATATTATTAGTAGCTGTTAATTGAGTAGTTTTAGAGATGTGATCACAGTATGATTAGATTTATATTAGAAGTTGGTCCTTAGTTCTTTTAGCGTTCCATTTACACTTAGTTTATAACACAGATAACATAATATTACATAGTTTATAATAAACGTTTAATCAGAATGACCTCAACGCGGTCTCCCCCGGTAGGTACCCACCCATCAGTGGTTAATTATTCTCCACTTCGCAGTGGGTCTAGAACCGTTCCTTATGCCATCCTACAAAATAAATCTACATCCTACAAAGTATGTTTAGCTCATTATTTTCGTTATCAGAAGACCTGAATGAAAAGTATGACAGGTAATTAAATAATACATTTTAAGTACTAAATAATAAATTCTTTGGTTTTAATATATTTGTTTGCGATCGCAAATAGCCATATAATACATTTAAAAATAAAATTCAAATTTGGAACGTCACGCATGGAACATCTATGTTCTTTTGTTAGGTAGGTACATGTTTTCACTTCTGGAACATTCCGTGGCGTCATTATAATTTTATTATTTAATAATATATAATATTATACCACTATAAAATTATATCAAAAAATGGATATAATTTTATATAACCTTATTATAACTTAAACATAGCAATATTCCTACAGCGAAAAATTGTTGAACTACTACTTAAATCTCAGCAGTATTAATCATAAATTTACTGAATGTTGCAGCATAACATTATGCAGTACTTATCCGTATGTGTACTATCTATTATGTGTATTCATATATTCTGTAACATTAGATAATATGAATACGTAGACAGATACATAAATGAAAACTGTAATGCTAGTCACGAGACCTATCATTTTGATAATACCAAAATTTACGCGTTGCCGCATGGCCGCTATGATTGATTGGTACTTAATTAGTTTCTTGTGTACCTATAGCTGACAACATTTATACACAGAGACACTTGTACAGGGATAGTGTTAAAATATCATTTGTATAAGTAGTCGAAAGAGTTTTATATGTATAAAGAACTTTGACTAAGTTTAGGTAGGTGCATAATTTGCAGCTGGTATTAAGGATATCTAATAGATACTTATGCGTCATTTGCCCGCTACGAAGACAAGAAACAAACCTATCTGTTATGCTATTGCGTCGTTCTTTCAATATTAAAGTGTTATCTTAATATCATTTATGTTTAGGGCAATGACTTATCTAAAAAGCGAATTATTTATTATAATAATGGAATGCAAACGTACATTTAATTACCTATGCAGACAAGGGCAAAAATGATATAATGAAGTGAAAGATGTATATAAATAAATATAATTGGTATAATACAGCTATAAAACTAGTTACTAAATGGGGAAGAAGATTGTTAGTAACGGGGAGTATAGACACCACTTCTGGCAATGTAGGTACGGACTATAGACAGAGACTTCCACACTGTCTCCCTTGAAATCATTTCATCTACCATCGCAGTGAATGACTGGTGTCTTTCTAACTGACCTGTCTTCATGTTTATCATATCATACACCATTAGCATGTATATTAATATTAATACTCACTTATTCATATATATATTATATGAGTAAGTGAGTTTGTTTGTTTGTTCGCTGCCCATTCAAGCCTTCAAAAGCCTATAAGTATGTACCAATAAGTATAGCAATACCTACTATAAGAATAATGGATTTTCATGTGTGTATATTTTACATTTCAGGTTTGTCTACCGAGTCTTGTATACACGTATGGGGTGCTACTGGTAAACTCAGCAAATTTCGGGGTTCCAATATGGATGGGACTTTCAACACCCACTATCTCATTATTAACATATAGCTTAACACGTAAGGTTTTTATATTTATGTACCTTAATTTACGTGACTTAAAAATGTGAACACAGTTTTCGTCCAACTTAAATAATGACAAGAGGAATATAATTCATTGGTAGGTATGTGTTTGTCACTAACTCGTCCTAAACGGCTGGAACGAATTGAATAAAAATTTGTGTGTAAGTATATTAGAGCTCCTGGATGGTGTGAAAAGACAAACCGGACTGGACGTCTCCTAGGTCCGCTAGTCTGATAGCAATATACATATGACATTGTTTTAATGTTCATGTCATAATAATAATAAGAATTGAGTACCTACTACCTTTTTAAACAATGTATGCATTTATACTAAACTTATCATAACTACAGATAATTATTAGGCAGCTGAACTAATTCAGTATTGTAAGTATAAAAAGATCTAGGTAGTATAAGAGGACTGCCTAGGGCTTTTTATAATTACTTTAAATTTGTTAAGCTAATTGAATTGAGTAAGCTCAATTCTAATATTATCTCAGTAGCCAGAGTAGGTTTCTCATATAATAAACAATTGACTAATAGATATTAAAATAATATAAAATATTAGTTTCGTACTGGAATCATGGTAGGTTTGTAACTAAATAATTATTTTAATATATAAAATGACATTATTTAATATTTTCGTTTTCAGAATGTTGGTGCAGAGATGCCGCAGACTCTTGGGGTGGTACAGTGGGGTACCGTATCATGGCATCCATAGGGTTGATGTTGGTAGTACTTAGCTTATTAATATGTGCCTTCATACCGTACAACTTGCACCCCTACATCTACGGAATATGTGGTGGTAAGTAAAGATTCCGCCATATTGTCAGGCATTAAGATCCTACTTCATATGACATTGATTACTTACATAGATAATTTAAAGATATATGACAAATATTTGGATGCTAAACATACATATTGACGGTCTCGGTAGTCTAGCGGTTTAGCACAACGCCTTCCTTCCGATGGTCACCGGTTTGATTACTCGCACAAGACAAACAATTATATTCATGATTATGATTGTTTCTATCGATATGAGTGTTTTCTATGTATATTATATATAATATGTATTTACAAAAAAAATCTATGTATTTACCTATATAACAGTTGCCTTGTACCCATAACATAAGCTTAGCTTAACTTAGATGGCACTGTGTAAATTGTCCTGAGATATTATAATTTCGTATATACTGGATATATGCTAAACTACAAATCATGAGAACGTTTGACTAATTTGATTCGGTGGTTTAGTAGTTTACTACATCATACTTTTTATGCTCGTTGGTTCAATTTCACACACGGTGTAAAATATTTTAAATCATGAGTACCTATAATTGTTTGTATTGATCTGGGTGTTTTCTATGTATGCATGCACACGAAAAATCACGTTGTTCGTCAGAGATCACAGAATAGATACCTAGAATATTAGAAGTGTTCTTATAATGAAACTGCTTTTGTGTGTAATTGTGAGTACTATTTAAATGGTATGTTTTGAAGTTGCTCACTAAAATGTCCAGACTTGTGGCGGCGTGGTGGGCCGGGTCATTGGGCTCCCTAAAATATGGTCGAGCGCATGTGATGGCTGGCTCATCCGTCATACTCGTGAACGGGTGCTGCGTGTAGGGACTGGACCTCTTATTAATTGTTTAACCAGTTGGTTATGTATTCATGCAAAAATTTCATGACGGTTTGTATTCACACACTTAAACTTAAATTGTAAGTAAGAATAAATTATTTAAAGATCACACAATTTTCTTGAATTGTTCTTCTTGTGATGAGACAGCATTCCGAATGAGCGGTAGATATAAAAAAAAAAAAAATGTTATGACTATTCAAAAGTGCTTCAATGTAAGTTTATTTGAATAAATGATTTTCTATTCTATTCTATTCTACTGTAATTTTATGCAATTGTAATTTTTAGGTTTTGGATCATCCTTGTTGTCAGCTCAAGTGGACGCAGTCATTTTTGATACATACGATATTAACTTAGGAACAATTCGAGGCCTATGTTTCGCTGGACAGGCGATTGGACTATCAATATTTCCACATATAGTAACATTTTTCATAGACTGCTATGGATATTCATATTCATATATAGTGCTGGGTGGAATAATACTTCAAACATTACCAGCTATCATGATGTTGAAAATTGATGAAACCATCAGAAAAAGACCTGCTTCGTATATTGACAAAACTTATGCTATTTTTAATAACGAAGTAATCGTAAATGGTTATACAAATGAATTGCAACTACATGATTTAGGAAAAAAATGTTGGAAAAGTCCTTCTGACGATAATCTACACCGAGAAGCTACTATATCTGATCTAAGCGCTGATACTTCTGAATATGATCAGGATAATAATAGCACCATAACACCACCTCCAAGTCCCGAGGAAAAGAGAAGAAATATATTTGGTGTGGAAATTCTTCCAGAAATACCAGAAGAAAGTGAGGATAGTGATGATAACGAGGGGAACGTAAATGATAAAAATAAAAGCAATTTAAATAAAAAACGATTTAGCAATGTTATAAAAAGACTGAGCACTATAGGTGATAGCTTTGATGAATATATAATGAAACAAGCCAAAAGAGATTCACAAGCTGATAGAGATAGTATAAGTAGAGAGTATACTGAAATAGAAGTGACATATGACAATATATCACCAGTAACAGATATACAAACAGAAAAAGTATTTAATTCCTTTAATTTCCGATGTCAGGCTGCGTATACTAGTTTTCGTAGAAGAATGCGAATGCCGTCATATAGAATATATAGGTTAAAACGTAGGTTAGCCTATATCACATCTAGTATAAATGATACTTTCTTTAAACCATTGACAAGATCTTTATCATGCTGGCGTTTTTATCTAGCTCTTATTCTATGTTTTTACAAATTGAGTTTATCAGCAATAGCCTTACTGCTCATGCCAGTGGTTGCATCTCAAGTAAACCCAAAAATATCTATGACAGACATAAACTTATTATTTTCTCTGCATGGTTTCACATGGATATGTTTTCTGTTATGCACGCCTTGGCTAACACAAACGCCAAAAAGAAATTTCAAATATGTTACAGTAATTGGATTAATTATATCAACCGGAGGATGCTTTTGTAAGTATATTACAACACCTTAGGTACTTGAATTTTATGTAGATGTTATTTTTTTTATAAACTATCGAATATTGTAATGTTTACAGTACTAGCAGCAGCGGACAACCACGATTTATTGTCAATAGCATGCGTCATCGGTGGTTTTGGATATGGCGCCATTACTTCATGTTGGGAAACTACTGTTCAAGACTTCGTAGGGTTGCGGAAATGGCCGAAAATTCATAGTACGATGGAAACCCTTTCTGGCATCCTTCTTTTTGTATTTTGTCTATGCATATTGTTTTTAGTAGATCAAGAAAATGGACCAAAGAGTGCCTTATTAATTTTAAGTGTAGTTTTGGCTGGAATTACTGTCATTTGGACAATATTAGCTGCGGTGTCTCTGTATATGACAAAAGTTCGATCTCTATGGCCCGGAACCCGGTGTATGTTTTAATAGCCTTATTTAAATAAACTGTTGTCTAATTGTGGGCTTTTTATTTCTATTATTGCAAAGGAAATTACAAAGCGACGGCGACGAAGAATGGTAATTGTCCTTAATAATCGCTAAAATTTAGTGTTTCACCAGACACTATACTTATTTACAGAGAATTTCGAAGAACTATGCTATAAAAATATACCATTAACAAAGTATATTATGACTTGCAAAGCCGTAGATTGGTTAGGACTCTTCACGCCCTCTTAATTGTCTGATTTTACCGATAATATTCTTAATATCGAACAATAGACACAAACTTTAACTAGGTGTCTACTTTGGATCCGGTAGCACCTTAAATGCGCATCTTACCTGCTATATTTAGAATTTCACTGCGTGATAGTATTCGACAGTAGGATATCCGTAGCACCAACGATTCTGTCGCTGCTGCTATGTTAGCGTACATGGCTATCAATACAAGATTTTGTAAACGTTGCATTAGTAAAATGCTTAATGTAAATAGACTCAATTCAAAAATAAGGTTGAGAGTCCCATTCTCATTAAGAATAAAATAAACTTTTCAATTGGTTTCAAATAAATTCTATTGTAGAAACGTGATACGTGTGCGAAAGATTATAATTATCCTACTAGTACCTAAACATGAAAGTGAAAGTATGTAGAGATACTTGTATTTGTTAGTTCGTTTCTGTTCACATCTTATATTATTAAAAGAGATATTACCGAAATACCTAGTCCTAAAATATTTTCATAGGTCAAAAAGTAGGCGATCATAAATTTATGTACAACATATAAAAACTTTAACATTTTACACAATACTGATTTTTGATGAAGTCGTGCTTTACCATATATGTATATGTTTGCTAAACGCTTCAACATATCTGATCACAAGGAATTAAACCAACTCCCTGCTAGCACTGGCTCACATAGTAGCAACAGACCTCCCTATGGTTGTATTATAGGGTTAACGTCTTTCAAAGAATGGATTGATTGTTTGGAACGTTCTAGAAATTAGTACCTATAAGTATGTAGTAGTATCTACAATAAGTAATAAACAATCAATTTACGTATTCGACACAAGAAGTTCTTTTAATTTTGTTAATAAAAACTTAATTACGGTTTACTTGGCGACGTTCTGAATTCATTAGCACAATTTTGATTACGCACCATATTTTAATTCACTGGACATCGCCACGGGTTACATCCACTTTAATATAAATTTAATCTTTGGTAATACGAATTTTATAGAAACAAAGATATAAGGATATGGGTAATAAGATTACTAGAAGTAAATAAGAGCAGAGGAAATAAATTATGACAACGTTGTTTATTCAATGCCACACAACTGAGTCGTGTAAAGTATTTAACTCTAAAGCAAACAAAAATATTACGCGCTTATATCCACAAATTGTCTGCGGAGGAAATTAGATTTTCATTACAACGAAAATAGTTCAAGATAAACGACGGAACTGCAGCGAAGTGTGTAAGACATGTAAGTTTATTACACGCTATAAAAAAACGAAATGAACGACCTACAATGGATATTGTTCCTGGTAAGTTTATTTTTTCACATCCTTATTTAATTTTAATTTGGCCACACTTCTAGTATGTTTGCGACATAATAAAATATGAAAGGTTTTATCTTTCATACTAACTTTATGATAATTTCTGTTATACGAATTTGCCGAAATGTTATGTTGTTGTATGTTAGGTTAATACCTTATAAGATTGAAAGATTTTGGAGGAAGTTTCAACCAAAACTTGTTTCTTTGTCATTACCTAGCTAATATGGTTATATGTTATGTTTCAGATGCTAGCATGCTTTTTGCTATTGGCATCAGCGGACGTCGACTGCCGTGGCAAGTCTTTCCACTGCATCAATTCGACTCATTTCAATGTGTGTGTAGACTTAGGAACAGGATCGTTGAGAACTATTGATAGTGTGATAATTCCGTGCCCAGATGGAACTGTATGTTTTAAAACAAATTTTTATGAATGTGAATTTCCAACATCTACAACACCTGTGTTACGGACTAGTGAAGTGAAGAATTTTATTGATGTATTTGGAGCTAAATCTACGGGAACATTAAATCTGGCCACTACAACTTTTTCGAAAGATATAAGTGGTGATTCAACTTACAATACTGTGGTTATGACGACGTTATCAGAACTGGAAAAGATAAAAGAAGTGAGATTAGTTATGGAATATAGTCCTGAAGATGTTTATATAACCACACGTAATTCAATAGTAAATCCAAGTATACCTGTTAAGCATGAAACTGCATATAAAGATCATAAACAAAATATAACAGAATTTATACATGAAGAAAACATATTAAAGGAAAAAACTTATAACACTAACACTATACCGGATATTTTAAAAAATGTATTTTTTAATAAGACCTATGAAACTACGACTATAAATGATGAAAATATAAACGTCACTAATAGAAATATCAGCATAACAGAAACAAGTGAAGTAAATACTCAAAATGAAGTAACTACGGAATCTATAAATAACATTATTTTCACTTCAACTATCAATAAAGTTATACTTGAAATAAATACTTCAACTACAGAACCGTCTATACAAACATCTTATACACGTATACCCTCAACATTAACTCAATATATAGAGGATTACTCAACAGAGCCTATACCGAAAATTACAGAATCGTTAATAACATATACTTCTGAAAGTCAAGATATATTAGGTACTTTACTTAATGGAATAAATGATGTAACTGCAGATTCAATCAATTATATTACTATGACTTCAACAACCGACAAAAATATAGTACAAATTGATTCATTAACCACAGAATCATCTGTACAAACCCCACCAACACAACAAAACCAAGTTTACTCAACAGAACTTCCAAACAGTTTAATAGTGTCTACTTATGTAACTGAAGATCCATCTATTAATGAAATAATTTATATAAATACAGAAAATGATCTTACTACAAAATCCAAGCAGGATGTTACTTTAATTTCATCTTACGACAAACAAGTATTAGAACTTCAACTTCAAGCAACTACTGAAACTCATACTACACATTTACCATCTACGGTAGATTTTATAACTGACAGTATACCGGAAATTACAGAATCATTGACAACATCCACTTCTCATAGCCAAGACACATCGGGAATTTTGTATAACCAAATAAGTATCTTAAATGGCATAACTGTAGATTCATTAAATGGAATTACTTCAACTACAATGAACGAACAAAACACAGAACAAAATGATTTATTGACTACAGAATCTGCACAAACCCTCGCAACACAACAAAACCAAGTAATAGGAGATTACCCAACAGGGGTTACACTGGATTTTACACATAATATGATTTTGTCTACTTTTGTAACTGAAGATGGATCTATAAATAAAATTAGCGAACTAAATATAGGAAATGACGTGACTACTGAGTCCATGTGGGATGATACATTAATTTCAACTTTTGATAAACACATATTTGAAATAGATTCGACAATTCCACTGAATACCGAAACTCGTACAACACACTTGCCATCTACAACAGATTTCGTAACTGAGAGCATACCGAAAATTACACAATCGTTAACTTTATATACTTCTTTGAGTCCAAACACATGGGGAAATAAAGTTAGCGATCTAAATGATGCAACTACTGAATCAGGACATGACGATATTGTAAATTCAATTATAGAAAACAATATAGAGGAAACTGATTTATTAGCCGCAGGATCATCTGCACAAACTTCTACAACATACATAACATCAACACTAAACCAGGATACGAAAGAATACCCAACAGGCGTTACACCGGAAATTATAAATAATTTGGTTATGTCTACTTTTGTAACTGAAGATGGATCTTTAAATAAAGTTAGTAAACTAAATACAGAAAATGATGTTACAACTGAGTCCATGCGTGATGTTACTTTAATTCCAACTTTTGATAAAACCATATTTGAAATAGATTCGAAAATTCCACTAAACTGAAACTCGTACTACATACTTGCCATCTGCAACAGATTTCGTAACTGAGAGTATACCGAAAATTACACAGTCGTTATCTACTTCTCTAAGTCCAGACAGAGGGGGAAATAAAGTTAGCGATCTAAATGATGCAACTACTGAATCAGGACATGACGATATTGTAAATTCAATTATAGAAAACAATATAGAGGAAACTGATTTATTAGCCGCAGGATCATCTGCACAAACTTCTACAACATACATAACATCAACACTAAACCAGGATACGAAAGAATACCCAACAGGCGTTACACCGGAAATTATAAATAATTTGGTTATGTCTACTTTTGTAACTGAAGATGGATCTTTAAATAAAGTTAGTAAACTAAATACAGAAAATGATGTTACAACTGAGTCCATGCGTGATGTTACTTTAATTCCAACTTTTGATAAAACCATATTTGAAATAGATTCGAAAATTCCACTAAACACTGAAACTCGTACTACATACTTGCCATCTGCAACAGATTTCGTAACTGAGAGTATACCGAAAATTACACAGTCGTTATCTACTTCTCTAAGTCCAGACAGAGGGGGAAATAAAGTTAGCGATCTAAATGATGCAACTACTGAATCAGGACATGACGATATTGTAAATTCAATTATAGAAAACAATATAGAGGAAACTGATTTATTAGCCGCAGGATCATCTGCACAAACTTCTACAACATACATAACATCAACACTAAACCAGGATACGAAAGAATACCCAACAGGCGTTACACCGGAAATTATAAATAATTTGGTTATGTCTACTTTTGTAACTGAAGATGGATCTTTAAATAAAGTTAGTAAACTAAATACAGAAAATGATGTTACAACTGAGTCCATGCGTGATGTTACTTTAATTCCAACTTTTGATAAAACCATATTTGAAATAGATTCGAAAATTCCACTAAACACTGAAACTCGTACTACATACTTGCCATCTGCAACAGATTTCGTAACTGAGAGTATACCGAAAATTACACAGTCGTTATCTACTTCTCTAAGTCCAGACAGAGGGGGAAATAAAGTTAGCGATCTAAATGATGCAACTACTGAATCAGGACATGACGATATTGTAAATTCAATTATAGAAAACAATATAGAGGAAACTGATTTATTAGCCGCAGGATCATCTGCACAAACTTCTACAACATACATAACATCAACACTAAACCAGGATACGAAAGAATACCCAACAGGCGTTACACCGGAAATTATAAATAATTTGGTTATGTCTACTTTTGTAACTGAAGATGGATCTTTAAATAAAGTTAGTAAACTAAATACAGAAAATGATGTTACAACTGAGTCCATGCGTGATGTTACTTTAATTCCAACTTTTGATAAAACCATATTTGAAATAGATTCGAAAATTCCACTAAACACTGAAACTCGTACTACATACTTGCCATCTGCAACAGATTTCGTAACTGAGAGTATACCGAAAATTACACAGTCGTTATCTACTTCTCTAAGTCCAGACAGAGGGGGAAATAAAGTTAGCGATCTAAATGATGCAACTACTGAATCAGGACATGACGATATTGTAAATTCAATTATAGAAAACAATATAGAGGAAACTGATTTATTAGCCGCAGGATCATCTGCACAAACTTCTACAACATACATAACATCAACACTAAACCAGGATACGAAAGAATACCCAACAGGCGTTACACCGGAAATTATAAATAATTTGGTTATGTCTACTTTTGTAACTGAAGATGGATCTTTAAATAAAGTTAGTAAACTAAATACAGAAAATGATGTTACAACTGAGTCCATGCGTGATGTTACTTTAATTCCAACTTTTGATAAAACCATATTTGAAATAGATTCGACAATTCCACTAAACACTGAAACTCGTACTACATACTTGCCATCTGCAACAGATTTCGTAACTGAGAGTATACCGAAAATTACACAATCGTTAACTTTATCTACTTCTCTAAGTCCAGACACATGGGTAACTAAAATTAGCGATCTAAATATACCCTATGATCAAACTACAAAATCCGGACATGACGCTATTTTAAATTCAATTGTAGAAAACAATATAGAGGAAATTGATTTATTAGGCGCAGGATCATCTACACAAACTTCTACAGTATACATAACATCAACACTAAACCAAGACATGGAAGATTACTCAACAGGGGATACACCAGAAATTACAAATAATTTGATTACGTCTACTGTTGTAACTGAAGATGGATCTGTAAATAAAATTACTAAATTAAATACAGAAAATGATGTGACAACTGAGTCTATGCGAGATGTTACTTTAATTTCGACTTTTGATAAAAACATATTTGAAATAGATTCGACAATTCCACTAAATATTAGAACTCATACTACACAATTGCCACCTATGGTAGATTACATGACTGAGAGTATACAGGAAATTACAAAATCGTTACCATTATCTACTTCTTTAAATCAAGACACTTGGGAAATTAAAATAAACGATCTAAATATACCACATGACGTAACTACAGAATCCGTACATAATGGAATTTTAACTATATACTCAGATACACGTATAGATGAAAATGAGCCAATATCTGCGAAAACTACTTCATACTCTAATCACGATCTAGCCATAATATCCACTGATGACGTTATTTTATCTTCGACTATTGAAAATGTTGGCTTATACATGGATTTTACAACCACAGAAACGCCAATTCAAACATCTATAATACACTCACCATCACTAAAACACCAAGTTACGAAGGACAACACATTTGACAAAATAATAAGTGAAACGACTAAGCAAAACATTAGAAAATATTTTACAACAATGCAACATCCGGCGGCATCCACGATTGTACCAGAATTAATAGTTTTTAATCGAGAATCTACTGAATCAATAGCTAATGTTGTTACATCATCGACTATCGATAAACATACAAATAGTATCAATTCATTTACTACACTATCAAATGCAGAATCCTTTAATACTCAATTACTATCATCATTAAATGAAGTTACAGAAGATTCCAAAATAAGAGATACAACAGATACAGCACAAGTTAGGAAATTTCCTGAAAATACATCTGGTTTAATTCACAACAGTAAAAACATTTTAAAAGAAAAAGCAAATGTATATGAAAAAAAAGATAATGAAGTAACACATGTGAATGAATTTGCAGATCTCTTTACCAATATTAATATGACTGCCAATACATTAAAACCAGCGACTGATTACTTTATAGCGGAACCCACAACAGATGACAAAAATACGCCTAAAGTTTCAGTCAATTTAGACACCGAATCGTTTTCATATCTTACTACATTAATTGCTCCATTTCAACCAAAAATGACAGAAAGTATTAATAGTAATAATAGTTTGGGATTACCCATAAAACCAGTATTGAACGAAATTAAATTATTTACTAATGTATCTGATACTGTAAATACTACTTCAGTAGTTAATACATTACCTGTCTCAAAATTAAATGTTGTAACAGACTATGAGTACATATCTGAACCGTTTCATGATACAGTTGTATTAAACGTTAGTGAAGATGTTGGATTTCATAATATAAATAAAACAAATATACAAACAATAACCATCGATATGAAGCCAACACAAATTGGAGATATTGACGGAATTTCAAGAGATAATCCAAGTAATTCGGTACAACATGTTTCAATTCAGCACTCAGAACAGATACTAAATAATGTTACAACAAAATCTTTTACTAAAGAATATGGACAAGAGCAGAATTACGTGATTGATATGTTAAAAGAGAGAACCACAAATGCACCTAACTTATTACAAAATACATCAATCCAAGATACAAATAAGAAGGAAGAAATAAATTACGACAAAAAAGCGTCACCAATTGATTTAAAAAATCACACAAATAGTAACATGAATAAATTTGATTTAACATATAAAGAACGTACAACGCAAAGTCCTTATGATATCTTTACAAAACTGACGCACAGTAATTTTCGCACATCAACTACTGAAAAAGTGACAGTACAGATTGATTTAAGTACCACTGAGGTAAGAATAATTAAAGAAAAAAATGAACACGTGAAAATTCTTTTGCCAAAACTACAAACAGAGTATATGAAAGACACTAGCTCGGATATTAATAACTGCACCTTGCCGTATAATAAACAAGAAATTTCAATTCCAGACACAAAGAAAATTGGACTTGGAACATTTACTCCGCAGTATGACGAGTATCATGTTAATAAAAACAATGATCTAAGTTCACTATTACCAAGTTCTTTGCCACATGTAGAAACAAAGACAGTGTCAACAGTTACAGCAACAGTAGACAATCCTTCCATATCGCAGCAGAATATAACCAAGACACAATATAATATACAACAAAGTAATATTAGTGACGTTATTACAGAACCCAATGTACTCGCATCAGTTAACAATGTAGTAGATAAAATGGCCATTGCATTTAAAAAAAAATCTGAAAATGTTAATGAAACCACAGAAAATCGTTCAAAATTCAAAAGCAACAGAGCTAATATAACTAGCAATAAAGAAACTAAAGTTACATCAAGGCAGAGTCCTATAAAAAAAGCAGATATACATTTTAACTGCCGAAATAAAAAGAATGGTAAATACGGAGATAACGATGATTGCAGGAAATTTTATATTTGTATTGGAAGACCGAATCCTACTAATGGAATGTGTCCAATAAATACAGTGTTCAGTGAAATTAGAAAACAATGTACAAATAATTTATCACATTGTGTTAGAAATAATACCTTTCGTTGTACATCCGTGGGACGATATAGCGATGTTTTTAAAGATAATTTTTATTATATATGTATAAAGAATATTGAAAATTATTTTGTCAGATATAAATTTCAATGTGCAGATGGTTTCCATTTGAACAAGACATCTGTGAAATGTATTAAAGATATAGAAGTTTCACAATCTGAGGATAGCTTTAGTAAAAATAGTAATGAAAAGAGTACAGTTGAAATAAATTCTCCAGATAAAAAGTCTAATAATAACTATAGTAATGAGTTTGAATGCAAAGAAGAAGGCAAATTTGCCGATCCTAACAATTGTAGGAAATATTATATTTGTTCAAAAAAGAAGTCTCGATTTCGTAGAAAATCGAAACAGTGTAAAAAAGACATGGTTTTCAATAGGGATAAGAAAAGATGTGTAGATGAGGAGAGTTATGAATGCTAGCGATATTTGATAATGTAAAAACAAATTGCCTATAAAAAATAAAATTAATGTTTTAATGCTTACAAATGTCACTTCAATTTTAGGGTTATTCATTACTGTAATTTGTATTATTAATTACTGTTGGAAAATTATGTTTATCATTTACATATGGGAATAAAATGACATTAAATGCTACCTAACTGTGGACAGTCAAGGTACCACTAAATGTTATAATTAAACAGTCTTTTCTGTAGAAAATTAAATTGTTATAAATATTTATATAGTTTAAGTTATTTACTTTATTGTTATATAATTTATATTTTACTTAATTAAAACTACTGAAATTAAATGTAATATTTATTTACTTAAAAATAGGTCTTAATAGTAGCGCTTATAATTTTACTGTGTTTTTAATATCTAATAAACACAAAATTAATTTAATTTGATCACTTTTATTAGAATTGTAATAAATATTTTATACTTTAAATTTCACGTAGATTTTCAGTCGCATTGAAATAGGGTCTATTTATTTTGTAATGTTCGTGGTTTGCGATACGCTGTTCCGACATTATTGAGGATTTGATCTCCGTCGTCCCTTTCCAACGTAATGCAGAATTTACTCGAGAACACTGTACACCGGACTGAGGTCTCTCCCCAAATAGGACTTCGTGGGCAGAAGTACATCGCGCGTACAGGTTCATTGTCATCTGTTACACTAAACTTATAGTTTTTACATTCAATAGAGCGGTATGGTGATATCTGAGGACGCACGCTCGTACCTGCATTAGATTGGACTCTTTTAGTTCCATCGCTAAATAGTTCTACTGACGATTTTGTAGTGTTAGCCACAAGACACTTAAATTTATCTGGAGCAGTGCAGGTGCGAGTGTAACTATTAAAAATTGTATTACCACCACATTTAAATTTAATACCTTGAAATCTGTTTTTATTCGGGATACATAAAATATAACCCTTACAACCCGGAACTGTGGGATCCATTATTCGCTCATTTTTGTGACAGTACAGGGTTTTGCTTATGGTAGGATCCACATAATTAACAGCGTTCTGACAAACATCACTAGAGTCCTCATTGCAGTGTGTATTAGGTGGACAGATAAATGTAGGACCTAATAAGTTAATGCCTTCGCAGATTCTCAGTTTATTTGCTCCTTCACATATAAAACCGTATGGACCACAGTCATAATTCTTCAGCTTGAATGCGGTCACTGCGTTTCTATGTCCTATTAGTATCTGAAATAAATGGCAATAAATAGATATAACAAGTGTACAAAATAGAATTATGTACATTTAATTTTGTACGAAAATAGCAGTAGAAACAGGTAAAATTTTTGACAATAATCAAATAGAACAGTTATTCAATGGTATGCCTATATGTAATATAAATGGATTTCTGCTTGAAATAAAGTTTCTGTGTATTAACGAAATCTAAACAATATGAGGTTCAACAGAAATATTTTTAAAAGACAAGCCAACAATAAAAGAAATCTAATAACATTTGATTCCAGGTTGTACTGGAAACGTATTCGGTTCGAACAGTAGAGGACTCGTTTCCTGTTGTAACGCGCAGTTGGTGTTTTGACTTAGTAATTTTAAAAATTATAGAGTGTTGTGTCAACTAGATTAGTCGTCAACACACGACAGAAACAGAAAATGTTTTCAATTTATAGTTTTAACAAATACTCCGATGATTGAAACACCGATACAAAACCAAGTAATTTAGGAGACGGTGGTAAGAGCGCTTCTTTCACGTTGGTTACAAATATACCGAGCGAAATGTGGACATTACAGGACATGTCTAGTATTACGTTCACCACGTCTACAGAAGAAAATCCTTTGGCTACCCTATCTGGGATAATAGTCGTAAATATATGTAATTACTGCAATATTTATTTATTTAATCTGGAAAATTAAATTTATTTGTTTACTTACCGCGAGACAAGAAGTTAGAAGCACTTTGAAGGACATGCTTTATAAACTCAGCCAAGGTTAACTCGAAGACGACCGGAGAGCAACTAACGGGCACGTGAGTACTTTCTTAAAAATTCACTTCACGACCAATTATCATTTTTAACACCTCACGAGTAGGTATATTTAGAGAAATGAGTTCGTGTCACTGGCGCAATGTGTCACAGTTGTATTGTGACTTCGACACTAACGATCCATATTGCTTTCGAAGAATGGACACGTAAGATAAAACAGTTATGTATGTAAAGTAGGCATACATATATAAGGATATTACCAAAAATGTCTTACAAACGAACGGGATATTTGATGGAAAATGGTTGGTACTTTTTATTGAAAACTGAGAAATTGAACGTCCTGTCACCGAAGTATCCCATTTCGTGTATTTACCTACAGTTTCTAATAATAGTTAGGAACTATTTCCACATACAAACAGACTCTCAAATTTCCATATTTTTCTATATACTCGCATAATTCTTTAAATTCACACGGAATCAACTTTATAAAAAATCATAAGCTATCAATAAACCATCGTCGAACAGGGCTTTTTTTTAATGGATAGTTCTCCTGTCTGCGCTAACGTTATACCAGCGGGAGAGTGGAGAATAAGATGAGCATGAGGTCGGGTCAATTAGCCCATCGGGACGACGAATTTTATTCTATCTTCTGTTGTTTGTATTTATGGAGTACTTTGTCCAGTACGGTCAGGGTAGTCCGATCACATGCAAGATATGAATAGAAAATAAACGAAGAATCAATCGCATTAATTGAATCTGTAAAAAGATGTGTTATCGAGATATTTAATAGTACTTTATTTGAGAGGAACAATAGTTTCATTTCATTCTTTCTCTGAATGTTAATTATCTGTTATAGTCTGCCAATTTTTTGAGTAGCCCACCTGTGGCCTAACATATGAGGATTATTTCGTAATCATTAACAACTTGACGGACTACAGCCAAGTGTATGGTCACGGCGCTATAACGATGTGGATAACGTAAATAATAACATACTTGCACTGTCTATGTTTTAGCCGTTCTATTGTTTCCAGGCGGTATCATGTGGAGGTCAACCTGATAAGTATATTGCTATGGAGCCTCTAGACACCATTACTAACAGATCCCTCCCCTAATATTATTAAAGGTTGAATTAAATAAATATTTCATGAAAGTATACTTATTATATGTAGATAATTATTTTTTCCAATTGTTGAATAGAATAGTGTTAACAACATTCTAAAACATATAGTGATTACTTGCTTAGTTAAGATAACAGCGGACGATTGTGTCAGTTTAATGAAACATGTTATAAATGATATATCTAATCTTATTTTATTATCTTTGATGACATTTATTACGAATGGCTTGTTTACTCGTCTTCAGAAGATGATTCACTATCACTTTCCGAGCTCGTTGATGAATCCAAGCTTTGTGCAGGCGCGCCGGTTTTAGCTCTGTACATAAATATTTCTATTTTAGATATGATTCTTTAAGACTTTTATTTTTATATATATAAAAATGTTTGAGGAAGTTGTGAATTCAAATCAGGCCGACATAAACTAACTTTTTGTCGATTTATATTTATGACTGACTCACCGATAATTAAAAAACTGAAACACCCATAATAAACCAAACTAATCCAAGAAACAGCAGTAGGCTGGTCGTCTTGTTGGATTTAAATATACTGAGCGAAATATAAACATATCAAGGGTATAGTTGACAATACCTTAACATTATGTAGCAGCATTTACATTATGTAGGTATAATTGTATATATTCATTTGAAAAATATTTTTTTATGATAGCATATTCCAAAAGTAACCTCCTATCATTCTTATTTTGTCTTATAACATAACCTACTAAAAACTTTGGAATTTTGAACTATAATTGCTAGAACATTGTTTTCTTTAAAATTTTAAGTTTGATTCATCTTGTCAGAATTTCAATTCATATAATTAAACATTAATTTCGATGATCCAGAAAACTTACAGGTGATAAGCGTCTGCAATTGCCAAAGCAGATGGATGTAGTGAGTCGAGTCCTTGCCGTTCCTGCAGCAACTGCTGAACTTCTTCCTGTGACCTGTTCAGCATCACACCAAGCACCTGTGTACTGGCCGACATTGCTTCTTCAAATCCACACTCCGAGAGATATGTCACAGCCATCTGCAAAACAGCGGGCATAAAGCACTGGCATACAAAATATGAATAAATTTAATACATTACATACACATATTTAAACAATACTTTGTATGCCATTGCTACGGCAAAACACATGATCTTATTTTTTTATAATTATCATTTTTTGTACTGTGCTTTTGAACAAATAAACTATTATAATTATTACAGTCAGTTCAAGGAGTTAAGCAGAGTAAACAACTGCCTACGGGTCCTGAATCGACTGAGTTCCATTAACATTAATTAAGTAATTTATAATATTAGTATGAATCACGTTAATGTCAGAATTTATCAAACATCACATTCATTTATACGTTGTGACTGAATTGCGGCAAGATTATGTAATGCAGTTGATGATTCCAATTCAATTACTTCAAAAAAAGAGAAGCTACATTATATATATATTCATGGAACTGCAATAGCAAACAATATATATTTTTTATTGCACATATAATTTAGAGACATTGTGAACAAAGGTGGACTTATCCCTAGAAGAGATCTTTTCCAGTCATAGGTGATGTTGAGTACCCACTCAACACTATCTATACAATTGTTTTAGGTGGTGGTGCCAAAAAAGTCAAGAACTACTAAATCAAATACGAATAACAAATTGCACAATCTTAAATCTCAATATGATGGCTCATGTGAAAGTGCCAATCGTCTGCTATAGACATGTATAAAATGCATTGTCACGTAATAGTGTGATGCCCAAGGGGTCATGCGTTGCTAATATAGAGAATTAAGGTATCATACCTATCATAGACACCGTGCAGTTAACTTCACTTTCATATATAATAAAAACAATAATATCTCAGGACGATTCACACAGCACTATCTAGTCACAAACTGCTTAGCTTGGGACTAGATAGAGCTTGTAGTATAGGTACAAACATAATATTAGACAACTGATATTAATACCTAGATACGTTTTTTTTGTAAATATATACATAGAAAAAGCCAGATGGATACAAACAATCACACTCATAAATACATGTTTGAACAGAGCGTGAAATCTAACCCGTGACCATCGGAAGTAAAGCGGCATGCTAAACCGCTAGACCATAGCCCATAGCGGCGTTCATGGCCTCGGTGGTCTAGCGGTGTATATATGTTTGGTTACTTGTAGAACATTTAATTGTCACAGTGGCACAAGGCCAGCGATTATCTATTTAAATCTCTTTGAAGTAAGAGACGTTCGAAACATCCTTACATAGTCAAGTCCCATTAATCGTAGCCGAATTTTTTAAAATATAAATATCCATATATTAATCTCTGTATACTTCCTATTATTTAAAAATAGAATTGTTATCAATTGAATTATATAATCTAGATTCTAATGACATTATTTTTCCCCTTTGCAATTTTGATACATATAAATAGACTCGTTTATTTTATCATTAAACAGTGTTATTAGTGTTCATCTTAATTAATACTATGCCAAAGTCAAGTGTATTTGTGACTTAACCAATCATCATTAAAATTTATGTTATAATTATCAAATATTTTTTACATTGGGGATATAAGGACATAGATTACTTTTTGTTCCGGTTTATCATGATCACGCCGAAGCAGCTGACGTTAAAAACTAATTTCACGTAAAACTCTGTCACATTACAATGTTTTACACATTGTAATGTAAGCGGAAGTATAGAGGAAAGGAAATTGTTGGTAGCCATAATACCAGCAATATACACAGAAAGAAAGAAAAAACATACGTTACAATGTACGTTAACAACATACGTTAAAATGTATACCAAATAAAAAAAAAATACAACAGAGGTAACAATGAGAGGTAACAATTATTATTAAATAGCGATTTTTCCGGCAACCCATGGATGTAGAGGAGTGATCAGACATTGAGTCTTATCTACTGACTACTGACCTACAACAACTACTAACTATTGGCGGTTAATTCTAGGTGAATTCGAAACGACCGGATGAATGATCTGAATCATGTTTATCCTGGCCTTTAGCACTACTGCTCCGACAGCGTCTATACTATCGTCTACTTGCGCAAATATAGACGCAGCACAATATCATAATCAACATTTAAAGAATTTATTCAAACTGTTATGAGTTAGTCACTATCTGTTTATTTATAAATAGCCTATTCCATAGATTTTAAATCAGAACATACTAAAATTCTATACACACACCATTCGACTATAATCCATCAAAAAAAATTATACTCACAGCAGCTATACCGGCTTTTCCCACAGTGGCTGCCTTCTGTGCTACACTCGCTAATACCTCTGGTTTGTTCGGTACACCAACTGCTTCAGACCTTTGTAATTTTTGTAAAGCCTCCGACACAGTCTCCCAATTAGGGTCAGATTTGTCTTGTGTGTCTGAACACAACTCTATTATATTTGATAGTGCGTTGGCTGACAATCTGAGAATTAAACGTAATGTTTGTAAAAAAATTCACATGGAAGAGACTAGAAATATTTATGGGGTAAGTAGCGTAACTCGTGTGTGTTAGAAGTGTTGGTCTTCAGCCATTCCATTAATTCTTCGAGTGCCCTCTGCCTCACTCCCATTTTCCTCTCGTGAATTTGTAAACGACGAGTATTATTATGAAACCGATAAATGTCACAGCATGCCCGCCAAATAAAACATAATAATAGTTTCGAAAAGAAAACTATTATGATTATTTATTAATCTATTTAGACAACGATTTAAAAAACATTAATTATTTTTACTTTTACTATTAAATTATGACGTCATATTTGTCTGTTCATTTCATGTATATACGAGGAAATCGCTGCTTATTTGTTTTGAATTTGTAAATAGAGAAAACTACTTGTTTTTAATATATCCTTAACTTACTTTTGTACTGGTGATCTGAGGTCCTGTGTTTCTTCTCTGTCCTCGCCAAGTTGACTGTATTTAAGTATGTCTGCAGCTGCTGCTCGTATTTTACCTTTTACTTCCTCATCTAAAATAGATTACAGATTATTTAATGAAAAAAAAAGAGTTATAAATATCAGGGTGAACAAATAGTTAATTAATATAACCTCCAAGTGGTTGCACCTGGAAAATATTTTATAAATTGCGCCAGCGTAGACTAGTGCAGGTGGGTGCATTATTGCATTATCATAAAAAAGAAATATTGTCTTCTTCTTATATATGTCATCATTCATCACCATTTTAGCCCGGAAGACGTTAATTTGTTCATTCGAATTATATCCTCCCCAATAATCGGTCCTGCGCCGCTTGCATCCAACGCTTTCCAGCGATCTTGACCAGATCGTCGGTCCACCTTGTTTGAGGCCTACCCACGCTGCGTCTTCCGGTCCCTCTTATAAATGTACTATCTAACAATAAAACAACTTCTAGATCGGATCGGTAGTGTACTACCGATCCGATCTAGAAGTTGTTTTATTGACCGGAGATTACCGCAAATATCGAAACTCACAAACTCTACCTCTGTATACTATAATATTAGTATGGACTAATTCATGTTTATAAAAGGACTGATGACAGCCAGTATCTAGGTACTAGGTACCCTGACCTTGGTATTGGTAACAGCTGCACATAGCAGTCAGCAATCTCTCAACGAGCTTGGCTCGCTTTGCGATCCCGAACACAACTAGCTGCGACCAAGCCTGCGCAAGTCGGTCTCCATCACCACCCACCTCCAGGGTCTTAATAATCTGATAACAACCATATAAGAATTCATTAATGTTGGGAAAATGGGGTTGTTAGCAATGAGAAGTAGTAACCCTATTGCTGGAAATGTACCATCAGGTTTACATCCACGTAGACTATCCGCCAATAGATCATCGCGCTTTGTTCTTGGGGAGTTTATTACAATGGGTTAATTGACCTGAGCGCATGGTCATCTTTTCATCGCTAATTAGCGCGTCGACAGTGTATACCGTTGACGTAGATCAGTGTTAATTCCATTATCATTTATTAAAAAAACATTAATGTTCGAAATTTAGGTTAGGTTAGGTACGACTCTTTCCACAGATACAATATTACTATATTACCCAACTGCTTATAGTTTTTTTAAGCGCGAATTTAGCATAATTTCTATCTTAATACATAATATAAAACACAATTTCTTTTGATGTTGAGATAGAAACAGTGTTTAATTGTATCCTGGACTCGAATTGTTTTCTTAATCAATATTTTAATTTTCCTCTCTCAATCTCTTTTTCCTTTAATTATAAGAATTATAAGTTCATCATAGCATATCAAGCGTTTTAATTGTCTTAATCAGTACTAACACAGTTATCATAAAAATTGAAGTATTTGCGTCGTCTAATTACAAGTAAATCTGTGGGTTTCCCCACATACTTATATGGCATGGAAATTGATTAATGAATGTGTGAATGAGTAGATAATAAATTAAATATAATATGATGAGTTTCATTATCTATGATAACGGGTAGATAGTGGTATGCACTTCAATTATTAACAATATGTAAGAAAAGTAAACAATGCAAACAAATTATTATTATGATATTGCAATCATTTAGATTTGACATTACATATGACGTTTTTCAGTAACAGCCTTACATATATATATATATATATATAGGTGAGTCGCTTTTTACAAGAATTGCGCGGACGGAAGAGTATGAAATTTCGCACACTTATAGTTTATATAGCGTAGAAGTGCAGAAAACTATTTTTTTTAATTATACATAAAAAATATATAGTATTTTTTATGCATAATTAGAAAAAAATAGTATTCTCCACTTCTCTCTATATAGCAATAAAAATCATTACAAACACTACCATGTATTTGATACTCACCTCCACATATACTCTTTTATTTATTGTTAAAGTCTGTGGTCAAATTGAGAATAGATTAATATTGTATGTCTTTAATATTACTCGTCTATAGTTTTTTTATGGTCGAATATCGACTACAGGGTAACCACTAGGATACTTAAAGCTACAAATTTATAATCTCGTTTTAAATGTATATTATAAGAGTAGTGTGATATATACAGTACCTCTTCCATTACTGTCGGCTCTGGGACATACACATTTGGAACTAACATATCCAACAGCTGAGTCGTCCTTTCAAGGGGCGCGTGTCTATGTATTAATAAACAATAAGAATAATATATTAAAATATACATTAATAATTATGTTGAAACAATTGTAATATTATTCTTAAATTAATTTTAAGTCAATAATATTTAGTCGAGAAAAGGCTAGACATTTTGGAGTTACAATTTTTTCACAACACGTGTATTTTTTTAAATAAAGTTACAATAATTAAATTATGACCATGATACAAGACCTATATTTGATGTGTCGAGGGATAAAACTAGAGGATGGAGGAGAGGGATTAATCTATTTTTTGTTTCGACTGAATATAGTTTGGATGTTAAGGTAATCGGCGCGTATAAAACACGGCATCTGCATTATACTTTATGTAGATAGTAAGTGTTACCTGCAGGCGACTGTAACTAAATGTCTGTAGTAAATGCTTTCTTTGTAGGCGTCACCAACTAATTTGTAATTATCGCCTTTCATTAGTAATGCATGCAATCTTTCTGCCAAGTTGATATCCTAAAATAAAATGAAAATCAAAAATAAATAAATAAACAAATAACCCTGGATAATTAACACTGCACCATCTAGTTCTACGGTAAGTAGAACTTGTGTTATAGGTACTAGACAACATGGCACATTTATATCAATAAATACTTAGATATTTTTTTTGTAAATACGTGCATAATATACATAGAAAACACCCCGACCGGTACAATCATATTAATGATTACAAATGTTTGCACCGTGCAAGGGAATCGAACCCATCGGAAGTGAAGTGGTGTGCTCAACCGCTAAACCACCGAGGTCGTCAACTTTCGTAGCAGGTTGTAGGCTTGTCGTAGTTGTAAACAGACCTCTAGGTTAATGTTTCATTTTGTAATTGGAATTGCACACATGCTGACGTTTCACCTAATGGTAACTGATTACTGTCACCTATATATATGAATAGCACTATGGACATCACATTACCATGTAATGCTTGTGATGCCAACAGCATAACGGAATCATCTTACTCTACAACCAACACATACTACAAAGAAGTTGTTTAGCGGCTGAAATAAGTGAGACTAAGGAATACCTATGACTTTCTTATAAGTATACTATATAATATACCTACAACTTACTTTTTAAATTTATGAGAAGTGTTAAATTTATGAATGCAAACATTTATAATAGGTGTAGAGTAGAAATGTTAAATGACGTGTTTTTTACATTTAAAATAATTAATATTATCACAGTTTTTGAATCTAGTTAGAATAGCTTTAAATAATATCAAAAGAATGAAATGGGTTGGTATTATAATTGTTTTCATAAAATATAAAGCATACCTGTAAGTGATCACTGCATACACCCATGGCTGTAATGAAGAAGTTTGTATCTGTTGGTTCTTTAGGCTCCAATTCATCTCTTTGTTCTAAATCGTTTAAAATTCCACTCAAAATGTCGAAGCGCGGCCCACCTGTAATATAATTTTATTTAACCATATAATTGAATTTAAAATATATATCCAATATTATTAAAGTGAAATTTTATTTTAATTTATATGTTAGTTTTCTGGAACTGCAAAACAATACTTCTAACTGTTTTTAATAATATTTACCATAAGATGACTTATTAATGAATCACTCACGCATGCCGGGTGTTTATACACAAAAAAACGGTGTAAACGTCGGTGATTATGATGGGCTTGCCCGTCATAATCACCGATCCGGTTTGGTATTGTGTTTAATTTCGAGGTTTTTTTCTTACATTAGAAAACTATGATTTGATTTCATATTTGCCTCTCACGCTATAATATAGGTAGTTGACACTACTCTTCATCTGCCATTTCACATAGACACTTAAATAATCAATACATTAGTATACTTACGTTCTTTACAGAATAAGCACAGGAGATAGTAATACGCGGTAAGTCCAGGGTGGATTCCTAACTGTTTCAACTCGGCTACAATTTGTAACGCTAATTGTTGTAAATTTTTGCCGCCGCCCCACGCCGATATGGATCGAAGACATGCGGACAGCGTTTCTTTATTAGGGGATATGCCCTAAAACATCATTACATTACCATCAGTATATAAAAAAACAACTGTAAAACTTGGGGCTGCTTATAAGGAATGAAGCCTTTGCAAGAGTAAAACTTTTTAAAATCGTCAAGTATTTTTAGTCACTGTTCGTACAACAAAATAATTGGATAACAGTATAAATTTTTAAATTCCATATAAAGTACATTGAAGCAATTTTTTTATGTATTGTATAAAGCTTAGTCACACTATAAGTTGCATTTTAATTAAGGAGTTATAATAAATTAAACATAATTGTAACTTAATATGTAATATTACCTGTTCATTCATTTCCACTAATAAACTTTTCAGTGATTCTGTTCTTAATGCAGTACCTTCTTTTAAATATCCTATACAACCCAGAAGTGAATTGTATGCACTAGTTGAAAGTTTGATCCCATTATCTTTTGCTTCCTGAGTTAGTACATATGCTCTTTCAGCCTGTTAAGAATGTTGGCATTAATAAAACAGTTTTTTAAGTACAAAAAATATGTCATTATAAGGAAAACAAACTTATCATAACATAATTATGTACAATTTTTATGATCACACAGACTTTCTACAATCTATAATAACATATAACAATTTTATTTTTAAATATTATGAAGAACACATTGGTAGGTATAGAAGAATAAATTTAAATGTAAATTAGTTTTCTTTATTTCCACACACAAAGAGATATTTCTTTATAAACTTACCTGATAGTACTTTGCCATGCCCTGAATGATACAACAGTATGCTTCAGGTGTCTTTGGATCAAGAGATTCAAATATTTTATCAGCTAGACCACCTATCCTGTAGTGATACAATATAGTATTATAAAAATAACATATTTTCTTCATTTATTAGAAATCCAACAGCAACAGTACATTTCAACTGAAAGCTAAATTACCAATTTGAATCATATTACAATACCAATTTGACTCGTATTTAATTACCAATTTGACTAAAACCTTTTACAAATTATGCATTATGTTATTAATAATAGCAAATTTTAGTAAACCATTAAACTGGTAGTTGTTGGCGACCGATCGACCAATCCTTTGAAATTCTTATTATTTTTAAATTTATATTTGTAGAAGATTCTTTTTTATTGGTCATGTTATTTGATATACTTCACTACATTGATTCATTGTTCTTTTGATAGTTCCCAACTGCACATTAATTATTAAATATTATATTATTATAGCTATGTATTTTCATCATTTAGACACTTAGACATACACTGATCCACTACTGTTGTGATGTACTAACTTGCAATTTTTAAATGTTTTTTATTATTTAGGGATTTAATTTAATTTTATATATCCTGTCATTTCTTTCAATATATATATATATATATTGAAACAAATGACAGGACATAATTTATGGCTTTACCAATTTTAAAAATAATCTTTTGAACTGAACTTTTTATGTAAATCAATAAGATTATTAAATTAATATAAATTGTATTTTTTGTTAATTTATGACATATTTTTTTATTAAAAGGTTCCTATATAAGAATAATTATATTGGAACCTTTTAAAGAAAAAATATGTAATATAATTCAAGGCCAATATCATGCATATATATAATTATTTAAATATTTTTTTTACAATTATTATTAAGATACTACCTCCATGTAGCTGCTTGTCGCTCTCTAACATTAGCAGAAAACCACCGTTCCTCAAGCCATTCCATTGAATCTGGTTCTTTCTCATTGTAAAAACATAAAAGTTGCAAGAATTCAATTCTCAGTTCCTCACTGACCCCACTAGTTCCTCCGAGGAGTTGGAATATTTTTAGTGAATCCTCTAATAATGCATTATTTATTGTATACTTTAAATCTTCTTCTGTAACCTTGAAACAGTCATAAAAATATAATTTACACAAACCCTAATAGGTTTTACTTGTATAACCAGCTGAGTATGAAATAACTAGTACAGTTGCATCATTAAGGTTATGTACAATAATTAGTTTTTACCACAGATCAAAGATTTTTATTACAAATATTCAGAACAAAATATTTGTATTTAATAACATCATGTAATGTTGTATTTATTTAGATATTAAATAAATTAAAGAAATACTGTATAGCATTTATCATTTAGAAACTAAGTATAGTTGCTATAAATATTTGTATTCTAAATTTTTAATAAAAATAAAATTGTTAGGCTTACTTATTTCACTTTCAAATTGTAAAATTAAATAAAAATAATAATAATTACAATGTAAGTTTTTATAAATAATTAAATTTTTTACCTTGCTTTCATCATTGTATATTGGTTTTGGTGAAAATGCAAGAATTTGAGGATCTGCATTAAAATATGGGGTCTTTTTTCTACCCGGAGGGTCCCACACTCGGGTGTTAAATAATTCAGCATTTTCATCTCGAATCCAAGCCGCTGCCTTGCGGCCAGCTTCAGCAGAGAGTGCATAGGACCGTTTGCGAAAGTTTGATAATGGTATCAAGTATGGATCATCATGATACCTGTTATTAAAATATACCTAATATAATCTTAGTACCTTATACCATGCATGCGAAACTTATACAATTGCATAATAGTACACATTACTGTTAATAATTTATGATACAAATTAAAATCATATCTTCTGTCTAAGATTCCTATACATTTTTTGTAATTATTTATAGATACATCTGTCATAGTCTTATTGTTTAGTTCAGAATTAACTGTGTAATGCAACACAAGAGTCTATTAGGTTCAAGTCGCCTATTAGATATATAAATAAAAAAATACTCATTATTCTTTAGTAAATAAGAGTGTGTTCAAAAAAGTTGTTCTCATATATTACTTGTAATGAGCGGCAGTTGGATCAGGTCCAACAGTAGCAGCCAAAGCTTGAAGAATATCAGTAGGACCTCTAGGTATCCGGGGCGGTGGTGATATTCCGTCACTTGATTTAGCAGTTTGAGGAAGTGATTGTCCTTCTAAGGTTGATGTTGTCCGATAGATGTAAGATAATCTGGACCATTGCCTATTTAACAACAAACATGTTTAGATAAAGTACGAAAGAGGCTCAAATTTTTTAAATTCAACACTCGGTAAACATAACCTAAAATGAAATATATACCGTGGTAAAATTATGTTGGAATACATTTAAAAATAAATTGATTTAATATATTACGAATTATAGAGAATATTTAATTTATCATATTATTGTACTATATAAAAATTAAGAAAAAGAATTTGATAAAATGTTCAATAACTATACTTTTATGTTATGACAGAATTCACAGATTAGATTATCACACAGACCTAAAAAATGACAATTGTCAGTCGAAAACCTTTTTTTCAAGTCTTAGCACAGGCGGCATTTTCAATTTTGAACTGTTTTATCTCTATTAAAAATTTATTGAATAATTAAAATTACTGTTATAGTAACATTTAACAAAAAAAAACAAAGATGTCGAATTCTAAACGAGCTTAATTAAAAAAAAATATTATTGACTGCCACCTGCGATTAAAATATTGTAGTCTATGTCCATCTTATTGATACCAACGATCTTTGGGCTAATTATGTAACACTATATGAAATCGTTTCTGTTAAAGTTGTAATGCAATACAAAATTATTTTGATTTATAAAATGCGCTAATGTAAGGTCGAACGACGGCAACATAAATAATTTCTATCGATATGTCTCTGTTGTATTTACTTTACGACGACAGAAGGAATTATAACATTACAAAACATCCAAGTAACATACAGACGCTCATTCGCATTTAGATAGGTAAACAAGTAGCAAAGAGTGTATAATAAGTAGGTATCAAACAGGGCAAGTATTATGTACTCGTATGACAGTAGGTAGATAGGTAGTATGTACGCAGTCTATTTAATAAAACAACATAGACTTTTTTGTATGATAATTTTATATTTTTTTAATGGAAGTCAAAGTAATGATGGATTCGCCTGCGCTAACGGACGATGACAAAATAAGTATAAACTCATGTCAGTAACTGATCTAACAGCCCTTCGTGGCAAATTCAATACATATTTATCATGATGATATCCAGAGTGAACAGCATGGAAAGAACTTGACATGGTAGGTAAATGTACCTAGCTACATTGCAATGGCTAGCAATGGGGTCATTGGTCCTCAATACTAACACTCTCCTTCTCCTTGTTAATGGAACGTTGCACCTGCCTGTACTAATGATATAGGCTAGCGAGAGAGACACTAGTGGAGATTGATTGCACGGGCGCGAAGTTAGATTAGTCACTTTACTTTGGAGATTTAAGCATATATCTTATCTTTTCTCTCTCTTGACTCTCTCTGATCTTGTGATCCGCTTAGTGCTAACCATACTCCTCCCAACCGCAAAAGGCAAAAATAAAAGTATCTTTTTTAATATTAAACTATTCAATTTATTATTGAATCATTAGTCAGTATCTATACTGTATAAAAACTATGACAACTACTCTACTCTGGTTTAATGACCACATTTCAAATTACAAATTATAATATAGATTAGGTAACAAATAATAGGTATACAAAAAATAGACTAGCACGAAAACCTTTACTATGATTCATAAAATACCACTAAAACTAAAATATATAAATAGTTTTTAATGGATAGAGGAATGTCAATGTAAGTAACCAAAAGTAAGTAAACATACAAGAAGCACTGTTAGCTGGTTTGATTATAGTATAATTTTGTATACATTGGTTTTTCAAGGCATTAAACACAAATTTATCTGGACATTTTGATGATATTCCTACGATGAGATTGCCTAATCCTTGTATGCACGTAATGTAAGAATGTTCACTACCGAATTTTGTGAAGTTTCCTATTTTGGTACATTTGTAATTGGGTTCACAGTGGTATGGTGTAGTACTAGAGCAATTCTTATGCTTTAAGTCAACAATAAAATTGGGGGGACAACTAATGTTGTACGGCACCCAATTAATGCAATTTATGAAGTTGTCGCAATTGTAACTGTTGATAAATATTCCATTTGTAGTACACTGAAACTCTGTAGCACTTGTACTCACTTGAACATCAGTTTTAGATTGCTTAACCGTGCATTTTTCTTCGACATTGTCATACAAAAGGCCATCAGGGCAATTTGTAGAGACCGCTATGATCATTTCGTTCACACTTTTGATGCAAGTTATGTAGGAAGCATTATTAGATGGATTTGTGAAATTTCCTGTATTCGTACATGTATAGTTTGGTTCACAATGAAAATTTGTGGAATTAGAGCAAATCATATCTTGATAGTTGACAATGAATCCTGATGGACACGGAATTTCGTATTCGATAAAGCCATTGCAAACAAGGTAACTTGAGCAGTTGTGACTGCTCATAAACTTTCCATTTGTACTGCAGAGTTTACAATTTGCAAGGCACAGACTCTGCAATGAAATTTAGATAGGTTGATTAGTTTATGTTTATATTTGTTGTACACGCGATATGGTCGGCGTGAAATTTACTTTATTTTTCTAAAATAAAAATAGCCTAAGTTACTCCTATTACATCAGCTATCTGACAATAAAAGTCCCGTCAAAATCGGTCCAGCCATTTCAGAGATTAGCCAGAACAAACAGACAGACAAAAATTGTAAAAAATGTTATTTTGGTAACCGTATTTATATTCATACACATGTAGTAAAAAACGGTTATTTCAATATTACAAACAGATACTCCAATTTGAATTGTATGTATGTATGTATTACGTTAGTTGTATTACATTAATATATATTTATATCAGGTTGTATGCATTTGTCTGTAATATTTTTCAATTCAATGTGTTCACCTTTCGGTGTAAGGAATAACCAGGAATAGACTAGGAGATACTGAAGACATTTTTTTGTCATCTATACTCTATAATAATATAATAATAATAACCATTATTAACTTACAGCAAGTAGAATTAATATCCAAAGGTGTAACTTTTCAAAAGTCATTGTTATCTACATGGAGATATTATATTACTAGCGATTGTACTGTTACACTGTGAATACATAAATGAATGCTACTTATTTCTCGTACAGTAGTTTACCTTTCCTACGTATTCTTATCAAAGTAAAGAAACAGAGGATTTCCGTTGAGTATATTACATTATTTAGAGATGTAGGCACTGGAGATAACAGAGAAGAAAACATCGACATTACATAAAGTTATGTCATATGTTGTCGATGAGCATTGGTCCGTATGCTGTACCGTATACTGAAAATACCTATAAATATTTCTACTTCTGAAGAGGGCGTCAATTGAGATGGAATGTGGTCGATATTAAATTATAATACTACATTTGCTTTAATATCTTGTAGACTATCCGGTATTAGTTAAGTAAGTGGCAGTAAAGTCCTCGAGTGCTGACCGCGAACCGGAAAATGCAGTGACCGACGATCTAGTCAAGATGACGTCCGCCAGGAAGACGGAAGGCGTTGGATGCGAGCAGCGCAGGACCGATCATCGTGGAGATGTTTGGGGAGGCCTTTTTTCTTCCTGGCTGAAATATATATAATAATATTTCTTAAGATTACTTACAGTACACTAGTTCATTATATAGAAACTTAAATTGGCAGCATTCGTAAAGGTTCATTATTATTGGTAACATAACTTCTGAATTGTTATTATTATAAATAGACGCCACAACTTTCAATACTTTTGTATTCATAATTATATAGACAATAATAAAGCCGTTTGACGTTTTTATGAAGAAGACGGTAATAACTATACCTACTATATCTTTTAAGATCTGTTTACGGTGGTCATTATAGTCTAAAATGTTATCCCACATAAAGATAAATTTAACAACACTCTATTCATTACGTTGCGGCTTAAGAATATCATGTAGATTAATGCCTAGATACTTATATATATATATATATATATATATATATATATATATATATATTATAATATAGATACATGACATTCTATAAGTTGTCAGAGAATTAATACTAGACTGCAGATATAGATGACTACAATATAGTTCTAAATCGAGTTAAGAATATAATAACAGAAACATATGACATATTTATAATAATATAGAAATCTATAAAATTAAATTAGGGTTATAAGTTTGTCCGGTGATGCTGTAAACGCTAGAGCTACGGGCAACGGCATTAGTATACTGTGAAAAAAAGGTGATATCTTATTCTTTATAATTTTGTACCAGAGAGAGACTTTGTACGAAATACCTCTCTGTGTCACACATTTATGCCACCAAGCAACATGCGTTTGTGAATTATGTGCCCATTTTATACTTAGCAGTAAAATAACAGTCCACATAGGCATGACATCTTTGTTTATCTTATAGGGTCAATTTTAGTAGATATTGAATATTTTGGCGACTATGTACTCCAATATATTTTTAATACACATAAAGGAAGTTATGATCTGAATAATGATGAATATAGAAGTATATTGAGCTTGGCTAAGATTAGGAATTTCTATATATTTTATTATATCTATGATGCCGTTCATGACTACGATTATGAGTTCATTATTCTAGTCACGTAAAAAAAATTCGAAAAATATTTTAAGAAATAATTAATTTCTCGCACTTAATTTCCTCTCTATGTAATATTTACATGCGATATCAATGATAAAAGAGCGGATTATATATATGTCAATGTATGTATAAATCTTGTTTTAGGTAAATAATTTGCTCTATTTTAGATGAAGTCAGTTTAGGTAAGGAACATTTGATATTGTCTGGTTTCTTTTGTTACAACTTTATAATATTTATTGGTGTCTTTAATTATTTATTAAATCATTACTGCTTTAGAAATGGATTACTAGGAAATGTATAGAGAAATGAAGCATAAAACGTGGTCTTATCGCTAAAGCAATCCCTTCCAGGTAACATATACAGGAGAGAAGTCAGAAGATGATAGGGGCAGAGACGTAGCGTTGGGGGTGCTGAAGGGGCATGCCGCCCCCAAAAGGACAATCTTCACGATTTTTCTTAAAGTAAAGAATTCAACTGTGTGTATAAACACAATAGAACATATTTTTTTAATTAATTAACAAAAATATTCTTTTTCATAATAATTAAAATAGAGGGGACGACGTATTTCCGTGGCGTGGAAATACCACTTCATGTCACGGACTAAGTAAAACCTTTTTGTATTATCACATTATGTTATCTATGGTATTATGAAAATTAGATGACCTTAGGAATAATTTATTTGTTTTAGTTAAAATAAGTTGTATATTATTTGAGATTGTACAGAATGTTCAGACACAATTTTCACTCACACTTTGTCATTTCATTTCGGGTTCTGGATTTGTACCTATCGCTCAGATAAGCTTAACATTCTTGAGCCGAGTTAGAATTACAGTAAACCATTATAATCAGTATATCGCACCATTCGTGGAAAAAGGAAGTAAGTGATTTTCACCAACTTTTCAGGAGCTTAAAAAAACTGTCCTATATTTTTTGTATGAGTTCTAGAAATAAGTTTCAAAGAGAAAATCGTAGGTCACAGTTGCCTTCAACTACATGTGTCATTTAATTTAGGAACAGCTTCATGTACTTCCAGATAATCTAAAAAAACACGGTTACTTCTGTATTCCACGAAACACAAAGAACATTTGCAGGGGTAACTACAATTATTGCTTTATTGTTATGTATTTTGAAATATATGAACAAATTTAACTTTACTTACGTCTTTATACTCTCCTATATTTCATTAAAATCCAGAATTGCAAGTATAATTACGTTGTTATTTAACGAAATATAATTTTTTGTACATCGAGTTACGTATTTCTAGGGAGCCATTTATTTTAGTTTAGTTAGTGTATTTATAAAAATAGCTTTTATAATGCGGAAAGTAACTGAATATTTAATTTGTATCATGTAATACCTACTTCTTACAGTAAATAGTCTATTATGTGCGTGCATGTAAGTCAAAAGAATAAATATAGAGGCGAAAATTATTTAGAGAATATGAAAACAAACAGGGTTATTATTAATTTATTATTATTTTTAAAGAAATGTTTATTGCCTCCATAATCAACTTAATCAAAAAATGTTCAAAATAGTGATATTTTTATTATTTTTATTAATGTTCATTATCCTCAACTTTGGAATCGGACTCTGTGGTTTAGTTTAGTTTAGTCTTAGATTTAGTACTTAAGTTCTTATAAAACGTCTGATAGTGTGGTGGTATGTTTTTATCTTTATATAGATTCATCAAGTCTTTGTATATATTTTAGGTATCGGTAGCGGTGCATCATACTAATGCTTGATTTCAGAAGGCTCGCTGTGTGCAGCTCTTTTTTTCTCATAAGTCTTCCCCTTCTATTTGTCTATTATTTGGTGTCTCATCAGCGAATGCGTATTTTATTTGGAATTTCCCCGGACATTGAGGATCTGCCGAAATCTCTTTAATTTTACTCCAACTCGTGTAGTAAATATATTAGGTCCTAACATATGAAATTTGTAAGGGAGTAACCTAATTACTCCCTTACAAAACGCCAATTTCAGTTGATTTTTCAAAATATAATATATTTATTTAATCAAAATATGGTCCATTGCTCTTCATGCACTTTTGCCATTTGATAGGTAGTTTTATTGATCCCTTTACTAAAAAACCATTAGGACGGGTTGATTGGATATAAATCGGACTTGAATTTTTTCCCTTGCAAGAAGTTATCCAATTTTGAAGTAAAATATCAAATTTAAATATACATAGAAAACTCCCAGACCCACACAAACAATCTTACTCATGAATACAAATATCTGCACCGTCCGAGGAATCGAACCCGCGACCACTGGAAGTAAATCGGTGTGCTTAACCGCTAGACCACCAAAGCCAAATTGGGACAGGCCTATATCCAACTGTGGATAGACAAAAGTTGAAATTATGATGATTAGTACTTTAATAGTTTTCAGAAATCTTAATCTTAATATAATATTCTAAACGTGAAAGTTTGTAAGTATGGATCTTTGTTGCTCTTTCACGCAAAAACTACTGAATAGATTTTTACGAAACTTTACACTAATATAGTTTATGCATCTGAATAACACAGGATATATTTTTTATTGAAATTTAACGCGGACACAGCTAGTAATTTATAACAAAGTAACGTTTGCGGGACCAGCTAGTATTGTATGTGTACCTATTATGACCAGTGGGAATTAATATTGAATATTATTGCTAGCAATATAAGGTACATTTAGTTCCACGCGGTCCATCCTGGAAACCATCGTTAGTTAATTCCTGTTAGACCTACAATAAGATTCACTGGCAATTGTATATTCGTTTATCCATATTTAAAATAGAAGTATTCTTTTTATCTATTGTTTTTATATACACTTCTATCAATTCGCTCTTCTATGGTAAATGTCTAAAAGCAGATCGATTTTTCTATCATTTATTATTACTATTCCTGGCAAATGCATCTGATCTCCTGCTCCTCCTATCATCCATCATTGGTGCCCGTCAGCTTATACAATTAGCTAAAAATAGTTTATTTTTTACTTAATTTTAATTACATGAACATATTCTTATTTTTTTTCTTCTTGTAAATACATGCTGTATTTAAAATTACCCAACATCAGGTATGAAATGCTACGTGTAATAAAGAAGTAACTACAACTACACTTTACGCATTGTGAAGTTTTGCTGGGGGAAAAGTATGTAACAATAATCACACATAAACTATCAGCTAAAAGTTTCGTAGAAGAAGTAAGTAATTAGAATTACACAATAGTCCTAGATTGTAAGATATAGGAACAAGTATTTAAGTATATTTGCGTTAAACATTTTTTTGTAAATCTTCTTTTAAAATTTACGTAAATACAATTATGACTTTATGAGCGGGATAATTGTAAAGCGAATAAATGCAAATACGCATACCTCTATTTTATGCTGGAATTTTATGTTTTCTAAAGTCGCAAAATTTTAGTATTTTTGCATTTATTTCTTCATTTTTGTCGATAGCTTCATGAGATTTTGACAGAAGGTGTAAACCGTGAAGCTCGCTTTATTTATGTAATAAAACATTTTTGACGCAAGTGTAGTTGCGGCCTTTTTACACGGGATGTGCGATATCATAATCCTCTAAATAGAATAGAAAATTATGACATCAAACCAAACAACTTTTCTTAGTATGTCACAAAATGATTACATTATTATATTGATACAAACAGTGATAATGTACAATTAAACTATAAAATCCAAGTAATATCTAATTAGGGATATTAAATTTTCTTGCTATATAAAGGACATTGTCTGCAAAATATTACATAAGTAGAAAAGAAAATGGCACATAACCTAGTCATTCGTGCATATCTTGTAAGTTGTGATTTCTTATACCTCAGTGATCGTTTATTTATGATATTGATCCTTATATAAATTCTATGAAATTATTGATGTGTAGGCCAGTGAATGTGAGCATTAGTTTTTTTTGTTCAACTAAACTACTGAAGCGGTAAATAAGGTGAACTTCATTAAACATTTAACTGAAGATCATATAATTTACTTTACATATTAATGAAATATAGTTAAATCGGAATCGATATAACGAGGGTGGTGTCGTTAGACTGTTCCTTATGTTGGTCCAAGAGGGACTCCTATGTTCAACAGTGACTTGAGATTGGACGAAATCATGAATATTATATCAAGAAAGTTAATCTATTTCAGTATAGGCATGTAAACAATCACATATTAACATTAGACTTCTTGCATCCTTTGGAGAACTATTGAGAAATTTTGTTATTTTTTGCTTTATAGATTCTTTGTTTAGCATGGCAAGCGTACGCTGTAGTCGACTGTACAGTAAGTGGAGCCGGCCGACACCCTGATCCAGACGATACTACCTGTCAAAACTACACTCTCTGTGTCTACGATAGTACCTCGGGAACTTACCTCTCGTACAATTACGTATGTCCTACTAGTTCCGTTTTCGACCCTTCAACTTCTCAATGCACTGCGTCTGATAATTATGTCTGTAACGTAACCATTGCTGATACCACCACCACCACTACTACTACTACTACGACGACAACTACAACAACAACGACTACTCCACCTCCTACAACTACTACTACTCCCACTACTACACCTACTCCTACTACGACTCCGACTACGACTCCTACTACGACTCCTACTACAACTCCTACTACGACTCCTTCTACGACTCCTACCACAACTCCCACAACTACTCCTACAACTACTCCTACAACTACTCCTACAACTACGCCTACTACTACTGCCATTCCTTCCCTCTGTACAGAAAACGGGTTCATCGCCGATCCTGATTCTACTAATTGCACCAGCTACATACAATGTATAGAAGTCGGTAACAGTTTTATCGAAAGTAATGAAACTTGCCCGGATAATACTTATTTTGATCCAAATACGACTTTCTGCGTATTTGACTACAATTGTCCTGTTCCCTTTAGTTGCACATCAACTGGAAGATTTCCTGATTCAGCGGACCCCACTTGTCAGACATATTACTTGTGTATAGAGGCATCCAATGGGACATATTATGGATATAATTACACATGCCCTTCTCCGTCAGTATTTAGTCCTACACAGCAATTTTGTAGTACTACATATACGTGTACCTAATACAATAATACTGTGTAGAATCATTATAGTGTAACAAGTGATTTAACAGATTAAATAATGTAATTTGTGAATAAGTGATTAAAACTGAAATACATATATTGACATTTTCTTCATTATCATTATTGTTCTATATAATATTAAGAAGAAAACTCAGTAAAGAATGTCAAGACCTTTTGAAGATAAAGCCGACCATATTTGATCATTTATCTATGTTATTTGTTTAAACAGAGATAAATATTTGAAGCGAGTATAACCGTGTTTTTAATTTCACACACAGCTTTATCTCACAGACTGTTTTGTGTAAATATATATGTACTACCAGAAAACAAAAATTAAAATATTACAGTTTAGTATAGGTACACTTAGTTAACTTGGTTTATAAAAAATTGCATTTGTTCATGAAGTAACTTTTGCTTATATAATCCAACTGAAATCAGTTTCCTGTTTATTATATTTTTTTATAGATCTTAATAGTGGTTATTTTAAGGAAATAAAAAGATTTATAGCGTTACTAATGCTGAAGTTAAAACTCCGCGATTAGGTATTTGTATAATATTTTAATAAAAAGTTGTCAATTTCTAAAGCAACACTCATGTAACGGAACTCTTATGTCCTATGTCGTGTTTATTTTTTGCACTTCTCACTATGTAATTATGTAAACTGGTGTTAACATTAGTAGAGTAATTCCAATGTGATTGGGCACTTAGGAGGCTCACAAGTTTTCTTGCTTTTTGTAGATTGTCACTTAATTTGGATTCTGAATATTTAACATTAACATTATTTCTCGTCATATTGGTATAAGTTTGTAAATTTTCTGGTACTAAGCTCGGATTGGCCACTGTTTTTTTCATAGTAGAATAAAATGTCTTGAAATAGTTTTCTCTAGCTTTATTTATAAATGATGCTGGTATCTTTATTCTTTCACGTTTATCGCCAACAATTGTACTTACTGTAGCGTATAAAATTTCATTTATACTTGCATAAGGAGGGATTTTCTGATTGTTTATATTCATGGTTCTCTTATGATCGTTAAGAAAATGTTGTTTGTAATTCTCATAATTGAATTCTGGAATGCTTGTAACTAAGAAAGAAGATTCGTTCACTCGACGTACTTGATATGTTTCAACGCTAAAGGAAAACGTGAAATAATTAATAAATATAAATTGCGAAAATATAATATTTGTGTTAATGTAAACAGACATGAATATGAATTAAATTTTATAGTTATTAAATTTTATTCTGTTGACATGCTACTTTGACACTGTATTATTTTGTAAACTGAAGTAGTAAAGAGGAATTATTTGGATTTTGTTTATAAATGATAAACTCGAAAAACATTACGCAATTAAAAAAAATATCTATAGAATAAACATACTAAAAGTTTCTATGATAGTGGTACCTGTGCGGTCGATAGTATTATTTATCAAATGTCACATGATACTATATTTTTTACAAAGTCCCATGACGCATGAATCTGTATATTCGGGATCATTGTAAAATCTATTGAAAAGGTTTTCATCTCATCTATTAATAGAGTGATTCCCGAGAAAGATAATGTGTTAAGGTTTTGTGAAAATTAATTTAAATATCCGTGCGAAGTTGGGGCGCAATGTTAGTTACATACATATATAATATATCAAGTTGGCCCACAATCAAATTATCTACTGTTTAACTACTGAACAGTAGATAATTTTGTCTGTCTGTGGATTTGGCTTTATGTTAGGACTATCAATGCAATAATATCCCATCTTCCGTATACATAAATATACAAATTACACCATAAATCCTATTGTAATGAACAAAAGTACATACATTTATATATTACAACTATCACAAGTTGTAACTATAACAAAGGCAAAGGCGTCAAGAAGGTGATGTTATCGCAACTGCTAGTAAAAAGTGAATGAAATCAGACAATGGATGTCGAGAGTCAGATCTCATAGCTGGGAATCAAGGTCAAATTTGTCTGGCAAATCATCCAAATACCCACAGATTCTGAATACAGTTTGCTGTACCAAATTGTGCTCTACTCATAGATGGTAAAAGACGTATTTTTATGGGTGCTAAGAGAAAGCACTTACGCCGATATCAGGGAAAACAGTATGAGACTGTTCCCGGAGTTATTATTGTTTCAATGCCATGCTTCTTAATTGCTACTTCCGTAAATTAACAATGGAATGGAATAGCTCTTATAGTTATCTCTTATTATTACAATAATACTTTATGTTTAAATTTAGACAGTAGCATGAGGGATCAGTCTCCACTCAGACCACATCTCTGATATTGACACATTAAGAAAACAATGAATAAAAATAATATTCTATTCTATATTCCTTTTTGCAGTTTTGTACTGAATTGAAAAATTACTAAATATTTTAGTAACGTGTATTTATGTTTTAAAATCATTAAAATACTCAAATCTTGTATTAGTCAAAAAGTTAGTTATTATTATTAGTAACTGGATATATTAGTACCTTTTAGATACCTGGGACCTAATTACGTAAAGACGTTACTATTAATTCTCATTGTAATGTATTAAATTCGGTCAATTTCACCCAATTTAATATGTTTTGTACGAACCAGTTGAGAGTAGTAGCGACAACTGCATAATCGTAGATTTTTATCAGTTATAATTGAGAAATGTTAATAAGATCGTTTCATTAGGGTCCATCAAGCAGGTAGATCGTTTTTAAATGTAGCTAAAATGTTTGAAAGTTAATCTCATTTTCTAATGTCTAAACTTACTTATTTTCACGTTACTTAATTAATAACGGAGTGCTACATGACATAGTAAAATTGCGTGCAAATCTATATTCCCTATCAGATACTAATATAAGTATCACAAAGTGCTGGTGGTAGATACTTGATATTTTGTATAAGTACATGCTTATATGTAATAGTAGTATTCAGTAACAAACTTGTGAAATCTCACGATACGAAATTATTCGCTCGATATACGTTTATCTTTAATTAATGCAATATCAATACAGTAATTCTATTGTTAGAAAAATAACATTGTTACTACTCTATGTAGTTCTCTGTTCGTTCATAACATTAGTTACCATGTGACTTATGTGAGTAATTGTGTATCTATTAAAAATCGCTTTCACTCGTCTTCGCGTCAATTGCAATTGATATTTCCCTTATGAAATAGAAGAAAATCTACCAGATACAATATTATTTTATAAAAAAAAAATGTTATGAAACAGGTATTTTGTAAGGCTCAGTTAATTAAATTTTTTTAGACAATTCAACATACGACCGTCTTAGTCTCGCATTCAACGGGAGTAAATGCAACTGGGTGCACCTTACGCAACTTGAATAGAAACAAGACACAATTTACGTGATTTGATTTGGAAGTAGGTGTTTAAATACGTTATATTCTGTACGTCTCATGAAACAGCAAATGTTCGCAGTTTCACTTGCGTCAGTTATATCCAAATATAAATAAAGCGATGTTATACCTAACTAAAATATTTTGATACAAACTTTAAACATATTTATCATATCATATGTAATTTTAACAATTTAATGTTGCAGTAATTAGCTACTTATGCTACTAGTATTTGTAGATATAAGGTATATAAGAAGAATTGCTAATTAACAAAAAATAAGAACCATGAGAACAATGTTATCGATTGTGAAAATAAATGTCAAAATTCGTTTTAGAAAGTTAAGTTGTATAGCGTAATATAGATGTTACCTACTCTTTAATTGAGTATGTTACAGGCAATAAGAGTAGTTTATTGCCTGTTACATACACATATGAACATACATAACATACGAACATAAAACGATATTTGTTATGATTAAAGGATCATTTACCATAATAAAACAGTATCACAAAATATAGATCTTTTCTTTTAAAATTATTTTCCTTGTTATAAGCTATTAGACAAGTCTCTATCACCTGTGTTATTACCATTTATATAAGTAATTGCGTTTTATCGTTATGCAATTTTATCTATAGGTATAAAGTTCCTTGACAGCAAATCATATACACGGATATGCAACAAAACCAGATTTCCGTTAGTGTTCCTTTTAGACTAAATACAAGTTTATATAACTTACATTAATTTACAAGTAATAACGGAATAAGATCACGAATCTCTATGCAAACGTTTTCCTTAAAGTGGATTCTGTTTCATTTATAAACGTGTACTGAATGATATTTAGTTTACGAAAGTCTGTTATGCATCTACTTGGTAAATAAGACGTGTATGTGCTCATTGAAATTTAACAATTTCACTGAATAACATTGTTATTATCCATGAATACCAAACCATAATGTTTCGCAATACGTTGCAGTTCGAACGCAACTGTAATTTTTGTTTAAAACTATTAAAATAATCAAATGTTGTATTATTTAGAAAAGTAACTGTGTACATATATAGAATCTTTCAGATACCTGGGACCTAATTATGTGACAATGATATTATTGATTCTCAATTGTAATGTATTGGTAATTAGGTGAA